>NC_135094.1:9915000-11115000 GCF_051107435.1 Chaetodon auriga
GCATGTGGGTGTAGCCACCATTGTGCTCAGCTGACTCTTAACAGTACATGTAACTGCACATATCTGACATGTTTTCTTTTTTTTTTTTTTTTTTGCCTGAATGTCATCATGTCGTCATGGTGACGGGCTTGTTGACGTCCCGCCGCCGAGCAGAAAGGGGTCTGGTTAACGCATAATCACTGTTCACTGTGCGCTGTGTCCGTGAGCCATGCCAACATTTGTGTTTATTTCACAGATCTGCAGGCATGAAAGCAGTTGTATGAACTTGCTGAGCACTGGCACAGAAGAGCAGGAAAAAAAAAAAAACAAGTCAGACACACAGAGGGAGGGATGAGAGAGACGGAGACAAAAATAGAGCGAGAGCGAGCGAAAGGGAGGCCAACTGGTACTCGACATTAAAGGGGGCCTTCAATGAGGAAGCGTTTTAAAACACAGTGGCAATCGGCAAAGTCCTCACAGAATTGCACCAGCCTGCGATGGTTTGGGAAAAACCCCAGTCCTGCAATGACAGCCCAATTATTTCACTGCTGGAAGGCTAACAGTCCTTTCAAAGAAATCCACTTGGCGGGAATATTTAGCACTTAACACTCCGTGGAATTAAATTAAGGCTGGTTTCAACCATGTTTTTACTGTGCTGCCCATGAGGGACACGGGGGGAAAAAGTCACGAGCCGAAGAAGCAAAGTCAAGCGTCGCTTTGATTTGGGACTGTCTGATGCTAATTCATACATCCCGTTAAGTACATGCAGTCACAGTCACCCCGTGGATCCACAGCCGCCGTGTAACCCTCGCACGTGTCACCCTGTCATCTTTTCACGTCGTTATTCAGAGACGGGCTGAACAAGGTTTGTGGATCCTTGACCCAAGTCTCGTCTATCCTTCAGATCTGTGCTGTAATGTGTGTGTGTGTGTGTGTGCGCACTGGGCAACCAATCAAGAAGAGCTGACAGGTGAGGTGTAACAGAGGATTACGAGGCTGAATTCAAGCCTTCAGTACATACAGACGAGTGCATCCTTAAAAGCTAATAATCATCTTTATTATTGATTGGTCCATTGATTATTTTTCTATAAATCAATTTATTGTTTAGTCTAGAAAGCGTCCCAGAGCCAAAGGTGAGATCCTGAAGCTGCTCGTTTTGGACATGCAAACAGCTAATATTTGATATGTTTCTTGATAAATGATCAATCAATTAACAATAGAACTGCAACAAATGATTACGTGATGATTTGAAATGTATTAAATGATTAACCGTCTGGTTGTAAAATATCAAAAACTAGCAAATATTCTCATTTTAGAAGCTGAATCAGGGTTTGATCATATCTTACTGTGTGATATGTGATGATATTTCACAGTCCAACCTCTCTTGTATGTGCACTGAATTTGACGTGATGGAAAAAGGGAGGCTTGACCTGAAATGCACTTCAGCTGTAGGACGGAGGGGCAGCATTCAATCCGAAATGAACTTTGGCCTCAAGCCGACAGACTGATGCCGTCGGTGTGTGCCGAGATTTAACAGGAACAAACAAAAACAGAGAGATGAGACGTGCGCTGAGAGACGCCCGGCGCTGCTAATGAACTGGTTAGAATGAAGAAAACTTTCCCGTGTCAGCGTTGCTCTTGGTTTTTTAATGTAGGGAACATTTCTGAGGAACCTCTCATTATACTGTGTTTGTTTTACCACCGCCACTGTCTCACTGCAGATAAAATCTGACACTTAAAGCCATAATTGTTTGAATAAATTTCGGGTCCTAAGCGGAGGCGCTGACTTAAACAGTGAGTGCCTATTAACTTCCTTTACCGCTGCCTTTTGTCCTGACAGGGCTCGTATTCTGCTGCGTGAACTGGACCAAATAAATTGTTCAAAGTCAGTTTCGTTATCAACTGCGGCTGCAAAAAATATCTTTATCATCCATTAATCCGTAACTTATTTGTCATAAAAACACTGACGTGACCAAGAGTCCAAAACTCAAACGGCATTCAAATTTCCAAAGAGATGAAAGCTGCAAAATGTCATATTTGCTTTGCGTGTTTTGAATTTTTCACCACAAGAATTTATCAATTATCACAACTACTGTGGCTCAAACGTCCCTTGATTGACAAATTCGTTCATCGTCGCTGAACGCCGCATCGTGACGCTCATAAATATTCCTCAACGTGATCCTCTCGCTCAGTGTGCTTCCTTCAAACTTTGACAACCAATCAGCTGCGGAGTTCTTTCAGCCAAAGTGAATAATCAGAACAATCCCATCTTTCATCTCTTCCAGCTGCCCTTTCACTTTAAAAGCCCAAGATCATAGAGCTGCACCCAAGAGAAAACCAGAGCAATATCACACTACACTGCACGCCACAGAGAAGGAAAAGGCTGCCTGTCTGTCTGTCTGTCTGTCTGTCTGTCTGTCTGTCTGTCTGTCTGTCTGTCTGTCTGTCTGCTCTTCAGTCTATCATATAAAAGTTACAGCGGGACTCTTGGGGCACCACTTCCAGGATGTGTGATATTACAACCTTGCAGTGACCCACCCAGTCTATTCCCCTTTTAATATTGGCTTCACGTCATGATTTTTTGAAGCGCAGGGTTATCAGATTTATGCACACACACACACACACACACACACACACACACACACACACACACACACACACAGAGGCAGACAAGTCAAAGGAGAAGACAGGCAGGCGGGCACACAGGCAGACAGTTTGATGGGAGGGGTGGGGATTGTCATATTGACTGTGTAAGTAACCGTCAGATAATTAGCTCGGTGTGTCAGGAGCGTGTTGACGAGGAATTGTCACCCCAGGATTTGAGCAGTGAAACCATGGCAACAGTGGGTGGTGTCGGGGATGAGGACGAACAGATATATAAGAGCCGGATACTCGTGGGACCGGCCAGGCGCGAGCCGCAAATTAAAGCTGCGGAATCACGACTCGTCTGCCAGCTAACGGCTTCAAAACAAACACGGTCATACAGGCAGACGTGTGCTGGGAGGCAGGCGCAGGCTGCTGAGCCGGACTGAAATATACACGCAAACCCAAACAATCACCTATTCATCCACATGTCATTCCTTTAACCACATTAGCCAGGATGTAATCCTAACAGATGCTGCGATGAACGCTGTTTTCAATATCTGGTAATTGTGGGTTTGTTGCCAACAAACTCTATTGAAGTCTGACATATTTAAACCTCTCCGTTCATAATGAGTGAAAATGAAAATAATTCCCTCCAAGCACGATTTGAAGCGTATTCAAATAAGCTCAAATTCATTTTCCACATATTATTCTGCTTAAAAAACATTTCACTCTGCTAAAGCGCTCTTACATTGAACACCTGCAATGAATCCCAGTATATGCCAGTGTAACCCAGTATATAACGAGAGAGAACGGCTGATCATAGTCTGATCAGGTGTCTGAAAGTAAACCAAAAACTGGCTAATAAATCATAAGCACAGGAGCCCAAGAATACAAGTAACAAGTTTAATTTAGCCGACAACTAAAAATATATAAATAAACAGCTTTTATACATAAAATATCCCCAAACTGGTCTGTGCTTTAAAAAAAAAACAAGTGGTTGAACACAAGCTAAAGATGAGGAGCCGTTTGTTTGTCACTTATTCCCCCCCCCCCCTCAGCTCTGCAGCAGCCATCATGAACACAGCTGACCTTGAGGACGCAGCGTTCTGTGCCCTGGTCTGTCACCGGGCCCGGCTGTAATCAAAGGAGAAACAACAACAGCAGCGGTGGCAGTAGTTCAGCGGTTAAAAGCTCGTCATGACATGACGACAGCAATGCAGATGAAAGCGAACGGCTCGCCGCTTTCCGATCTAATAAGTCCGCATGAAAAACAGCACCGGCCCAGCGAGGGGCCTTTGTGAATCAACTGGTGAAGTTTGGAAAACAGACTCCCACAAAGCCCCTAAATGACGTCTCCACGCGTTCATTATTCTCCTATTACATCTTAAAAACAGAGTTTCTGTGATATTAAAGTCGCTCCACTTTGTCTAACCTGGCTCAGAGAAACTCTTGCAACAAATTGATTAGCGCTGGATGTGAACTGCTCTTCAAAATAAATTGCTAGAATTTCTTTAATCATCATACTTAACACTGAATCACAGGCTTGATTTTGCAGCAGCAGAAGCATCGTCGCTGTGTTGATGCTTCAGCGGATGTGAATACACAGAGGCTCAAATGCTGCTTTTATCAAACCCCAGTGGGGAAGGGGCACGCATGAGACACCCATTTCACCGGCCAGATACATTAGAGGGAGCCGTCCTGCTCTCCTGTGAGCCATAGCCCCGACCAGACCTCAACACAAAGCCTCTGAGAGCTCCATAATGCATGAGAGCAGCCCGATAAGCCCTGAACCACCTCAACCATTTTCCTCCTCTTCAAGGTACTTTTTCCTATTACCCTGACTTTGACCCAGATCCTTACAGTAGATGACAGGAAGACATTAAATGAGCATTAATGTCAGCACATCAAATTCCCCCTTGGAGACAGTCATTTTAGACCCACATTTAACTTTTCTTTCATCATCAAGAGACAAGTGGGTCAGATACATGTAGAAATGTCCTTTTTCTCTGATGTATTACTGCACAGGGCTGCTTCGAGGAGTACTTGAGCAGCAGCGTCCACAAAGGCCGGCTAACCAAAGTCGTTGCAGATACTGCGTAATTGTCAGCTTTTTACTGTGGTTTCAGTTTGCAGCGAATCCCATATACTCTGAAGTTGTCATCTACTCGAGGGGGCCCTAAAGCAGCCTCTAAGCTGGGGAGAAGGCCAGTCAAAAGCTGGCTAATCATTTCTCCGCTCTGCTCTGGAGTGACTGCAGTCTCCCAAGTCTGGATAAAGGCGAGAGTGGGCTTTCTGGGAGCTGGCGAGACAAAATGGACATGCATGAATGCAGCCGGGGATAGGCACACACTCCAGTCAGGTGCTGCCCCACTGTCAGATGATATTGTGCCACCTACAGTATAACAGCCTTTGTTCTCCAAATGAGGAAATAAAACACGCCCTGAATTTCAGTCAAACATTCTGCAGCCTCGGCCACTGTCTCGATACGGCAGCGCACGGCAAAAGTTGCTAAATCAACGCTGACAGCGATTATGATGACACATCTCCTCCTTAGACCCTTATTTATTATTGGGTAACTCCACGTCTACTGAAGACAACACAAACATCCCTGTGTGTCAGGCTTATTAAAGTTAACATAATAGCCTCGGCCCATCTGTACAACACAGTCTGATATACGACACCCGCACCACGAGGCGGCCTGTGAAAAAAACATGAGATGATGACGACATCGAGAGAAAAGCCTCAGCGCCTCAGCCCGAAGTCAGCTCACGCAAAACAACCAAATGCCACCTCTGTCAGCACAATGGAAAACAGCTACAAATGTTGCACCAGCGTGGAAAAAATGAGTATGCGTGTGTGATTAGCATTGTATTGCGCTGTAAGAAGAGATACGCGAGAGCTACCGAAATCCCCTGAGAAGGACAGCTGTTATTAAGAGAGAGAGAGGCGCAGCAACCTCGCAGCTTCAGGTGACGGCGTGTGACTGAGAAGCTGGGATAAACACAGCCCGATCGAGGCTCAGAGTCGGCAACGTCGCGCCCAGTCGCTGAACTTGACAGTGAGCAGAGACAGGTCTCTGCAGCGCTTTGTGTAATACATGTTTCGAAGGGGCTTATCAGTGATCCCTTCAATCACACTTACACTGAGCCACAGCAAAAGCTGATCACGGCTTAGATATCAAGCGCACAACGGTGTGGCCGGCCTCTTAGGATGCAAATGTGCAGCGGTAATAGATAAGGCTGATGAATCAGCAGGGGAAGTATTTGGGAAGGCTGGGGCAAAGGTTAGAAACAGGATTGTTGCGGGGTAACCAGTTAAAACCTCGAAAATATCTGGAGGGAAATATGAAGGAGAAACATGCTCCCCTCATGCAGCAACTACCACCAAAATCCCTGGAGCTTTGCAGTTTACACCCTACTGCTCTGCATGTGAGTGTATGTGTCTGGATGAAAGTAAACACTGTTGCTAAAACATGTGCATACATATTCATTAAACTGAATAAATAAACACCATACAGAGGCTAAGGCTGTACCGCTTTTGCTCGGGGTGAAGCTACAACACACGATTATACGTTTTACAAAATACAACATCTATTAACACATACAAGGAGTCTGCTTTCACGATGCGTCGCATCAAAGCGCAGCCGAACAACCTGCTCCCTGTCTCTCAGCGCTGAAAAGAGGGGCTCGCAGGCTAACTCCAGCCTCCTCCTTCCTGGGCACCACCCTGCCTTAGTGGCGTGACAAAGCATTCCTCAGCCAGCAGCAGCAGCGGAGCACCCTGCTGGGAGTGTTCGCCACAGGAGGACAGCTCGCCAGAACCATCCACACTGGAATCACAGGTCCTATCACCTCCCCGGGTGTGTCTGGGTTCATGTGATGTGCGCTTGTGCAACAGAGCGGTTATTTGTGCTGCAAGTAAAGTGAACTAAACACAGAAGGTCTCTGGAATATTAAAAAAAACCTTATGGAAGCTTCAATCAGGGGTGAATTTTTCTTCTAGTTGACTGCAAGTGACCACTATGCAGCATAATAGGCCAAGAAACGCAGCCAGTAAAGGCAGGGAGGAGGAGGACTGCTGGCACGTAAACATGGGCGTAAGCATATGATTTGAAAGTATTCTTTGAGAAACGGCTTTGCAAATGTTTTATGAGGAAGGAAACACATACAACACATCTGTTAAACCTTATATTAAGTATAAAGTTTCCTCAAGACAAATACTTTCATAATTTCTAGATTTATTTCCATAGATAATGCGGCGGCAAACATAGAAGTACTACCGATACATACCGGATCTACTTAAAAATGCTGTGATCAACCCGTGTGGCTTAGGTAGCAGGTAGCAGATAAGCTGACTGGTTGAACACAAGAGCCAATGTCGCACCAACAACCGCCATTTTTAAAACCCTGCATAACATGTTAGCAAAACAGTAGCCTTAAAATATGAGCCAAAACACGGACATGGACAGTTCTCAGGGAGTCCAAGAACTGTTTGGTCTGAAAATCTAAATGAGCTGTCCAACAGAGCCACTTGGACTCTCCTCAGCTCTGAATGGTATCACTGTAGACTTCAACAGTGTGTACAGCAGGTAGAACCATGCAACAACCAATGCAACGCGAGCCCAGCGAGGCTGCACACACCTGGGCAAATATTCTTGCTGACTAAAGCTGTTGGTTCAACACTAATTCAATAAGAAGACATTCTGCCAGCAGGATGTTCACACACAGAATCA
Source organism: Chaetodon auriga (assembly GCF_051107435.1). Lineage (NCBI taxonomy): Eukaryota > Metazoa > Chordata > Actinopteri > Chaetodontiformes > Chaetodontidae > Chaetodon > Chaetodon auriga. The sequence continues at coordinate 9,922,298 of NC_135094.1, forward strand.
CAATAAAAACATGTGCAGATACAGCACACACACACACACACACACACACACACAAACACACACACACAAGCATATTTAATACGCATGCACAAACACCAAAAATCTCACGAGAGCGCTAACATTTCATCAATTAAGACGCGGCAGAGCCTGCACACTGCTGCTCCACTGGCGGGTGGGACGGAGATAAACAGACAGCTCTCTGGAGACGCTCTGCAGTACGTCACAAGACAAGCGGCGAGAAAACAGCTCGCCGGGAGGGGACGACGAGTTCAGACGCCGAGCGAGGAGAGAGAAAGGGGGGGGGAGTGCAACAGAAAGCGGGGACAAGGACGAGGCCGGCTTCCAAAACAAATCGACTATATAAACCTGCCTCTCGCCAGCTCTGTGGTTTGTGTCCACGTGCTGAATGAGTGTGTGTATGTAGGCGCTCATGTTACAAGGCTAGTAGGGAGGAACAGAATGCCAAGTCCCATTTTAACACTGTAGTGACACATGCATGGTTCCGTCTGTGCAGGAGAAAGAAAGACAGAAAGAAAGAAAGAAAGAAAGAAAGAAAGAAAGAAAGAAAGAAAGAAAGAAAGAAAGAAACTTCCTGCCCTTTGGGTGGGTCACAAAATCTGCAATATGATGACACAGACTTCTTCCTAATGGGCTTCCAACAGTCTCCACACACACATACACACACACACACACACACACACACACACACACAGAGGAGAGGTTAGAGGTCATTCCCTGACTCAGTTTCCATCACCTGAGCGAGGAGCTGGACACTGAGAAAGGGCAACCAGCCTCCTGCAGTAGCATTTCCATTTCAAAGAGCTTAGAGCCCATCTGCATCTGGCAGGGGTCCCGCGCTTGGCTCCGCACGCGGCGATCAGCTAAAATTCAATCCTGCGCCCGATTGCTTTAACATGGCGGTAACTGTGGGTCTCCGGATATGAACCACCGACCAGCAGGATGTTCCAACGGGTTAAGAGAAAGAAGGTGTGCAGGTGTGTGGCCTTATGATGGTGCAAGACATAAAAAGTTAAGTTTTATCTCCATTCAGAGTCTCACGCTGACCTCATTATCCAGACTGTGAACATTAATTACATCTCTGGTGCATTCATCGTTGAGCAACAGCATTCTGAGATCAGTTTGTAATAAGATAAGGTCCACGGGCGTAATAATAAAGACTACACGGCAGCTTTGCGCCGCTAAGATAGGCCAATCTGAGGATGGGAATCCATGTGTAGGTGTCCACCTCCACCTCCTACCAAACACAGATAAACAGGGGGCAGCTGAGACCACCACGGAGAGCCTGGGAAAAATCAGACCCCTGACATTTCTATTGTCCAGGCTGAAAGGAAAGGTTGCACAGCAGTAATTACATTTGGAGGGGAAGAAGGAAACACTGTCAGAGGTTGTCTGGGCTACCTAATCGTGTGTGCGCCCGTGTGTGCGCATGCCTGTGTGTGTGCGTTACGTCTGCGCGCATGTGTGTCCAACGAACCCCCTCACTTGCTCTTGTAATAAGCCTGTGTCTAATCAATAGTCTCACTCCCATGGCTGAATCAAGTCTCTCATTTTCTAGCCAAAAAGTCACAAAGCACTCGGCCTCCACCAGGCCTTGATTACTCAGCCGTTGGCTTTGTTATTGAAATGAATTCATCTTTAATAAGTTCGCTGCTGATACATGATTTGGCACTTTTCTGCTCCAATGCCATGAATTGCTCTTTCGGTCTTGTGCGATGGGGTCATTATTACTGTGCAGGACGCCGCTGCACAGGCTGGAGATTAATAACAAGCCAATGAAAGATAAATATGTGTACTGTGAGCTGCTGCCCCCCCCCCCCCATTCAGCCAAAGTGTCCTTTCTCGTCCAACCTGCCCTCATTTAGGTCCCAGCAGGCTTTTTGTTGAGCTATGACGGAGTAAAAACTTCACCGCAGAGCTCGACGCGAGGCTTTCACACTGAAATCTCATCTCGACTTTGGTTTTAAAGTCGAGCTGAATCTGAGTTCTCCTCACTTTTTGAGCACTGTAAATATCACAAACATAAACCACGGTGATTTTTCAGCCGCATACTGCTCTGTTTGGGAGGATGAAATCAATTTCACATCATCATTTTCCTTTTTGTGAAAATGGTGTGCGAGTGTCAGAAGCACATTAGAGCCATGTGCAACCTACAAACAAATTTTCCTCTTTTTCTACGAGCCCACACACACCTGTCATGTGCCATTCAGCCCTTTTCTTTCAGAGAATCCATCGTGCTGCTAAATTTTCATCCTGCTCTAAACTACGCTAACAAGCTTTGACTCAGAAAGTGGACGCTAGTTAGCCGTGCTTGCTAACATTTCTACTAGATGTAACTTTAGGGTAGCTAACGTAAGCCAACTCACTTACATGGGCCCAGCACAGCTACTGCACCAAAGCACATATCCACTAACTCTGTAAGAAAAATGCATTTTAATTTGAGTTTACCTTCAAGCTCCAAATTTCGAGCAACACCGCCTCCTTACTCACAGGCCTTCCTCCTTTATTACCGCCTCTTCCTCCCTCCACCCCCGACAGTAACGGTGATTTATTATATGCTTGGTACCAGCTTTCCTTAGATGAATACAAATGATAGATCAATACGAGATAGATAATACAAATAAATACAAGCGCCCAGGAGATAAAACAGAAACGGAGAGGAAGAGGAAGAGGGGAGGGTTCCTCTTCATTCGCCTCATCTGTTTGCGGTATAATTAATTTATCACCTATCCCAGGACTGAGGGAGGCATCAGCGGAGAGGAATAATGCATTATGTATGGAGGTATCAGTGTAAGAAAATAAATTAAAAAAGTGGAAGGAAAAAAAAAACACACTCTTCCTTCTAAACTCTAAACCGTCTCGTCCGTACAGATAAAAGGATTATTTATGCTTTCAGAGCGAGCACTGGCCCTGCCATGTTGACTTCTCCACTGCTCATTATCTGAATACCAGTCAACCTTTGGGGTTACATGCAGCTTAAGTGTCTGCACTTAAGTCTGGAGGGGAGAAAGGAGACAGAAACCAGGCACGGGGCCTCACCCTTTCTCATTTTCCCCTTTCCTTCAGAGCAACACATGTAATCTACTCCTCAAAAACATGCAGCACAGTCTGAGTTTCTTACAGTTGTTTAGACAAAACGTGCAATCTGAAGGCGTCAAGCTGGGCTGAGAACTCTTGACGGGTTGTTATCCCTACTTTCTCAAAGTTTAATAATCAATAGATAAATAAATGATGTCAAGAATTATCAGCTGCAGCCCAGACGAGAAGGGGGTGACACTGCCACGAAGCACGTCTGCTTAGTCAGTCTCGCCTCGTCTCCATTTGTTTGTAGCTCCGCTCTCAAAGAAGGTGTGGACATCTTTCGTGCTTTTAAGAGTTTGAACTCAGCTGCACACATGCACGCACATATATCTGACTCCAGTGAAAGTTCAAAAACAGGGGAGCAGCCTTAGGATAACTCATCTAGTGCAAAGAACATTTACCTCACCCTGACAAATAAAGGGGACATGAAAATGTAGCTGACGGCTGCCGTCTCTTCCCTCGCTCACACTTTCTCATCCCCAGCAATGCCTGCGAGTTTCATCAGCGGGTTACCTGGTGCACCCCCGCTGCAGGCGGATCACAATGGAAACTGCTTGATTTCAGCTTCTGGGTTGATGAATTTCTGCTGGTAAAAAGGTTGTCAGCTACACAAATCTGGAAAGCTTTTATTATTCATAGGAGCGCAAACATCTGAGGCTGCACTTCATATTTTGGGAAGGCTGTATAGGTCTTTAGGGAGTCATGGTAAAAACCTTAATTAACAAACGGGATCATTTATAGCCTGGCGCTTATCATGGGTGAGCATGTGGCGACTATGGTGCAGCTTATCGTGGGGGAGCATGTGTTCGCCATCCTTAATGATCAGAGGTACGTTTGTCCCATTGGCTGAGCTGCTGGCGCTGCCAGCTCTAAAGAAAAGGTGTCCCGTGCAGGCAGCGGCCTTGAGTTTGCTGCAAAAAGAGCAGCTTGCAAACTCTAGTTGTTTTTGTCTGCCAACAGCTTTTATTCAAGGTTCTTTCGACCTTGGAAGGAGAAACATGTTGCTACACACATTCTTTAAAGTGTCAAATAATGCAGCGTGTGTTTGGCCTCAATTAAGTCTAACAGAGGAGCAAATACGTCCATGTATGAGCAGGAAACATCTCTGAATGATGAAAAGTTGACATGTAAGGACACTGTGAGCAGTAATGTTAATGATTAATTGATGACTGTCAAGAATTTCGTGGACCTTGAGTGTCACTGTGTTCAGCTAGGAGACTTCTGCTAGCTTTCAATACAGTTCAGAAAGCTTCGGTTATCTTTGATTATTAAATGAGGGATGGATCAATTAAGACAATGATCAGCTGATCCACAGGTATCTTTGAGAGTCTGCACATGAAAATTCAGAGATTCTTCTTCAGCTCTTCTGAATTAAAGTCATGGAACAAATTGACAGCCTATCACCACAGGTACGAAAACAACAACAACACGTGCTCCAAACATAAGTTTCTGGTGTAACACTCACACCCTGCTCTCACATACAGCCACATAAAACCAAAAGCAGACTTTTCCAGCAAATAAGCCCAGAAGAGTCAACTGTAGCGTGTCTGTCTGGTGTGAAACACCTGAAATAAAGTTCCTGATGAAGAAAATCGAGCATTTCGAAAGCCACAAATCCAACGATTTTCTGAAGAGTTGGTGCACCAAACGCCACTGAATACTGGATTTCATCAGGTGGCATTAAAGATGTATCAGGAATGCAGCTGCAACTGTTCCAGGTTGCTGTGACCTCTGCCGCTAACCCTCTGATCATACACCCTGTGGGCAGAGATAATGAGCAATGTGCTCAGCAGGACTCAGCTCCTTAAGTGACTACTAGCCTGGAAACAAGTTCTCAGTCCTCTTAGCGTGGTAGCTCGTACAGAGTCCTCTGATTTAGCTTGTTACCTTCACAGTGCGACAGCAAACCCATGTGAACTCCTCAAGTCAGAGAGGACAAGTTGGCTTTAACAACGAGACCGTCCACAAAGCCAGCATCACATGAAGCTAGCCGGCAATGAACCAAAGCCTCCATGTTCATTTTTGAGAGGTGGTGGGCATTTACAGCCTGAGGGCTTTTGACATTGTGAGTTAACTGTCAGTCTTACCCTCTTTGTGTTCCTTGCTATCAGACATCTCCTCTCAGAGAGGCCAACGTGTGATCCAAACACAATATGACCCCACACCGCTGCAGTTTAGAGTGCGAGAGAAATCGAGACGGTTTCCTTTTGCTGATAATCCGACAGAAAGGTCAGTTTGGCAGAAATGACGGCGAGCTGTCATTCCTATACATTAAAACCCTGCAGTGACTCACTGTCGGGGGAAAGAGGGCTGCAACCGAAAAACTACGTGGGCTACAACAACAATACATATACGTGACTCGAAATCTGTAGGAAAACAAAGTAAAAATACCATCTTGTGTTATGCAAGGAGAAACTCAAACAATGCCTCGTTCTGAACAGTGGCAGTGAAGAACTTTCAGTGACAGCAAAGAGGAGACTGTGGCAGAGGCACTCAGAGAAGTCTCATAGCCCCAAGAGCTAGAGGGGATTATGTAAGTCACTCAGTATACTGGGTCACCCAGTCGTTTTAGATATGCACTACAAGTGCAGCGCTGCCACACTCATTGCAGAGTCTCGTTCTGTAGATGTTGGGTGTATGGCTAGGCCTCTGTGTACTTCACTTTTGCACTGGAACGCTGCACGAAGGTTTGGGTTTTATCTGAATATTGTCATTTCCTTGTCTAACCTTAGGACCCACAGCCACTGACTGCGGGTTAAACACTGCTTTTAAAAGGGAATAAAAAAAAAAAAAGAGGAATTCAGGGCGGATGTCAAGCAGGCAGATAGAGACAGACTGTAGTGATGATGTCATCTGGAGAAAAAATATGGAGCCGCTCCATAAACAGTAAATAATGGAACAACTGCTCAGATGCAATATATGATCGTCAGCAGCCGTGATGGTATTATTGGTTTGTGGCTTTCTGTCTCGTTTTCAATTTGAATAAAACCCACTGGGTGAGTGGCTAATTTCAAAACCAACTTACAATTGACAATGAGTTTCACCTGATGGCATCATCGCTTCAAGCCTTTGTGCCCTGATTCCCAGGTAAAGAAATAATAAAACAGTAATTCCCTTTCAATCTAAGCTAGATAAAGCCACACTCTCAGTGAAGGCTAACCTTTGCACTCATTGTTTTTTTCTGTTGCTCTGCAGACAATTAAGAGGAGGAAGGAATATACGGTTTGTGTGGGTGGGTTGGTTCTATAAAACATCAGAGCAAGCCTTGACAAACACATCTGTGTATTTAGCCTTCAAGGCCACTGGAAAGCCCCACAACAGCTGAATGAATTGATAAAGGCAGCAACTGTCAGTGCAGGTAGGGTGTTTGGCTGCTGCACAACGTGGACTCTTTGTTACTCTGGTAGTGTCAGATTACTCCCTTTGCAGGACAAAAGCCAGCTTGTTCCAAGACACAGAACAGATTAAAACAAGTCTGGCATGTGAAAAAAACATAGGCTAAGAGGATATAAAAAGGTAAAATTGTATCTTCTCTGGTCCTAATTGAATTTCTGTTTTATCGAAACTGCATTAAAATGGTCTATCTATTATTAATAGTCACACCCAAGGACGTTTTTCAATAAAATACACCTGCTAACCAATAGCTTCGTAAAGTTCAAACATGTAGTCAATACAGAACCGGACGTTATGTGATATTGACTTCAAAATAAAAGCTTACTAATGTGACATCAGCCAACGTGGGCATCATATTGAGAACAATCACGCCACGAAAACACTTTGTAAGTCTGTAATTTCATATAACTTATGTCTTAAATATATTCATGTTTTCCCACTTTGGTATTTTTATTATTTGGCATTTTGATCAGTATCACGTGTATTATCATTTTGCTTTTATTTTAGCTTTGACCGGAAATCTTCTCTTATTATTTCCGACACCTTGACATTGTTCTAGCATCGAGGTGCTACTGACAGCTGTCACCTTTTTCTCTCACTGTCCCGACTTCACATGCAGTTTTACAACACAACAATGCGCCGCAGAGCCACGAGTATTCAATGATTAACCTGGTTAATACATAAAAGATGTAATAAAAGACAAAGATGTCTCCCAACACTGAGCGGCCACGGCTACGTCTGATGTGTACCAGGAAGAGACACAAACATCTCACCTTTACGGGGTGAAACACGTAAAATGAAGCAGTCTGGATAAAGACGGTGTGCACTTGACGAATGTTTGAGGTGGGGCTGTGTGTTGGCTCGACACTGAATGCGGTCACAGCCGCGAACAACTTTGTTTTCTATCCAGTGTCCGGCCTGTTCTCACATCGCTACTAGTTTCGCAGCATCGGTTGAGTGTGGCAAACACCCACCCCTCCTGCACCATTTCCGTGTTTTATACGGAATCGTTTCCACGGAGCTCGTGCCACGTCTATTAAATACACAGGTTTCGCCGAATTCTCATGCGAGACAATAAGACGACACGAGCAGCCAGCGTTTAATGAATGGGAAAATACGCCGCGTTGCCAAATACTGCGACACTGGTGCAGAATAACCGGTTAATAAGTGAAAGGGTGCATGACGTGTCTAAATCAATGAGTCCAAGACAGCTGAAATGTGCCGCTAAAACAACACAACTTACCCAGTGCCACCTCGCAGGCTTTGCGCAGCTGTGAATGGTGAGCCTTTTTCACCTCCTTGTCGGCCAGGATCTTTTCCAAAGCTCGTGTAAGGAACATGTTTTTCGTCTTTTTGCCCTCAAACATGTCGCACCGGAATTTGGGGCGAGGTGTGCCTGGTCCCAAGGGGGGCTGCAGCCGCCTCGAATGGAGATGTATTCCTTTGCAAATGTCAGCCGCAGAGCCCCTAACAGACAAACATAAATAAACACAGAAGGTGGGGTAAATCCCTCAGATTTCCATTAACGACCTGCCTCCTGCGCCATGTTGGAGAGAGGAAACGACGTCACGTACGTTTGAGAACGGCCGCAGTGAGGCAGCAGGGAGAGAGAGAGAGAGAGAGAGAGAGAGAGAGAGAGAGCACAGACTTCCAGCTAAGCTCTCTCCACATACAACATGTATAAGCCCACATGGGCTTGTTATCCTCATATGTAAAATAAGTGGCATTAATATAGACCTGCGCGTGTCTTGAATTAAACCGTGCATGCCAGCTTCAAACTGTGCAGGATTTCTCTTCTTTTTGCGGAATAAAACATGCCACCTTTTCACTTACATGCTTACAGTTTGTGCACATTACAGAGTACTTACGTGTGAGGTGTAAGCACATTTACATAAGCCTGTATGTTGCTGTCAGCAGTTTGGATTTGTGTGAGTATGTGGTACCAGCAGGAAAATTAGGCTTCCAATTTGACAGGTAAATTCAAGGTGTATTCAGACATATCTGAAGACATTTAGAAGAAAAATAAGGCTTTTGGGATTCCCAGGTGGTCGTAATTGGAAATATGGGCATGAAGAAATATTATTGATGAAAACACCAGATTCTCCTCCTCACCCATATTCATGAAAAGGCTTTTTTCCACTTTAAAGCCTGGAATTTGATTGTGAATGTCATATTTTTTCTGCCTCAATATAATCATAAAAACATCATCTTAAAACATTAATAACTCTGATTTAGTTGCTGTCTCATGTTATTGATTAGTCTTCATTATGGCTTCTTATGTGCCTTCACTGTCCACGACACCATGATCACACGTGTGTGAAGCATTTCTTGCATTTTCTTCTAAAAAATACATATGAAACATTCAGATTTTATGAAACTGAACACATGCCCTCTCGTTTGTAACTGTCATTATGCTGCAAATATCATTCCACCTGTTCATTTAATCCTTCTGTCACACTGCTTCGCCTCACTGTACCCACGTACAGTATTTCTGCGCTTCTTTTTTCATCCTTGGGTAACGTTTAACAAAGTCCAACAGAAAATACATCCAGGAAATCTGGCAATTTGACAGCACACATTCGGCAGCTGTGGGAGGCAGAGTTCACTTTAACTTTGGGATGTCTTACGTGTCAGCTCCACCGTTTCTGAATCCATAAATAAGAACAGAGCTGCAGAATCGGAGACTGGACACGAAGAGTGGAAAAGAAACAGAGGACGTTTGAGAGAGAGAGAGAGAGAGAGGGAGAGAGCTTGATTTAATGTGTTGTGCTTAAAGTGATCATTTTCTAATTAAAAAAGGTCAATGAGACAATCATAATGAAAGCTGCACAGCTGAAATGTTTATTACCAAACATCCCCTCCAGCATGTGCACGTATAAAACATAAATATGGGCGTAACAGACTGATCGTTGCGAGAAGCACAGATGCAAAGATGAGATTAATGTGACATGAACATTTATTGTGTTATATAACAACATTTATTCAAGTCAGACACTTATAAGAATCTCATATTAAGCATGTAATCCGTCAAAAGTAAACATTTCTGACTCTGTCATCGATCCGTACCTGAGTAATGACACAGTGAGCTGCTGAAGTGACAGGTCATTCTTTCCAAATCTCTCAGTTTAAACCAAATCCAAGATTATCGTTGCAGTAATAAAGGCATTAATACACCGGCATTATAGTCGAAAATCTAACCTGGCACTTGATAGGACTAACTTCCTAATAATAAAAAGCAGAATAAAAATAGAGATCGGGTTATATTCATTAAAAACAGTTCTTGTGAAAAGTTTAACGTAACACATTTTTTTGGAAAACTTTAGGTGTTTCTTTAAAAAACAAAAAGTGCTGCTGTATTGTGACAAGTGCTCACATGGCCACCATTCACTGGAAAAAGCTTATATTATGGAAGAGTCTGCATGTTGCTCTTCCTCTTGAAGTGGAGAGCAACGTTTGGGGAACGGGGAGAGGGTTGCACGCTGGAGAGGAATTCATAGAATGACCCACTGATCCTGCAGCATGCCCTCCAACACTGTATGTGGGATCTTATTGTATATAAACAGGCTGGTCGCTCAGAGGATTCCCGGTTATTGGCACACAAAACCCCACCGCCATCAGTTCATATCTCATCAGAAATGAAAAATAATGCGAACAACCTCAAAAAACAAGAAAAGCAAATTAAAATTCATGCTTTGCTGCGCCTTGTCAACTCATCACCTGATAATATCTGGGAGGAATATGAAGTCTCGAGAAGGATATGAGGTGTCGAGATAAGTGACTGTGGGGGTGGAGCTGCAGTGCGGTCATATGTATGGAAATCTGTCCCTGTCTGTCTCACACTTCTTCAGCAGCCCTGATGCAATGGCCTTCACCGCCCTCATAGTCTCAGTGCAGGTGGGGCTGATCAGGGATTCAGGTAGGAGGAAGCCGAAGTATCCTGTATCCCTCAACTCGAAGGCAAAGGTGTACGGGATCCCGTTCCTGTAGGCCCAGTCTATAGAGCTGCCTGAGCTGACATCTGTGAGGACGATCGACAAACAGAACAAGAAAAGCTTAGAACAGTATTGTGTTAGCATTAAGAAATGTAATGGAGTATCAATGACAGTGCTGAGTACAATCGTTTTCTGAGATACTTCACTTTAAGCTACTTTAGTAGTAGTATAGCTCATATACGAAGACGCAGTGTAATACTGTATAGCAGTTGCTAATACTTCTGCATTTGTACAGAAAATTTTATGTGTTTCAGAGTGTGGTCTTGCTACTTTTACTTAATTCTTCTTCCAACACTGCTGGCGACAAATTGATTTAACTTTAGGTGATCCCGAAGGCATCGTTCTTAATGGTGTGACGTCTTCATCTCTGCATTCAGCTCGTCTCAGTGGGTGCAAACAGTGCAAGACAGACCGAACTGATTGAAAATCCTCTGTACTTCATGACATGAATAAGGATCCATTTACAAAAACCACAGACGCGGTGGGAAGGAGGGCAGAAAATATTCAGGTGCGGCATGACGAATCGTCAATCTCGTCTCTCGTTCCAAACTTCTAAACGGAACAGTACTCACACAGCGTTGTGGAGGCAGGTCCATATCTGTACTTCACTCCGTAGGCAGAGTACAGGGCTGTCACTGCATTATGAGCTGCTGACTCCTGGACAGTGAAAGCACAAGGTGGCTCATCAGTGATCCTACAGACTGAATGTCTTCACAGCAGGATTTGACATTCCTGTTAAGCAACTCCAACATACGACCACGCAGCAGGCGACGGGGTGATGGATAAGAATATTATCTTATATAAAAACTTATTATCAGTTTATCATCACGCTCTCTTACCACGCAGTTGAAGTTGGGGATAGTGGCATATTTGTAGGAATAGGGGTAGAGCAGCATTTGGGCGTAGGCGTGGATGGATATGTATGCTTTGACACGTTTCTTGTGCTTGCGCAAGAACTTGGCCACGGCCTTGACTTCAGGTTCAGACTCGGGGAAGGGGCCGCAGTAGGTGTCATCGCAGGGATGAGAGGAGGCTCCCTCGTCTGGGGAAGGAAGGGAGGCGAAAATGCATGAAGAGTCAGATTTCGATGCACAGATCTAGATCAGGTGTTAGATTCTATAGATTCTGGACATTACAGTGCAGTGCAAAGACATAGAGAGCGATATTGTGGGGGCAAAACCAATGCAGAGATCCCCACAGTCACGTTATTATAAAGAAACCAAAGACAATTAAATGCTTTGCAGAAGCACTGAACCCACTGTCACGACCTTCCAAGAGAAATTAAGGATTCTGGTTACTTCTGCTGTGATGTTTGTGGCTCTAAACAGTGAACATCGGTACCTCTGAGTGATGTAAATGACCTATTTACAAGAGCTGACTTGTTCTGAAAGGCTTCACATGGAGCAGAAAGGAGCACACTGAAAGAGATCTTCATGTGTATTAAAGTTTCATTGAAACCTGAACTTGTAGAAAAAGGGCTGCGCATGGAGTGACTGCTGTTATTTCTAATATAGTTGCAGCTATTTCAGGAGTCAATAAGGCTTAATCATTTCCCAGTAATGTGACCTGTTTTTCCAGTGCAGTGCCAAACATTACAGGCTACACTGATGTTTGTCATCTAGAAATAAGTCCTATCTATGCATAGTAGAAGCAATTTGGTGACTTCTCCAGCACTCATATACCACATGGTGGCATAAACATCGTTGCCAAATACATTACTGTACCTCCTTTTCTCTACCAAACACATAGTTTCACTGACAGCAGGTTCCCTTAAAGAAAAACTTTCAAATGAAGAACCCAAATAGCCAATTTGTGAGCTAATAGTCTTCTTCAAATTCTCTCTGCTCACATCAAATCTCCATGTGTGTGTCTGCATTGCAAATTTCTTTGTTATATTCTCAGAGCCCTCCCGGAGTGATGATGATTCAGCAGAACCCCGCACCCAGCCACCCCCCCCCCCTCACCAGAGACTAAATGACATCAAACACACATTGTTGTCACCACACAAATATTTCACCCACAGCTTACACTGATTAATAGACAGAGAAGACTACATCAGCAACAGACTACGAGGAGCGCCTTGCCAAGTGTCCTTGTGCTGTGTGAGAGCGAGAGAAAGAGGGATTTTCCTGAGATATAAGCTGAGCTTGATCAAACTCACCACACCATTTCACTTTCCAGTTTCTGTTAGCGTCCACTCCCCGGCAGTGGAACTTGTGATTTTTGGACCGTGTTTTCCTCCAGAAGCGATCCTACAGGGGAAAACATGATTGTCAGACTCGCTGAACAAATGGAGCTACCTGCCATCTCCAAAATAATCCATCTGTCACTCTCTCAGCTCCGGCTGGTCCATTACTAATGGTACATCTGCAGACAGGAGTTGAGGGGCATTTTTCATGGGCATTATTTTCACTGAAGGAAAATAGACACGGCGATAAGGGCTGCCCAATGACAGAAAACACGTTGCTATCTCTCTGCTATTTAGTTTTTCAATTACTGTGTAAGTTCTGATCCACATGGGCACAAAACATTTGACATGCTACCTTGGAAATATTCACAATCTATTAAAAAAATCTTTATTTTTATCCATACATGTACATGCACCTGAAAAAATAAAGTCTGAATGGTGTATGTAGACAGAGCTCCAGTACCGTGGTCCAGCTGAAATGATAGCCATCCACATTGAAGACAGGCATGATGTAGAAGCTGAGCTGGTTAAGCAGTCGTCTCATCACAGAGTCATGCTGGTATGAGTTGATGGCCTTAAATGATAAAATAAAACAGTTTGATGTGGAGCATTGTCTAATGAGATGTGCATTGTTTTCTAACCTCGTGCATGATCGCTGTCACAGTTCTTTACATGCACCACTGAGGCAGGTTAATACTCAGACTACAGAGGAGGATTGGAGAGGAGATCTGGGCACTGGGCTAATACTGCTGATAGTCTGGTTAGACTCAAGGTTAATTTGCTTTAAACCTCTAACAAAGATGGCACCCTGACCTCCAGTGGCCAACTTTAGTTACTACATTAGAATGGATTCACATTAGCGGGCACATAGACATAACTCAAGTGGAGCATCTTTGTTTTTTTTCTCGTCTTCTTCATGTTTATGTGACGCTGTTATTCACTCACGAAGGTCTTGTCAGGTCATGTAATGTCCTATGGTGAATTAGTCATGTATTTTAGTTTAACGTCATAAGTCATAACTAAACCATCAGAATGAGAGAGCATGAAGAACTGCTGTTTTCTAAACCCAAGACAGGCAGATACTGAAGCAGTCCATTTGGTGTGAAATATATCTTAGCATTTGTTTGAGCATTTTTAAAGTACCAGTATCAGTTGAGCTTTATCATGCAAGAATTCCTTAAAATGGTCTGTGACTCTTGATTCTCATACACTTTCCTTTAATTATCTTAACGTTCTGGCACTCATAGCGTTGCACCGTGTTGCAAATCCCGCTCATCTGGCGTCTAAATATTACAAAACGAGCCATTAAAGGCTCTTGCAGTTAATGTCAGGCTCTGGTCTGGTACCGTCCGCACTTCAGAGGGTACTAACTAAGACTTTAAGGGCGTGATGGAGCTTGTGTAAACGTCTGGGTTATGTTCAACATCTGAACAATAAAGTGTATTCCTAAGTATTTGCATAATGGTGCATGACAAGTGAACAGATGTTCATGTTGTGTGGACCCCAGAGACCAAACATCACAGACTGCTTTCTACAGGCTATCATTCAGCTATATGTTCCCGTTAAGATAATTGCATTGATGCAAACAATCCATAAAGTTTAATTTGCACAGTAGGAAAACAGGAGTACCTCTTTGACAAACCACTGGCAGAAAGCAGGTCCTATCCACTCTCTGGCATGGACGCCACAGTCGATCCACACGGCTTTCTTCTGATGACGACTTCTCTTTCCTATCTGACAGGAGAGAGGCGCTGACAGCCTCAGAGTGGCACGAGTACGCGTGGACATCATGCACCTGTGTGTCTTTCTTTGTCACGTCTAATGTGTACGTCACATGCTTTCTCTCCTACCTGAAGCACATAAAGCGGTCTTCCCTCGTACGACTTCCCGATGGAGAACATGTCAACCAGGTCGGAGTGGGTTCTGTTCACCTCAAACATCCAGCTCTGGATCTGCAGGACAGAAAATAATGTCGAAGAGCGAACGTCACTCAAGGATTTGTTTGCAAAGTTCTCAACAGTAAATGGGGAATTTCATCTTTCAGGCAATCTAGGACAAAAAAGAAAAAACACTTTTAAGCCATGGTAGTATATTAAGTACTAGTAAAGACAGAGTATATGTTTATGCATGTACTGTAATGTGTATCCATGTGTATGTGTGCCTGTGGAGTACGTGCATTTGTGCGGGGTTGTGTCTTTGTCTGTATGATGTGTCTGCACAGGCACACAGAACAGGAGAGGATCAAAGCTGACAGTGCTAAAGATTTGTGTAGGCTCTCAGGATGTGTGTGTGTGTGTGTGTGTGTGTGTGTGTGAGACAGATTCATGTACCAGGAGCCCCGATCGAGCTGGGAAAATAAACACTTTAAAGCTGTGAAGTGTCTGAAGCAGAGTGCTCGTCTCTGTGTGTGAGAGCGCGTGAGGCATTTGGGAGGCAGACCTGTGGAATGGGGTAATTGGGAGTTTGAGAGCACCTTGGAGAGGTTGTTTGTTTACTCTGTGCGTGCGAGAGAGCAGAGGAGCGTGAGAGATAGGCGGGTAGATGGTGGGCTTCACATCTACCTCTTCCAGAGAGTGGTAAACCTCGTAGTCATACTGAGACTCTGACCTCCGCTTGCGAGAGGAGCGATATCCCGTCTGCTTTTCAATTTCCTTCTGTAGATTGGAGATAAACACCCTGTGGGAGGAGGAGAGGGAGTCAGACACATGATGGACGTGACAGCCAACCACTGTAACATCCTAACCAATCACATTCAAGGACCTGAGTGGACTCACTGACAAGCAGGTGTTCACTTAAAAATATTGATTGATTTTAATATTAGAATTGGTACCACTTTTCAAAAAGGACACTTTACAGATGCATTATAAGTTGTAACTACTGTATTATAATAATAATAATAATAAGCCATTAATGAACACTTTGGGTTGCCTGTTTGGGTTGCTGCTGCTTATTCACCTCTTGAATTATTTGTGAGCCAATATAACGAGCCTGTTGTCATAATCAGGCCTGACGTTACTGTATTTTAGTTTATAGGTGCTGTGGGATAAGACATAGGATAAGACTTTATTTATCGCATGCTGGGGAAATTCAACTGTTACAGCAGCAGAATGAAAAGGAGGGAGAGGTAAAAAACTGAACATAAAACAAAACAGACAATAAAAAAAGACACAAAACTTCTAGGTGCAAATTCTCTTCACTGTCTCTTTTTTGACATTTGCATGCACAGGTGACATGTTTGAAGCTCTGTACACTTTGCCCACAACACCAACTCTAACTTCATGTGAGAGGACAGAATTAGCAGATATCCCCATTTAACGATTAGTTCCAGGAGGTCTAGGACATAATATAACTAATGGGTGTTGAGGGCTGGTATAAAGTGGTGGATCAGGGGTCCTGGATTTATTGTTGACTCATTCCTAACACCAATTACGTAACTGCTCTCACTCATCCTGTTCTTTTCCACCATCCGAACCAGCTTTCTACATCAGCGCTCAACGTGTTTGACAGCACAAATGATACTAGTTATGCCGCTGCTGTCTAACAGTAAATGAAATGTGTTGCAAATTAGCCAAAACCACAATTATCATGGTCATTATCTGTTTATAGGCTGCTCTCGGGCCTGATCAGACCCTGCGCCTCTTCACTTCCCACTCCAACCTAAAACAGATGATGGGATCTGTTTTCATAGCAGCTATGTGGGCAGCCAGAAGTACACTTCCCCATGAGGTCCTTATATATACATTTGTATCCATAACTACCTCAAATAACACGAAACATGATGGATTATTTGCCTGAGAGTAAAACTAGATCGTTGACGCCTCATTCCCTCAAAACCAAAGACTGTCCCCTGCAGTGTAAACCATTTTCTCAGGCAACCAACACAGAGGAGTGCAAAAAAAACCCAAACCCATCCTCATCATCCTCCAATCTGCAATTCCTCCCTGAGGACTTAGATGACAATGGAATTCTTTCTAGCTGCAGCTGCGGCTGCTTTGATAAACCTCCATCATTTCAACGTTAATTTTGATGAAGGATGATGCAGAGAGATGAAAGGGTTGTATTTTGGAGCAGATTGGGGGAGAGGCTGTGATGTGCTGGGTGGGTGTCTTTGTGTGTCCCCGCTTTGAGGAAATGCAGACTTTTGCATGGAAACTATTGTCGACTCCGCATGTGCAAATCATACATTCTGGCTGCGGAAAGTTGGGTAATTGCCCCCACCTTTGGATAACAGATGTGTCTCGGGGTGTAGAAACTCTGCTAATAAGATTAACAAATGTGTGAGAGTACGCAAGCATGTGTGCTGTCGTATGTGCCTGTGCTTATGGCAGGTGGTCACTCCGGTCTTACCGATAATCAACACGCTCCTGCTTTAAGCGTGCATGTAAACCTCGAGTGTCGTTGCGCCTCACATGGACATCCACGGTGGCATTTTGACAGATTAGAGTCGCGCTGTTGGGCTGCCAGAAGTCCACCTAAAGGAACAGGACAAATATATTAGACCTGGGGTAACAGAGACACAAAAACCCAGCAGGATTTTATACTGAGGGGGAGGAAATCCAACAGCCCTGCTCATTGATTTTCAGCACTGATCACACACCAAGAAATATTAAAGGGATTTCAACAATGGTGCCGTATATTGTTAAATCACAATGAAAGAGTTTTGATTGAATTTGTTGTTTTATTTCTCCTTTTCTGTCTGATTTGGTGGTGAATTTATTGATGAAGGATGAACGATGCTGCTCGGCCACATCCCAATCCAAAACCACTGCTCTCATTCCCCCAAATGTCAAATCTGTATACGACACTGCGAGGACATAAATGATGAGGCAAGGCATTACTGTGGCACTAAAATCTGAGTCGGTGGCCAGCTGTGGCCAAACAAATGTAACTGAGTGTGGAAACACTGAATTTTATAATGAAACCAAAAAGAATCTATGTTTGGATCTGCTATGTTTTGAATATCTGATCCACTTAACAGGGTCAGTATTCGCTTTACTCTTCACAACAAAAACCACCATGAAAATAAGTTTTGGACTTAACTGCCCCTCATTGACTCTGTAGTGTCGATGTTAAGTTAAGGCTTAAAGAGCATGTTTAAAAGAACTGGCTCCAAATAAAGAGCTTACTATCTTATCTTCTGGGTGTTTAAAATAGCACCAAACATTTGGTGATGATGGCGGCCAAATTGTTTTTGTTAAGACCTGAACAGTTTAACATTCCTCTGGTCTCTTCCTTCGAGCGATGAGCTAAATCAGGGGAATGTTGATGACTCTACGGCGTTAATGGGGCAAAACGCACTCAGACGTGTCCCATTAACAACCTGCAGCGACTGGCTCTCCCTCTGCTTCCTCTTTACTGTTTGACCTCATACTAGCAACAGAAATCCTGTCTTTCAGCGCCCGTTATCAAGGCGTGATAGTGGGGTCTGTTAGCTTTAGCTGAAAGAGACAGCCCATCGCCGATGCTAGCCAACTATATAAACACAGACACCATGGGGTAAGCGATAAAATAACAGAGAGAGGGAGAGGAAACTAAAAGAAAGAAGAAGAATTTCGGAGCAAATAGGAAAGCACTGATCTACACATGATCCGCACAGTAGTCACTGCACAGAGAACCGGGTATATTCAGCGTCCCTGTGTTTGCAGACGTGTGAACGTCCTCAGCTGGCTTTCATTTGTAGTATAGCATGGGGGCAGACACGCAGGCTGGCACACATGCTTGTTAATGTGTCAATTGGTTTAATGGTTTACAGAATGCATACCAGATTAATTTAACTTTGTTTAGAGCCAGAGGGGTAGAAAATCCTCAGCCGGAATGTCTTGGTGCCCTTGAGGATAAACCGCCCTCTGCTGCTGCACTTTTATGGCGTTTCCAAATGGTTAAGTACCGCAAATGTTCCAGCGCTGCTGCTCTGTTAGCCAAACAAATCCAAAACACATACGCCTAAAAGGCACTTAAATATCCCTGATCAGATAACACGACTCCTCACAAACAATCCTCTCAATTTAAGTTTTTTATGGCTGATTTCATGAGCCCTAAAGTTGCATTCTCTGTCTGCTTTAGAAATCGTTTGTCTCCTGATTGTTTTACGCGACTCTTCTTTTTAATGTGTCTCTGTGTATACAGGGTAGCTATAAATTGAATTTGTGTTGTTTTGGTTGATGTAACACTGGCATGGGCAGAACAAGAAAGGAAAAGTTATAGTTCAATAAAAAAGAACTGGCTTTCCTTAAGGCAGATGAGGTGAAGCTGTAGCTGCCAGTTAATGTGTCAAGTAAAAGAAAACAAGTTCATTAAAGTAAAGCAGTTCTTCATGAATATACATTATACTAGCATGTATTAAAAGCAAACTAGATCCACCCACTTTCTTGCTGAGAGTTAGATTGATAGCACACATCTGCACAGTTAATGTGAAGCTACAGCCTGCAGACGATTAGCATAGCTTAGCACAAACACTGGAAACGGGGAAACAGTTAGCACAGCTCAAAGGTAAGAAAATCCACCCACCAGCACCTCTGAAGCTCACTAACAATGGCGTCTAAGCAGAGTTAGAGGCAGGTTATTAAGCATCTTCACCACTTCATGTCTGTTTTCAGTCAGGAACAACAGAGGCAAATCGACCAATCTGCAAAAACCTTTTTAAAAACTTTGGCTGTGTTTAAATGTGAAATTTAGTAAGTCTCTCCTCAAGACAGACAACAGTCTGTCTCCTCCTCTCCCACAACAGCAGGACAGACAGACAGACAGACAGACAGACAGACAGACAGTTATAATGAACTCAGCTGCAGAAAAATGCTGAATCTGCTTCACAGTAAATCATGGAACAATTCATAGGATGCAATGACAGCAGCCAGGGTGACTTTGCTAAGATAATAGTGTGTCTGCTTCACAGATTTAACACCTGGAATAGTTCAAAGTAAGCTTGTGTGATTTTGTGTGTGAGCATGCTAAAATTAGACTTGAAAAGAAGTGTGTAACTTTATCACTATTAAAAGTATGTGTAATTTAGTACACTTCAAAAAAGGACGCTTTTAAAAGTACTACTTATTGCAGAAATGGAGTATGCATTTTTAATACATATAAGTAGAACTGCATGACATCTATTCAGAAGTACACTTTAAATTAAGCACACAAAGGAAAAGTGTACTTCTGATGACTTATCTGTACTTAACTTATACTTCTAATACACTAAAGTATACCACTTTTTGAACTGGGCAGCTTCCCTATTGTGAGAATTTGTTTCTTTTCTTTGCCTTTTATATTAATAAACCAAACATCTTTAGGTTTTGGGGTGTTTGTCAGACAAAACAAGCAATCTGAAGCCATCAGCTCATTCTCTGGGAAATTTTATGGGTCAAATAATGAATTGATAAAGTTAGTTTCGTCCCTAGTTTACACAGAGCTGCTGTGTCAAGTCTTCCAAGTATTACAAGCTGCTGGAACTGACAGGAAATATCTCACGTCCCATTTCAGGTACAGTCACAAAAATGTTCTCCAAGAACTGAAATGATAATGACACGCAAAAGTAATTATTAACTTTTTGTGAAAATCCAACACGTAGAAATATCTTATCTTGACAACGCATAGCTTTGGTGACGGTATTTGCTCTACTGGGTGCATTCAGGAGCTGTTGTGTTTCCTCGCTCGGCTGCTCAGAGTTCACCTGTCAGTCAAACACACAGGATTGTGAGGTTTACTGTAAACGTGTATTACCTATTAATGCAGTTTCTGTAGGTCAGACAGACTGCAGGTGATCAGCCATGGTGGCTTCACAGCTCACGCCATCTGCCATCTATGTTGTCCTAAACTGTTGCTGCCAAACGAAATGTAAATGGCTTTAGACTTGAAGAAACGTCTCATTTTGTTAATGATGGATCTGATCTCGACTTATTATTTAACCTCATGCCTAGCCTGAGGCTGAGGCTGAAAAGTTCGACTCCGGCACTGGAGGCACGGCAGTGTGGCTAAGCTACTGAAAACACACATCCACAGCTGTCCAAACAGTAGCTGCCACTGCCTCGGTTGGCCTTGGAGCACCGTGTCCGCTGCCCTTACAAGCATGAAACTCCAGCCAGGTCCTGACCAGCAGCCTGGCTCTGTCCTGTCCTTCACTGCAGATCCTACATATTTACTGAATCCTCCTTTGCCCTCTTCTGTTCTTTCCCCGCGGAGAGCTGTATCGGTTCTGGACCACTGAACGAAAGCCTGACCTGAACCCGAACAGACGCCTTTCATATATGTTGATGAGGCATCTGGCTGCACAAATACAACCCGAGCGGACCAAAGTGGAGAGACAAACCACACTGCCACGGGGCAGAAATTCTGAGATCAAAATCTCTGCAAGCTCCCAAAGAAACCCTTTTAATTTGATTTTCCAGATATGTTTTAATTAGCTTTTCAATAATGCTGTCTTTTGTTCTGAACATAAACAACTGCAACAAAACTCACCAAAACGATCAAAACTCTGACTAAAGCAACGGTCGCAGAACTTAGCTCTCCATTTTCTTTATAATTAGTAGCAGATTACATAGTTCTTTCAAAGAAACGTCCGAGGAGAGAGGCCCATAAAATAAAATCTGACATCGTACTAAAAGACAAAATAGGCCGGGAGATGCAGCTGAAAGCTCTGAAAAAAGCTTGTCACTGGCTCAGAAGTGAATTATATTTCAAGGCCCTCCTCACAATGCCGTAATTACAATTCAGTAGAAACACTGAATTTATCGTCTGTTTAGCAATTTTTAAACCTAAAATCTAAAAATACTGCAAGCAGCCTAAAAAATGTGCATGTTTTTATCTGTACAGTACAAATCTTGGTGGTTGCCAAAACCCAAAATTCAGAAGAAGTAATAAAGAAGACATGACAGTTTCCTCAAAAGTAGAAATCAAAGGGATATTTGGGATTTTTGGAACATATGGGGCTACAATTTACCTGCTAGCTGTGATACTGATGCTTTGAGATATCCCAGCTGGTATAATCAGATTGATTTAAAATGATTTTTTAAAAAATGTAGTAAATCCTCTGTTTAATCAATAACTCAAAGCATTTCTTTGACCGCTTGCCGAATAAGAATGCCTCACATTGCATCATCCCTGTTATGCTTTACAAACAGTCTTCTCTGTGTATTTGCAAACTAGAACAATGTGCAAAGGAAGGTCATCCATGCTCCGGAGGCTGATGGGTAATTACTCCCAAATGAATTTGAGAAAACAGGCGAGGCCTTCGTGTCCTCCAGGGTTTCCCTTCCTAATTTCAATATCTTTGAAACACATGTTCATATAGTTTCCAAACATTCAGCGTCATTATGAAGAAACGTTTTACATTTTCCCTCCCACTCTTCTCTTGGGGTTTCTCTCTGAAACCGATACAGAGCATCCTATCAGCAGTATCTCAGTCTCTCAGGCAGGGAATACGTCCTGGCTGTGACAGACGACCACGCTCGGCTGCTCTCTCTGTCTTGCCTATCGTTGTCCCCCGCCTTCTGTCACATCACCCCTCGACCCTTTACCATCAGCTTCACGCCTCACTCAGACTGCTGTTCATGTGTCACAGAAAGACCGCTGGGAGCCTACAGGCTGTGAGCAGAATAATAACACATAATTCATTTCAATATGGCTGTAACTGTAACGGCTACACGTGCTGTGTGTAAGCGTTTTCACCTCACTCTGGTAATACAGTTCATAGTCTACTCACATTCACTTTGCACTTTAATTCTTTTTGCACCTCTGGTGCTAAACTGAAGGTAAACAGGTTCATTGGTAACAGGTGATAGCATCATGATTGGGTATGAAAGGAGCATCCTGGAAAGGCTCAGTCGTTCACAAGCGAGGATGGAGCGACGTTCACCACTTCAACACATGACTGTATAAAGGATGTTACCACATGGGCTCAGGAGCACAGTTTGTTTGCCAATGACTGCATTATGTTTTTATTTATACAGCGCCCCAACCGTTCTGGAATCGGGTTTGAAATCCAATCTAAAAAAGTCTTCAACAACAATAAAAAAAGGAAATAAAAGAAAAAAATATGCGCTAACCTTCATATGTCCCAGAATGTTCTTGAGCACTTGGACCTCCTCGTCATTGCTCGGAGTGATCCTGAAGACTTGATCGCTGCAAAAGCAACAGAGGTGTCGGCTTACAACTGGGATCAAAGTGCCCCAGAGGGGTTTTTACAGCACTAACATTCACTGCAACAGGGCTTGGATCCATTTTCATTCAGAAAACATTTGGGGCCATGAAGTCACAGCTAATGCAGCCTCCTTTTGTGCTGATTGAAGGTGACATAATAGCAGATGTTTGATGGTGAAATGGGCGGCTCCTCTTTTGTAGGGCGGTTCGTCTATCCTATAGATGACAGGGGCAAACCTCAGTCAAACAACCTGTGTGAGCCAGCATTATAGGATCAGATTTCATCGTTTCTGCAGGTAGCACCTGGCTGGAACTATTCTTTGGCAGGTACAGTAGCAGCAGCTGTTTCACATTTCCGTAGCGTAAATACATTAAGCACATACCGATATGTGCTGTACACAGACGCGAAAAGCAAGCAGAGCGCATAGTCCGAATTGACATTGCATACATACATCGGACTGACTGCTGAAACCTGATTTCTTTCTGTTATGTGTGGTGCTCTCAAGGTGTTTGGCTGGTTAAAACAGATAAACGCTAAATCATTGGAGTTTATTTAGTCAAAATTCATAACAGGATGAGGCTTGAGTCGAACATCTGTGGTCAGATTAAAAACACAATGCTGCTGATTTTTAGCACTTAATTCAATTTTTACATCAGGAATAAAGAATTATTTCATTTTAGTCAACTGTGGAAAAAAATGTAATGACATTATTATGTTGCTGGGTTTGTTATAATTCAATATAAAAATCATTATGCAGTCATATCATTCTCTGCATGACGGTCTTGGCAGATGATTGCGACAAAAAGCGTAAGCAGATAGAGACGCTTGAGAGTGTTTCTCACACAATCTGCAAACCACATCTTTTACATCGCCTTGCTACGAAACAAAGACGCTCTTTATCCTCACAGTGATCTGACACAGTGTAACTTTCAGTACCTGGGATTAACCTTCAAGCTAACATGCTGCCAATAATTCATTACAGTCTCTTAATTACAGGCTCTCTGTGTCTGCTGAGCTGCTTGTGTGTGTGCCAGGTTGCATGTGTGTCCTCTTTCATGTCTTTTTGAGACCTCTTTCCTCCTCTTCTCTCGTTGTCTTCCTCTTATCCGTTTGGCTTACTCCAAAGAGCTTTTTACAATGTGTCACACAGGAAGTTGGGCCCCCCGGAACAAAGGTGGCAGTGGGCCACTCTGAGGTTTGAGGAACAAAAGGGTCCGGGGTGTCCCACGTGAGCGGCCACCCCATTTCAGTGACCGCCACACACTGCCGAAAAAGGTGGTGCAGGTGGTTTTTGGAGGTGGAAATAACACTGGGATGTGATCGAAATTGGGAAAATTAAGATATTCGGTTTTGTGAATCTAGATGGATTTCAAACTTCAAAAACAAGCCTGTCGTATATTCTGTTATTACAGTCTGTTCTCTGTGAAATATCAGTCGTATTGCATATCAAATTTGCAGGACTTGGTTTTTTTTTCAGTTTTTTCGTACAGCACCACAGTCCCTGAGAAAATAAGCAGAACCCCAGAGCTCTGCTGTAGTCCAAACTGAACCATTTCTTCATCTTTTAGCGATTCTCAAAGATGACAGACTGTTTTTGTTACAGTGCAGGCCTGGCAAAGGCCTTGTGCTTGTGCATCTACCAGCTGCAAGGCTTTCTGAGCTAAAGCTGTCCTCAAGTTGTCAGTCTGTTCATTCCCACAGCACTGCTCTCGCTGGGATGGAAGCAATTTGCCTTTCAGATCCACTCCTTAAAGCAAGACGCTGACTCCTCAGTGTGTGGATGCTGTTATCTCGTACAATAATCATTTCTCCTTAATGTCGAGACGTTGAAGAATGACATGTTTGGTCTACTTTTTAGACTAAACCCTCATTGTGAAGAGTGGAACAACACCCAACACAACCCTGATTTCTCAGTCAAACTTGCCCCCCACAGCACTATATATTGGGACTTTTAGTGTCAAACCAGTGGTGGCGTGAGCTACACAATCTTTGGAGTGTATCCAAGATATATGTTGTTTGAGACAGACGAGGAGGGAGTTTCCAGCTGAGGTGGTCTCCCTCTCTGCGCCCACCAATCTACATCAAAAGCTCTTTTGAAAAACAGACCATAAACCCTTACACGTCTCAGTCATGCCTTCTATATGTTTACCCAAATTACTATATGTGTTCAGCTCCAGATGGCCCTACTGGAGACCATCTATTTGTCCAATTGCTCCCCAGATTTCACATCCAAGGTCAAATCCTGAGTGTAGCTACTTTTAGGGTCCAGGTGGAGGGTTGTGTGTGCCCCACATTCAGCCTCGTAAACATGCAGACAGACTGGTGTGCCAGCGCTCTTGACAAAAATGACTGTTATGACAAATTTGTTCCCTCTTGTGATCACAGAACATGGTTGCATGAAGAGAGCTGGGAGTTGCTGCCATCTTACCTCTATAATTTTTGAAATGAATACTTTGAGCAGTTTGACAGGCCACTGTTGCTGTAAGCGTCCCCTGTGTCATCTGTGCATCTGGGTACTCTGAATGCCTCTCTGCAGCAGATACAGGCTTATCCAACGTGCCATCAGACAACAGGGTAAACTAAAAGCTTTATATTATGTCTCAAACAGGAAATATGTCCCAAAAAGATAGGGCAGATGGTGAACATAAAGACCATCTTTGTTCGTGCGCCGTGCGCTTCATATAAGATAAAGCCCGTCTCTAGGTGTGGAGGTCTCTGCAGAAAACTTCTCTGCTGTGCGCTTTTCCTGCAGCTCAGTGGGCTCTATCAGGCTCTAGTGAGCCCCAGAAATGAATGGGGGTCTTTACTCACCCTGCGTAGCGGTTGTTGTAGAGATAGGCACCGACGGGACATAGCACGTTGCTGCAGATTATCACACAAGCCAGTAAAACGGAGGCGCGAAATGCGCTCCCGTGGTCCATCCTTGGCCAGTGGATCAGAGACGGAGGATGCCGATCGGGCTCCTTTGCAGGATGCAACTTATCCGACTTACCCGAGCAGAAGCGTGATTGCAGCTCAAAAGACTCGGTCCGGCGCACCATTAGCAGATTGGCGAAGTCACTTTCGTTGTCGCGCCGCACTCTCTGGTAGTTGTCCCTCTGACACAGAAGGTGCTAAAGGTGCTCGAGTCGGTCATCTGGCACAGGGGAGGCACATAGCACCTCTTTGAAGCTCTGGAGGGAAATTGCAGGGCAGCAGCTCTTTTTAAAACGAGGAGGACCAGAGTCACGTGGCCCGGTGTCGGCTGAAGTTGGTAACTGGATCCCTGATCAGTGGTGCGCGCTGTGTGCTCAGGGGACAACCTATAGAGACCCGCGCGTATACATTCGCCAAATGTGATTTTTCAAACGGTAAATTATGCGTCTCTTAACATGTTGAGTGGTGCATAGTGTTTTCTGTGGAGACATGAACTGTATCAAGTAACTCATCTTTATCACATCAGAACAACAGGCTTATTCTTCCCGTGCGCTCAGCTCAGGTCCTTTGAAGACAACACTCAGCTCCTTTCTTGATAAAACATGAGAGGGCCTTCACATCACTGTCAGAGTGGGCTGTGCTGTCCACACACATTCAGTTTTTCTAATGTAATTCTGTCATAAATTGACATTAAGAGCAGCAGGACCTCCCAGTGATCATCCCATTATGGTGGCATGTGTAGTCCACCTCTTGGTGGAAACTTGACCAAAAGAACAAAAGAGCACATGGAGCAGAAGGACGTAATGAATCCAGAAAACAATAAGGGAGCCCACTGAGCTCCTGAATCCTCAGCTTCCTGCTCGCTTATACCTCTACAGCCCAAAGCCAGTGTGATAACCAGCCACCAGCTCTGTCAGTGCCTTGGCCCGGCTCCACCAGGAATCCCTCTGTGGAGCGTTAGGTGGCTCTCCCTGTTATTCTTGGCTTTCCGTGCCTCCGTTTGATCCTCTCCTTATCACCCAACACCGTGATTAAATGTCTAAGTCAACTGCCAGCCTTTTCCTTTTGTGATTGCATGGCAGCAGCACATTTTTCACATGCTTCTCTGCAGTGTCAACAGTGCGCCACCTGTTTTACACCCAATTACTGTACAACAGACCCCAAACACTCCCTCCAACCCCCACCCCTCTAAACAGACACAGACATTACAGCAGAGTGGGCAGGAATGCTGCTTTTGACAGCACCCACCTCAGTGTGCAAGAGATGTAGATTAGACTGTTAATACAGTTGAGATGTGGATGTTTGCAGAGCAGGTGCTCAAATGAGCAAACCAATACATAGTTTGATTACTTAAGGATGGGGTTTTGCTTAACTTTAACCTCAGAAAGCTTTGACAGATTTACTGATAATACAAACTTAAGACTAGCTGTGATTTAAGGCGGCACAGTGGATACAAATATCCTAATCTACCTCAAATCTTCTTTCACATGTTGACATGAAACAGAGACAAGAGGTTAAGGATTTGCAGCTATTTGCAATTTACTAGCCTGGCATCCTGCTACATTCACTCCAAATCAATCACAGAAACAGAAATATTTCTTATCCCGCTTCACCCTGTTGTTTTATGTTGAGTCTTAGAGACCTTTTTAAAAGTTCAAAACACAGACGTCATTTTTGTATTATCACACTGACGGCTTTATGCATTATTTCTGCTTGGCCTCAGCTTTAAAACATGGTTAAACACAATGGATTCTCATGTGCATTGTACATCTGTGACAGCACTTTATATATGCAGCCCCACTGCTAGAACAATTTAACAGGGAGTAAGACTTCTACAGAATCAACAGCCTGACTCCAAATATGACATAACAAACGTAACATAACATACTGTGCATTTCTCTGTCTGTGCATGAGTTTTTGGCAAACACAAGGAATACTTCTGTCAAAAGTAAACATTAAATATGTCCTTATTTGGTGCAGTAAAAATGCTTTATGGCCCCTTCTCTATTTTCAGATGTGTCCTTTTCTACATATTGAGTTTTAATAAGATAAAAATGTAACAAGTTATAAGCAATATCATTTTTTACACAAAGCATTGTGGGCTGTGGACCCCAAACAATGAGGAAATAAAGCCAATGTGAACAAACCTCAAGGGTTAAAGTGATATTAGTGATGCATTCATTGCACATCTGTAAGGAGCACTCGATCAGCACATCAGAGCTGGGTCAGACAGTGAACACGTCTCTGGTATAAGTGGCGAAAAAATCCTCCTCTTTATTGGAAAATGTCGTCAGAACTTAAATTGAATGGACCAAGGCTCGAAAAGGGGTTTTCTGACGGACCTATTTTTCAAAGCTAACATGAACCCAGAAAGTGTTTTTGAGTGCTGAGACAGCTGCACACAGAAGCATATTCATAAAGTGCTTGCTTTGCCTTCCATGTATATCATTTTCAGGGATTTGTGGGGGGAGTGAAAACACTTGCATGTAAAGACTATTACGCTGGCTGGTCATTTAAGCATGACGTGCTGGGCGCAGAGACGTAGGTTGAGGGCACCGGCAGGAGTCAATGTGGTGGTCTCGGTGTTGTTTTTAACACACACGAGCACAGACCTGCGCATGTGGCACTGCTTTGGGTTGTGGCCTGCGGGAAGGTGAAGAACGAAGCATCCTTTTTAGGGGTAAGTCTAAGCGCGATGTTAGAGTGGCACCGAGGTCCAATAAATCACCATGTTCCTCTGAGCCTCAAACTTCGCTGAGGGGTGTGAATGAGCTCTTTGATAAGCATGCAGTGGCAGAGTGGGGCTCGCACTGGCCATGGTGGTGGTGGTGGTGCGGGGGGGTCTGGTCAAACTGTGCAGCTAACTGCAGCTCTTTGTGATGTCTTTAGGGCTTCTGCAGGATCTGAGAGCAACCAGCTGACCCTGAGCAGGGCTGTGAGTGCACATCTATGACCTTTTGACCCTGAGGGGAGAAGTAAAAAGAAAAAGGAGTGGAGGGGGTTAAAGATGGTGCACAGTCTGGGAGGCAGCACAATGTGGGCCATTTGGCTGCCAAAAAAGGAAAAAAAAAACAAAAAACAAAACTGTCACTCTCAAAATGAACAGAGAATTTTGAGGAAGTTAATCTCAGTGACAAAGACTTGAGTTTGCCGTCATCCGTCATGATGAGATCACGATACACTGGTTACACTAAGCTTTGCTCAGACATCTGCAGCCCGCAGACTTCCATCTGTTAGATTCCAACGCACAAAGACTCGCTTACAGTAATAGAAATCGGTGACGTTGGGACTGAGATGCAAAATGAATAACAGGGGGCCTTGGCAGCAGAGCGCAGTGGTTAGGGAACAAGAGAAAAGTCAATAAAGTGGAAAAGGATTTTTGAGGCGTGCTACTTTGGTTAATTGTCGCTCCAACCATCAAGTCAGCTCACATTATTCAGCATGAAAAATGAAGAAGCTGTTCAGGAATTACCAGACTGTTATCATACGCCAACCTCTCTGGCTTTTTTTTTCCAGTTTTATTTGAATGTTTCTTTGAGAACTGGAAAGGCAAAACTGTTCACAACCAAACTGAAAAGGTTTAAGTAATAGTTCCATATTTCCTTCTCCTTTCCTATCCAGTCTTGCAACCTTTCGGATTTATACACAACTATAACAAAAGTTCCCCCAAAAGTTTAAACTCAGATTTATAAAGGTTCACGTCCCCTTATAAATATTGAGGAGAGAAAGGGGGTGAGCGTTTACAGTGCGTTGGAACATTTAATTAATTTTTATCTGCCAAAAAATATTCAATTACAGACCAAAACCAAGGTACAAAGGAGGCAGTGTGCAACTTACATTTAGTGCACACTGGGGAGACCTGGGAATCGAATTTGCTTAATATCTAAAGTGCAATATGTTCATAAATGTCTCTGTGAAATCTTAAGCAATGTGTCACATATAGAGATGAAATATTGCTTAAGTCTGGATTTGATGAGGAGCAACAGAGCGAGCTGAAGGTATTCCATATTTGGTTTGAGTCTGATGAAATTATATTGAACTATAATCTCTTTCTCATAACATTCATTAAAAACAGCGCTGTCTGGTGCAAATCGATCATTTCTCATCATAGAGATGCCTTGTTGTTTTTACCACAGCATCTCAGCACCATGCCAGGATATTCATATATTGATAGCTGTGTGCGTGTACAGTACATATCTCATATATTTGATTCATAGCTGCAGGGATGTAAGGGATATCCCTGGTAAAAGGGGAACATCAGTCACTCAGGAAACAGAGACTTGGCAGCAAGACAGGAAAAACAGGTGAGCTCCTAAACATTGAGAATAATACCATATGCACATAGAAGTAGGTTAGCTTTAACATACCAGGACTTTATTAAAACACTTATCTTGATCGCTTGTTGCACGGCACTACAATACAAACTAGTGTAAATTTACCACAATGCAGAGATTGTCGCTCGCCTCATCCTAAAACTGAGTATGAATGCTCTTTTTGTAACATAAATGTACAAGGCTGTAGGTCTGGCATTAAATGACACGGAGTGGGTTTCCTTGGCAAATATCTTGCTTTTCTTTTCTGTTCTAAGTTGTGCAGCCATTGAGAAGGTGCCAGAAAAAAAGGTTTTAACTGAACAAGAAGCATCAGGACATGTGCACCTACAGCTTGGTCCAAATACAGGCTGTAATAAAACTCTCTTCCAAACCTCCTTTTTTCCTACTGTATCCCCCCTGTGTCTCCATCTGAACGGACAGGAATACATCTGAACAAAAGACAATAACATGTTTGACTGACCATACAGCAGAGAGATGCATAAAAAAAAAGTTGGTTTTGGCTGCTGTAGTGATTCACTGAAAGGCATATGAGGCTAACATGTCCATATCAGTGTCAGTGAACACTCTTAGAACAACTCCCGTTAGATGTTAAACGGAAATAATCCGAAAAGGCAGCAGTTCACATCGGTCTGACACTCCTTTTCCAACGGGAAGAACCGAGCACTTCCTGGCAGCCCTCAGCAAGGCACCGGCAGCACTAAACCACAAATAATAGAAGTTAATTCCGCAGACCAAAGTCATGGGCAATAAAATCTGAGGGTCTGGAAATTTACCTGCACTGGAATGGCTAATATAAAACCATAATTAAGTTGGTCTACCGCAAATGTCGCCGAGGTTTCTCTGTTTTTTTTTTTTGTTTTTTTTTTCAGGCCAGGACCCAAATTTAGTACATTTAGTGTTGGACTAGGAGCCAGGCAGGCCCATTCAGACTTTGGAGGACTCTGACAATAAATAGACCCATTATGAGGCCTCATCTCCTCTGTTTGACGGAAAAGCCCTCTGGAGTCATAGCAGGATTCCAGTCAAAAACAGCAGTGCTCTCTGGTGGAAGCACAGAAACAGTGCAGCGCATGAACTTTCTCATCAGGAAATACACCGAACGCATGCAGTGCTGCGTTTAACCACCAGAGTATACTGCATGTCAAGATTTACTCAAGTTTAAGAGCCGTGTCCTCAGCTCACCTCACAAAACTGACACTAACCTGTAATTGAGACATAAAATAGCCCAATAAAATCAAGATTCCCTCTGGTGCAGACAAATTAGGCCAGTAGTCATCAGTTAAATTCATTTTCTCTTCAGGTGAATGTGCTCCAGTAGACAGACCACCTCGCTGAATGTGCTGAGATAAGTTAAAAAAAAAAATTAATGGAACAAAGTGGATGAATTTGCAGCAGAATGGAGTGAACTGAACCCCTGCTTGTTGGGATGTTAATCCTTAAATTATCATTGTGGGCTGCAAATGGCTCCCCTAAAATCCCTCAAAAGACTTTCGAGCTGGTGAAATTGATGCAGGTTTTAATGTTGACTATGCTGCTATTTACCCAGGGACAAAAATGACTGTGAGTGACTCTAATTCAATATATAAACACTTTACCAGCCTTTCAAGTGGCTCTTCCTGCACCACTGTGTTAGCAGGGAGTAAGAAGGCAGATTGAACACAGCTTCCACCTACCAAGAGTGGAAATTCTGCCCTAATTAAACGCACTCTGGCTGATCACTCTTTGTGCTTTATGTCTTTCTGCATCTCTGTGTGTGTCCACTCTTTTATGGTTTCCTTCCGCATTTTTCCACCAGAGAAATTGCTCCCAAATTCCAAGCAAAAAATGAACTGCGGTGTGAGAAGAGGATGCATTGTACAAGGATTTATACATCACCAGCTCATTAAGATGGGTTGTGGCGCAAGAGCATCTGCCTGTTTAATTAACACAAAGATCTTATCTCAAACATGAAAAAACAAAAAAACAAAAAACATAACACACCAGGAAGAGCCCATTTGCTGCAGACAGGATACATTTGTACCAAGAAAATGATCGCAAAAAATATTCTCAGGTCATTTAATTTAATTTAGTTTGTATTTTTCAATTTGTCTGTTTGAAAAGGCCAGACCGTATCAATTACACTTAATTGGCAGAAGCACGTACGAACCCCTGGACAAGCACTTGCTATCTTGGCAGTGGCTAATGGGGATCCAAATAAATAAATTAATAAAGAATTACAAGAAGGTGCTGTTATCAGTTGTAGCTGTCAAATAGAAACTGCATATTTAGAGGGTGTCTTAGTGAAGACTAAAGCTTCACTGCGATACGACTGTGGAGGGAAAAGAGCTGAATGTGCTTCAGCCATGATCTGTGAGTCACGTGCTCTGTGAGGCACCTGATATTTAAGCTCTAGTGCAGAGTCCCAGACCCTCACAGATCTCTCCATTATGTTCACTTTTGGTTAGTGTTTTATGTACATATTCACAAGAATTAACAGCAACACTTTATATTAAGGTTGACAATTAACAAGTTTTTAATTAGCATGCATTCGCACCATATTGGCTCTTTAATAGTCATTATAAAGTACTTAATAATGCCTTATTCTGCATCATAATATTCTGCAACTACTAGGCCCTTCACTAAGAGTTTTCCCTCAATAACCTCCTAATTACTGCTTATTGATAGTAAATAAGGAAGCTGTTGTACATGAATTATGATTTTATAAAACTAACCCTGACTCTCAACAACCCTAATCCCCAGAATGAGGCATTAATATAATGACAAATAAAAAGCCAATATGCTACTAATATACATGCTGATAAACAATGAGTTGATGATGAACATGTGTACCTTAATATAACATGTGACCAAATATTCATACAAACACATATTGCAAATACAATCCCACTGACATAGGCTACCTTTGTGTATAGACATGCTTTCTTTTAATGATGATGGTGGGTGAAGATCTAACCTGCAGATAATTGTGTTGGTTTTGAATTTCCACCGTTAAGATACTCACACAAAGATATTGGTGATAAGACAATTTGCAGCTTAATGATATTTATATGATTGGATTTAATTGCTTCATTAACAGACTGCTGTGTTCTATTACAAGGGGGAAGGAATCAATTAAAGTAATGCAACATAATTCTCTTGCTTGGTTTTCTTTTGCTGTGACACTCCCGTTTGGGTTTGACAGCTCTGAGGGTCCCGATAAGATTTCCATGAGTTTTCAAGCAAGTGAAGAACACTTTGATTTCCCCTTTTCAGAGGGGATAAAATGAGTAAAATGGAGTGAAACGTCAGCCTGTGTTGCTCTGCTGTCTTTGGTTTTGATCTGATCTATTCACAGAAATAAACAGTGTCACTTTTTCTGAGGTTATAGGACATAAAAGTTTGTGAACGTTTTCCTGTACTGTCAAGTTAGACGGAGACAGCTACAATAACGCCAGAAGTACGGTAATTATCCCTTCAAATTAAAAGCATAAACGCGTCAATCATAAGTATTGTAGAGCTTCATTTCAGGGAAGTGGCGTTAAATTTTCTGCATGTGCGATTATAGATCCTGAGTATGACCATGAAAAAATAGCTTAAATCTGTAGGTTGGTGTTTTCTTTCCTGTTTCTGCAGATTTACATTGAAAACAGCAGCCGGAAGTGGCGGCGTGCATCGTGGTTATCTTGACTCTGGTCCTCTGTCTCAGAGGCTGTTGGGAGGCTGGTTTAAGGATGAAGACTTTAGGAGTCACATGGATTTAACTTTCAAGCTGGTGTCCTGTCCGCTGCTCAGTGGCGCTCTGCGGGAAGGTGTCTCACGTCGCTGCGCAGTCCCCACCTCTGTTTTTATTTCGTTTCTAAACTTTTCTCGCCTTTCATGCGTTTTCATCCACTGTTCGCGCATTGTTTTTGTTTTTCCTTCAACTTTTTGTGGACTTCTAGCGCAGAGAGCGAGTGCCCGTTCAGTCTCGACCATGCTGCAAACTTTACGCATCTGAGAGCCTGTTTTGTGATGTGAAACTCTGCCGAAGGACAATAAGGTTTTGCATTTATTTACTCACAATGACTGAGGAGAGCAGAAGCGAGCACAGGGCTGAAAGCGGGAAGGACCTGGAGAAACAGCTCCGGCTGCGAGTGTGCGTCTTAAATGAACTTTTAAAGACGGAACGGGATTATGTTGGGACGCTGGAGTTTCTCTCGGTGAGTTTTTGAGAACACTTCCAAAACAGAAACGGCATGAAGTTGCACATTTTACACGAGAAAATGAAAGCCCAAAGCAAACAAACAAACAAACAAAAAAAAGCACGCCTGTTTAGTATGCATGGTGCATCAGGCTGCAGAGCGACAACTCTGCTACATGTAAATAACCTGCCGTGCAAACTCCATGCACGCCACAGTTTCTTTGAACAAGCAGGATGTCTAACACAAAAATCAGCCTTTTATAGCATTAACTCCTCTGATACTCTCTGAACTCATCCCTCTGATGGAGATATTAGCTTTTCAGATTGCAAGTGTGAAATTGAGAAAGCAGGCACAGAGAGGCATGGCACAGCTTTAGTTCTTGCGCAGCCAGTGAGTGATGTTTAATCCTGTTCTCAGCCTGCTCAGAGGCTGTTTGAGGGGCCTCGTAGTGGTTTGTGATTGTTTGAAAAGTGCGGATAGACCACAAATGACAACAAAATCAATTTTTTTTTTTCCAGACAAAAAGTCCTTCAAATGACCATATTCTCACATAATGTTACCATCTAGGTGGTGTTTTAATATGGTGTACACCTTGGTGTTGCAGTGTCTCATTCCAGGTTGTTTAAAATGTTAATCTGAAGGAGAGAAAGCACTGAAATTCATCAGAGAAACATCTATAACAGCATCTGTACTTCAGCTCGCTCCCCAGTCTTTCAACTTGAGCGGCACAGTATTAATACTCCATCCATATGATTACCCCACTTCCCACACAGCATGGAAAATACAGCAGAGTGCATTTTACGGCTTCCTTTGCCAACTTCTGATCAAATCCAGAAGTGGGGAGTCTTGCCAAGGACGGCACAGGTGGACTCGAATGAAAGCCATTGGCACTGTGGCGCTCAACTGGCAACACATCTCTGGCTGCACACTGAGCATCCCGGCTTGGTTGCAGCAACGAGGGAATGATGTGCTGTCAGCTTGATGGCTTCACAGGAAATAACACCTCACCTCAAGGACAGGAGGGAAAGGAAACTTTGGCAAAGTCCGCTGTTTAAACCAGAAAGCTGTGAAAAGTTATGCACACCCGGTAATAGAGTCTGATTTGACAAATGAAGCTGCGGCTGTTGAGCATGTTGAAAGTGAAATACCTTGCAGTCAACACACTCATATCAGGACTGCGGGTTTCCAGCCCTGTTTTCTCAGCAGTTTCAGCTTCTCGCTGCGATGGGAGCTCTGCGGGGAAGTGGGGTCGAAGGGGCACTGTGCTGCGTGTCATTAAGAGCGCTATTTCCCAGGCCACATGTATGAACGTGCACACCCTGACCTCCCTCCCACTGCCCAGATGTTTCCAATGGAGGACAGAGGGACCAGGGAGGGGATGGAGCTTGATCTGGCCTTTCTTAGAAGTGGCATCACTGGAGAAATGGAGGAGGCGAGTACATGAGGGAATGTGTCCTCTGTCCTGCTGGTGGGGGTTTGGGGAATGCAGCCACTCCTCCTTCTCCATCTCCCCTGTTGTGCTGGAACTGGGATTCATTTCAGAAGTGACTGATCCTTACAAGGCAACTCTGTTCTGGCCTGGGAATGTCAGGATGGATGCATCAGATTGAGGTCCGACACTGGAAACATAGCTGTTGTTGGTTTAACTGCGAGCTCTAGCTGATGGAGCCACATGATGATGATGATGAAGAAGCTACAAAGTGAGTCAAAAAGACAGAGTCATAATCTGCCGTCTTATCATCTGGGGGGTCCTGGGGAGCATCATGGAAGGTGGTCAGGATGATCAAAGACAGCCCTACTGGGGAGAGGGGTCGTATTGAAGACTTTCATCTGATCACACACACAAACACAGGCCTGCCTCCCCCGCTTCCTCTACTGCCAGTTATGAACACAAGTTTCTGCGTGTCCAGAGGTCAGAATGGAGAACGGCCCGGCCCCCCTCTGTGAGACTCCCTGGTGGGATAATCCAGGGGACTCCGAGCATCAGCAGTGAGAGCCATAGATGGGATATTGCTGGAGGGGTGAAAGGGAAAAGGGTAGAGTGGATCAGGCGGTAGATATTGCCAGGAGGGTGAAGGGTAAGGGAGGGGGAAGGAGGAGGGGTTCGGGTGGTCTGGGCTTGGTGCCTCCTCTTGTAAACCATATTTCCTGGAGGAGGAATTCCTCCGAGGTTAGGAAATGCTGGGGAACAATGAGGCTCCGGTCAGTAGCTGAGGTTGAACAGTAGAGCAGAGATTGTTGCTGCTGATCCGTGGAACCCAAACACAATGCACCTGGCACATACTTTACTCTTAAGGTAGTGGAAAATAACAAGGATGATTAGGGCAGAGACGGTCTGAGGCTATTGTCTGGCCATACCTCGCATCTCGTGGGAAAGTATGCAGGGTGCATCTTGAAGGTGCCAGTATCGGAAAGCCTAAATGTGACTTTCTTTGGATTAAAGCGCCGTTTTTTTTTACTCCGCATGTTCTACAGTAGTCTGACAGTGAGAGGAAGGCTTCGATGGAAGCTGTCTGAAATATCTCAGGCCCGTCTTACATAATGAACAATTATAGCTGGAGATAGTGGGCGGCGGTGGACGCTGGTGTTTATCTTGGACGGCTCCGAGCCAATAAAATGACAGTCATTCTTAGAAATGTCTCAATGAGGGGAACAAATCAAGACTTAATGTAAACAGTGGCTTTAATGAGCCGTTTGCTTTTCTGGACTTTTCTTTTTGGTAACACTGTCAAATAGAATACTTTAGTCAGTCTCTGCCATTGTTCGCTGTTAATAGAGACGCAGGGAAAGCCATTTGCTTGCATGATAAGCACTTAGGAGCGAGAATGCAAGAAAGGACGACGGAGGAAAGCTTTCATGTCCTGATTCTGGATTGAGATCTGAGCCACAAGTTAACTTAATATATTCCAAAGAGCTTTGCAGTGCATTAAGTGCTCCCTCAGCTGTTGCCTTCCTCTCCCCAACAAAAGCCTGTTGATCTACGAAGCAACCAGGGAGTGTAATGTTTAAAACATTTTTAATCCCTGGCATGAATTGAAATTAATTAAATGTGGTTTGAGACTTTGCAGTGCGATGGAACCTCCACGTCTGTCATTCTCTTCAGAAAAAGTGAAATTCAAGAAATATTTCATCCGTATTTTGACGTCTTTTGAACAAGGCTGCATATTGTTATCATCATGTGTCCCGGGCCGTCATGCGGAAAGGTTATTGGTCAGCAAACAAGTCAGTCGCATCTTTTCAGTGAAAGTTTCTGCAGGAAGTTGGGGAATTGAGCCTAATGGAGAAAACAGCTGGTGTGAAGGATCACTGGCTAGCTCCTGGAAACATAGGTGTTCAATTGAACCCTGTGTGTGTATTTGTACACAGAGGTTCCACATGTCTCTCTCGCAGGGTTTGGATTTGTTGGCGTCTTGGCTGGGACGCTCAAGTTGGGCCAAGAATGTTTCTTTTTTGCTGGTAACACGACCAGAGGGCAGTCTTGAAGGAGGTCAGGTCAGGAGGGTCTGTAAGGCTCCGGACAGACAGCTGACGACCCCACAGGTCGTGACCTCGTGTTCCCATCCCTTTCCTGTCTGTTAATCTGTAGACTTCATGCCAACTTCCAGCCGCTCTCCGTGTTCTGATGGAAACAGGAACAGAAGACGCTGATGGTCGGTGTGTCCTGATTTGACAGAAACACACAAACAAAACTGTGTACACAGAGACAACCCAACCTTTCAGTTTGTGTGTGTGTGTCCAGTATCAGGCTATATATGGATGCATGTTGTATTTATGTTGAAAAACCAAACAAAAACAAGCTTTTGCACTTTTTGTTTTTAAGAAGTACTAAATTGAGATGAATGAAAGCATAAACAGTATTTTATTTGCAGTAAACAGCTAATTTCTCCGCCTTTTGGGGCTCAGAGGCCAGAAATGTTCAGAGCTGTTATCTGGATCTGTTTGAGGAGGGGGAGGAGGAGGAGGAGATGCGGGGTTAAAGAGGGCAAAAGCAAAAGTTGTTTACGTTAGCGTGATGAGACAAACGCCACGTGATGTACACTAGCCCCTTGTACAGATTCTGCTAATCTATTTAAATGGCTTTTTTTAAGTGACCGATCAGATAAGACGGTCCATATGGTGTGCTCACATGATGCTGGTGAGTTGGGATTGGGTGGTTTTGAGGCTGGGGGCGAGTGCTTAGAGCCCGCCGGTGGCCGTTTACTGCTGCTTACATCAGTTTGTCTCCACACTGGGCTGCATTTGGTGATAAGAGATTCCACAGAGAGCGATGTGATTCTGCCCTGATTGCTCTCTTCTTTATTCCTTAACGACTTCCTTTACTCAGAGCTGATGTTCGGCCCATCATACTGTTACTCGTTCCACTCTTTTATACACCTCGGATTTCTCTTTCTGGTGCTCTTTCTGCACCGCTGTGTCCCAGAGGGAGCGCTGCATAGGGTGTATTTTGGATGCTGTGTTGACAGGAAGTGGATTTTTCCACTTTCTAGCTATGTGAAGGTTTGTTATGAGCCTGGCTAGGTTAGATCGGAGCGTTTCCCATCGCTGCACAGAATCGTGAGCGTGGCTGAGTGTATTTCTGCTTTAATTTATCTTTAATCCATGTACATAGACACAACTCCGTCCATTCTTTGTGTGTGTGTTTGTAAGAGAGGTGCTAATGTCTTTCTCCTTGACTCTTTTTAATTGGATTGGGTCAGTCTCTCCTCTCAGACCGTGCAGTTTCTCTCGTGTGCCTGTCGCCGGTGTAAGGGCCCCTGAAGTGACGATGTGGCTTTCAATTTCACCCCACTACTTCCACAACACAAAAAGTTTGCCTGATTATAAATGTAAATGCATTCTGCCTCTGTTTGGTCATACTGTAAGTTTGTTTTGTGCGTAAACCTGTTTAGCAGCCCATCTTCAAGCTAACTCTGTCTTTTAGCCAGCCTGAAGATGAATGATTGTGAGGATTAGCTCGGCGACAACAGAGCCCTCTCCTGGGGAGCGTTTTGCGTTAACCTTGAGTCTCATATCAATAAAAACACTGAGTGGGATAATCCTTCTTCTTCCCATTGAGCAGTCATGCTATGGGAGCCGCTGTGTTTTGCATGCCTTTCAATATTTTATCTAGTCATCTTTACAAAAAAAGGAAAACATTTAGCAATTTCCTAGATGCAGCAAATGTGATTACCAGTGGGAAATATTTAGGAACATGCACGCCTACATTATGCCAAGCTGTCGAATAAATATTGAATATTGTAATGTTCAGTGAGGGGCATGATAGTGACAGTTAACTTCATCTGATTTAAAGAGTTGTTTCTAAGGTTTCTAATGTTGCCATAAAGAATCAGTTCATATGGGCAAAGTTCCTGTAATGCTGCTTTTGTTCAGACATTTGACCTGAAGAAATGTAGCCTCTTTAGCAGTTCAACATTTTGGGAAATAAGCGTTTTCACCATCTTGCAGAGCGTTGGATGAGAAGATCGATACCACACTCGTGCCTGTACGGTAACTATGACACAACTCACTGGTTAGCTTAGGTTAGCTTAAAGACAGGGGCAAACTGATATTCTGGTGATGTCCATAGGTAATAAAATCTGATGGGGGTAATGACGATTTCCTGGTGGGTGCAGTGACATTTTCCAGTAGCAGCCCAGCCAAGAAGCATTCCAGCACATAAGCCCCATAAAAAAGCGCAACCTTTTTTGCACAGATTAAGAAAATGAGATGTTAAATAGTGCTTCCTCGAACTAGTTTCCCCATGTACGAGCTTTATGCTAAGATAAACTAAGTAGCAGCTGGCTGTTGCTTCACATGTGAGGATGGTATGGATCCTCTCATCTAACTTTTGGCAAGAAGGCAAATAAATGTATTTCCAAATGTCAAACTATTCTTTAAAAAAAAAGTAGAAAAGCATATTAGACTAGCCTCTGACTTTATGGATGACTGTTTGGTGACAGTGTTTTACACCTTCTCTCTGTCAATGTAAAAAACGTTTAAGTCCCTCAAGCAGGCTCTTGCACTGTAGAGAGTTCTTTTGTCTCAGAGGCCATTTTTCAAGCAGGATTTCCTTCCTTCCTGGCCCTCCCCGTCTTTACATTGTGCTGCATGTTTCCTGCTTCAACACACGCACACACACACACACACACACACACACACACACACACACACACACACACACACCTCCCCCACTGTCTCCACCAAGCCAGGGAGAGGAGGGTTGCCCACTTGGCAACATAGAGCTTCATTGCATAGGGGATAGGGCTGCAAGGACCCCTGCATTGAGTCCACCGAGTGGATTCAGCTCAGGAGGCAGGGGTGGTGCAGTCCTGCTGCCTGGAGGAGAAGGCCGCCTTTGATTTGGCCAGTGCCAGCTGCCTGGTCACATGGTGCTTACGTGCAACAAGTAGAAAAGTGGCGGTACTGCGGTAGACACTTGTCAGGACGTTCATGGAGTGTGAAGGGGTCATCATCACAAGGGGGCCTGTGTTTTAGCTGGCATGCTCTGCTGCAGGGAACACACACACACACACACACACACACACACACACACACACACACACACACACACACACACACCCCATGGCCAGATCAGTATGCCTGCAGTGTCGGTTTAGCACTCTCAAACCTGCTTCAGTATTCTTGTATGACAGTGGAAAAAAGACTCTTAATTGTTTGTTAAAAAAAAAAAACAAAAAAACAATCATGAGGTTTGGTATCATGAAGTCCTCTCTGCTCCTCTACATTTGCAAATCAGACTTTAGTATCCTCAGCTTGGACAAGTCTGCATGCTCTCTCTCTCTCTCTCTGGTTTAAACTCACACTTTCCATGGCATTCATGTCTCTGTCTGCCCTGCATTTCTGGGCTTAGAATCCATAAACACCCAGAGCTGCCCGGCCAGACATGATGGGAAATTCCATCATTATTTAATTAAGCACTTCAATGGGATTTGCCATAGAAGCTCTGAGAGTTAGACAAGTGTCTCTCTGTCTCTAAGCACGCCTTGTCTGCAGACATCCTTTTCATGCCTCTCTGCCTGTCATCTTTCTATTTTCTTTATCTTTCTGTTTTATATTCAGTCTCTGAAACTGACTCTTTAATACCAATCAGTGGACCTTGTTTGAGCGATAGGCAGTGAGCAAGCCTCTGCTTTCTACTGTTTACATTATTTAATTGCTAAAAACTGGAGGTCAGATGGGTTTAAGCTCAATTTATTAATTTGCTAACTTTTTTGTCCTCTTTGGGGCAGCAGATATGATCATCTTCTAAAGTTTTCATGGCAAATGCATTACAAACCACTGGCGATTTACACATCCAGCACACACGGAGCACATTAGCCAAACAATGAGCTGAAATGTCCTGAAACGGCCCATTTCTTTAGTGGAAAAGTTAGATAACTTTAGCATAGTCAACAAATGGTTCCCAAACAGTTGAAGTGCCTGATTGAATTGGAAAAAGTGAAAACGATGAGATTACGTCCTTAAAGGTCCAGTGCGTAGGATTTAGTGGCATCTAGCAGCGAGGTTGTAGACTGCGACCAACTGAACACCCCTCGCCTCACCCCTCCCTTACCAAGCATGTTGAAGAACCTGCAGTGGCTGCAAAGAATCCAAAAAGCATCTAAAACCAGTGTTTGGTTTGTCCTTTCTGGACTACAGTAAACCTGCTTCCTCTGTAGATATAAAGAGCTCATTCTAAGGTAACGACGACACAATTTTCAGGTGATTATACACTGATGTTATATTCCATTTCGGCCAGTAGATCCCCTTAAATCTTACACACTGGTCCTTTAAACAACATGAATCCATTTTACATGATACTTGTAGGCAAGTTGGAAATTGCCAACTCTCTAAAATAGTACATGTAAGCCAGGGATGCCTAAACTTGAAAGGCCAAAACTGAAACTAAATGGTGGACCTCAAGCCAAAAGCAACCACCTATTGTGTTGCATTGTATGGTTAAGATGCAAAATGGCACTGGGATCCCAAGTTCCCTTAATTGACTGACTTCCTCTGCGAAG
This sequence comes from Chaetodon auriga, assembly GCF_051107435.1. NCBI lineage: Eukaryota > Metazoa > Chordata > Actinopteri > Chaetodontiformes > Chaetodontidae > Chaetodon > Chaetodon auriga. The sequence goes on from NC_135094.1 coordinate 9,964,509, forward strand.
TGTCACTCTGCCTGCCGTGCTCTATGAAAAATAATTAGTAATTAGGGATCCTACATATTTCCAGAGCATTTTAACTCACCGGAATCAAACAGCATAAACATCAAATGCGGCGGGCGGCCAAATGAAACCTGATGGTGAGCCAACTTTGACCCACGGGCCCCACTTTGGGCAGCCCTGATGTAAGCTAAAAAAAAGCTGCTCATTTACAGTAATGCATGGTTTCCACTCTTGCTTATTTGCAAGACAAACTGGACGCAATCAAGCTGAAGTCTGTGCTGCTCTGTTGCAGCCATGTTGGCGTGCTGCCTCCTGCTCTGTCCATTCACAGACAAAAAAGAGACGCATGATGAGCAGAACCCTGGCAGGAGGGGGTATTTGTACTGCTGGGAATGCTCTCAACAGTTGTGAGAGTGGGGGAGAAGCTGGCTGGTCAAATCCCCATTGACAGTGTCCGGTTCTGTGTGTGAGGCTGACGCTGCAGGTTTCCTTTTTTCTTGTCAGTCCCGCTGAGATAGATGGCAGGGAAAGGCGGGGTGAGGGGCTCCAGCGGACAATTTGGAGTCTGAAGCAGTAATCAAATGGACTGTCTGGGTGTGTGACAGTCATGCCTGGGAGTGCGCCACAGATTGGGAGACTGATGATTCTGCATAGTCATCTTGCAGATCAATACAGAGTCCTGGTGTGTGGCTCTGATGGGAATTGCCAGCTATCAGCGGGTAATGGATTGCTTGGCTGCACATGGAGATTGGGGAAGCATGGCAAGTGTGGTCCCTAAAGACTAACTGTGATCTACTGGAGGCTGGGCTCACTGCTTAATATCCAATTTCACAAGTCAAAAGATCTTCCTAATATACTGAAGATGCCTGCCATTTATAGCGCCGCGATGGGTGAAATTGAACGGTCCCATGGCCGTTCAGGCATCCAGTTTAACGGACATGATCACAAACGGCAGTTTATGCTTATGTGCTCATTTCGCTCCAATGTCAACTGTGCGAGCGGCTCGCCGGGAGTCAGGCGCAGACATTGGACACAGACATATTCATTAGATAAATTGTTTCATTCCAGCTGTTTATGTAATGCCTTGGGTGCCGGGGTCACCGGAAGGACAAGAATAACATCAAAGAGAGGATTTTTTTTCTTTAGCCTTCACAGACAATAGTTAGTTCTTGGAGATGCCTCAAAGCGCACTGGTCGAAATGTTTCTTTAACAAGCCCGATTCTTCCTGCATTTTTCACAAAACAGGCATTTCCTAAAACAATAAACTTTGAAATGATATTCCAGTAACTCTCTTTAATCGTCTTGAAAGAAGCTTGTTCGGCTACAGTAGTTTATTTATTTGTGGGAGTCATCTGGTGCTCGTACAGACTGCCTGAGTTTTAAAATGAAAACCGAAGACAAATGAACTTTTGTTCACCACGTTCTCCCTTGTTAATTAGAACCAGCGGCTCTGCATCGGGCTGTGCAGATGAGCCTTAATAGCCACTCCCAAGATAGACATATTAACATTAACATTCTCGGCTGTATTTATAGTGTCTGTTTCCTGTGTACATTCCCAGTGAAGACAAACGGGACAGTTTGGGAAAACTAACGAGAGGCCTGATGAGATGGGAAGCGCAGAATGACTCCTGGAGGTGTCATCAGGACCTGTTGAAGACAGGAGGCTTATGGGAGAGAATCATTACAAAGAGCCTTTTCTCTTTCTTCGGATGTTCCCCTGTGTGCTCACAGCATCAGAGACTGACTCTGTCTCTGGTCAGACCTTTTTAGGGGAAGTTCAGCGTTTGCTTGCCAGGAATTTGGTGTGTGTGTTTGTGTAGGTGTGTGTATTGGAAGCCTCTGTGCAGGAGATTTAACCCTATAATTATGAATTCCGGTTTAAAAGCGCCTCCTCTGTGCAGGAAGTATGGTAAAGGCACCATATCCTCCCTATAGGGTTGTCATGTTAAGAAGACGGCCAAACAAGGCTCTCTTTTTTCCCCTCTCTGCAGCGGCCTCTCTGCTTCCTTTCTATCGGCTTATTCTGCGTCCATCTCTGCTGCTCTCTTGTTTTCTTACCAGCACACACACACATGCTCACACACAGCAAATCCAGAGGCTCAGGTGTTTTTTGGAGAGCTTGCCTGAGGGTGCCAAGCTGCTAGCGCACCTGTTACCTGCTGTCCTTTAACTGTTTCACGGCGTTTTGCATTTTATTCGTCCGTCCCCGGAGACAGATGTATGACAGAGAAACACACACGTACTCAAAAAGACTGTTACGTTAATGAGCATACCTTCACAGTCTAGTGATTTACTACAGTGGGCTTTTTCGTGTGGAAGCTGTTGTTTGTGTCTCTGGCTTTGAATGGTCTTTGTCTTGTCTTTTCCATTTGTTAACAAGAGAGGATTCTTTTCACAGATGCTGGATTACAGTGCATTAAAAAACCTGGTACATGTGCGGAGTGATATCCCTTTATGTTCAGTTTTTTCTTTGCACCACTAACTATAATACAAAACGGGCAAATTCTTGCATGCACAGTGTTTATGTGTGTGTTTGTTTGCCAACTCTCCAATCAGGACAACAAAGAAGATCAGTGAATCATCAGTGGACAAAAGAGGTAGTATGTCCAATAGACTCTGAGAAAGGCCTATTCATTCCTCCAGAGTTTATACTGGTGACCAGTGCCAGTGAACTCAGATTGGACCTTTTTCCATTGAGAGCAATAGATCTCACATCAAAGTTAAAGCGATTGAACTTCGGTAGCAGAAGAAAGTTTAAAATTGTGCTGACAGATGTGCTATTGCATTTTCTTTTACTCCTTTGCTCCAGTACTTTTAATTTCAGGGAGGTTCATGGCGTTCTACAGTCGAACCAATCGATCCACAGGGGCCGAAAATGGTTGTTTTGCGTGTAATACATCAAACGGGCCCCGTGTTCCTGCCCGTCCCTCCAATAGTTTTAAATTGAATGCAATAGCAGATGTTTGAGGCTTGCTTTGCACTTGATTTAAACTAATTTCTGTAGCAGAGGAGCAGCTAGAGAGTTTTTTTTTTTTTTTTATCAGAGTAATTTGCTGCATCATTTTGCTCTTTTGGATCTGTTTCGGGCTCTTTTCCTCTCCGGGTGGGATTTGTATTCCCGTCACAGCCCACTCTGCCGGGTGTGTGGCTGTATAACGTGATGAACGGCGTGCTTTTTCTCCCTTTGCGCTTTCTTCATTATCTTCATTGCTTTTCTTTTGACACAAGCACATGCTCTAGCTTGGCAAATGTACTGTACACACACTTTATTTTGAAGTGCAAGAATGTCCACCATTGTCCTCTTGTTATATCATTGTTAGTTTACATGTTCGAGGAAGCAAGTGGCCTCTGTTTTTCCCAGAGTCCCCCAGAGTTCATCTGTTTAAGTGACATAGAGATCAACATATACAGGGGGAGTGGCTAGCCTTCTGCCAATGATATCTTTCCAATCTGGTGAAGAGATGCTGGGGGGGGGGGGGCAGCATTACATAATGTCCATTCACAAAGTGTCCTGAACTAGGTTGGCTTAGCACACACACTCTGTCGGCATGGAAACAACCCTGCAGCCACTCTCTTACCCCTCTCCCTTTCCTTTCCCACCAAAGTCCAGAGGATGCTGGGTTTAATTTCAGCTTCCCCTCTCCTGAGCAAAAAGCATATTTCAGCAAACTGCAGTTATTGAGTGAGCTGTCACTCACGTTAGATTGAGGCAGTTTTCCGCTCTGTCCGAGAACTGCTCAGTTGTAGGAAGTAGGTGATGGGAAGGCCTGTCATGTGGCCTGCAGGTCTGCTGGCTGAACCTGATTTCAGTCTCAGTGACAGTAATGATGAAGGTCGGGTTGTTATCACATTTTTTTTTTTTTTTTTTTGAGTTTGAGCATTGCTGTGTCAGGCAGTACAGCCATGATTTGCCACGCCTGTGTTGCCCACAGCATGTGAGCCTGTGTTGATTAATGGCAGGTAAGGCCACATGCAGTGATTGGACCAATCTATTCATCACACCCATCTGCTCTGCAGAATAATGAAAACTTTAATGGGGTTTTAATGTGTAGCCTCCCCTCGGCCATCAGAATGGCAATCCAGGTGATTATACCTGGGCCTCGGGGAGCAAAAACGACTTTCTCAGAGAGTTTTTTTCCCCTTGTTGATGCATGATTAAGGATCGAAATTGCGTGTGCTGTGTGTCCAGCAAGTGGAAAAGTCTGATGCAGAAAAGAGCAGCTTAATTCCCTCTCCCAAAAACAAATAGTGAGGTTGCTTAGATGCTTCAAATGAGTGGTGTGTGAGTGTGAGTGTGAGTGGATGCCATTTTGGAGATGAGTCTAACTTTCCGTGAACAGCCAATGGAAAGAACACTGAGAAAATCGCTGCTGTTGTCCAACTCTTTTATCCTCTTTGTCTTCTGAGTCCATCACTTTACGCCATCTTTTTTCCAAGCATCTTAGAAATATGCCAATGATAAAAAAAATCTCTATTTAAGTGTCAAAGAACAGACATAAACCCGCAAAACTAGGACTTGCCCATCCATCTGTGGTCTGCAGAAAAGCGTGACGTGGATCACCAACAGCTCCTATTGAGCTTTACAATTTCAAAAGCAAAGTCTGATTGTGATTCGATGGAGGCAGACATGGCAGATTCCTGCTAGAAAGCACATCCAGTCCTAGGGAACAAAATGTGTCCCTCTGGAATTCAGTCGGTCGTTATTGAGTATGAGGACAAAGACAGCAACCGTGGTGGATGATGTTGGAAACGTGTGCCTTTAAAAATGAATCATGGCTGAATCTTCAACCGATCTTCAGCTACATTTCTTCCTCTGGCTTGAAACTGCGTCTCTCAACTTTAATTAGTTTCTAGTTAGTAATTATTACCATCATAGACAGAACTATCAATTCTCTCTTGCTCCCAAAGCTTTAAACTAGAGAACAGATGCTCCGCTCTGTGATGCAATCAAGAGACAAATCCTGGACGTGCTCCACTGACGTTGAATTACAACTCTGGGTTTGAATGACTCAGACAATGCTAGATTGAAATGGCTTGTGCAAATGAGCGGTGCATTCATGTACTGCAGCGCTGTCAGGTACAGTACGAACCTGGAAATGGGCTCATATTCACAGTCACCCTGGGTACCGTTATTGTGGCCATAAATCCAGTCCGCTCCCCATTCACTGTCCGTGGAGCTGTTCCAGGATTAGTCTCTCAACAAGGCGGTCTCGTCGGTAGAGACATGTACGTTTCCACAAATCAAGTCGAAACCGTCCACAGAATAACACGAGCAGCATCTCAAATGAGCTGTTCAGACGTTTGTGTGGTCTGTTGTCTGTGTGGCACACTTACCTTGAAAACTGCATGAAAGGTGTTCTACTCCTCTGCACGCCAAAAGCACTCTCTTATCTTTTGGGTGATAACACAATTTATTATCTGCATCTATCCAATCAGATGTAGCGTTCCTTCGCTCCATTATGCCATGTGTTTTTTCTTATCTTGCAAACTTCTGATAAACATCTGCAGCATGGCTCACTGTGTTTTGCAGCAGAGTCTCCGCATAGCTGCATATATACCTTGTAATTAGTGCTTCGCAGACATAGTGATTATGTCCTGTTGAATAGACTGTTTGTAATACAAATCATCATTAAAACTAAAGTGATAGCCTCCCTAATGAGCCCATGTTTGATGTTACTCATTAATGATAGGAAGCAGGGTTTTTGTGCAAATTAGCACCGCTTTTGCTCAGCTAAGGTCCTGTACTGTAAGCCCCGTCAGGCCTTAGCGAGTGGCCTGTCGAAGTCTGCTCCGTGTTTGTACATATTAGACTTGCTAATCAGATGCTAATGCTTGTGAGTGGCAGAGTTGCGAGGCAAGGCAGCTACAGAATGGTAATCAGCGTGGAGTTGGCTTACAACAAAGGGGCTGATTATTTAAGCCCTCCGTTTTTTTTTTTCCGTTTTTTTTTTCCAACCACAAGCCCGGATTCAAGCGCTCACTTTTATACAGTTCCTTTTGAAGTGTTGCTTGACGTCAACACAGTGTGATTAAGATGATTTCAGTTATTTTTTCATGTCAGTGTGTTTTTCAACAGAGCATCACCTTCGTAATTAGCTAGAAATGGCGATTTTACAACTGAGTTAGCCAAACCACCTTTCCATCTGTTCACAATTAATCAAGTGAAACTTTTCAACAGGCTTACTGTAGTCACGATCACTCACTTGGATCTTGGTGTCAAGGAATAATTCTTGGCTTGTCTGCTCATTAAAGTAAGCTGTTTACATGCTTTGTGGTTGCATGATGTGAGCTCGCTCAGGTCAGGCTGCCTGCTGTGTGGCTCCACCGGGCGACAGATGGCATCATGGCCCTCAGTGGGGCGATAAAGGGAAGCGCACGGTTAGGGTCAACTACAAAGACAGATGTAACTTCTTACTGCGCTCACAGCGGCTGTATGTATCACACTGCCTTTCTGTGTGGCGTTTATGGAGCCTCTGCTGCTGGCTTACGTCACGCTGTACCATGAAATGAAGCTTTGTGCTGCTGAGGATTTTGTGTGTTGCATTGCAGCACTGTCTCTGCTCTCATTATGTTGTCTGTCATGTTGTGATGGTTTCCTCTGAGCAAGATTGGTGCGATCAGCGACAGGCCACTGATTAAGTCAGAATTAGAGTCTCGACAGCTGTGCTGCATTCTGGGAGTTCTGTTTTCTAACTGGTTGACGGACGGATGGACACGTTTGGAATCAGACTTCCTCACTTTTATTTGATTATTGTATCTCGAGTGTCATGAATCTTACTGCTGTGTTTCAGCAGGCAGGTTTGGCATAATAAAATCCAAGTGCACGCTTAATTCTACTTAGAGATCTCATCTCTGCTTTTATCTTACTTGATTTAGTGCCTTTTATGCCATTTGGGGGATAAATAAAGCAAGTTGTTTGACATGGGAAATGAAAACAAATGTCAGTAAGAAAAACCCACATCACACAAGTGTGTTTTTGTGATGTTATGCCAAGGACATTTTTTCCTGCTGCTTAACTTGCTCTCATTCAGATTTGACAGCAGTACGAGCATCAGGGACGTTGTTGTTGCTGTCAGGGCTACTGAGTGCCATTCCTCTTGTGCTTTATATTTTCTGAGAGTTTAGATTTTTAAGCCTTGCTTTGGATTTCATCATAGCTTCCCCCAAAGTGAAGCGCATTACAGACATCAGTCAAAATCAATGTGCGATGCCGTCAGTTTGTTTTCCGCCAAGCTTTCTGCCGAAGATAGATTCCCGTCTGCCCAAACCGTATTCCATGCATTACACGCATGAATGTAAAGATTCTGTAAAAGCTCTCCCTCAGGCGGAGTTCAGAAAATGACTAATTCGTCCTTAGTCACATTTTAAGAATACATTCAAAGCACACCTTCTTTTCCCTTAAAGTGCCCTGAAGCATTAAGCGGGTTGTCAAGGGCTTGTGCAGCGAAGCAGCCTGGGAACCGTCGTCCTCAGGGACCGAAGAAAGTGCGGGCGCTTCCCATCCATCTCGATTCACACCCCCGTTGGCCTCTCCAGCTCCCACCCCCACACACTTAACATTGCCTTTGAAATCCCATGCTCTGCAATTATTGTGTTTTTCTTCATCCAGTGCAAAGATTGAGTTTCGTGCGTATCGGGTGTCCATTGTGATGGTTACCAATTTGCTCTGGCAGCCAAGTGTTGCAGCTGCACTCGAAGCCTCAAATCTAGCCTCCTGTTTGTCCTGTTAAAGGTAGACGTGATCAGACGCCAAAGCGTAATTTAATCCTGGGGCCACTTCAAAGGTGTTGACTGTTGCTTTTCCTTCTCTGCCCCGCTTCAGGTGTTTCTGCATCGCCTCAACCAGTACGCGGCCACCAAAATCGACAAGAACATCACCGAGGAGACTGTCAAGGTGAGGGTCAATCTGCGAGGTACGATACTGGATAATTCCAATTTGTAAAAGAAATATTAAGGGCAATTGACTTTTACTCTGTCTGCACACAGACCTTAATGTCATACAGTAACCTGATCCATGAAAAGGCCGGAAACTACATTGGGAACCATACAAAGTGGGTCTGTTGTTTGGGGTGCTCTTTCAACCTAAAATAGCCGAGTTCTGAATGGAGAAAGAAGTGGTGGGCGGTCCAGGAAGCAGCTGTAAATATAATCTATTTATAAATGATTCAGGCTGGAGGATAATAAAGGATGCTCTCTCACAGTGACTCTGTGACTGTTTTAGTGAGTTTGCTTACTTTTGAAGGTAAATACACATTCAGTGGATATTTACTGCATGTCCAGTATTTTGGAACATGTCTGTCCGTGCTGTGTTTTGTTTGGGGACTTGCTGTGCAGAGAGGGGTTTGGATAACATGGGTCATTGTGGGGTTGGGCAGTGATGTCAGCAGGCAGCTGAATGACATGCAGTCCTTTGGAGCAGAAATGCACTCGCTGGATTTTACCAGATTTTGGCTGTTCTCAGTATCTCTAAAGATTATTTTTGTCTCGCAACACCCATAAAAGACTTCCTTGGTTTTCATGTTTTGATTTTATTCCACCCTCTTCTTTCTCCATCCAGAGTCAGTGTATTGTTTTGTCCTTTAATATCACCACAAAAATGACATTAAAGGGGGCAGAAGTCAACACCACATGAAGGCAAAGTTTCCATATGGCAGATCTTAGAAATGTGCTCCTTTTTCTAACTTCTTTGATGAAATATCTTGAATAATGTTTGAAATTCAAATATCAGAGACATCTCAAGCCAAGACGCCCATTACAAAGAAACCTCACTCTTCATTCTGTGGCTTCAGAAATTCCCAGGCCACAAAAATGCAGCACATGCCAAATTATTGATTCGGGCAATCTCAGAAACGCCACTGGAGGAAAAAGCAGACATTCCAAAAAGTAATATACACACTTTATTTGACAATCCAGCGTCTGTATGTCCCTTTTCTCCCTCAGGTTTTATTCTCCAACATCGAGGAGATTCTGGCCGTTCACAAAGACTTCCTGTCCATGGTGGAAGAGCTGCTCCAGCCTGACCCTCATGCTCACCATGAAATCGGGCGCTGCTTCTTGCACTTTGTAAGTAACACATGCTTCCATGCAATCGGCGTTACTTTAGGCTTCCTCTCTTACAGCTTGCAAGCCGTCATGTCACCACCTTGAAGTATCATGTCACCACCTTGTCCGAGCTCTTGCAGTTCAGTTCTGCTTGCAAGACTTTCTCTGCTGCTTTACTCGCAGAGCTCAAACACAGTTATGCCCACGAGTGTGGCTGAAAATGAGGAGATGCACCACATGTTATCAGTTTATCTCTCAGGATTACCCGCGATGAGGGAGTGCACATGTGCGATATGCTTCATAAGGCTCTGATATACTGCTCGCCCCTGCTATATATCACATTTCTTTGATGCCGAGCCTGGAGGCGCACTGGTATATAATAGGTTTCAAAGTGTAATAAATCTCACCATCCTTCTGTTGGGCTGAAGGCGACTTCTCTGCCAGCAGGGCCCCGATGTAGCATCGGGCTGCAGTTGGTACAGGTGAAAGAGAGCCGATCCAGCACTACAGATGGTGTAGTTAGGTTTATGATGAGATGACCTCATTGAGAAAATGGGATGTAATTCACAGCATAACTGAAAACCCATGACTCATAGCCATAATTCAGTCATGAGCGACCATGTGAGTCTATAGAGGTACGACTTGGACAAATTTTCCCCTTCTCTCCCGCCTGTCTTTCCCTTATTCTGGAGCTTTTACCGACTTCTCCTCCATCTCTGTAGTGATTTGTTGATGCTCTGAAAGTTCCAAGAACAAATTACACAATCTAACTTTACTACAGAAACACAAATAATCAAGTAAGCCAGCTGGACAGTGAACCGCTCAAATCAAAATCCCTCTGCGATTCAGGCCTGCAAATTGGTTCACGTTGACTAAAGACTCTACTCCTCCCTTTTGGACTAGAGTAAAGTCAGTCCCCAGGGCCAAAAAATACTCTCTTTGGGTGTTCATAAACGTCTTGGAAAAACATGATTCAACAAGAAGGGCACACTCTTTCTGTTTTTCTAAGTGCCCCCCGCTTGTTGTTATGACAGTTATGTCTCTCCACATCACCAGCTTTGTCTCCTCTGGCAGATTAGCATGGCCGAAGACAGGGTACTATTTTTGCTGCAGTGACTTTGTAGTGAGTGATTTAAAGGCTGTGCGGTCTGGTCCCACTGCTGCCTCTCAAAGACAATGGAATATGAATGTCTTCAGGACTGCTTTGGTGGAAAGTTGTCAGTCATATGGCTGCAAGGCAGATGACAGGATACATATAGTACATGATGTATTTCATGATGGAGAGGAGAGAGGAGAAGAATACATATCCACTCTGAGTGCTATCATTCTCTACAGCTCCACAGCCTGGTTTTACTTTGCTTCTCTCATTTTTCTTTATTTCTTTAGTCAGTATTTCTGTCCTCCGTGTTGCCCTATCTGACTCAGTTCTCTTCTTCACGCCCCTTTTTTCTCTTTGGCTTTGTCGCCCTCTTTCTTTTAATCTCTGCCTGTAATTTGGCCCTTGTACCCCTCATGTATCCCTCTCACCTCGTCCTTCTCTGGCTCTTGCAGAGGAGCCGTTTCCAGATTTATGATGAATACTGTGGGAATCATGAGAAAGCTCAGAGGCTGCTGCTGGAGCTCAATAAGATCAGGAGCGTCCGGACATGTTTACTGGTGAGTGTGCATAATGTCCAAAACATACAGTCTAGGAAGATCAGTGCTCATGTAGAAGTCAGAGTTACATGTGTGACAGAATTTTAGCATTAAACCACTGAATTTTAACATCATCAGTAGTTGTGTGAGGATCTCCTTCTCTGGCTGCAGTGTTCAGCACCTCCATGCTGAGATAAGAATATAGGGAAATTACAAAGCTATACTTTCTCAGGGCCAATATTCAAGTCCAAGCAGGGTCAGTAGTGCTCAGACCTGCGCTGCTGTGCTCTCTTATACATACAAACAGAGTCACCCACACATGTCAGCTGGACAGTGTAAAGCCCTGTACTTTATGTTCCAGTGTGTCTGACAGCTGATGTGACTCTGCCCCTTGTGTGGGCGGACTCCTTCTTCCTGTCCCGACACTCTGAGAGACTTTCACATCCACAGGGGAGCATCATGTTGCTCGAACAAAAGATGACTACATCCCCACACTGCTGGCTCGCTATACTCTGAGTGTGTGCATATGTTTGTGAGTGCATGTGTGTGCACTTTAAGACAAGTCAAAATTTTTCTTTTCCATTGCCTCTTACAGCTTGATGCTGTTTGCAGCCATATTTTTACCTCGCTTACAGGCTTTGACAGCTTGCAATGCTAGTCCGTACTCCTTTGCCTCAGAGTGACGCACACTTGTATCACTTCACACTGTCACCCCTGTAAGACTTCCACGAAAACAGAGCACTTTGAAATCGAGATCTACAGCAGAGTTGCACACCCAGAAGAGCCAGAGTATGACCACAGAATTACTTGTATTGATTGGCCGGTTCTTTGCTGAAGCATGTGACCTTGTTCTTAAGACTGTAATTGATGGTGTGAGAAATGAAACACACACACATGCACATGCTATACACAGCATCAGAGAAGAGTGGCTGCAAGGGCTCTGTGTCTGATTTACTGTCCATGTGTTCCTTTAATGTAGGAAGCCAGAGGAGGCAAAGATATTAATTGACTTTGATTTAATGGGGTCTTTATAGCCTTGACCTTTCAGTGACCCAGCCTTCCATGAGAGCTATATGGGTCTCGTGTTACCCTCCAACGAACACTTAGCCGTGGGCTAACATACCTCAGGTCAACTCCCCGACCTTGCAATGACCAGGTTGGGGATATCCGCTAACCTCCACTAAACCTTTGGCCTACTGGCTTCTATAACGCCTGGTTTATTGTTTACCCAGTAACTCAGCACCTCATGGAAACTGCAGGTGAAAGGGAGGTGAGAATGGACAAGCTGTAACTGACCACATGTAGGTAAGGGTCATTTTGATCGGCCAAAGGCAAAGTTTGTCTCTTAGTTTGTGCAAAATCTACATGGCTGTGGCCAGTACTTCACCATCAGCTATAGTCTGAGGACAGTTTAGCCTCTGAAGGCAATGGCCAGTTTTTCGGGAATATTGGTGTAGCCAGTGGATATCTAGACAATGGATATCCAGGCTAACAGTTTGACAACCACCACCACACATTCTGACGGCCTCGTGCCTAGTTTTTCACATCCTTGATCACCCTGCAGTGGATATGAACTAATAATATCCTATAGGTGAGTTAAGGCAGTGACCAGCTGACACCATCCTCTCACGCACACATGCAGACGCACAAAAACAACTACAAAATACTGCTGATAAAACCATCTGTATGTTGTTTGTCCGCTCCTCTCCTCTATTCTCCTCCAGAACTGCATGTTGCTGGGAGGCAGAAAAAACACAGAGGTCCCACTGGAGGGTTACCTGGTAGCTCCTATTCAGAGGATCTGCAAGTACCCATTGCTGCTCAGAGTGAGTATGGTCTTGTGTGTGCTAACCATGTATTATGGAGATTCCACACCCTCGTGCCACCTCTGTAGGCCACCTTTTGCTTCCCTTTTTATCCACTACCACCTAGTCATTAGTTAGGGCTGTCTGGTCCTATTCACATCAACCTCTCCCTCGCTAATGAAACACTGGTCTCATATTCTGACATGTCTCTGCTTTGGTTCCTTAGCAGAACCACATCGTAGCAATAACACAAGACCTATCATCACCTCTGCTGCTCAGCTGCTCGTTCAGACACTTTGACTGGGCCCATTCATACCTGCTCTCTCTCAGTTGTTAGTTTTGAAATTTCCATCTCCCAACGTGAGCGAAATGAAATACACTTTCAAAGGCTTGTTTGAGTTGGTGATCTGAGCTGTCCCATCTCATCCATCTTGTTATGATCTATTAATTCACCCAGGCGTTCTCTAAACAGCCACCAGCACAGGCACAGAGATGTAATAATAATAAGGGGGTAATCTGACGCTCTGCCATTTGAAGTCTTCCAGCTGCCCGGGCCTCCTCCTCCAAAATGACACAGATATCCATCACTGGCTGCAGATATATCCAGAACAGTGTAAATCAGCCCTATAGTAGCTGGCATGCTGAAACACAGTGTTGAGACTATAGATGCTGAGATTGCCATTGCTTTTGCCAGAACATTGCATGCAATAACAGGTGTTTTTATCCACGAACTCAGGAAAATATGTGTCTATTTTTGTGCGTGGTTTACATCTGCAGGAGCTGCTGAAAAGGACCCCTAAGAAGCACAACGACTACGCCATGGTGCAGGAGTCTCTGCAGGTGATGAAGGCTGTGTGCTCCAGCATCAACGAAGCCAAGAGACAGATGGAGAAATTGGAGATTTTGGAGGAATGGCAGTCCCACATCGAGGGCTGGGAGGTGGGCCCCGACTAAACCGTGCACACTGTGTTGAATGACTTAATCTCATCCAATAAGTTCAACTTAAACGGCTGCTTCGACTTCTTGCTGTGCTGTCAGTGTTAGCTTTTAGGGTTTTTTGTTGCCTTTAACACACAACTGAGTTTTCCCCCCCGCCAAAGCTCAAAGTCATGACTTATTGAAAGCCACTTAGCCCTATGCCAGCAATTCAACAAGAATTCCAAGTGGCGTGACTTTTGTAGCCTTTTAAGCTTTCTTGTTCTCTCAGGGAACAATGACTTGTATTCACAATGGCCAAATTCTTTCTGCCTGGATGAGCCTGTTGCCTGCTGTTAAAGCCGTCTTGCTTTAGGGTGACTGATCCAATCATCATCAGGTAGAGCAGGGGGTCAGTGATGGTAGGAAAGACAAAACTGTGGTGATAATTGCAAGACAAGGGACCGGGATGCTAATTGACTTGGCTTCATGCAAAAAGGGCCGAAAGGCTTCCTGGACACAGTCAGACAAAGACACATTGCCAGTGTTGATACAGCTTCTCACTGAGGTGCAGGCAGTAGCAGACTGTTGTTTCCTAGTAAACATCAGGCTGTTAACTCAGATATGAGTAAGGCAAGATACAAGCACGATTAGACTTCCTCGCGTGTGACCGAGATGTTCAAGTTTCTGTGAATGTGTTGTTTTTGGGTCAGTGTTGTTCCAGGATTAGCAGGACATTAAGAGAGGCTTTTAGTAAGTTTGTTTTGCTTCCTAGTAAAATATACTGCAGGAGCATAAAAAAGCCCCATCTTGAAGCCATTAATGTATAAAAACCTCAAGGATTCTAATGGATTTAGACAGAAAATCTAAAAAAATATGTTGTACGCTTATTAATCTCAATATGAGGTCACAAAATAAATACAGCAGGTTTTAGGTGAACTGTATACATTCACACATACACACACACACACAGTCTAAGAATAGTGTGATCAGAACGAGGCTTATTGCTGGGTGGGGTGACATGTCTTGTACTCAACATGGTCCTGGCTGCAGCTACTCTGCGGTTTCCCCTCAGCACTTTTATTAATTGTAAACATTAGCTCATTCTGGAGCAGGACCCTCCGACTGCTGCACGCCAGGCTCTGTAGCTCTGAACTAAGGAACTCTGGAACAAGGGGAGAAGTGAACAGAGAAATGGAAAGGAGAACAGAGAGAGAGAGAGCTGAGTGATGGCCGCATCTCGCAGCTCTGTGTGGGTGTTTGAGGAATGATGGAGGGATGAGGAGCGATTGTGAGAGCTGCTGTTTTTTCCGTTCCTGCCCCTCCGCCCGGCCTGATTGCTTGTTAGTGCTGACCTGCTCCACAGCTGGCTGCCCTTGGGGCATCCTGGCAGGTTCACCTCGCGTGGGAGAGACAGGGCGATGGCCTGCCGAGGCCACCATGGTGACGACTGCCAGCATTTGTCAGGGCGGTGATTGCCAGTTGGTTAGCGTTTGCAAGTGTCTGTGTTTTGTCACTGTGCACCATAGAAATATTTTAATTTTAGAGCAGCGGGTAGTCGTTTCCAGTTGTGTTTCACTTCACATTCTGTTCTCTTGTGCAAGTTTAATTAGTGTTCTTAAAATCTACTTGAGTTGTGGCGTGTGCTTGATTTGGCTTCTTCAGTTTAAATAATTTCAGTAGAATTCTCTCATCTCTTCAGCTAATTAACAAATAGCACTTCAGAGTTCAACACAAACTTTTCTCCCATGCTTTTCCCTTAATTAATGGCGTATCCTGCTATGTCATTCCTAATTTTTTTTATTCCTTTTCTGCAGTTGTTATGTCTGGCAGTTGTCTGACTATAAAAATAGAGGGTTGAAATTTAGATGAAACAGATGACTGAGGGTTTAAAGTGTTGTTTAAGTTTTAGACTGAGTACACCCTCTGTGGAGCTTCGGCTTGGAACAAGATTGATGTGAAGAAAGATAGAAATATGGCGCAGAGAAAGAAAAAAAAGGCTGCACAAAGAGAAGTAAACGGGCAGGGGGTTCTGTTAAAAGTGCCTCACACACAAAAGGGAAGTGTTGGCTGTTCCATGAAGGAAATGCTGCTCTGTAGTCTGAATCAGTGTGATGCTGCAATTGGCCCCTTCAAGTGACCAAGACAAGTTTCCATGTCTGGTGTGCACACATTCACAGGCTGCAAATTAGTTTAACATCTGGTCATGGGCTGGGGAGTTAAAAGGCCCTGAAAGAGCTGAGGACTAAATTAAAAAAAAAAAAAATGTGGAGGAAGGAATGAAAGAGATAGAGAGGAATAGACTGGGGAATGAAGAGGAGGGAAGAGAGTGAGAGACGATCGGCAGAAGGGAAGGGAGGAGGATAAAAAGGGCGAGGAGAGAAAGAGGGAAAAAGCGGGATAGGTTTTGGCCCGCTGATGTCTCCAGCAGGAGGAAATGCTTAGCACATTTTCCGGCTCTGTGCGCATGGGAGTTATTTTTAGCTCTGAAGGGTCGATCAAACGTGGTACATAAATTCCCAGAGCAGGCAAGGTAAGGGAAAAGACAGCACACTTTATCGCTGGCAGCAGGAACCCCGACCAATGTGGTGACCAGGCGCGACAATGCAACACATAGTTTGACTGGACGGGATGTTATTCTATAGAAGCCATTAACGGCTGCGCATGTTAAACTCCCACAGCAATCTGCTCTGAGGAAGCAGGGAGTGTTTTTACAGACCCCTGAGAGAGGGAACAGGAAAGGCTGGGCTTTGTAATCCCTCCTCCTGTTCAGACAGATGTGTGAATATTGAGTGGTATAGAAATAATTTGCAGAAACTTTCTAAAAAATATGATTTGCCGCCTGGAATAACTTCTTTCTTCTTCTGTGTTAATCTGTGTTCCAACTTCTGCTTCACCCTTCTATCTTTCCTGTTTGACCTTTTGTCCACATGTCCGTCTGCAGGGCTCCAATATCACAGATACGTGCACGGAGATGCTCATGCACGGCGTCCTCCTGAAGATTTCGGCTGGAAACATACAAGAGAGGATTTTCTTCCTGTTTGACAAGCTTCTGGTCTATTGCAAGAAGAAAAACAGGTGTCCTGAACCCTCTTTTATTCATTACTCTACAGACAAAATCCACAAAGTGGGAGACGAATTTAAGATCTCATTACAGTGTATATTTTTTAAGAGACAGAATAAAAATATTGTTTATGCTAATTTTAAAGTTCCCTCCGTCTCCATACTCCTACAGAACATTTAGAGCACGGACCTTATAAATAATTCACTGCACCAGTTCTTTTTGTTTTTTGTAAAAGAAAAAGGAGCAGTGCACTGTGGGAAGCATTTTAGGTTTTTTTTTTTTGTGAGGGAGTTAAAAGAAAAGTTATGCAGTCAAGGAGACACGTGAGAAAAGGATTTGGGAGGTTTTTTAACGTGGGGAAATGGGGACATGTGATTAGTCCAACTGCCGTCTGTGGGCTCGTGTGCTTTTTCGAGTAGATTTATCTTTCAGGTAGTTCATGTGGTAATAAACCAAATACTGACAGTTATTATGATAAGTGCAAGTTGAGTCTTGCTGATTGCTGACTTTTGTTGTGCTTCTGCCTGCAGAACACTTGATGAATAGTCCGCTCTGTATAAACCAGCTTCTCTTTCGCCACATCGGTGCTGCTCACACTGAGCTACTGATGCAACGGCTAACAACGGCTCCTACGTCCATTGTAGGTGTAGCTTTTGTTTGCCCACCGCCGACCAAGCTGCCACCTGCTTGGATTTGCTTTTACTGTACGAGCCGTATACAGTGTAGTGTCTGCAGGTAGTACATAAAAAACAGATCCATTCACTGACTGAAAACAGAAAATTAAATATGTTGCCCTGACCTTAAATTCAATAGCTTGCATCTAAATTAGACACACACAGCTCCCTTACACACGCACACACAACAGATGATCATGATTAGTCCCTGAATGAACTGTGAGTGAGACTGATTAGGCATTAGGTAATAACATGAAATGATCAAAGCTCATTGGCTAATCCTTGCGGCTGCTTCTCTCCATCCAAGGCGTTTAAAAAACAGCAAGACGGCCACGGAGGGTCCTCGCTACCTGTTCAGAGGGAGAATCAACACAGAGGTGATGGAGGTGGAAAATGTGGATGATGGCACGGGTGAGCGGCCCTCTTAAAACACACATTTATTTTGGACAAATAACTGTTTACGCAGCAAGATTTTCTTTCTCTTTTTGTGCTCGCTTGTGCTCAGATCCTCATTTTTCATTTCAGCGCTACTGGCAGCAGGGGTTTAAAAATGTGCCATAATAACCCGCTCAGGAACGTTGACAACATAGTCCTTGGCTTGAGCTGGTGCACAACTGTGTGATTTTAGACTTGGATCGCCGATGGAAAAATAAGATTTACCTACAAACATTTTTTCAGACATCTATAGTTACATATCCTTGGGGCTGTGCTGCTGCTGCTGGTACTTGGTGAACTCGAGCGCTTGTGTCTTTTGGCCTCACATAGCCACTGATTATCATTTATATTTGTAGAAGCCATCATTTCCTCTCCAGCAGACCTAGATGGGCAGTAATATTGGGTGTTTTTGGTGAGAGATGGATGGGTTTAGGTCTGGAGAGGGAGGATAAACACGTGAGGCAGGCGGTGGTGCAGTAACTCTTGGGTGTTCTGCACCACAGGCGGGAGATCTCAATCTGAGATCCAGGGCGACAGGAGTATTTTAGCTTAGATTCCTACGTAATGAAAGCGCCGTGACTTTTTCCCAGGCGCACACTTGCTGCCTGAGGTTGAAAAACGCCCTCGAGGCATTCCATATAAAGAACACCACACTGTAGATGCTTTTAGACGTGATTGTAATTGATGATTGTAATGGTTTGCTTTTTGTTACACCCTTAGAGGGAGAAAGTCAGGGGTCAGACGAGGAGGCATTGGAAATGGATGGAAATAATGACAAAGATTCAGCTAACGGTCAAGAGTTCACCTCCATTTACTTCAGGTTTTTTACATTCTTAACGTCTATATCTGAGCGTAGGTGGCGAATCACAAGTATCCTTCAGCTCTGTGGGAGTGTGCTGGAGACTCAGTAGTTAATAATGCTGATGGATGGCTCTTCTTCTGCATGTGTGTCCCCTCGTTTATCTCGTTAAAGGAGAAGAGCGATAATCAATGAAGCACTCAATAGAGAGGCACTAGAGCTGGGAAAAATGAGTCTAGAGCGAGTGTTTGCACAAAGATGGAGTAAATTATTCTCACTAGTTTTGTAATAGATGTTGTTTTGGGAAAATAGGCCGCGCACTACTGTATAAGAAAACCGCAGTTCATCAGATAATGCGTCTGTCTTATTCCTGCCCTCGTGTTGCCATCACAACGCTATTTGCTGCGTTGCTTCAAAGTGAATCATTGGACTTGTGCCTCATGTTATTGCTGTGTTTTATGCGGTAACCCCCGTTTACTGTGAAGCCGACTTCCCAACAACTCTGTTTACAGTGTCATGATCAGGGCAACCACTAATTGACAGCCCTTCCCTTCATATGTGAAAAGCTAGTCTGAGCCTTAATGAGTCAAAAAAAAAAAAAAGTGGATTGACGTTGTTCCACCCCTCGCGAGGAGAGGACTTCCTAAAACTAGTGAAGTCAAACTGGCTGTGCTCTCCACCTCTGTCTCACAGCTGACTACCACAGCAGCGGGAACATAGTAAACAACGGCTGGAAGATCCACAATACGGCCAAGAACAAGTGGTTCGTCTGCATGGCCAAGACCCCGGAGGAGAAGCAGGAGTGGCTGGAGGCCATCATGAAGGAGAGGGAGCGCAGGAAAAGTAAGGAGGCGCTTCAGCGTATCAGTGTCTGGGTGGGGGTCGCTTCGCTTAGTGGAAACTCATTTCCCTTCTGTTTTTTATTTCTCATGTGTTTTGAATCAAATAACTGAGAATATTTGCTGCGTTTGGGAAAATCAATACAGAACAATTTAACCTGAATAATTGAAAAAGTGAGCCCACATTAGTTTTGGGATCTGGAATAGAACGAAAATGCAAGCAATGCAGCAATATTGTGTGTCTTTGCGAGCAGATTTAAGGGTTTTTAAACAGAATATCAGGTTGTCACTCATATAATTGTTTTTTACTTTATCCATTTTGAGACATTTGAGACAAACGCTTCCTAGTGTCAGTCTTTAACCCTGCCGAAGCAGCACAGACACTGCTAATTATCTTATGAAATGAGGAGATATTAACCTGATGCCACACCTAGTCTTGGAGCTGAGTGCAAAGATTACCGATGCCACGACATTGACAGGCTTTTTGCACCCTCCCTCCCTCCTGTGCTGCATAGGTCTGAGGCTCGGCATGGAGCAGGATACGTGGGTGATGGTGTCAGAGAAGGGAGAGAAGCTCTACCACCTCATGGCCAAGGGTAACCTCATTAAAGACCGGAAACGCAAGCTCACCACCTTCCCCAAGTGCTTCCTGGGAAGGTAAGCGTCTCGCCGCTTAGCTCCACGCTTTGTTCTCTCCGGCCATGAGGATGCTGAGCGTTCGGTCCGTGTGAACTCTGTAACTGTGAGGGAGTGAGTGTCAGAGAGGATGTTTGATAAACCACCATGAATATCTAATATTCAATTCTTTGTATTCTCAGATGTATAGGTCTTTATGTTTGATGTAAAGCAGGTAGAGAGGCCTTGTACAGTGTTATGTAATATTAGTGCCTACAATATGTGCAGAGCAGCTTACACACAACACTTTTGCAATATAGATTCTCATCCCTGCCTTCATTTTGAAATTGGCTGGGACTTCTAAAGACAGCAGCTGGGAAGAAGAAAGCGGTGGCACTTTTTGTTCAAGAGACTGCGTGTTATGTATATCTACACTCTCAGTCATGGGAAAATCAAATCCAGCCAGATTTAGCCCATGAATCTTATTTAAGGATTATTGGTGTGGTGTCTGGGGACGGATCGGCCATCGAATGCCAGTCGTAAATCACAGGAGATATCCCTGTGCGGCTCAGCTGACTGCTTTCTCCCTCACCCATGTTAGATTACAATAAGCTCTCTGCTGAGGAATCCATGAGGTAACTGCAGCAGAGGGCCCATTATGCCAGAGGGTACATGTGTGTGTGTGTGTGTGCATGCGCACTTGTAACATGTTTGTGGTCTCTTCGTGTCCTTGAGTTCTCACAGCTATGCCAGAGCACTTTCCGTGTTTACTTCTAATGAGTCTAAACGTGTCAGTCTGTCCTCCCTATGCTGATAGGTGAGGATATTTACTGTAAAGGGTGCTTTGCTCAAAATCCCGTCCTTGAGCTATTTTAAGCATGCATGAGTTGATGCCCCCATTTCAGTATTTCCCTTTCATCATATAAGATGTAGAAGTCTTGCTGTCACATCAGTTTGCCAGGTTTTCGTGCAAAGTAAATTAGTGAAAAAGACAGTTTGAACTGAGTTTGCCCAGGGTTTAATCCCGTCCAGGGAAACTCTTTTTTTAGGTTTAAAATCTTGAATTATGGATCTCGTGCAATCTACTTCAAAATCCAGTATTTAGGGCGCACGCACTTTAACTCCAATCATTCATACCTGTGAGAACCAGAACCACGTGATCCTCAAACTGCTTTAAGATTCTTATAATAATAACTTTTGCTACATTTAGGCCTTGCATCCATGCTGCTGGTTTTAGAAAAAGGTGACACAGACACCCACGTTCGCTTCCTGATTGGAACTTATTGGTTATCATGTGGCCTTACCTGATTTGTCACACACCTATTGCGTGACCCTTCTCCGGAAGAAAACAAACGACATCAGTCTTGACTACAGTGTGCGTGAAACGGTGCTAAAACGCTCATCTGGATGGAGATTGTTTTCGTTTTAAAACAGTCATTTGAAACGAAAACATATTTGTGTGGATGTAGCCATCGTGAGACTGAGAGGGTGACAAAGCTGGGTCAGGATATTAAAATCTGCAAACATCTGCCTGCAGCCAAAAGCTCTGTGTTTGAAAATGAAAATTGTATGTGATGGGCTTTTTATAGAGTGATGCACACTATGCAGCTTAAGCAGGGTTGGAAATTAGGTATTTTCACGAGACGGTCTTGGGTGGATGTTATTTAAACTGCGCTCCTTTCTTGACTCTTGAAATCCCATCACAAATTTCCCTTGTGAATACCCCGCCACAATTTCAGGATGACCCATGTTTTCCATTTGTTTTAAATTTTTACAGAGATGTTTTGACTGGTAATAATCACACTGAAAATCACCCGAGCTTAAACAGTCATCTCAAAATCCATGTTATTTTTAAAAGCATGGAGAGAAAAAAAAGAAACAACGACCAAAAAGTCCAATTGGACATAGTTGTGGGCATGTTATATCACATGGTGGTTTGGAATGAGGGGTTACTTTCTCCTTTGGTCCGCGCAGACAACACCAGATCCCTCGCGGTCTGGAGGAGGAATGGATCTGTCAGCTAAAAAGATTAAAAGGATCAAATGTTGGTCATATGTGGGCACCTCGTTGAGTCTGAACAGATCGTATGGTGAGAAAGCAGCTCAGGGAAGCTCCCGTTGGAAACCTATCCTTCCATATACAACTTGGCCAGCACCTGGATGACCACTTGTGGGTGAAAAGACATCTCTAGCCCCTCTGTACTTCCTCTGTCTGAGATGACTTTGGAGATGATTACATGTAGGCGTAATTGGTGAATTGGAACCAGCATGGTATGTGTCTGATGAAAGCCACATTGCCTATGGCTTCAAGTCAGCCCACTCCCTCCATTGTGAAATGCTTTGCCTTTCTTCTCTTTCCACGCCTCCTCTTTCTCCTTTTGATTTTTTTTTTTTTTTTTTTTTAGGCTGAAGGCTATTTTTGGGTCTCGAACTCCTCCCGTTTAAGTGGTACAATCGTATTTGTGGTTCGGTTCCTGTGACAGTGTAATTCATCAAAGAAAATGTGTGTGACAGCCACCTAGCTTGCAGTCATCGTCCAATTTTAAACTTGGAATAAACAGAAAAACAAAAGAGATTCAAAGTGGTAGTCTTCACTACATATGACAGACAATCGTGTCTGCTTGTTGTGGTAGATGTTGATGAAAAGTCCTTTAAGAGCTCAATGAAAAGGTTAAACATCTGGTAAGAAATGCCCTTTGTCTTTGTTAGCCTCTACTTTTTCTTTTTGACATTACTCGGGATACAACATTTACTCCATCAGCATATGAAAATAATAAATTTAAGCAGAAGCTGAATAAAAAGGCTGCTGCTTTTACTGCATGTAGGTGTAGACAGCATTAGGTAAATATACAATATTCACACGTCAGTTAATATACTGTACCAGTACATAGATTGGTGGTGTCTGGGGGTCGATAATCTTAATATAGTACCTTAGACAAACTGAAGTGAAAGTTTGACATTTTGCTTTCTTGGAGTTAGACAAGAAGATTGATACCACTCTCATGTCTGTCCACTAAATATTAACAGCTACAGCCAGCAGCCGGCTAGCTTAGCTTAGCATGAAGACTGGAAAGAGGAGGACACAGCAAACCAGCCAGCTGCTGGATGTTTGCTTAATATTTAGCGGACAGACATGAGTGGTATCAATTTTCTCATCTAACTCTCTACTAGAAGATAGATACCACTCTTATATCTGTCCGCAAGAGTGACCATGTTAATTAGTGAGTCTGAGAGGTGCTACAAAGCATATTTTGGGTCCTGTATCACTCATAGCACAAAGGTCATGTATAAAATACTCTGTTTTGAGGGACTTTAAAGGTGGGATGAAAGTATTTCTGTTTATTTTTTTTTATTCCTCATCAAATTATCGATATTAACGAGTCTTAAATATTGGAGCATTTGATTTGGTTAATTTCGCCTTGTTCCACATATAGATTTAAATTGCGTGAAGCTGTTTATTGCATATGTGACCCTAATCCGCTCGAGGCCGTGAGAACTCCATATTCCAAACTTTCAGGGTATTTTTCCTTCCATGGTTAAGGTACAGAGGTTGACAAATTGACGTTGTTATAGACTTGAGTTTTTCCCCTGTGGTCTGTTGGCGAGAGAGAAGACGCCAAGGATGAGTGGTTAAAGAGTGTAAGATGTTGGACGGGTGGGGGTGGGGGTGTTTGTTCAGTTGTTTCTCTGAGAACTTTTTTCTAATTGCTCCTGTTGGCTCGACGCTGACACCCGGCCACCTCCGTCATGGCCTGGAAGTGAATTCCACAGAATTCCAGTGGTGCTGCTGGCCGTGTTTGTTTGGCTTTTATGGGGAGACAGGACATCAAGGATGTAATCAGATAGGCTACTGCTACTCTGTCCTCTCTCTCTCTCTCTCTCTCTTTAACTTGTCCTCATAGTCTCTCTGTCAATCTCTCTCTCTCTCTGAGTCACTAAATTATGGAGAATTATCCAATTTAGCTAATTTGAGCCATCAGAAGACTGGATGCTGTTTGTTGTTTTGGCGCTGGGTTTGTTTCCTCTTCCCAGTTGTAAATGATGCAGAGCAAAAACTAACTTGCATTTTCCACCACGGACTTCCCGAGATCCGCTTAAATCCTGCATATTTGATAGTGTCACATTGTATGTCTAAAATAAATAAAGTCCAACAGGACAAAACACACAAACTAAAGCCTGCTAGTTGTTTTAACCGACAGATGTGACCCTCAACAGTAAATAAATCATTCCTCTTTGCCAAGACAGCGTTTATTGCCATAGTCACACCAGTTTATAGTAAAAGCTAGTTGTAAAGGCTCTCTGTAATGACAACAAAGGCCACCACTTGTTTTCCTGTTTAGTTAAAGCTCTCTCCTCTGATCACACACATTCTCCTCTATAAAGTGATGGGATTTGTGCATGTTTGTTGTGTTATCCCTCAGTGAATATGTGTGTGTGTGTGTGTGTGTCATTGTCTTTTGTGTGTCCCCAGTGAGTTTGTGTCTTGGCTGATGGAAATCGGCGAGACAGGCAACCCAGAGGAAGGGGTTCACCTGGGTCAAGCTTTGCTGGAGAACGGCATCATCCACCATGGTTGGTTCTCGTAATTTTCCCCTTTCGTTTCTCTCACTCAGAACTGCTTTATCGTCGCTTGCTGTTCCATATCTAAAACCAAATCTACCGCAGTCTAATTCACTTTGTGCTGCACCGTGTAGAGCACGCCATTGCCTGAGCTAACCTCTAGCCATGTCCAATGAATGTTCCTCATTCAAGAAGCAGAGTTTCACAATACTTTGCCTCCCTGGCTTGAGCCCTCAGTGTAGATGCAGCTGTCTTATTTATGTTTTAGCAGGTGTCCCATTTAAACACTCCCTTGACACAATGTTTAGGTAAGGGATTATGATTATTAATCTCTTCTTGCCGTAATGTTTGTGCCGTGTTTGCTCAGTGGCTGTTCTGTGGCTTTGTGTAACAAGTGTATTTAGTGCATGAGGCTTAAGCTGGCTAATGCTTTGCATTCACACTAAATGGTGCATACTGCTCTGCATGTAGTTTTTCCTCAAAAGAGTAGGGCCCCAAGCCAAGTTGTATCTTAAATCACTCGGGGGTGCTTTATTGCTTCCTCACAGAGAAATGAGATTGGGCTTTAGCGCTGTTCCTGACAGAGAGGAATAACTCCGAGCCCCTCTGAGCTGTCTCACAGTGCCGTTACAAGTCCCCATGTGAAAAACGATAGAATATCTTTTCATAAAACCCTTTAATGGAACCCGCACGGCTTCAGCCAAGAATAGAGCCAACTGTTATTACTGTTAGGAGGGTCCTCGACGAGTCCCCTAAAGCAAGAGGAACAGGGAGCTCTGAGCAGCTGTGTTATCTGTGACCGCTCTGTATGTGGTTTGAGTCTTCCTCTTGTCTGGAAAGCTTGTTTCACCATGCAGTGCTGCTTGGCTTGAATATGCTTTTCAACTTCTCTGCTTTCAAACTTGAAGCAAAATGAATAATACTCCCTTAGGATTTGAGGGTTTTCACTGTTTTTTTTTTATTCTGGCACTGCTCCTTTCAGAGACCTCATGTTTTGAATTGCATTTTTAGTCACAGACAAATACCAGTTCAAACCTGAGCCTGTACTGTACCGCTTTCGCTTCGACGACGGCACCTACCATCCGCGGAGTGACATGCACGATGTCATATCTAAGGTAACAGCAGAGTCAAATTTAATATGAATCACATTTAACGCTCCTATCGGTGACATAATGAAAATCTTCTCTCTTGTTTTTCTCAGGGGGTTCGGCTCTTCTGTCGTCTTCACAGCCTCTTCACTCCGGTGATCAGGTAGGTGGCCATTTTCTTTTGCGCTCCATTGCAGCCCAGCCAGGTGCGGCTCCAGTAGCTTAGCATCTGGCTCTTGCTCCTAAAAATAGCTCCACCACAAACTGACCAGAGTGGAGGAGAGAAATATCACAGTGAACTATGAGCTCATTGTTTTTAAAGAGGAGCTGATTTAGGAGGACTTGGCACAGACGTTGATGGAGTGCGGCAGAGCCTGTGGTTGATTGAGCTTGGCAGGTTTTATCTGCCCGGTCTCCAAACACAGATGTGCTGGAGAAGATAGAGTCTATCAGATGTTACAAGTAGTTTGGGCACATGTGGGACACACAGATAAAGCGCTGGCATTGCGATGAATCTCTCTTGGTGCTTATGAGCAGTTCATTTTCAGCGTTTAATAGCCTGTTGGAAAATGTTGGTATGTAAACAATGTGACAAGTCACAGGGAACAGGTCTTATTCTCGACCTTGGAAATAGTTGTTGTAGTTGTAAGCGATCCTAGCTTTTTTTTCTGGGGCTTTTTGTCAGCACAAATGTTCATTCTTTACCAGCTGTACCCACAAATTCATTGTTTACCTTGTAAATAGTAGTTTGACACAACAGTCCCCGCTCAAGGGGTCCTTGCTAGCTTTTCCAAAGCTTTCAAGCCCATGGTTTTTCATCAGCATGAAAGTTCACTCTTGGCTGTGGCCAAGCCTTAACTCAAAGCGGACATGGATGAGAAGATGCTATGTATGAAATTTAAACAGCTCCTTAGCTTTCATATCAACTGATCCATTCTGTGATGAAGGCCATGTGGCAGCATTGGCAGCTTTGAAAAAGATAGGAAGCATCAAGATACAGCTGTTGATCCAGCATTTTCTGGAGCTTTGGACCATACGACGTGGTCTTAAGCAGCATGAAAGTATGTTCCAGACTGAGGTTAGGCCTTAACTGTAACCCCTAAAGTCCACCAGGCGTTTAACGGCTGTGTTTCAGAAGCAGGTCTCCACTCTGCTCTGCTATGTGGAGAATATGCACCGTGTCTATTTTTGACAGACGACGCATCAATCTGCACAGAGCAGAGCGAGCGAGACAGGAAGTCAGACACTGGAATGGGATAGTGAAGCTGCTACATTTTCAAAATAAAATACCCTGTGCAGACTCTAGATCACACATCAGCAATGAAAGCAATTAAAACAGACAAAAATGAAACCATTTAGCTACAAAGCGTACTTACCCATGGTAGAAGCACAAATATCAAGGAGAAGTGACGAAATCAGCAAAATCTGAGAATCGTGAAATATGGTTGAAAATTTTGAAAAAGCTGCATTGTGATTGATTTGTCAAAGGATATTACCAGTTTTCCTCATTTTCTCCTCCTTTCTTGTGTGTCTACATTATGTTTGGGTCACATGGCTCAGTCCTGTCATCACAGCTACAAATGGCCTCATTTCTGCTAATACAATAGAATACAACAGACAGGTCCTACACATTTCTGACCGACAGCATATTGATCCTGTGCTCCGAAAGGCCTCACACACAGTCGCACGGCTGGAAACATGTGAAACGCCCATGTGCCCAGCATGACCATGAAGTCACA
Source organism: Chaetodon auriga (assembly GCF_051107435.1). Classification (NCBI taxonomy): domain Eukaryota; kingdom Metazoa; phylum Chordata; class Actinopteri; order Chaetodontiformes; family Chaetodontidae; genus Chaetodon; species Chaetodon auriga. Next base: position 9,991,716 of record NC_135094.1, read on the forward strand.
GGTGTTTTTTGACCAATTTTAGCACACGTGATGAAACATCCCTTTGTATGACAAGGTTAGAAGTGGAGCAATCTCATTTAGTAGCAGTAATTTGCTGCCAGGCTTTGGTTTTCAGAGTTATTTTTTTAAATTCCATTTGATCAATACGCATGTGATGTGCAGACTGCTAACGTGTTTCACCGCACGCACCTCATCAAGGTTGCCTGTTTATGCTGCATTTCAAATGGCCCGATGAAAGCTTTAATTTCACACCAATAAAACTGTGCCATAGCCGGAGGGGCACCCTGATCCTGAATGTATTCCAGCATAGAAGCGTCTCTGTGTTTCTATTTGATCCAACTACTAAAAGGCCTAAAGGGTGATTTTGTGTGTGTGTGTGTCAGCATTCAGTCCGCTGGCGTTTGTATTGAGGCCAAACCTCTTTACGTAAAAACTCTTGTCGGTGTACAAGAGTTGTTATCTGCATATCTGTGCAGTGTGTTCTCAATGAGAGCCGAGTACAATGCATCACAGGGCCTGGGAATGCCAGAGTTTAATTGGAGCAACCAGCCACTGCCTAATTAGGTATAATTTCCTGGCAGAGCGAGAGCGATTAAGCAAAAGGAGGGGGGGGGTGTACACTATGTAACCTCCGCACAGCCGCTGTTCCCCCTCACACCCCCGATATCCTCAGAAGAAAGCTGTGAATCAATCCACTCTAGGGGATCTGATTGTGCAGTTTGAAATGTCCACTATAGGCTAATGCTGTGTGCACACACTTTAATAATGCAGTGAGAAGAATTTTACAATGGCTGCAAACCCACAGGATGCAGTGATCTCATAAATTATCTTCATACAGATTGGAAAAACTGGCATTTCAGTTCAGCATCTGAAATATTGACAAGTTTTCCTCATTATACAGAACAGTCCTCCAGAGACTCAATATTTATGGATGTAGGTGTAGGATTTTCAACGATGAGGCCGACTGCACTAATTCATCAGGCCTGAAGCAGCTGATTAACGCCTGAACTTTCAGCATCCTGTGTGTAATATATTCTAAAGAATGCTTTGAAAATGCAACATTAGCTGTCATCATCCGTTTACCCCGAACAAAAAGTCAAGGCAAACTTTCCTCTTTGGACAGCAAGCTTAAAAACTACCTCTTTGACCTTTTCCTCTGTTACTCCTCAAACTGCTGTTTCCTCGTGCCGGACATATGGCTGCTCACTGGACAGCTGTTTACCCCCCATTTTTCACTCTGACAGCCTCACTGTGCACCAGCCGCTATAGCACCAGCCTCCCTGCCTCTAGCATCCCATTCAGGGGAAAAACAGGGTTCCTCTTGCCTATTCTTGTCCGAGTGGTTTTTGCATGGCAAGGGCAGGGCAACGTGCCTCACCGACTAATACCAACACAAGGGTCCACATCAGAGACAAACACAGGCTGTCAAATACGGTTACGCAACAGAATTTTCCATTGTGGAGGAAACAGGGCAGCATTCGGCCTCTCACGCTTCACATTCTGAAGAGCTCCAGACAGCTGAGATTGGACTTAACTTGGCCCACATGTCATGTTTGACTTGTCTGAACTATGTGTGTGTGTGTGTGTGTGGTTGCGTGTGTGTCTGAGTGCTTGCATGTGGTGGAAATGGTGGAGTGGTGTAAGTCACGGTGGTTCTGGACTTTCCCGGCCTGCAGCTCGCCCCCTGCACATCCCCGGGGAGGCCCCTGTGTTCATGGGAAAATCACGGCTCCATTTCAGGCGGCATTCTCGGGGCCTGTGTGGCTGTAACACTGAGAACAGCAACACTGGCCTGACGTGGGGCACCCCAGTGCCAAACACTGCAGGGGCCGTATCCAACCGTGCCCGGAGGAATGCTGTTTTGCTGTCACCAACTGTCAGAAAGTCACCTAGATTTATGGCGCAACTGCCAGTGCTTGAAAAGTGGCCACGCCTTGCTGACAGTGGGAGTTATTAGTCCTCTTTTAGACATTACGTTTAAATAGACCAAGCAATTACTACTCTGCGTGTTCCCCATCTGGGTTTAATACAGTCAAAGTGAATCACAGAGTTGAATAGTGGCATGGCAAAGTTTAAAGGTGGAATTTAGTTTTATTTCTAATCCTTCTCATGACGTTTTCTGCTATTTTGCCCATACAGGGATAAGGACTATCATTTGCGGACGTATAAGTCCGTGGTGATGGCCAACAAGCTGATCGACTGGCTTATTGCACAGGTAAGCCCTATAACGGATGAAATTGCATGATGGCAATGTGATCATGTACTCTCAAAATAAATGATTCAAGGTAAATGTAATGTGTGTTGACAGTTTTTTCTGAGACTGTAACTTGAAGCACATCGGTTCTATTCTTATATATGTCGTTTTGCGGGTCACTTCAAATGTGCGACAGAGGAAAGAAACTGAGACAACAAAGTGTTCCTTGCCATCAGACTTGAGGCTCTCGGCGGAGCCAAAAGGAAACGAAGAAAGAAAAAGCAGAATTGATTCGACAGCTGAGCTTTATTGGCTTTGACAGGAAGCTTTGAGGTTGACAGATTGATAGTCCTGTTCAGGATGACAACAAAGAAACGAAATGTATATGGCGGCCACCACAGAATCAATGGCAGACATCACATGTTTGTGTATGCATTTAAATGTGCGCGCGCGTGTGTGTGCGTGTTGTAGTCCATATGAATGTGCTTGACCTAGGCCAGCTGTCACTCTATGCTGTCTGGACATGATTTTGAGTGTGTTTAAGATGAAGCATGGAGCGGCTCTGCTGGCCTCTGGGCTTTTGGATGCAGGGATAAAGGGGGGAGGTGTGAGTGCGACATTTCCCTAAACACACAATGGCCTTTGTTCTCTTTCTCTTTCATTTTCTCTCATCCTCTTTCACTTTTGTTTCCTTCGCTCATTTACTCCATCCTCTTTTATTTCCTGAAATTTATCTCCTTCCTCCACTGCCTCCACTCTTTCTCTTTTTGGTGTCTCCTGGTGCAGGGGGACTGCAGAACCAGGGAGGAAGCGCTGATCCTGGGGGTGGAGCTGTGCGACAATGGCTTCATGCATCACGGTACGGCACTTTTTCATTGCCGAGGATTTCAACAGGCAAAAAAAAAAAAAAAGTTCAGATCCTGCTGTTCACGAACCGTGGAATCCTCTCCATCTCTCCATTGACTAAATGAGAGTTGAATACTTGGGAGAAACCACACAGAGGGCGCCTGGCATTTAGCATCCTGTTTTAGAACACAACCACTCTTGTTCTCTTTCCATTTCTACTTATAATCCCTCTGACACGCTGCAGGAATAGAACGTTTTTCCAATCCAGGGAATGAATTTGTATGTCTTCATGTGTATGTGTGGTTGAGCCTATGACTGTATTCATGCATACTATCATTAACTTCATGCATACTTGTGTACACAGGACTTAAGTAACCAAGCGATGGGTGCATGCATGGCTTGCTTTAGCTGTGAGAAGTTGGCAGATGACACATGGATGTTTGTCATCTTATGTGCGTGATGTTCAGTAGCCATGGCGACAGTTTGTTTACGCGAGTCAGACTTGTTTTTAACTCTGCGCTTCCCCGGTGCCAAAGTCCACATCATACACACTACTGCGTGAGTCACAGCGTGTCTTCTCGTACCTCCATGATGTAACTGCTCCAAACTACCCACAGTTGAAGCCTCACACTACAAATTACCAGCATCTATGGAACATAGCAGTCCCAGCCATCAGACTTCCTCTCACTTCCACAGCCTTCAGGGTAATTTTACCAGTCATGCCAGTAAGTTATTTGGCCCGGCGACGTAGCTATTAAAACTATTGGCGCTGTATCTGATCTTGAGGGGGATGAAGTGAGGGAATGTTAGAAGGAAACTCTGTTTTTCCCCTCTAGGCTATTTTTGCATTTCAAAACTGAAGTCTTGGTGAAAGCATTATGTTGCTGTGGAGACTGGGTTCATTCAGGAGTGATATCTTGTCACAGGAGTGGGGTCCCTCTTTCTCTCACAGTTTGTATTTAGGGGTACATGGTGTTTAAGTGCTTGGGCATGCTCCATTTGACATGTGGCTGATAATGATTAACCCTCTCTGCTTAATGCAAAATGCTTGATTGCTATTTTTAATATGATGTGCTTGTGCACAGCTCCAGAGACCAATAAGTGTAAAGAGTTTCACATTATTCTCGCTGTGTCCAAAAAAGAATGAACGCCGGGGAGTTTTCAATTAACCATCAGTCTGGGTCATTGAAGGAGAACCTGCTTTAATTTCCTGCAGTTGTCTAATTTTACTTTGCGTGTTTGAGCCTATTTACTACATTTTACTTGTTCTTATTTTCTGTGTTATAGAAATTCGAATGCATTGTCTGCATTTTCAAATGCAACAATCTAAAACTGTATTATGCTTTTTTGAAAATTGTCAGCAAAACGTTGTTCAGATACACTGTTTTGGGAGCTGAAGCTTTCACATACATCTGTTTGCTAAAAATATGATTATTCAAGTGTCACCTCAGCTGTTTTTATGTCTGTCTGACATTTATTCATCCATGACTTTGTTTTCACCTCCTTCAGTGCTGGAAAAGAGTGAATTCAAGGACGAGCCCTTGTTGTTCCGTTTCTTTGCTGATGAGGAGATGGAGGGTTCCAACACCAAACACAAACCTATGAAACACGACCTGAAAATAGTCGAGAACGTCATCTCCAAGTCTCTCCTGGTGAGCGCTCACTTACAGTACTCCTGAGTAGGTGGCTTGTTGATTGATTAGCCTTCAGTTTGTTTAATATGCTGCGACTTTGCTGTAATGTACCCACAACTCGGAACAAACCAAAGGTGCAGTAAATCATTAGGGAGCACACAGCTATGAGAAGGAAGTCACAACACTGCAGAAGTCCATTTTATGCCTCAGTAAGCATTCTTTTCAGAGGAGTGAGCAAATACTAACATGGCTGCTGGCTGCCTGTACCAGTATCTGCTTCTGTGGCTCTGTTTTGGTCGGCTGGTTTGGGATTTGGGTGATGAGAGATGTGTCCTTTTTTTTTCAGGTAAGACCCAGTGATGGAGGCTATGGCTTTACCCTGGAAGAGAGGAACAGGGTCCCCATCATCAAATCTGTAGAGAAGGGCTCCCCGGCTGAGGTGAGAATGCACACATGCATACATGTAGAGAAGATGCACACATGTACTTTTTCTTTTGCATTTTGAATCAATATTACACATAATGGATGCAAAGAGGACAGAGGAAATCTCTATTAGTTCTCATTCAGCAGAGCTGGGTTGCATAAAATACGATGGTGCACCAAAACTGAAGTGGTTGCTTCTCGAGGTCACTCTGCAAAGCCATGATGCCTCTATAGCGGATGAGCATCAGTCAGCAGAAGCCTTTTGTTGTTAAAATGTGGTTCGATCACCAGCCATACAAAATATGAATCCCTCTTCCCTAAACTAAACCTGCTATGTGGTGAGGGACATTTAGACTAACATTAGAAGCATTTTCATGCAGAAAAAGCGCATTAAAGGGCGCCATATTTCTGAGGTCTCCTTTGGTGTTTAGCTTTGATCTGCTAGATGAAAATGGGACAGAGGAGTTTGAAGGCAAATGTGATCAATCTGAGCGCACGACCCGTAATTCCCTCCAGCCCTGAAGTAGCTCCGAATGCGCCTGGAAGGTCTGGATCGCATAGAGACTGGCGTTGTGTGTGTTTGCTTTTAAATATTCAGTCTGGGACAATGAAATCCACAACGGGATCCAGCTGTATGCTCTGAGATAAAAGTTGTCCCATATTGTCTCCTATGACTGGGAGCGTGTACGCTTTTCTTTGTGACATATAGAAATCCTGAGGGAATAGTGGTGTTTTCATACAAGAAATGTTGAAGCTAAAAATGACATTCCATTGTGTTTCTGTATAACGTTAAAACCTGATGCTTGACTCAACACTTTTCATCTATTCTGTTGTATCCTATTGTTAGATGGCTGGCCTGGAGGTGGGGAAAAAGTTGTTTGCCATAAATGGAGACCTGGTGTTCCTCAGGCCTTTCTCTGAAGTGGAAGTTCTCCTCAGGCAGTGTTTCAACAGCAAGGGACCCCTCAGGGTGCTGGTTAGCACCAAACCGAGAGAGTAAGTCTAAGATATGCACATGCGCTAAAGTGCCCTCTCCTTCATCTTGAACAGCTTTACTATTTTCCCCTCCTCCTGTCCCCAGGACGGTAAAGATCCCAGACTCGGCTGATGGCTTGGGTTTCCAGATTCGTGGCTTCGGCCCTTCTGTGGTCCATGCTGTTGGGAGAGGTAAGAGTTCGCTGCCTCCACCGCTTGAGCTGTCTGGCCTCATCAGAAGAATTCCTCCCGACACCTTTTTGTTATTGCAGCGCAGCTGGTGAGCAGCTGCCACACCAGTCTTTTGGGGTACACATGACTTGGCTTCAAGAGGCCAATTTCCCCCACTCAGGCTCTCCATGTGGCGCTCCATGTGGCTTTCCATGTGGCTCAGCTGGTTGGTTAATGGTGCTGCCAAAACTGAGAATTATCTGGTTATCAGTCACTTTCCACACAGCAGCAATTCCCATGTACCTGTTCACTCTGTCCCTCAGATGGAGAGGCGCTCAGCATTTTTTCATGGCTCTTTTTCGCCTGCACACACAGCATGTTCAACAGCATCGCTATCAGGGCTGACACAAGATAGGGCCCAATCAGAAAACAATCCATGGCCTTGTCTGCCTGTTCTCAGGGGGATTGAGTCTTGTTTTTTTACTTAAAGCAATCTAAGTGGGCTCGCAGGGTAGAAATGTGCTGGGTATGTGTGTGGTTGTGTGTGTGTGTGTGCGCATGTGTTGGCCTGATGATGTGGTTGCCTGGGAACCTGCCATGTGTTTAAGTAGATGCTCTGATCCCCCGAGACAAAGCTGATGATGTAGGAGGTGTCTGATCCTGTGGATTGTCATAACAGCTGCTGGTGGCTGAGGTCAATAGCGGCAGGTAATACCAATTACAGGCAGAGACACAGAGAGAGAGACAAACAGACAGGAAGAGGTGAGACAAACAGACAGGAAGAGGTGAGACAAACAGACAATTTCATTTAGGTGGAAATTGTCAGTGTTCTCATTGTTTCATATTGGCATGTCGTTGGTGCTAATCTGCCCTTTCTGTGATGCTTACACTGCACTTACTCACAGCAAAATTGAAATCTAAGTAACATAAAATTTGACTTTATTTTAGAGCATTTCACGTCTATCAATCCTTTTTGTCCTTAGTTATCTTAGTTTTAATTTCTTGCTGAGATTTTATTATTGGTCCTGACTAACTTAATGCTTGAAAATACAATTTCCAAAATTCCAAAGCTGCTTGATCATCTCTGACATTTATGGTCCCCAGAGGATGAATCATACTGACTTTGGTGATCCCCTCACCTGTCCTGTACTGCCACTAGCAGGTTAAACTTAGTCCAGTATGGTTTGGGACCAAATGCCTGCAAACCCAGTGGCATTGCCATCAGCCTCGATTGTACTTTGTGCTAATTAGGAAATGTTAGCAATGCTACAGATTGTAAACATTGATGAAAACACTGATGATAGCATTAATGTTTTAAACTTGGACTATGGGGCTTTTTACATGTAAATGAAAATCTAATAAATGTAGGCTCTTGTCAGATGAGTTCACACAATACTGATCAAGCCCATCACCATTCCTTTTCTTTTGTGCTGATGTTGTTTCTGATACAGAAGAGAAACCACAGCTTAATGTCGTTCTTACACATTCCTGTCGAGAAGAATACAGATTCCGTACATTGCAATGTGAGGTATGCCTGCTGTGTATTTAAGGAGCTATGAAAACAAATGGGAGGAATATTTAGCCTGCCATGCACTTCCTTCTGATAGCTGTAAACCTTGAAGTTCTCTTATGGTCTGAATCACATCCCTCGGAGAGGCCCTCGTCTACCCCAGATAAACAACTTCCCTCTTCTCTCACACTCCTCCTGAGCTTCCAAAACAGGAAGCTAAAGTTGCAAATACAAAGACGAAAAAGGAATGTTGTTCAACCCAATTTTGTGTACAGGATGTGGAAGATGTGACAGCTGTTTTTTGGGACATGCCGGTGTTTGTTTCATCCGGATTCCGCTTTCACCTGCGTGATAACGTGCAGAACGTCGCATGCTGTACTGTAGTTACTGCCGTTGAAGCCTTTCCTTTTTCTCTTTGCTTGTGTCTGTCTCACCCCAGGCACGGTGGCAGCCATTGCCGGTCTCCACCCGGGCCAGTGCATCATCAAGGTGAATGGCATCAATGTAAGCAAGGAGAGCCACGCCAGCGTCATCGCTCACGTCACCGCTTGTAGGAAGTACCGACGGCCCACGCAGGTGAGGAGGAGGAAAGGAAAAATGGGAATATATTGCAAAATAAACCCAGCTAGAGTCTGTAGTTTTCAGAGTTTTACTTCACACCCAATATTTAGGGTCTCACGCGTTCTGTTCAAGCACTATGACGATCAGGTCCCCGAAGAAAAGCAGTTAGCTTTGAATTGGAGGTCACACTTTCATTTCCCATGACCTATACTTGTAGAAAGTTAAGATAATTTGACTTGTACATTGTTTGATTGGATAGTTATGCAATAAAACTGGAAGGAGAAGAAGTGTGGGAGATCATTACGGAGGGAAAGGCACAAAAAGAGCAGAAAAAAGGGGAAAACAAAGAGTAGTTGACCGTGAGAAAAAACGCAGCAGACAGACCTCCTAGCTCCCGTTTACCTTCATATCTCTCTTTCTCTCTCTTTGTGACTCCCTCTTTCCTTCTCTTGGGTCATTACGCAGAAATAATAGTAGTTTTGGCTCCTCTAGTGCTGACCCCTGGCTCACAGCGGTGGGCCTGCTGTGGGAGACTGGCAGGCTGCAGAGAGGTGGGAAAGGATCTGGGGGTGGCTGGGGCTCGGTGTGGGTGAGATCCCTAGAGGGAGGGAGGAGAAAGATGGAGGAAAATACGAAGGATAAACTAGACTTTTTTCTTTTTTTTTTGCCCTGATAGAGTGGTTGACAGCACACAGCGTGGGGGGAGAGAGCAGGCTCAGTCCACCTGTTGAAAGTGGGACAAATGTGTGAAAATAGAAACCCAAGAGTGTGTGTATGGGGTGAGTTAGTGTAGTGTGTCACTTATAATTGAGCCCCATTGGGACTTCAGGCTTAATGAAGCACTTCAGGGCTCCAGCACTATTGGAGATCTGGTTTACATCAAGTATGGACACAGAGGAACCGCCCTCTCTCTTTCTCCATCTCTTTCTACGTGCGGTTGTACACTAGAAGACCACAGACCAGTCGGCAGAGCATGGCACAGCATGCAGCCTTGGCAGAAAACCCATTGTGGGCTTGGGTGTGGAGAGAACAGACAGATACACAGACACACACACACACACACACACACACACACACACACACACACACACACACACACACACACACACACAGGGCTGTGTGGCACGCTAGAGTGAGTTGATGAGATTGGCATGGGTTTGCTTTTGCGGTCTCACTGAGCACCATGTTCCCATATGTTTGTGAAGGCTTTTCACTGTATGCTTTGCCAACCCAACTGTGACACTGCACACCATATCTGGGCAGAATCAGCTAAACATGCTGCATCAAACCCAAACCTCAGCTTGTGTACACGCACGCACCGACACACACGCCGGAGTTCTGTGTGCTCCTCACCTCCTATCTTTCTAGCAATGAAAATGCCACCTGTTAGCAACGAGTGAGAGTGGAAGGATAAGAGAGATGCTGCAATCGACTGATATGTCTTGACAGTGGTGTGTGTGTGTGTGTGTGACTGTAGTGGTTCCAGTGAATTTAAGTCCAACTGAAAACACACAGAAGCGTTTTTGTTCTAAATAAGTTCGAAAAATCCAAATCATTTGAGAGAAAAAGTTCCGTTTCTTCATGCTTTTTATGATACAACAACATGTTATTGCACATCTAAGTGAGTTCCTTTGTTGTATTCCTATGCAGCAAGATACTATTAAGTGGGTGTACAACAACAGTGAGAGCGCTCAGGAGGACAACCAGAAAACGAACCAGAAACCAACCCCTGAGGAGAACGGAGACGGCTTTGAGTGCAAAGTAGAAGGTGACCACACACACACGTTCACAAGAAACGACACGAGAATTACTCACCAGGGAAAAGAAATTCCACTCAAGGTGTCTGTGGATGTAACGCAGGCTTGTTCGCGGGAACACAAGCCCCGCCGCCCTCTCCAGTTAACAAGTCAGACGCAGCTCCGAACAGGCTCATCTGGACTGTGTTAGTCTGAGAACAGCCGCCTCCGCTGGCTCATCAAGTGTTAATTCTCCCCCCTACGATTTATGGATCGCAATGAGAAAGTAAAGCAGGAAAGCTATTGCCTTCATAGCAAAGAGCTCGGGAGCAGGATTTACTGCCGTATTAAGTCATCGCGTTAGCATAGGGCCGGTTAGCCTAATGCTCTTGGAATTGCTCATCAATTTCAGAGGCTGATGGAGGGAGGCCATGTGCGGAGGGTCTTCCTCGGAAATGAGCTGCAGATTTGGTGGTCTGATGCCTCCTGCAGTGCAGAGTGTGTGATGACAAAAACTTTGTTGTGGTGAATTCTTTGTTTTTATGGCGGAAAATACCATCAGTGCATTGGTTTTGTGATTCGTGCATGCGGGCTGCCATGTTTGCATGAAAGTTGCGAGAGATCTGTTTCACCCCTCTGTCTTTGCTCCTCTGTATTTCTACAACCTCAGAGGTGATGGACAAATTCAACACTATAGCCATCATCGACGGGAAAAAGGACCATGTCAGCCTGACTGTGGACAACGTCCACCTGGAGTACGGAGTGATGTATGAGTATGACAGCACGGCTGGCATCAAGTGTCACGTGCTGGAAAAGATGGTTGAACCCAAGGGATTCTTCAGCCTCACTGCTAAGGTATTCTGTCCGCTGCGATATGATCTAAAATCTATAAAGTGATAGATTATCTCATTTATCTTGATAGCAATAAATGTAATGGGTACATTACAGTTACTTTCCCATGCTAGATTTCACATTTATGTCAGGATCAATGCAAAGTGTGATCAGCTAAAGATTCTGAACATCTGAACTGGACTTCAGGCTGATTGGTTGAACATCTGGTTTAATTATGTGGAATTCAAACCGTTCGTTTTTGGAAAACAGTGATGTTGGTAATTCAATGCATTTGCTCCAGCCTCAAGGCTAGAGACCCTGTGCTCGCTTTGTGGCAATTTGATTAATTAAAGCAAAACATATTTGCCCTTCTACCTTAATTCAATGTGCTGCCTCGTCCAAGGGCGCTGAGTCAACGTCTTTTTTTTAATGCCTTTATTATTTCAGTTGATATTGTGCTTAAATTGAGCATATTCCTTACTATATTTGTATTTAATCACATGAATCACTTCTATTCTAGCGGAAGAGAACGAGCTGGTTTTTGTGGCTGTAGGCAAATTATAATAAAGCTGCAATGTGCTGTGTGCGCTGTAAACACAATTCACAGGAAGTGGGAGGAAGAGGCCCTGATCTAAGGCCCTGATCCGAGCCCAAGGGGAATGTCCTAATCAGCTAATGGCCGTTACTTTTATCAGAATTTATGAAGCAAACATTGTTTAGGCTGATATAATGCTAACTGTCTGTGGATAACAGCGAGAGAAAGAAAGAGAGACGGGGAAAGTTTTATTACCTTTTAGGTGATGAATAGTGCTGTTGTGTTTATCACCTCAGAGCTGAGCCTCGCTGAGTTCAATAGAGACGTAAACAAACCATGAAAATGCTTCAGCCTCTGATGATAGCAGCAGATGAGCTTGAAAATGATCAAGACAGGTCATCATTTTTCTATATATTTGCTCTTTGGACAGATGTGAAATCTCTGTAGAATTTGTGATCAAGAACTTTGCTGTTGCATTTTTCCTCAAAATGACACACAGATGCCTGAGTGTAATTTTTTATGTTTAAACGCTTCGGTAGAGCAAGATCAGGCCAATGGCTCTCCCGCCGCGTAGATTGAGCGTCTTGACGCTTGTTAAAACCGACAGCTTTATTTCAGTCATGTTAGTTCCCAGCTGTGTTAAGTGCATGCCTTTTACATCCCAGCGCTGATGTTCACAGAATGATCATCGCTGATTTAAGACGCACAGCGGAACGAGATTCACTCAGACATAGAAGCGCACATGCTGGTGTGGAATATCAAACGCTGTTCGCAGCATCTTTATGCCAAATTCCATGATGAACAACATGTCCCGTTCATGGTAAATAAGCAGAGATCACAAGTTGGGTTCATGTTTTAAACTGATCTAGATTTACAGCCCTTGTGTTCTAAAGTCTTTAAAAGCACCATCTTAAATGAAAGCCAGTGACATGCATAAAGATAAAACTTGCCATATCCCCTCTGACTATCAGTAGTTTCCCATTCCTCCAAAGTGAAAGTAATTTTAGTATTATTATAAACATCTGCCCCAGCAGTTCAGGATGTCCTCTGAGATCTGTGTGATGTAGAATTTTAATATCGCTAATGCTGGCAGGCGCATTGGTTTTCTTGTGCTTCAGTCTGCTATTACATTTCCTCCTCTGCTTTTTTCTCTCCTCCACTGGGCATCTCATTAAGACGGCTCAGAGATTTGTGTCTCTCTTCCTCCTCATATCTAATCTCCGATCTGGAAAGTCGGAGTCTTCATACATAGCATGTATAGTGTATGTATCACGTTCTGAGTTTATCTCAGTGGATTTATGAACAGCACATGGAAATTTTACATATCCGAGTGAAACTGCTCATGAAATGCTGCGGAGGGATCGTCCCTGCAGCCAAATTTTATTTTGTTTTCCAATGAAAAAGGGCTTGGCCATTCGTTTACATGCCGCTAGCTGGTCCATCAGTTAATCATCTCTGCCTTTGCCCTTTCTCTGACCAGATCCTGGAGGCGCTGGCTCGCAATGATGACACGCTGGTGCAGATGTGTGGCAGGTTGAGTTTCAGCTGTGATGTGATCCCCGAGGAGCTGCAGGTGCGCTTCACGGCCATGTGTGCTGAGAGGGTGGAGCACATCAACCGGCGCATCACCAACTACAGAAAGGTAACTATGCTGCGTTGCTCTGATGAGAAACTAAGAGGCCCGCCATCAGTGCCTCTCCACCATGAGCTGCATATGTATATTTTTACACTGCTTGGAATCATGAAAATGGTCTTCTGCAATTCTCTGCAGACTGACACGAATAGAAGCAGGATGCAGCTGGTGTAGAAATACCACTTGTGCATAGTTTCTACTGTGGTTCCACACTGTGGTGTTTGTCCTAAAAGAGTGGAAATCCTGCTGAACCAATTCAACTGAGATGCACTGTGATAGAACTTTTATAGGGACCTCCCACAAGGACCCAAGTGACCGAAACATACTGAAAATGTACTAAAAAGACAGAGAAGTCGAACCGATGGATGTTTGTTTTCTCACTGCGCTGACATCAACATGTCAGAGTGGATCAAACCAGTGGCGCTATGCAAACAAGTGTGAAGGCTGCAATCAGTTCTCCCCGACCTGAGAGTGAAGACGAAATATTTAACCAAGACGTCATTGTCCTGCGGACTTGTCAGTGAGTTTGTGGATATGTGTGCAATGTGTAGTAAAATCTGCCGCTTTGTTTATAATTAGGTTACAGCCGGTTGCTGACTGAGCCAAAGTATTTTCATCGCTTTTCATTCACATCTGTAAGCGTGTGTCTATAGGCCAAACATCCCAATGCATGCAAGTGTGCGTGAGAGGGAAAAAGGAAAAGATCTGACTCAACATTAGAGTGGAGCCTTGGATTAATTAGCAGTCACTTATAAATAGCCCTGTGCAGCCACAGCCAGGACGTTTGTTGTGTAAGATCCCCTCCTGCACTGGAGCATTCCTTTTCAGACCCCAAGAGAGAAGAGGTGGGGGGGGGGGGGGGGGGGGGGGGAGTGAGCGAGAGGGAAGGACGAAAGAGGGAGGAACTGACATCAAGAGACAGAACACAGAGTGATATAAGGGGAGATGTTAACCTGAGGGCTGGAAACAAGAGTCCGCAAACCTCAAGAGAGATGTGGTGAGACTCCTCGGTCTCAAGAGAAGGTCAGCTCACGGTCCATCTGGAGCACATCATCTCACTCCGTGCTGCAGCTATCTGAGATAACCGAGAAGACATGTTTGGTTTAAGTTCCCTAGTTAACATATACATTATGTTATGCTTATGTTGCTTGACAGCCCGGGTTGCTAAAAACTGAGTGTGTGGCTCATCGCATCTGCTGTGTAACATCCAAGACAGGATGCAGGCCCTGTGATGGAGGGTTCAAGGAAAGTGCAACCAAATGAAAAAACGTGTTTGTGATATTCTGTATCAGCTCAATTGGATCCAAGCAGTGTTTCAGGATCCCTTTGTACTTTTTGTTTTACATGGAGATCTCACAGCACAGCAAGAGTTAGGTGTCCTATAGATGTTCTATAGGGTTGAGCCACTAAGGAGGATTTGGGCGCTCTGTTTAACAGTGTATACAGGATCCATACACTCTTATCTGATTGGATTGTTGTTTTATTTTGTCAGTGGAAAGTGTGTTCGATGTTACTGTCATGAAAATAAAACCGCAGTTCCTCTGCGGCAAATTCAAAACATGAACTCACATTCTGGAGGTTTGTGGAAGTCACAGATGAAATCACAAATAGGAAAAAAACAATCATTTCATCATATAATCTCACAACATGATGGTATGAGCTGCTGTACATCATTTTAATTCAATTCATATCCATCTAAGTGATAAATGGCCATGTTGGGCTCTGGAGTTCTTCACATGTGTGAGCAATGATAATGCTATGTGTCTGTCTTGGATCTTTGATTTGGGTTTAATATTTGAGCTGTCACATAAAAAAGCAGGAATGAAGAAAATGTACAGTAATGGCTGTTGATGCTTTTCTTCTAGCGCCAGCTGTCATATATGTAAAAGAAAACAGCACACATGCAGCTTTTAAAGACTTTTGAAGCCTGCCTGCTCTAAAATCGTCATCCCTTTTCTCCACCTTTGATTACTATCAACCCATATTTCTCACAGATGATCTTTATCAACCACATTAAAGAAAACATCAACACATTTTATCTCTGCATCACCTTCGTCTCTCTGTTTAACACAGTTTGCTCGGGTACTGAAGAACAGAGCGTGGCCCACCTTTAAGCAGGCTAAAGCCAAGGTGTCCCCCCTCCATAGCAGCGACTTCTGCCCTACAAACTGTCATATCAATGTGATGGAGGTGTCCTACCCAAAGACCACCACCTCTCTGGGTAGTGCCTTTGGTGTGCAGCTGGACAACAGGAAGAACACCCTGGAGAAGGGAGGACGCAGCAGTGCAGAGCAGGGTGAGTGAGCACACAGTCCAATACTGACACATCTGAATCCGCTGTGAAATTTGACCTTTTACTGGCATGTTTGTGTCGCCTCAGGTAAGCTGAACCCCATGGTTAATGTCCAGCATACTATCACCACTATGGCTGCACCGTCGGGTCATAGCCTGGGCAGGACGGAGGGCCACGGCCTCCGCTTCCTGCTCCGAGAGGAAGACCTGCTCACCCTGGATGCTTACCAGAAACTCCTCTACAAACTCACCACAGTCGTGGCGGAGATGGAGACACACGGCGGCCACATTCACGAGTGAGTGGCTATATGTGCATGTTTGCAGTGTATACAACATCTGTACCTGTGCAGCCTTTGCAATTGTTAACATAAACACACACACACACACACACACACACACACACACACACACGTACACTTTTTTCTCATATGCACAACGTGCCTGCAAATCACTCCCATGTGAGACGCAGTGTTCTGTTTCGTTGAATGGGCTCGAGTTTGAGATTAATCTATTCCAACATGTTGCACACAAATTGCGAAATAAAGGGTGAAATTGATCTTTTCTCGTATCGCTTTTTGTTTATGATGGAACGGGACCTCTCCCGCTGATTCCATTCCACTTGATTTGAAGTGTCCTTAGAAACCAGATTGCCTCATATGACAAGCTGTAACTTCAGCAGAGCGCCTGGTCAACGTGCTGCGTCTGGCACTGGGCGGGCATACATTTTATTCATTATTCTAGCACCTGTGTGTGTGTGTGTGTGTGTGTGAGAGAGAGAGAGAGAGAGAGAGAGAGAGAGAGAGAGAGAGAGAGAGAGAGAGAGAGAGAGAGAGAGAGAGAGAGTCAGTTAGGTGGATTCTCTCCACCATTTGTGTGCAAAGGTATGCTTATGCTTCATTTATGCTCAGGATTTAAAGCCAATACGCTTGTGTTAGATCAGTGTTTCCTGGCTGGCCGCTCTGTGTTCAGCATGGTCACCGGGTTCATTGTTTGGAAGTGCACGAGGCCACGGAAAGGAAATGGGAAACACTGCTCCAGTTTGGCCTCCCCCACCGCCAAACAGGAAACACAGTCTCAGTGAAGTGGAGGGTGTGTCATTAGGCCAGGTGCCCTCTGGAAATGCCGTTCAGCAACAACTGACCGACACATACACACTCACGCTTATTTGTAGGACGCCAATGTGTGTAAATGTTCATAGTGCCATAGATTCCTCCTGCAGAAGTTGGTAATTAATGGCGGGCAGCTGACTACAATAGATGTGCTATGAATCTTTAGACGATCATTTGATTGATTTGGTCATTAGAAGTCTCCTCAGCAAAGGCAGCGGCATTCGGAGAATGACATTAAAAGTCGCTAGATGGAGCGGAGCTGTCACCTAACCGTGGTAATAATGACTCGAGTCCACAGCGGGGCTCTTAATGACTGCGTCTGGACAAATTTTGTCATGCTCCTTTCGCCGCCAATTAGCGCGGTCGCGTCCACGCGCTTTCAAATGGTCCGAGACGCGGCTAGCGAGGGGATGATGACCTTTACCATCCGCTGTCTGTTTAAACATGCAGACGCGCACACACATGCACACTTCAGGAGCTCGTTAAGGGTGAGCTGTGTGCGTGGGCACGAGTGTTTCACAGCAGTGGAACAAATATGAGTTGTGTCGCTCGTATTTGCAGCGTGGGTGCTTTGCTCTGACCTCTGTGGGTTTGTTCAGCCCTCCTGAGCTCTTCATTAGATTAGTTTGCATATTAACCTGTTCTTTGACTGGTCTGGGGTCAGTAGTACTTTTTTTATTCATACATACACCTTCCCTTTTTCTCCTAGCTCTGCTGGTTTTGTCAAAGTCTCTCTGCGTCCTTTCCTTCCTGCGTCTGTCTGCACACATAGACGCAGACATTCTTCACTCTCTCTCTGTCTTTACTGGGTGTGACTGACTTTGACAGCACCTATTTATAATGATGTATTAATGAGCAGAAGTGGCCATATTTATTAGAACCCCCCCACACACCAGCAGTTTCCCACCCAAAGTCAAGAGAGGAAGTCAATGTACATTCACCGGAGATTAGAAATATCCTCTGGTAATTCAGGGAAAGAAAAACAGCCGAACGTGGAGCTATGTTACATAATTTCTTGGCTGATTCTGGAGGAATCCATTTTGAGGCAGCGACCTGTGAACCTTCGTCTCGGGGGCCACAGACGAGAGGTCGCAGCTGTGTGTGGACGTGCCCCGTGGCTCACTTTCTATCAGGACCTCCTCCCTTCCTGGATCAAATACCCACCAACCCCACTTTCCTCCTCCGTTTTCACATATTTTCTCTGTGGACATTATTATTAGCATCCTGACTGCAATCAGTTTCACCGCTATAGGGTCCTCTTATTTACCTCCGTATGGATTAAAGCATGCAAATCACGATTCTGCCTGATGTGGAGCTTTGTAATGCAGATTCACTTGTGCCTGCAATGAGGGCGATTGATGTCTAATGGTTTAATGTGTCGAAGTGGGTTAAAGAGCTTCCTGTGAGAGATTAAGAGATCTTCCCGATCGCTCCAGATAAGCAGTGGTGTGCTTTGGCCTGCTCTCGTCGTTCTTTCCCGTCTTTTCTCTCTCTGCTGAAGCCCCTTCTCTGATCCAGTCATTGTTATTCTCCCTCGCTCCCTCCGATAGTTTGCGCCCCAAAGGCCCCAAACTGCGCTCACTTCTTTATTAACCAATAGCCAATCACAGAGCCTGGAGAGCTTCTCCATGGCGATGGAATGCCACTCTGCTTTGGAGGGGCATTGTGGCGGCTCCTGGAGTGGACCATAATGAGGGCATCTCTGTGGCCCAGTCAGCCTGTGAATGGGTAGAAAAGGGGGTCAATAGAGAGGGAGGAATGGAGGGGAAAGGAGAGGTGTTTAAAAGCATAAAGAGGCATAAAAATCTGAGATGCATTTGGGTAGCATGAGGCAGACAGGTTGTTTACTTCACGCCACCCCACTGCCTCCATTCAGATGTCCTTAAGGCCGATGTTATGACACAATGGAAAATGTAAGCGGACACAAATTAAAATAAGGCTTGAATGTGAGCAGGCATTGCGTGTCAGAGTGTGTGCGTGTGTTTGTGTGTGTAAGGGGGGGGGGGGGGGTGGATCAAAAAAAGTCCAAGCCTCGCATTTATTAGAATATGGTTTTAAATGTCACCATGTGTTGCTGCAACTGTGAAAATATCCTGGCCGGCCTCTTCCTGCTCCTCCGATAGTTGTCTGATACAGTACAGGCCGGCGCTAATGGTGAGAGCAGATCTTTGCAGCTGAGTTGCAGCATGTTGACACAGCTGCACCGGGCTACATGTTTGAACTTATGAATATGATGTGAATCCCTGTCCGTCTGAAGCTGATGTGCGGAAGCCAAGCGCATGCAGCTTGGGATTTTGTTTGGCTTTCTCGCTCAGCTGTCAGAGCCCACGCGCATGCTGCACATACTGGATGTACAGTTCAATATGTTACAGTGTTGGGACACATCCAAGCACTTCCTGTGTTGAATTAGTCTGATCAAAGAAGCTGTTTCCATCCTGCTGTCTCCAGTGTTCGGTTTGGATGAATGTCTTAGCTTTAAATAACCCTTCCTCTCTTTCTTTCTACTGTTTTTCTCCTTCTCTCCATCAGCCTTTTGTCCTCCATCACACACCCTCCAGCGACAGAGGCGAGGACCCCAGAGAGCTACATATCGGCAGAGAGCGAGGGGGAGAAGGGCGAGCGGAACGGGAAGAAAGTGTGTTTCAACGTGGCAGGGGACGAGCAGGAGGACTCCGGACACGACACGATCAGCAACCGAGACTCCTACAGGTAAAACCAAAGTGAAGTGTGGTTATGTAAGAGGTTTCAAAGAGAGCTCAAAGAAGTGGAAACACTTTTAGAAAAAGAATAACAGAAGGAGAAGTTGAATGGAAAAAGAAATCTGTGATATAACGATATCCAATAGCATAGCCACGTACATACATCATAACATAGAATGGCCTTATTTTTTATTAGCTGTTACCAGGATAATTAGATTAATGAGTGTGTATACTGAACAGGAAGATAAATATATATTTTTCCTTAATGTTTAACTCCTTGTTTCTTCTCAGTGACTGTAACAGCAACAGAAACTCCATTGCCTCCTTCACCAGCATCTGCAGCAGCCACTGTAGCTCCTACGTTCACAGTGATGAGATGGACTCAGGTGCACAAATGCGACACAGCGGACACGACACACATCACGCATTTGTAAACTTCTGTGGCAGAAATAAACAATATAACAACTCTGATCATCCTCTATGCTACAAAATAATTGACGTGCGATGATTCTAATCTCACTGCATGAGAACAAAAAAGCCTGAAGTTGAATCTAATTGGATGTGACGGGCGTTTGGCCACACATCTCATCTGGATTTGTCATTAACATCTTAACAACTGTGTGTCCTGTCAGATATCCCTTCCCTCTGTCTCAGAGGATGTGTCTGTCACACACACGCACACACGCACGCACGCACACACACTACAGCTCTATGTGATGTCAGGTATCCTTTTCTTAATCCTAAAAGATAAGAACGTTTGAAAGAAATGGACAGGCTTGCAGGTTGATTTGTCATCCACAGTGAACGTGCATGTGTGTAACGCAGTAGTATAGTGGGCTAATGCTGACAAGCTGCAACCATGCCTCTGCAGGGGATGAGATGCCCTCCAGTGTGTGGCTGTCCCATGACAAGCAGAAGAAGCTTCACAGCTTTCTGGAACATCTGTTTAGCCAGGTGGGTCAGCTAAACATCTGTTCAGGTTGATGAAACTTTCTCACCGTCTTAGATTTTTAAAGGCTGTTCTCATCCCTGAACATGGTT
The DNA here is from genome assembly GCF_051107435.1 of Chaetodon auriga. Taxonomy (NCBI): domain Eukaryota; kingdom Metazoa; phylum Chordata; class Actinopteri; order Chaetodontiformes; family Chaetodontidae; genus Chaetodon; species Chaetodon auriga. The sequence goes on from NC_135094.1 coordinate 10,011,906, forward strand.
GAAATCCAGTTTATCTTGCAGATCCTTTTGAATATTACATATTTTATTGAGCTCCTTAACTTTTTTGTTGTCTTGTGAAGGTGAAATTACTGTGCTGCCGAATGGCATCCTGCAACAGATTGGAAATGGCTCTGTTATAATTTGATTTTTAGCCACAATCAAGTTGAAAAAGGCCAGTTGAAAAATGTGCAACATGGTTTTCAAACACAAAGCAATTATTTCATGCCCAGCTTAATGTTTTTAAAGGTCAAATATTTATGTAGACGTTCGTGTACGGAGAACAGAAATGATGTATTTTCTTCAGAAAGAGAAAGTCGTGATAACCTGAAGCTGACCCCTGACCTTTCTGAGACCTTTGTAGGAAATGTTGACCATATCTAATTACACATACTATCCACACACACACACACACACGCACGCATGCAGAGGCACACACACAAATGCATACGACATCCAGGAGAAGCCCTGTGAGGATGTCTCAATCGGCAGTGGACGGGCAGAAAAATGATGCCTTGCTGTCTCCGCACTTTTGGGCTGCTTCCTGTCATTTGTTTCATTGTGGAACAGTTTCCCCAGCTTTGTTTACATACTGCATAGCAAATTGTATTCACTGGGGCTCTGCGGGATCGTGTGTGTGTGTGTTAAAGAGAGAGCTAGAGATGCAGGTGTCGGTTATGTTTGGGCAGCACTTTTTGCTTCCCTTCGCATACTTTCGGTCTCAGCCGGGTGGAAACTGTATCATGTAAGCGCACCAACTCGACCTTTGTGCTGTCCCCAGGTGGACTCCATCACCAGCATGCTGAGAGGAGCGGTGGTGGCTCGGGCGTTCGAGCAGACCAAGTGCTTCACACCTGGAAGAGGATTACAAGGTAGAAAATGATGTGCTCCTGGCTCTGAAACACTGATCTCGCAGCCTCTTTTTGCACAGTGCTTCTAGTCGTCCAACCATAAGAAATGTAAAAGTTAGTCGTTTTAGTGTCCAAAATATTCTTTCTGTCTTACTGTCCCCGCAACATATCTCACTATCTCCTGTAGCAGTGGCATGTTTTTTTTTGTTTGATGATGTAGCCTTGCTTCCTGGGCCGGGCTGGGCTGCACAGTGGGCCTGAATGAGGAAAGATGATACTGGAGAAAACAGTGCACATGTTGAAAATGTAGCAGCCACCACCTGCACACAGGGACTGCAACTTCCTGTTATGTAACGTGTGTGTGTGTGTGATGTGATTGTCGAGACGTGTGGGGAAGTGTCGTAGGTGGATTCCAGCTCCTCTAAAAAAAAAAACAAAAACAAAGTGATTTCCACCCTTTTTGTCCTTTTCATTTCTCCCTCCTGTCTTCTCACGTCTTTTCCCTCCCAGCTGTCCCGCTGCCCTTCACTCTGAAGCACTTCAAAGTGTTGACACTGCACCACTTAGTTACACACTCATCTCCACTTTACGGTTATTGTAGTGCTACTTAGCAGTCAATGGAAAATGTGACCCTGCAGCAGCTCTCGAGCTTGCCTGGTATCAGATCTTTTGTTTTTTTTTTTTTTTTCTTCTGCTCTGTGTTTATTTGCCACCTCACCTCATCTTGGCCTCTGTGTTTAAACCACACTATTATTGTTACATTTTATCTCTCACAGGAAAATGTAGGAAATGTTGCTGGACGGGGCTAAATGTATCCTTATCATCTCCTGCTACAAATATAAAGCTTACGGTGCCCTTTCGTGACCTGTGGAACTCTGATGACTCAGCCCATTTTGAAGATTAGATAGAAAGAAACGCTCAAAAGCAACAATTGTTTTCTTTCTTCTCTTTTGGTGCAAGTTCCCAGACTTTGCAAAGATGATAACTGTGTTTTGCATCCCGGTGGTCTGTATTTTATCGCGTAAGGCTTTAATAAGCTCCGATATGAAGCAAGTTTGCTCATTTTACGTCCTTGAACGTGATGTTAATGGAGTGTGATGAGCACTAAAAGCTAAAGAGCAGATTACCCAATTATTCTGTAGGTTTGGATAAGTATTACTTCCTAACATCGTGACCCATTTGGCACACAGACTCCCCTCTCATCCCAGGCTGTCTTCAAGTGAGCACAGATATACTTGAACTGAAAATAGGTCTGCTGTTGCTCTGTGTGTGTTTGTGTGTGTGCGCGCGTGTGTGTATGCATAAATGCCCTCAGGAGGGACGTGGAGGCCTTGATCAGAGCTGATCCATCTCCACTCCAGTAATGTGTGTGGTTGATAACAGAGCAAATAGGATTATCTAACAAGTGGAGCATTCCTGCATCTGATCTCACACACACAAACACACACACACTCCAAACCCCCTTGAAGCCTCTGTTAAAACAGCCACCCCTCTATCACAGATCTCTTCATTCGTCTCCAAAGTAAACTTCATTACAAGCCTTTCTGTCTTGTTTTGAGAGGGGGCTGCACCACATTGACAGACATTACACTCGTGTTTTGCCACTGCAAAGACAAAGAAGATTAGATTGTAGGCGGTCTAACGCTGGTGGCCTGTGGGATGTGTTAATAAAATAGAGGAAATGTTGCTTGGTTCTGGGTCTGTCTGACCTATCATTTTTTATTGTTTCAATCAGAGAGACAGACAAACCGAATGAGGCCAGTGTGAAGACAGACACATGAAGAGTAGCGGAGATGTGAAGAGGAGTAGATGAAAAGTGAAAGATGAATGGAGATGGTTTGAGTGCAATAATTTGTTGGCATCTCTCATCTTTTTTGATGATCCCTTTTGCTGAAATGTTGTTGACTGAATAACCAGTCTCCTAAATAACGTAAATGGGTCGCACTTTTAAAGAGTTTGATGTGCTCCAGCTGCCTTTGCAAAGTAACCGATGTTTTATGATGCCAATAAACATCTGTGAACAGAGTTGAGTTGAGTAGAGAGTCACATAGAAGGAGAGGTGGAGAGAAAAAAAAGAGTCATGAAGAAGATTAAGGAAGATACATCATCGGAGGAATGAAATAATATGTTTATTGTGGTGGTCCAATGCACTTGTCATATAAATCCACTTTCTTTCTATGCAAAATTTGCTTTGCAGTCGGTACACATACAGTCGTATGCCTCCGCTAGGCCTGTGCTAACTCTCTGTGCTTGTCTGCGTGTGTTCATGTCAGAGTTTCAGCAGGAGATGGAGCCCAAGGTGAACTGCACCAAAAAGCTGCGTCTCCATGTCAAGCAGGACCCCTGGAACCTTCCCGGCAGCGTTCAGACCCTCACGCAAACCATCGCCAAATATGTTGAGGGTCAGTATATGCCTGAATCCCCCCCCACACACACACACACACAAACACACACATGCACACACACTCATGTTCCTACATTGACTGGGGCCTAAGGTTTGTGTGCATGTACAGTATTTGTTGAAAAAGCACCCCAGGCTTGGGAGGAAATGTACATTAAATCGACCAATTCTCTAGTGGGCCTCATCATATTTATTAGATGCAGTAAAAGCTCCTGTTGAAGTTATGTGGGTACAGGCGCTCCCAAACTACTAACTGCGCTGCTCTCTTTATACTTTAAACTTGAAACCATCCTGGGATGCATAAACTGGAGCTGCAGAGTTGAAGCTGAAAACTAGCAAGTTAAAGAATCGGAAGAGCTGCACACTGTGAGACCTTTTTTATCTACACGGGGAGTTCAGCCTCATTTACTCGCAACAGGAGTGTGTGGTTTTGTGTTGGTTGGCACACAGATTGAGCACACAGATGCACACGGATGCTCAGTAAATGTACATACAGACACACCCCATGCAAACACACTGAGATGCAAACAGCACCGGACCGAAGGCCAGCCACATGACGCTCCTGGGAAAGGTGAGCTGGCGGTCACAAGTGAGAGAGTACAAATAAGCGGAGTTAATATTAATGTGCAGCTTGGCCTGTGTAAACCATTTTTTCTTTCTACCTCTCCCCATGATGGCTTTTTCATGCAGTGCGGCGCCCTGCCAAGCTTCCCGCAGCTCTGATATGACTATAAACAAATATGGATTTATGTTATTATCTTTGCCTGTGGCTGTTTTTTATGATTTTTTTCTTATATGTGAAGATAAACAGCTGTGGAGCTGGAATGGAGCAGCAGAGTTATACAGCATCGTCCTATTTATGACGTAAAGAGGTCGGGTTTATAGTATAGGTCATCAAAGCGCTTCGGGAGTTGATAAAAGGTTGTTCCCTGTCTCACTGGATTGCTTTTATTTGTTTTTTCAGAGGTGAAGACACGGCTGCTCTTGGTCTTACTACAATATACAGGTTTGTCCTACTCTCCTCCTGCAGTAACTCAAAGATACAGAATACAGCGCTGAATGCATTTTGCACAGTAAAGAAATAAAATCAATAAAAGCATACTCTTTAAAGACATAGCATCCTGCACTGGTGAACTGATGCATGAGCTCACTTCAAATGGCAGCAAGGAAAGAAGCAAACATAAAGAGGAAGAGGGGAAAAAATGGCTAAAAGACACAGCTAGAAGTAATACAGTACTTATACTACTACACGTCGGTGTAGTTTTTGCCCTGTTACTGCTCTAAAAAGGCACTAAAAATGGCCAGACACAAATTTCTTAAATATGCATGAGTAGAATTTATGAGACATTAAAGTAGCACCATTTGAGAGGAAAAGATGGAAAGTGAGAGCTTCATGTTTATATGAGGACACGGAGGCTTTGGAATGTATTTCTTTGTTTGAAATGAACCCTTAATACAGCGAATCCACCCTCACTGTGTATGAACTTATATATTGCTCTCAGTGACCTGTTCTGTTACTTTTCTATGTGTTTATTTTGCTTCCACAGCACATTTATCAGAGACCACGCTCGACAGCCCGTATTAAGCCACGCACTGGCACGAGGCTAACAGCTCTGCTAAACTCAGATGCCAACTCCTTCAGAGAAACTATGCTGATGAAATTAGGTGTTATGTTGCTTTGCATACCTCCAGGGGTTTTGAATTAATAAGAAAAGGTAGAAAAAAGGGGTATGTGGTGGGAATGGCTAAGAGTGTCAAAGAGTTTGCAGTCATTCCTCATAACACATTATTCATTTCGGAGGGGTTCATGAACTCATTTTTAACTCAGTGGATTGCTGAACTTTTTCAGGGGGCCTATTTCTCAGGAAATTATGGCAGCCAATTATTTTCCACTCGGGCACACCTGTCATTTGTGCTCATTTTTTTCTGATACAATATTTAATACCCGGCAGAGTTTTGTTAAAAAAAAAGCAGCCAAGACTTTTTGTTAGCAGCTTAAAACTTGCCTCAGCGTAGACCTGAAAAGTGTGTTTAATTACCGTAACAAACTAATTTCTGCCACCCCTTTTTTTTCAGCATTTTACCTCCCCACTTCACACCTCTGGTTTTAATCATCACACACTTAGTTTTGTTGTTACGTCTCTGTGCTTTTAACATGGCTTTACCCTCAGCCTCACATCCTCTGTCTTTCCCCTCTAGACTCAGAGATCCAGTTGCGTCGAGACATGGTCTTCTGTCAGTCCCTCGTTGCAGCTGTGTGCGCCTTCTCAGAACACCTGCTGGCAGTCCTCAACCAGGTAAACTATGCATATGCCTCCTTTGGAACTGGAACTTGAAAACGCATATTTTTTTGGTTTGATTCTTTCACTCAGCTCACTGCTTAGCTCCATTGTGTCCACTCTTAGTTCCACAGTGTGAGCAGGGATCCGGAGCAGGACAGCTCGGACCCCCAGGACCTTCAGGAGGCCCAGGAAGCCAGCCGCCGTTGGCTGGAGCAGATAGCCAGCGCTGGGCTGCTCTTCCACTTCCAGTCCCTCCTCTCCCCCAATCTGGTGAGCACCAGACCATCCTCAGCTCTCAGTTAATCCTCTTTAACAAACACTCTAAAGACAGGAAGTTGTTGTCCGTATTTGCACACATAAACATGTAGATTTGTTCTAAACTGAGTAGCTGTGCACATGCAAAACATAAATATTCATATGTTTGCATTACGCATGCAGAGATTTAGCTTTATTAATCTATTGTTACATATTTTCCTTGACTTCCACCATGAATAGCACTCTCATTCTGATATGAAGCTAGAATACATACAGTATAGAGATAGCAATGAATGTAAATCACTGGGTACAAATAAAGGTATTAATTATAATATTAACAACAAAAGCTTGCAGGACATGACATCTGCACTATTCAACGGTGTTGTTCTGCTCTTTAAATCAGTGTAATGTTGATCTAAACATTAGCCAAGCTAATACGACTGGAACCACCATTTATTGTGTTTTTAAGCTCATCAGTCAAGATGCGACTACCAGGCTGCACAGTGGATGATAAAAAAGAAAAAAAAAAAAAAAAACAAAGACTGAAATGTGCTGAGCTTAATGCACAGTCTGCCCACAGTGACTGTGTCGGGATGTGGTCTGAATCACTGAGGTGTGCCGCTGATTCGCAGAGCCAGATCCCACAGCCCACCTCTCTCCCTCTCTCCCTCATGTGCTGCTCAAATAACAAATAACATCATCTGGATAGCTGCTGTTCAAGCTGGAGCTGTCGTCTGCCAATAGTCAGCGACCAAAAAGACACAAAAATATGTTCATTCATCATTCGGAGGTTTCTCAGAATTGTCGATCTGTGTTCATGTGTGATGTGAACTTTATGCTGGTTCAGTCAATGCTTGTTATCCTATATCGGACATTTGCTGAGTGAGACTGAGAGAAACCTTTAACTTAACCTACAGGAAGTAAAGGCACACACATGCTCATCTGTATTGTAAAAGAAAACTTTATTCCCCTGCATGGATTTAAGTCAGTCCAGTGAAAAGACCAAAGAGAGTGCTTCGTTATGAACTGTGGATTGCTGAAATTGAGCTAAGCACACGCCATGACCTCGCAGACGTCCATATTAACCTTTCCCTGCAGGATCTTTTAGTAATTTCAGAGTTTGATCTCACCATGGTGGAGAAACCGAAACTCAAGTCTGAGCAGCAAAAGAACTGTATATATTTCCTCTTGTGATCCTTTTCTGAATTTCGAATCATCAGCCGCGTTGAAAAACAGTTTTTTTTATTGGATGAGGTATTTAGATTTAGCTTCTATTTCCGTCCTCTTTCACTGGGAATTAGAAAACACAGGAAGTGCTTTAAAAGAGTTTTTTGGCGGCTTACGTCAGGTCTCCAGAAATCGCTGCTGCCTTCCCCTCTTCCTCCCGCAGTGCTGTCTCTCTCTCCCCCTTTAGTTTTCAAGACATTCCCCTTTCAAGTGTCCCTGTGGAACAAAACAGGGTCTCAGTACCTGCAGGTGATTCCAGCAAAATCTCAGCACGCTCCTTTTTAGGGCATCACATGAAAGGCGGCATGAGACAAACTAGGGATGCTGTGGATGTGCGTTTGGGCTTTTGTGTATACTGAATGTGTGTGTGTGTCGGGGGGCAGCGTGTTTATGTGACGCCCTGTGAGATAAACTTGCCCACATGCAGCAGGCTTCACTTGGCAGGGCAGCGGGTACCCCTCTGTCACATGTCGGGCCATCTCAAATGTGTCTTTAGAAAAGGGCCCTAATCCTCTTTCAGCACTGCTCTGGTTATCCCTCTGCATGTGGTGGATGATGGGAGGAGGAGGGAGAAAGAAGAGGAGGATGACAGAGGAGTCCAGAGCGTCTCAATTGAAAATGTCAGAGCCGCTATTGCTGTGGCCACGAGCAGATGTGTGTGTGTGTGTGTGTGTTTGTGTGTCTGTGAGGATGCTGAGTGCATGTCTGAAAGGGAAACGCGCACACGTGCACACACAGACGTAAACAAACACAAACAAGCTAAAGCAAGCATGGAAACAGACGAAGACGTAAGCATACACGCTGTCATGCATGCAAACACAAACCAGTTCTCCAGGTCAGCATCTCGTCACACACACTGACAGAAGTAACTGAGTACATCGCTCAAACACTGTACTTAAGTGAAATTTTGAGGCACTTCAGTTGAATATTTCCGTGCTATGTTGCTTAAAGGTGGCATGTTAGCGTGCCAGATTCATCTCCCCTCCCCTTCCTCTTGTCCTGTGCACGAGCATGAAGGCCACCTGTTGGTTGGCTGGAACAGTATTTTGTGGCTCGGCCCAAGCCACTTTGTTTCCCCTTTGCAGAGCCAGGTGTCAGACAGCTACCGGACTGTAATATTTCAAGTTCAGCAAGTCTTTCTCCAGAATGGCTCACCCCACCTTCAATGCTTCCATCCTATAGTTAATCAATTCTTTACAGATTTACATTTTACATACAAACCATGCTAACAGCGGATTAAATCTAGTGCATTTTATCAGCTACCAAACAGGGTAAGTAGAGACAAGTAGCTAAAATTGGCCCCACCTCGATATGCAAAATTAAAATGCTGAATACATATTAATGCAACAGAAATAATCCAATAGTGTTATTTATATGATAATATCACACTGTGAAAGAGGCCTTTCTGAGAATCCTCTGATGTGTTTGATTCTAAAAAATGATCATGAAATTCAAGTGATTCTGGTGTTTTGTTGCAAGAAAATATATCACACAAGAAAAATAAAGCCAATGAAGGGTGCTGACACACGCTATACACACACACACACACACACACACACACACACTCTCCACAAACTAACACCCAGCCAGCTGCTGGACCTCGATGAAATGTAAAAGTTCATTCTTTAATAATAATAATGATACTAAACTTTATTTGAGTAGCACATTTCATACAAGAAATGCAGCTCAAAGTGCTTTACAACAAAGAAATCACATGCACCAAGTGCTTCACATAAAAAGGACCAAAAAACGGATAGAAAGCACAACAGTTTACAAGAAGTGCAGCAGAATCCTACAAGAATCTTAAGAAGACTCTTCCTCTGTCAAGGTGCAGGGTATTGATCATCTCATTAAGCCACTGCCTGACTGTGGGAACCTCCTTTTTCTTCCAGAATTTGTGTTTCTTGGCTGCAATTAAGCTGTAAGAAGGGGCCTTTCTGCATAATGCACACCTTTCATTTTAATAGCCAAGACCTGTAAACAGACTTTGATGTGCAAAACTGATGAAGTTCCCTTTTTATTTGTCATCTGTGTGAAGCTACTTTTCCTCTCACCAGTATGCTGTCTTTCTCTCTTCAGACTGATGAGCAGGCCATGCTGGAGGACACTCAGGTGGCCCTAATTGACCTGGAGAAAGTCACATTCTACTTCCAGCAATTTGAAGGCGAGCCGCTGGTGGCCAGTACGTTCCTCAGACTTTGAGCTTGACTTACACTTGTGGTTTGCTGCTGCTACACTGTGTGAAAACACGCTTTGTGTAGTCCTCTTCAATATGTCTCCTCTCCTCTGGCAGACATGCCCGTGTCATACCAGGTGGAGGGCACCCGCCAGACCTTGAAGGTTTGCTTCTACCTTGAGAGGTTCTACTTCTCCCAGCTGCCTCACAGGCTGAGAAACGGAGGAGGCGTCAAACTCTACCCAGTGCTTTTCACACAAGGTATAGTGAGCCTGGTGGGGGAACTTTAAATCAGCATGTAGCGCAGACATGACAGCTGCTTTATAGATGAGCGTAATGTAGAAGTAGATGTATGTTTACACTGCCCTTATCACTTTATCTTTCACTCTTTGGTCTGATCCCTCTGTAGCGCTGGAGAGTATGGAGGGTTATTACTACAGAGACAATGTGTCAGTGGAGGAGTACCAGGCCCAAATCAATGCAGCTTCCTTGGATAAGGTCAAACAGTACTACAAGAGGCTGAGGTATGTCACACACGACACACACACACAGATATTACTTCATAGTGTTTGTCATTTGGCCTGTTTTTTTAATCTAATATAAATCAAGACAACCTCCCATTCAGTCGGGCTTGACTCTCAGAGCCCAGCAGGGCCTCAAGGTGATTGGCTGAGAGGAGCGCAGCAGGAATGCTTTATGATTGGTTGCGAACACACACACAGCAGGGGCAGCCGTGATTGGATGAGGGTGCTCAGCGTGTCACTGGCGCTGATGTAGTGCTTCTGTACAGCTGCTGCACTCAGTTACCTCACACCCCATTGGTTTGCTGCACACCCGAGACCCTCTGTGATTGGCCAGGCATGGATAATTTAATGAAGTGGAAACAGATAGGAAGAAACGGACACTTCTGGGAGTTGAAAATAAAGGCTGGGCTTTATTTAATCTCCTGAATGTATGAGAGAGTGTCAGACCTGTGCAGCGTGCACTCTGAATATCAATGTGGTTTCATATTAGATGCCACCTTGTGATTTGAGAGACTGAAAGTCACATTAAAGCAGCTGTGTGTAAAAGGATGCGAGTGTCTGTGAATGCACAAGGCACATTAAAAATTCATGCTTTGGAAAATCTTAGAGGCTGTGTAATTAAATGAGATCTGGCTTTTGCAAAATGTATTTGTGTTAGTGCGGATCTGTTAGCAAACTGAGAGCACGGTAGATTCATAGAGGCACACTGATCCTCTGGAGGTCTATTAATTGGACACTCTGTTATCACAGATCTGAGTTTGATGCCTGCTCAGTTGCCTGTTTACTACAGATACTGTAGTATCAAGATTAAACGCTAAAGACTGATGCCATCTAGAAAGAATCGGCCATACTCTCGGAGAGCCGTTGGAAGCCCGGCCAGAGCGCCTTCCCTCATTGAATACCTTGGAGGGCGAGTGGTCGACACGTCGGCTTCGACTAAACATCTGCTGATGATTGTGTGGATAATTAAATGCAGAGCAGAGCTCACAGCAAAACTTCGTCCTGTTATTTAGAGACAATCTGCTTTGGGGATGGGGGGTGGGGGGGTGATTTACAGCTTGAGCAGCCATGTGTCACATCAGTGCCGATCCTCCACGACAAAAACATTCATTTGCCGGGACTGCTTTCCGCGGAGAGCTTTTAATTTGTTCATAGTGTTTAGCTTGATGTGTGAACAGAATTTCAAGCGCTCATTTCTGTGAGTGTCGGATTTCCCAAAGCGCCGTCGTGGATCCCACATTGTAGCGGGTCATTCCATCTTTTTTCGTGCATCGGGCCTTTCCAACTGTCCTTCTATCTCTTTGTGTGATGACATTGTCTGCTAGATCTTCTGGGACTCCACATCCTTTTAATAGCGCAGTGTTGGCATTCTGTTGCATCTCTTTCATTTAATTTTATTGAGTCCTTGTTTGCAGACTGCAGTAAAGACTTCACACTCAGTCTCTGAAATGTCATCTAATTAAGAAGCGCAGGGAGAGGTAGTATATTATGTGCACAATCGTGTGAGGGTGCCTGCAGCTCCTTTTAACATGAAATTATCTCGATAAACTTCCGTGATTCAAACCGTAGAAGCACTCAGCCATGTGATTGAGAGCAGCCTGTGTTTGTGTATATGCACGTGTACTGTACAGTTTGACCTGTGCAGAAAGAGCCTAATTGAATTGACAGTAGAGGCTGCGGCAGTAACACGGAGCAGATGTGTGCTGACAGGCTGGTGATGTGGGGAGCATTAAGGGTGCTGGGTAGAGAGGTGGGAAGGTAGTGTGCTCCAACTGGAGACTGTTAAAGAGATTCTTCTCAAATACTCCCAACCTGCTGTAGCCCCAAACTGCAGATCAGTCCAGCCTCCATCCAGCCAGCTCCCAGAGTCAATGTAACTTAAGTACATTCACGCAAGTGGTGCAATTTTTGCTCGACTACAGTTGTCTGAAATCTTCAGTTGCTTTGCGGATTAAAATTTTACAGAACACATGATGAATTTATAAAGTAAGATGCATTGTTATAGAATAAACCACCCAACACTGTGTCAATTCATTGTAGTTAGCTTGTCCAAAAAGTAAAATTCTGCTTACATGTTAATGCATCAGCAGCAGGTGCCATTCCTCTGCATAATCACTGCTTCCTTTTTATACCATGAGTACATTTTGCTGATAATATTTACACACTTTTGCTGAAGTAACATTATCACTGCATGCCTCAGAGCTATTACTTCCACCACTGATGTTTGATTGTGGGTTATCTCAGGCTGCAGCTAACTGTTATTTTCATTATAGATGAATCTGTCTGTTACTGTTTCAATTAATTGTTTTCTCTATAAATTGCCAGAAAATTGCCATTTCAGAAGCCAAATCTTTGAAAATAACTGAAGCAGTGAATCAGTTAGATTAGAATAGTTGCTGATAGGCCTGTCACAATTGTTACATAATCGCCTGATCACGATTAGTTGAGTGGACCGTGGCCATTTTGCATGATCATTACAGTTCGAATGTCACGTTTCAGCACTGTTGCTGTGTCGTTTCCCACCGTTTGAGGTTTGATTGGTGCTCTTTTAATGCTGTCATCTCACTGTACCCCCTTCTTCTGCTGTGGTTTGATGGCACCTGAGTGGAGAATTAAAGCCATCCATCAGCTGGTTGACGCAAATAAACTGTCTACCTGAGCACACCTGAAATGTCATGAGCCATTCATGTGCACGTGGAATAACACAGTGAACATTACCCACCCTCATTATTTCCTTGTATCGATCGTAGTAAAGTAAATCTTGCCTTGCCTGTCACTGAATACAGTGTCTCTCTGTGTGTAATATTACCAGTAGTTTTCTCTCGCCACGTGTCTTTCGGCTGACCACAGACCAGCCTGTGATGTCACTCTTCTCTCCGTTGCTGCGTTCCAACCTCAGGCACCTCGTTATCCTTGGAGTTCGGCCACGGCAGTGTTGGGTTAAACCCACACTCTGGGCCGGAGCCAGAGGCTGACTGACAGACAGAAACAGCACACGCAATACTGAACTAAATGAACTGCAGGGCCGAGATACTTCAGGGTTTCCATGTCTTCAACAACCTCTGCAAACACTTTCCTGCTACACCTCAGATCCAAGTGTGCATTTAGGAGCCTTGAGATATGGTTGTTTAGGAGCTGAGAGTATTTTTTTTTTTATCTATCAACATTGCATGTGGAGAAATAAAAGTGATGAGGATGAAAATTTAGTATTGTCGCTTCTGCGCTTTGCCGGCACTTATGCACCACTGCACTATACTGCATTATATCTGATTTTATGCATTCTTTGCACTCTGTTTTTAACTTCATTTTATCACTACAATTCAGTGGGTTTTATTTTCCAACTCGTGCCATGCAGTCTCTTTATAAAAGACTGTGGTGTGTGTTCTTTGACCCCCCGCCGCACCACATCCGGGTGGTTCATGCCGGGGCAGCTTCAGGCTGTGCCCGACACAGATAATACCCACAGTGAGGTTAAACCCACGGGAAGGAGTTCTGGGGTAGGCTGAAATAGGCTTATTTCAGTTAATCAAGGCCGGTGCTGAATCCGTGTCCGTCGGGAAGTTTGGAGGCTCTGTTGTATCTGTTTGCTTCAGAGGTGGTGATTGGTCGAGTTTGCAAGAGGCAAAATACTGAGTTCTAACCTATTAAGCCTCAAATTGCTGACTGCTGCTGTAGTAAAGGAATAAGGAGAATGTGGAGACCTTTGATGCTTTTTAAGTGGGTTTCGTATTTTACATTCATTTTCTAGCCCTGTTTTTATGTTCATTCTGTATCTTTTTTTTATGACCGTACAGTATGCAAACTCAGAGTCATTCAAGTCTTCTGCAAAACATAAACTCACAGGCCAAATTGCAAGCACATGGCGGGTGCCATGGGAGACAGTGGGGTCTGGAGCCAGAGCACGCACTCACGTTTTCAAGCGTTCATAAACCATCTCAGCTGACATGTGCATTTAGACAGGAATCATGCATCATGCACAAGCAGGAAGACATTTCTGAGCTTAACCGAGGGAATAAAGTAATTGTCTCTCATTTTTCTGTCACAAATTATGAGATATGCATACGAATGCATACAATTGTCTCCCCTCTAGTAGGAAGAAGCAACATCTGAAAAAGGGAGGAAATAAAATGCTCCAAACAGAAGAAATCATTTCCTTGAGGACACAGTCAGACTGGAAGAGGGGAAATTGAAAGGGGAATATAGATCGCCAGAGCAGGTTGGGAAGATGGAGGGGATTTCAGCGGAGGGATGGGGATGATGGGTCGAGTATGCAAAGGGGGGGGTGGGGGTGGGGGGGGTGAAGAGGGCAGAGTGGAGAGGGGAGAACCAGAGCAGAGTCTGCAGATGTTTTATTCAAAGGGAGAGATTATTGCAGGCTCGTGGTTTCGTCTCATTTTGCTCATTGATGGGATGTTTCAGGAGGGAATCAGGTTTTCCTCTTGCATGCTCTCTCGCTATTGATTTAAGGAGCATAGCGCGCACAGCATTGTGAAAGAGTAAACGACAAAGTCCAGCATGTACTGCATGTTATCTGCAGATGAGCCCTATGTGCATCATGCCCATCCAGCATACTGTGGAAGGCGTTAACGGTAACCTGTGAGTGCAAGAAGACACGTTGAAATCAATATCTTCTGGCACAGACAGGAAGCTTGCACTGCTAGCATCAGGCTTTTCTCCCTAATCGAAAAGCATTTGGCAGGAGTGAAGACTGTTTGGCACTGTATCACAAGGCAGTTGTGAAATTTCCACATCTCATGGTCCCTTTGATAAAGCTGCTTGATTTATTTGGATATTAAAATTCTACACGGTCTGACAAATGGTGTATAATGATGGCATGGTGGCTGAAAGATAAGCAATAAACCTGGATGTATGGCACTGTCCAGCAAATGGTATGTATTATTATTACTACAGACTCTTGTATTTCATGCTTTGTGGGTTAAACACTCATCAGTCATCACCACGGCGCACAGCTTCTAGGTCATTTCTGCTTGCGGTGTTTGCTCTCCCATCAGCTATAGGGGATTGGTAATCACACCACTGCAGTGCAGTTTGTCTTGATTAGGCAAAAATGCCCGGTGCTTAGTGCAGGTCAGGGTGTCAGTTTCAACACAGTAGCGAGCTCCCTCTCTCCATCCTTTTATCTCTGTTGCCCTGCGGCTGGAGCAAAGATCGATCCTCTCGCTCTTGTTCAGACGTGACCTAGTGTTTAGAGTGTGAATATGCACGATAAAGTGCTGTGTGCGCAACATGATGGCTGCTGGCTGATCAGGTACTCAGGTTAGGCTTTGTTAGTCGTCCATACGTGGATGTATCACATGTATCCTCACAAACATGTAACTACAACAATAAGTAAAAGCCTCCCTGAAGGCTAGCTTTGAGTAAATCATGTTGTTTGTTCTCCAGGGACACCGCCACAATATGTGATCAACAAGAGACGGTAGAGAGTGTGACATGACTTAACGTCGTTGTGCACACAAACATGAATCCCAGCACTGTCCCCAACATCGAAACAGTGCCACAAATCTGTGGCTCAAACAGCATAGATGCTTCGTGTGATTGATGATATTTCTCTTCCTCCATGGGGCAAGGCTACGCAGTAATGATTAATATGGCTACTGCAGCAAGCTCCCACATCTTCCATCTGACATGCATTAGTATTGTCACGCAGCAGTGTTGCTAGTTTGCTAAAAGTGGGATTTGTCGCATGGCTGCACCTGTAACCTGAGAAGTCATTTTAGTTTTTCTCACAGGAGGAAAAATACTTCTTATTTGTGCAATCATAACTGATTATGGATATTATCCTAGCTTCAGTGGGGAGGCAGTGGAAATTTGGTCATTGATTTGCTCTAAACAGAAACAGAGTTTTCCTTCTCTCTGCGTTCCTCCAGTTTAGGCAGTGATGAAAATGCTTTGCACCGGCACTGAGAGTCCCAGTTCACCAGAGCGCAGAGGAAGGTGGTGAGGATTCATTCTGCTCCAGCTAGTGTGCACTGAACCTGTGTTTAGAAAAGGCCTGGTAAGGCTGAGCATCAAAAACCTGGTTCTGTTTATCATTTCTCTTGGATTCAGTCATTGAGCGGCTGTAACGATGGCAGTTCTGCACTTGGTGATGCCTGATATTGTAAAGAAAAACCTTGACTCACCTTTACAAGGAGCCAGTCATACTTTGCATCTAACATACTTATTTGCAGCATCTGAGCCATAAATCTTTCACTGTTTGAAGCCGGTTGCTATTTTTGCATTGTAATACATGCAGTAACTGCACAAGTGTCTTCAGTGACAATGATTTAATGATGATATGTCTTCAGCTGGCTCTAACACCAAGACTCCATTAACACTAATCTCCTTTTTGGTGTCAAGGGTCAGACATTTGTTTCTTGGTCTTGACTGACACTAATGACTTTGATTTAAAGGTACTCAACATACGTGTGAAATAATGCATTTGTAGAGTTTTTATTATGCCTTAAATCTTTAGTTTTTACCATCAAACTCTAAAAATAGGCACGCCATTGTTTTCTACATATACATTTTTCAAACTGGCATGTGCTTCCACATGAAACCGTGGTTGACATATAGCTGCTCATAAATATTTGTAAATAGGAAGGAGGCGTGGGGTAAGGATGTGACCTCCAACACACTTCACACACACTGTCTCGCTGGTGTCAGTGCAGAAACATCACCGTGTGGCATGCGAGGGCCCCTGGAAGCCCTCATTAGCCGCGAGGCAGCTCTGCCGCACACTGCAGGGGTTTGTGGGGGATTTAATAACGGTGAGTGTCATTCATCATGGTGGTGTGAGTGATTTACATGGACCAGCATGCACCTCTGCAGGGTCACATACGCACAGTATAAAGTCATAAATCCTCGACACTTGTGTCCTCAAGAGTGAACGGCTGTGAAACCGAATCCACAAAAGACGCTCATATGAGACGTTTTTTCTCCTGTCTCTCAAGGTATTTCAGGGATCATTTTTGTTTCTTTTGTACTTTTTAAATGGAGGATGTCACGCTAATGTGCCCATTCCCACGCCGCTCCCGTGAAAACATCTGTGCCTCGGATCCTTCTTCTTCGACGCTGCAGCTGACTACTAACGCCCCCGTGCTGTAAAGGGCCTCGAGTGTCCTATTGTCATGAAGGAAGCAGAAACAAAGAGAATTAAGTATTCTCAGCGGCCCAGTAAAATAAAATAAAACCAGCTACACGCAGAGCAGGTCATCTCTGGCCCACAGCCAAATCCTCCATTAGAGTCTCATGTAAAAACCTATTGGCAGAGTGTGTGTGTGTGTGTGTGTGTGTGTGTGTGTGTGTGTGTGTGTGTGTGTGTGTGTGTGTGTGTGTGTGTGTGTGTGTGTGTGTGGTCGTTTGCAGTTTAGTTATTGCAAAAAGAGCCACCAGCAGGCAGCACTGATGTTTTTCTTGACTTCAAATATGAAGAGGGAAATGCTCATAACAGAAGAATCAGAATTACATGCAGTTTCTGTAACCTTTCTTTTCGGTACACACTGGCTGACAGATGGTGGGCTGGAGATTGATGGGTGTAAAACCCCCCTTAAAAACTTGAGAATTAACCTTAGACGCTGTCATGATGTTGCAGAAGAAGAAAAAAATGATAACAACCTTGTGTGAAAACCTGCAGGTCCATGTCTTGCCATTAAATTGGAGCAGCTGGAGTCCAGGGCCTTATACCTGAGAATCAATAGACACCCAGTGGGTTTCGACCTTATATATAAGGAATATGTAACATCTACTCAGCCAGTGTTGTGTTTGAACACTGTGTGTGGGCTTGAAATTTCATTTTTCATCCATTATAAATGTTTCTAAGGTGCTCAGTTTCCAAACCTCTGACAGAACACCATCAGGTCACATGTAATGCAGGCCCTCTTTAAACCACACATCTCTCGTAGTCTGACTCTTATTATTTTGTCGTTAGAGACCTCCAGGAAAGTCGGCCCTGCTCCTCAAGCTGTGGCTGGTGGTATTTTTAGAGCAACTATTACGGCAAAAGGATGAGATAATCAGTGGGTGTTATGACCTTGCCTCTGTAGAAGAGGTGTGCAAGGGTAAGGCGAGGTCTATTTCGTCTGCAGCAGATAAACAAATGTGTGCAGATGACGCAGAGCTGGCCAGTAGTACAGAAACAGATTCTGTTACGGACCCTTGAGATAAAAGTGCGAGCAGCCGACCGATAGGGAAGAGGGACAAGGGTGAGTGGAGTTGAGGGGGAGAGATAACAGTACCTGCATTAAGAGCCACAATACAAACTATTTCGGCTTGAGGTTTTGATTTCCATCGAACTTCCTTTTGTGTTCTGTGGCGTTTTATCGCTTCACTGAATCTCAGCTCTCTCTTTGTTTGACCTGTTCAGAGAATGATGTTTTGTTTGGAAAGCTCCATCCTTCATTTACTGCGGCCGCTTCTTTTTCCACGGCAACACTCAGACAAGTATGTACACGCACGCAGACGCGATGTGGATGTCAGGTAAATCAGATCGGCTTCAGACAATCAACCCAACTAAACGCCGGCCTGTTACCGCTCACAAATTCGCCGTTGCGCGCTCATTACGAGAGGAATTGAAGAGGTGTGTATTCCACGCTGGGGTGCGTGAGCATCTTTTGAATGATAAGGCCATCTTGAACCAATTACATGGGCTGTTAGCTCCATCTGAACCCTTAGCAAACTCTGCTCGCGGTCATTTAGTCGAGCACGCCACAAGGTTAAAGGATAATTTGCCGGATAGGGATTAAATACTTGGAAACCTTCCTGCAAGTGAGGATATGAAACAGACAGCTTACTCATCCGTACAGAATAAATGTGTGTTGCACCGTAGATTTATATGTGAATGAACTTAAGTGAATAGGAAACAAGCAGTTGGGGCCTAAATGGATGGAGGAAGTGTACTATGGAGGCTTAAAGACCTTGTCAGGTGCACTCTTATACTGTATGCATTGGTTGCCTCAGTTGGTGCAGCCATGTTTCCTACGGTGTGACTTTGGTGAAGTATAGAGTTAATGTGTGTGTGTGTGTGTGTGTGCTCCGTGACTTTTCATTTCAGCTCTGGCTGCTTCATAATCACTATAAAATCTTGAATAAGGGATGTGGTAACGCGGCTCTGATGAATTAATTTCATTAATATTATGTCAGGCAGAAATACCACAGTCATAATGAATGCCTCCTTGGCCTGATTTTAATCACTTAATAGCAGAGTGAATGCAGATGAATGAGCCCTGCTTCACTGATTCTTGTAAACAGTCTCCCTCCCTCAAAGTCTGACGCTGCTGCGTGTCTTAAAACAACCTAGTTGTGATTTCAGAAATGTGTACTGTACAGATGACCGTGTGATGTACATCATTATTGCTTCTGGCCAGAAGTAATGGAGCGTGTGATTTTATTACAAAGGGTTTAATGTGATGTAGTGTGCCTATTTTTAGCCACACCGCTGGATTACTGAGATTTGATGGAGTCACAGACTGCTGAGTTTGCACCAGTGGCTCTCCACCTCAGATGGACTCATTGCGGCATACATCCTCTGTGTCGGCGTAAGGACACCAGTCCAGTGCTGCCTCCAGCGTGCAAAAAAGGGAAATAACACCAATTCCACTGTACTCCATGAATGAATCAGGCAATGGCATTTGGAGTGATGCCCGGGACAAGAGATGCTTAGTCTGTGTTTCTGCTGAGCTGTGCCCAAGTTACTTTCATGATTGATAGTCAGATGGTGGAGCTCCATAATGAGCAGGTGGCCTACTTTTTCCCAGAAAGGCAGCCAGCGCTCCTGATGACCTAATGGTGCAGGAAAAAGAATACCACAGTGTTTTTCAAGCAATGGAGCCTCTAAATAAAAAAACAACTTGTGTATAATTGTTAAATAAAGTCTACTGCAGTATGTTACAACTTGGAGGTGCAGGTCTGTCTCCCACTGCAGCGCAAACATCCAGTTCGATTCACTCCACATGTGAACTGTTGTTTCTCCTCCAGGGCTTTCTGCCTGGATCAGTCCAACATGCCTCCCAGCTCTGCACCCAAAGCTGCCCTCATAGATAAGGTAAGGACAACCCCGCACAGCCTCACTCAACCCGCATTCACGGCATCATGGAAAAACTGATGAACAGGATTAGATGTTAACGCTGCACGGTGGAAGTGTTCGCATGTGTAACATGTTGGAAATTCAGCAAATGAGGAAAATCGGACAGAGAGGAGCTGCAGCACATACCATTGACTGCCTCAGTGTGAAAATGTTGTAAAACTATGAAATATTCCCCAAATCAAACCTGGAATGACTTAATATCACCTGTAGTTACTGTGAGGCTGACTTGAAGATGTTTCCCAGTGGGCAGCTCCTTTTTTTTATCATAAACCTGTGACCACAGCACTGCTAGCACAATGCAAATCAACCTGACAAAGGACCACAAGCACCTCACAATCCGCAGATCTGCTGTTTTTATGCACTACTTTGCTGATACACAGAGCGATATCCTTTCTCCCCCCCTCGTCAGATCCTGTGCTAACCCCTCTCCTTCTGTTTCTGCCCAGCTGATGCGTCCCCTTAACGCCCTGGAGGAGCTGTACCGTCTGATGGAGAGTTTTATCAGCTGTCGCCGCACTGCTGCCTGTCAGTACACCGCCTGCGGGGCTTCTGGAGTGGGGCTGCTCACGGTGGCCTCTGAGCTCTGCTCTCGCCTGGGAGCCACACACATTGTCATGTGCAACAGCGGCGTTCATCGGTGAGTGTGTGTGCACTTCGCATGTCTTCCAGCACCGTATGATCCGCCTCCGGTTCAATTATAAGTTCCTGCTTACCGTTTGCGTTCTTTTGACAGCTCTCTTGCAGTTTCCCTTTCTCTTTCATCCCTCCTGCATTAACACTCCTCTCACCTTTACCATTTCTACCACACTGGTGCTGTGCACCTTCTTTTATCCTCTGCCTACCTCTCAATTTCACGAGAACCCTGTGCTCCTCACTGCAGGGATTTTCTATTAATATGCATTTCTCTGCATTAATTACCAGCAGGATATTCTAGTTAATAGGCCCCATTGTTTCTCAGAGCAGATTAGGGACTTTTAAGCAGGCATAGCACTTTACACAGGAAGGAGACAGGTCAATTACTTCCATTCTCATTGAATTCTATATATGGCTGCCTAATTCACCTGCTGCTGAGGGCACCATTCATCAACACATGAGGACAGAAATATCCTGATCGTTTGTCACCACTGATCCCCAGTTCCGTCTTCCATCTCTCATCTCTTACTCTGCTCTTTCCCTCCACCCGCCCACCCATCTCTCCTCTGATACCCTCTTTCTTTACCCCATGACAGTTCCCATATCTTTTCGTCTCAGTCACATGCACAGGCTCGCACGCGCGCCCGTGTTCGTGCGCTCGCCGGATGTGACTGATGGCTTGATAAAGTGCCGTCGATGGAGCCGCCTGGTTGCCTGAGCTCTAATAGAAAGTTCCTGTCTGTGCAATGACTGCTGCTACTTTATTAACCCACAGGCTGTGTGCGCATGTGTGTGTGTGCGTCTGTGCAATTATACACACAAGCCACAACTCACCCAAACAGGCAGGCTAAGTGTACCGTGACACAGCAGGTGACAAGGCCTGCCATATTTAGGATTATTTGTGAACCGGCTTTCTCCTTAAACACAGTTTTGCCCTCCAAAGCTGCAAACTGATGGGCGCGTTGGTTTCACAGGGGAGTGAGTCACTTCACCTGATGCAAGTTATTAATTTTGACACTCAAGTTTTTTTTATGCATAACCCCATTGCTATTGACAGAATGTAGCTTATATACGAATAAACCAATTTCACTGATTTCTCTGCGTAATTTCAAACATTCAAATGTTTTTAAAAAGCTGTATTGCTCATGTAAATGGTGAGCACACAAACTAAATCTGGCATAATTGAAAAACCTATGAAACCAAGCCAGTAGATTAGTAATGTGGAAATTGCATTATCAGTGTGGCAGCCTTCTCAGGCACTATTGATTGGATTAGTTGACTTGATGGATGAGTTTTAATAACAGTGAAAGCGTGATATTTTGGGGGCATCAGCAGTTTGCAATAAGCTCCTCTCCTCTCCAGAATTTTTTTTCTTGTCCATCACCCCCACAAAAACCATTAGAGAGGCAAAAGGAGAGTTCACTGTCTGACAGCAGAACAAAAATGATAGCAGGAAGCATCGCAAGCACAAAGCCTGACACACATCCACAATCCACGACGCATCTTTCCCTTTTTAAATCATTGTAGGCACATTCCAAGCAGTTATTTCTCAGCTATGAACACTTGGCCCGTGCACACTTTTTCTGCATCTTCTCTGCCCTTCTTTTTGTTTGTCGCTCTCTTGCTTCTTCTCATCTATCAGTGTGGACTTGGCTCTGGAGGAGTGTAAATGGGATATGGGCTGGAACAACATGAAACAGATGGGTATAAATCACCTCATACTATCTCACCAGCCCTAATGAAAAGGGAGACCGTGCAGCCTCACACACACACACACACACACATGCACAGATTTTGTGCAGTTCCTTCATCCTGCTCCAGCTGAAGAGATATTTAAAGATCCTCTGTGGGTGACTTTTTTTCCCCCCCTCCTCCTTTATCGGTGTGGGAAGCTCAAAATGGGTGCTTAAAATATTCCGGGGTGGCCGCTTTTGCAGTTCTCTGCTGGGATATCTTTTGGCACATACTGGAGATGATTGTTGAGTTCATTACTTTTATCGCATCATGTTACGCCATGTCATAAAGTTATGCAACTGGAACTCAAGGGGACTGTTAAACCTTGATCTGATTGACTCAAAGTAATGGCTTCTGGCAGCAATAAATCCCTCAAGGCACACCTTTTTTAAAAAAAAGTTTTTGTTCTCAGTCAGTGTGAAACCTACCATGAGAGAAACGAACGGCTCCGATGTCTTAGCCGCCCCTTGGCAGTGTTACTCAGTGAAACCGAGCCTGGCAGTGTTGGAGCTCTGGACAGTTCAATTTGCTGTGAAAAGGCCCTGGATCGATACACTAGTACAGCTTGTTATCATAGAAAGGTCACCAACAGGCTTGATAGCTGTCACTGGCTCTCTAAGGAATCATCCACATGCTGCCGTCTTCCTGCGTGTGTGTCTATGTATGTGCCTGGGAGCAGAGTAACTAATGAATCACAGACTCACGTCAACACTCATTTTACAGACATCACACCCTCATGGCAGTGAGAGCACAGCGCCTCTGCCACAGGAGATGTGCTGACTTGTCCTTGGACCCTTCTCTCTCGGCATCAACCCCCGTGACGAGAAATCCGGGAAGTCTCCACAAGTGCTGAAAGTCCGAGACGGTGTTTGATCCTCTCGTTTTTTCTGCCCGGCCTAAAAGCAAAGATCCAGAGAGTTTGTTATTCTCCTGATGCCCCGCGTTTGCTCGCCGTGAGCGACATTTCATCTGCGAGTGAAATGATTCATTAGCGCGGAGGTGAAGCTGGAGGAATGTGACGGCAATGACAAGGTGTCAAGAGGAGCAAAAAGCGCGCAGGGAGAGTCGATGTAGTCGGGCTGAGCTCTGCCAGAGATCCATCGTATCTGGATGAAGCCCAGAGTTTTGAGTTTGGCATGCTTTTGTTTTCTGTTGATGTTTGCTTCACTCTCACATCTTGTTTTCAGTCTCCATCTGCTGCAAAGAATACCTTTATTGCCAAGGAAGCATGTTGAGAATGAGAGAGAAGGTTCCTCGTCACTGTCGATGGTTTCATTGTATCAAATACGAAGCGTGATGTGTTTGGCATAACCAAAACTGCATCAGCGGGAGCAACATTCTGCATTGTGATTTGCTGATAACGAAATTCAGCATCGCCCATTCCCTTTGTGAGAATCTGATGAATATGCAGATGGTGAGCACACGTTCGAGCTTGACCTTATGTGTTTCCTCTCTGACCAACAGCTGCACCCTGAGTGTGACACTGGAGCAGGCCATCCTGCTGGCCCGAAACCACGGCCTGCCCCCTCGCTGCATCATGCAGGCCACTGACGTCATGAGGAAACAGGTATGTATGTAGTGACTCTATCTGCTTCCAGTTATCGCTGCTACGGTCTGTTGTCGCTGCCGTCCCCGCACGCAGTGGCACTTTCTCACTCCGCTTCAATTTCTGCATCCAAAATCATTAGATAAACTGAACGCTTCCCCGAGTCAAACTAGGCTGCCAACGCAGCATTAGCAGTGGATTTAACAGTGCCAATAGAGGAGCAGTTGTGTCCTTTTAGCATGGTCAATGATTTCAGACAACATTGCTTCACTAAAAATGCAATTTTTAAAGGCAGCCAAGAGTAAGTGCATTTTTTGGTTTGCTGCCGCCCACAAGCAAAAATCATTAGCTCCGCTCCTGTCTATATTATAATTTCTTCCTTCCCCTGTTTCACCCTATCTGATTGCAATCTTATCAGAAAAGCATTCACTGCAAGCAGAGTATGAATCTGATCGAATGAGGGGAAAAAAAAAACAAAAAAGGTAATGAGAAACTGAACAGATTGGCTGAGAGTCTGGGGTTTGTATGCTTGTCGTCTGTTTGGGGTCAAGGGGAGGAATTGCCATTCCTTCTCTCAGCGCGTACACATTTTCACCGCCAACAAAAGGCTGCAGCCATGACCAGATTTTGGCCCATATCTCAGACTCTCATTAGAAGTTCTGTGAGTGGTGGTTAAATCGCTGTTTGCAGTGAGAGGAGAGGTTAGTCGAGAGGCTGACATCCTGCAGGAGGGAAAGTCATTTAATTTCTACACTCAGAGAGCTGGGCTGCCAGCCAGGAGGATGCAACTCTGTACATTGTGTGACCTTGAGTACAACTTTATGTGGCTGGGGGAAAAAATCCATCTTGTGCAGGGTGTGGCTGGAGATATTTGTAACGGAATATGTCGAGGGGCAGGTGTGGAAATGCGCCGCTTCGCTTCATTTATCTCGATTGCTTGCTGGAGGAGATCTTTTTTTTTTATTGTTTCATTCTTCTGTGTCTGTCATTGGACGTTTTCTGTTTTCTTGCGTCATCATTGACCTAGACTTCACTGAGAAGAGATGGTTCAGTCCAGATAGAGCGACTGTGTGTGTGTGTGTGTGTGTGTGTGTGTGTGTGTGTGTGTGTGTGTGTCCTTGCTCTCAGACATCAGCTGATGAATCTGATGAATATGAATATCACACAGGGTTTGGATACGCCTCTTCTTCTACGCCGAATAGCCATACTTACTCACAAAAAGGTTATCTGCGCCGCATCCGACCCCAGCAGGAGCCATCCATCAAGCAATGACAGCATCATTCACAATGAGAACCCAAGAGGGATTTAGGCAGAACGGGTTCGATCACAGCTTGATTTGTAAACTTCTGCATGGCGAGTTTCAATGTTCTGACTCTATAGGAAAAGTCTCTAAACTAACTCAAGAAAATCACCCTTTTGGACTCCTTTTTCAGCACATGGAAGGAACAACTTCTAACAGTTTTCATAAATGTGAAACATGTATTTCAACTCGCAAATCCAATCCACAGGAAACTTGTTACAGCTCATCAAGACTGGAATGAACAGGAGTAACGTGGTGAATCAAAATTTCCTCCCTGATATTTATTTCATGCTCTCATTGATGATTCAGTCATTAAGGCCTCAGCAGAATAGTACGGTTTGGTTTTAGCTGCAGGTGCATCATTTGTGGAAGAATCAGCCAACAAATGTGAAAATGTGTGAAAAATGAAAACAATTATACAAAATATATGCTTATAATATACGCCTCGTTTTGAATGCACGACTTATTCGATGTTCATTAGAAACAAGCACGGGAGGACTCTGTGTGCTAACACTTGCATTTTGCTGACGTCAGCATTTAGCTCAAAACAACACTGTGCCTTAGTGCAGCCTCACAGAGGCGCCAGCGTGACTGTAGACTGTCTGGTTACTTACTTTTAAGCCAAAGACAAAGTTCCACTGCCTTGTAATGGAAAAGTTTTTAAAGTTCTCCTTCATTTGCTCTTATAATACCTCAGGCATCATCAGATGTTTTGTGTCTCAGAGATCTCAGGTATTTAAATGAAGTAACCGTGGACTCTGACTCTTGTGATCCTCTCCGGGTGCCGTGTCCTTTCGGGGCATTAGGGGGCATCTCTGTCTGGAGGTGTCAGAATGGATGGCCGTGATAGGCATCGAATAATTGCTGATGCTATCCTGCTTTCTCGGGGCAGACAGTCAGATGGCAAACAGCGGAGTTGTAACTGAGAGGTCAGCTAATGCACTTTTGGCTCGGCCGCCGCCTCTCTATCCGAAGAGGTCATCAGCGTCTGCTCTTTGAGTAATGATTCGATTGTGTGTTTTTGCTTGCGCGTGTGCAGAGCAGACGGCGTATTTGTGTGTGCAGGTGTTCTTGTCTCTAAATTGAGAGGCTGAGTAGCCTCCTGCCCCCCTCCAGTCGTGTATCTGCCGACTCTGCGCACAGCCAGCAAACTACAGCCACATTAGCAAAGAGCAGACATGCTCCTGACTGGGTATAATCAAACTGCAGCACACGCATACAGGAACCATTCATCTTCCAAATGCCTTACTGCTTGCTTTTATTTCCTTACAGAGACTGTTCTGCACGCGCTCTTTTGCAAACATAGTTGAAAGAAGACAGATACTAAAGATAGACAAGACAACAGCAGCTGTTTAGATTTTTGGCTCTCAACATGCATCATATAAAATCTACCTCACAACCCACAATATTTATAGGAGCTGTTTAGACTAGGATTTATTCCTTTTCTCTCACAGGTGACCGTCAGTCATTCATGACAGGAAGCAATCTCACTTGGGGGGGAGCTCATGTCATTAAACAAAAACCATCACAAGAGATGTATTCAGGCCAAGATGGCGTCCAGTCCTGTCTCATCTCTGGGCCCAGCGGACTTTTAAAACATGCGCTCCTTGTATTTCTGAAGTTTTGTTGAGGCACTTCTCTCCATGCTGTTATTCTTAGCTTCTTTTTAAAGCTGCTGCATTTCAAACTGGTCCGTGATGTCATGAATTGTTGATGTGTGTTTGTCTTTTAGGGGGCAAGAGTTCAGAACTCGGCCAAGAATCTGGGAGTGAGGGATCGCACGCCGTCATCAGTCCCAAGGTAACACTGCCTTCACGTCCCGTTCACGTGTGGCAACATCAGCATCGTAAATTAGAGGATCTTAGCAAGCTTTGCATGCCATAGCTCATTAACTACAGGACACATACATTACATTACTGCTGGCAGTTTTTTTAAAGAATAGTGATTATCCCCTCCAGGCAGCCATTTGTTTCCATTAATTTCACTTCGCCATTAAAATCAACTTGGAGAGAGAGAGAAAGACAGGCCTCAGTTAACATTAAGTCGCCTCTATTTTAGTTAAAAGTCATGTTTTCACATCATGGTTGGAAGCAGGTTTGAATGTTTTTAATTTTCTTCTCTGTTGGTGCTTTCAAGGACTCTCTATTTAGAAATTTTAAGAAGCAGAAAGCTAATACGTCTTTATGGCCGTAGATGGACAGTCGGTGATTGGGCTGGTTTTTTAATGGATATGGTTAATTTTTGGAGGTCAAGGGACTGAAGTTAGAAAGTACAGGAAAGACGCAGTAGGACATACAGTAGGAATGTGCCTAATTTTTCTTTTTGGGTTTAACAATTCTCACTACATACAGTTTTGATTCTGGAATCCTCGGAGCTTACTTGAACGCACCATGAAACACTTCTAAACAGAGCCTCTGCTCTAGGCTACTCAACCGTGCATAAATGTGACCCAAAAATAAAAGACTAGTTGATAAATAAGGTGGCCTAAGGATAAGTTTAAAAACTTCTTGTATTCTTTTGCAAACGATCAGCAGTATGAACACATGCCTGTACAGTTTAATGTCCACCTCCGTGTAGTCAGTGGAATCCAGCTTTCTCCAAAGAGCATGTATTTGTGCCGTGCTGTAGGCCTGCGTATGTGCTTTTTGTGCAGGGCTGGGGCCAAATGGTTCCATTAGAGGGGAGCTCCCTGCACTGAGCTGCCCTGAGACGAGGACAAGGACTGCCTGAGCCATTTGGCTGTGACATATAGGCCTTTGTGTGACAGGCAGCCCTTTTGAACCTTTTAGCGAAATTGACAAATACAATTAAGTAGCGGGATGATTAGTGTTGAGACATTGTGGTCGGAGAGCAAAATTGCTGCACTCTCCGTAGGTTTATGTCATAATTGTAGCAGTGTGAGTGACTGCCGCTGAGTATGTAAGTGTGCTTTGCGGATGGTGAGACATGCTGAGATTCACTGATCTGTGGATGACAGGGACAGTAACATTTTAGATCACCCCGCAGCCATGTGACGTGGAGACCAAAAGATGTGAACGGGGCCATCGATTATTTAAAACTGCAGACGACAGCAGGGCTCTGTTCGAACGCAAGAGCTGATATTGGAGAAAATTATACTGGGATTAGAAAAACACCAATCATCTATGAATAATACAAAATAAATTGTTAAAGTTAAAGTGTTAAAGTGCATCGGTAGGATTCGAGCATTATGTACTTCATGATGTTATAGTTAAAAAAAAGGAATGCAGACAACCAGTACACAGTGTTCCTCATTCTCTTGCAAATGCAAACAGCTGTAACGATTGCATAATTCATAGTCATATCTTGAAGGTGTTACCAAGCTGTAGCATATACAGTTGTTTTGAACCAGCAACACTGGTGAAGGTAAAGACTAAACTCTGAAGTCATTTTTTTTTTCTGCTGCTTGAACATAGTTCATGTTGTTTGACTGGGTGTGTACAGCTCAGGATAATTATTTTTCCAGCGCTGACAGTTTTCTTCCTGACACTGCAGTTAAATCTCTGCTTATGTTTCCTTTGCACCAAACAGGGAAGTGACATTTCTCAGCAGATCACGTGCAGATCATTGCTTCGTGCTCACTGCGCCGTATACTAGAGTGTAATTAAAGGCCATTTTGTGTGTTTCTCTGAGCAGGTTGTACAAGCTGTGCCAGCCTCCACCCCCGGATGGTGACCCATAATGCATAGCATCCAGGAAGATGCTGTAGAAGAAGCTTGAGGAGCTTAAAGCCCTCCCTCCGCCCATGAAGGATCAACCTAATTGAAGACAGTTATTGCGTCCATTTTTATATGTCCAGAGTAGCTGCCTTAAGTGTAAATAGAATTTAAAAAACGTAAATAGTATTTTTAATACTTTATATTTTTCACTGTTGTACTTTATACATATTTTGATTTTTTTTTTTTTCCATATAATGCATCTGACAAGACAATGAGTGAGTGAGAAAGGACTTATACCCTGAGAATGCAGTTAAATTAGCCCAATGAAATGGAATGACTCCCATCAGTTCACTGTCTGCATATTACAGGCTGAAAATCATGTTTGTTTTCATGAGGGACATTTGCATTTCATGTTATTAGTTTCATTTGCATATGAAAAAGCAAGATAATGTAGATTAAAAGGATACTGGGTGAAATTTGGCTTTTTATTGTGTTCCAATTAGCCAGTAATTTGCCTTGCTTGTCTTCAGCTCTCACCTCTACGCTTCATTGGACTCTCAGTGTTGGATAACCACATGAATGTGTGTTTTTATAACGCTCCTCTTAGCGTTTATTCGCTTGTAAATGTACATATGTAGCGTGCAAATGTGCTAAAAGATGCCCTTGTGCCTCATTGCTTGTTACATGCATGCGTATTAAAGTGTTCAGTGGTTTATCAGTATTAACACACAGTAGGTTTTTGGAAGTAGAGCTACGAGATGTATTCTGTTATTTTATATTGACAGTACTCAGGATTAAAGTGTCTTGCCGTGTTTATTGGATGTATCATTGTAGATGGATGTCTAGCTCACTACTATGCAAACAAACAAGTGGTAATAAACTGCATCAATAAGCTCCAGTAGTGTTTCTGAAGTATTTTATTTGTCTGTTTCATGCAGGTGAAAAATGGTTGATTTTGGCTGCAGATTTTCTTGGAATCACTAAAATGCTGTCATGTCTACAATACGTTAAAATAGACGTTTGACAGTGATTTTACACAAATTCACCAACTGCATTCGGTGTTAAAAAAAATCAATCTTTAATTTTGTGTCGTACTTATGAAAATAAATGTCATTTTGTAACGTTTTCACTGCTTCGTGTGCGTTTAAGTTATTTTAAAAAAAGACTTATTAAACTTTAAACTTTGCTTACAGTAATCAAGAGGACTATGCACCTGCGTTAATCGCCGTCAGCGCACGTGCTGTGGCGCAGTTTGTTCGCTTGGACGTTTCGCTCCACGTGCAGGTGGACGCATTACGCGCCTAACGCAGCCCGGCGGATAAATGGGAGTGGCGCTGGCACCGCGAGCACTGCTCCCAGCCAGTGAGTGGAAGATTTGTAGTCTGTGTCACAGAGCTGCCGCGCCATTGGTTTCTACTGGGAAGCTGCCGCCACAGAGTCATTGAGGCGACAAACTGGGGATGGTCCCGGGCTGAGTCCTCCACAATGAGCCGGGCTCAGAACCGCCTGCTCCGCACTTGACGCAACCCGTCTGAACTTGACGCGGCTCCAAACCCGCTGTGGTGACATTTTTTAAATCTATTTTTGCACATTTGAGTCGCCGAGACGCCTCTGGAAGGACGAATGACACCGGCTCACCTCATGATTTCATCCCGCTGAAAAAGCTCCTGCGAGGCACAACAGTTTCCTTCATGGCGTCTCTACAACAGTCAAGAATTCAGTCGTATCTGGAGAAGAATAAAATCGGACCCCTGTTTGAGGTGAGTGCGCCAAATACAACTCTGAAGTTCTTGGCTGCCAATTTAAAGGAGCGTTGCTTTGCGCCACGCTGCGTTTATCCGCTTTAATGTGTAGTTGCGCTAAATGATGAGCGCGCGATCTGCAATGTGAGCTGTCACACTGGAGTAACTGAGGAACTGGATTATTATTCCCTAAACCTCACACACACACACACACACACACACACACACACACACACACACACACACACACACACACACATACGCACTGACGTTAAAGCAGCCGGCGGGTGTCATTGAAAACCATTTATTTTTGGACACTTTGGTGTCTGGTTACCTTCCTCAATCGTCCCACTGAGAAACTGTAGCGCAGAGTCGCATAGAGGAGTATTGGCTGCTGCCTACTTCCATGCTTAGCCTCTCCATCAGTGGTTTGCACTTCAGAAGATGATGCTGCACCAGCTGCCGCCTCCTGACTCGACATTGTCACAGTTTGTTGAAGTTAGGGCCACTCAGTTGTGATTCATATCGCGCAGCGGGGTCGGCTTTGCTGTGCGTTCACATCCTCACAGCCTACCTGCCTCTGTGTGTGCGTGTCAGTCAGGGGATCTGTGTGTTGTACTCTCTGTGTGGCATCTAAGCAACCCAGGGGAGGGCATGACTTCATCCCTTTGTTTGCTGTTGGATTTCTCTCCCAGAGCAGGATTGCACAGGTGTGAGGCATCATCAGAGTAGCGACAAAACTGTCCAGCTCAGCTCGGCTTTGCAGCAGATCCGTGAGTCTGTCAGTGAAACAAGACTGACAGCTGCGAAGAGAGCTCACCCCGCGAGCTGGGCATGCAGCAGGATGTGCACCGTGTTTGTTGCAGGCGCAATATTCACATGCACACGATTTGTTTTGCAAAAGTGCTGAGCTTTCAGTTCCGTGGCCCTCACACGCGAGCACGGGCTGCATGTTAAGCAGATGTGAGAGCGGCAGAGAGGCTCGTTTCAGCACCGTGGACAGAGGCTGCTGCGTACAATAGCATCCAACCAGCGAAGAAGACAGGAGGGAGATCTTACTGTGAGGCCACAGCAGTCAGCGAGGCTCAACTGCACAATGATAGTCCTCTGTGTGCTGTCTCTGTTTGTTTTTCCTCCCTCCACCTCCCTCCTCCACCTGTCTCCTCCTCTGTTCTCTGCCGCTCCTCTGTGTTTCTCCTTTTTTTTTTTTTTTTTTTTTGCCTCTGTGCACATTTAAATTGCCTCCTTTATGTGACAATTGGAGATGATTAAAGCAAAGTGCTCTGTGCGACTCAGAGGTGGTGCTGATGAAAAACCCCTTTGTTTTGAAGATCAGTGAGTTTTTCTAGTAAAGACTTAACCAGCTGTGCACTGCATCCTGAAGTGTGCCCTTAAAAGCACAGAGTTTTGATTCTGACCAATGAGGATCATTGCTGAGTTATTTAGACTGTGGTGGTGTAATGTGAGGCTGCGTGGGGAGGTGTAGCTTTTCAGGGGAAACTGCCAGGTTTTATAGAGAGTGAGAAAGAGGTGTAGCAAGAGCAGAATCTGAAAACTCTCCTGGGTCTGCCCCTCTCCTCATGAGAAAATGATGTAGCTGCTACCTCGGTGTTGCACTTGGAAAAACCCTTGTTGTCCCAAAGAAAACCCACCCATGTGCATTCAGCTGTGAAGAAAGAATCCAGAGGAGAGGCCGGAATTCAGCCCGTAATTTCCTTTTTGATCAAATGTAGAGAATTGCTGCCGCAGAAGTAATAATACAGCTGTTCTGCTACGCTGCTTAAACCAAAAAGGGGCTCGCACAAAGTTTGATTGCCATTCAAACAGGAGTACAATCCTCCACGGGAAAATGTGCCTGTTTAAAAGACACAGGATGACTTCCACATACAAAAGCACAGCGTAGAAATATGAGCAGCTTTCTGTTACCTGTCGTTACAAAGTGTATCACAACACAAAACGCAGCAACTCTGTCAGAATGTGACTGTCTGAAGTCACATATTGTGAAGCCCTTTGAGGGATACTCAAGATCCAAAACTAATGATTACACTAATTAAGGAATAATAGTAGTTAGACTGCATGTGTTAGAGGAACACCACACTGAGAGTTTTGAGGATAAATGATGGTTTCCACACAAAGAGCTTGAAGGGCACTCAGAGAGCGCAGACCTCTGCCAAGGCCAATAGTCCGCTCCTCTATGATGTGCAAGTCTGCATGTGCACCACTATACGCACTATGTCAGCACGTCTGTCCAAAACGGTTTGTATCAGGTCAAAATATGCTTGTGCCGAGCTCATCATTTACTGTGTACTTCTAAATTATTACTCGCCCTCATGATTTTTCTTTCTCTGGAGTTAATTGCAGGCACTTCAACTTTTTGATCATGGACGGGAATTGATAAGATTTTACTGAAACCGGCGCCGTCATTGATTCTGTTTACTGGTTCCGTTCTTAATCGACTCTTATTGGTCGATTTTAGTCAGGCTGGCTCTAGCCTGAGAGCTAGCTGTAGCAACAGTCTGTCTGCCATCATCAGAACATTTGTCATTCAGGTTTTCTTTGCCACAGAAAAACCTGCTAATGTTCTTGTAACATAGGACCTTAATGGATGGTCTACTCAGCTGTGAAGCAGTGGGCCTCGTGTGCCGAGTGTCAAATACATTCCTGGAATTCAAGCCCACGCTGCTTAGAAAGATGTTTCAGCATATTGATGGTGTTTCCACCCGTATGTGGAGGCCTTGTATTCCTACAGTTGGCTGTGTTTGTCACTACTGCTGGCTTTTAAGATGTACAGCATTTTTTCTGCAATGGTCAATATCACGATGTTGACTGAAGTGAAAAAGAACTCATGCGTTCACACCCTGTGATTCAGATTGTAATGAGTTCTTCCTTGGCCCATGCTACACCTTTCCACCAAGTTTCATGAAAATCGGGCCGGATTTTTTTCCCATAATCCTGCTGACAGTCAACAAACCGAACCAAACAAATGAGCCATTTGATGAAGGTAATAAATGGATCATCTCCCCCTGATCTGTTTCTGTGTGAGTAGAAAAATGATCATTTCTGGCAGTATTAGTAGTTTAAGAGGCTGTTTTACATTTGTTTTTGTATGATTTGTCTTTGCGAAGGAGCAAGTGTACAAGTATGTCACCTCGTATCAAAGGAATGAGTTTAACATGTACATTAAAGCGGCATATGAACACCTTATTTCAGGTTGTGTAAACACCACTGAGACATGATCAATTTCTTTACTCTAAACTCTTCGTTCGCTGCGTTTCTCCCTGCAAAGCCCCATCACTTCCTCCTCACACCCCCGGCACACGGCTGCAGCATTAAACAGTCTGTGTAACAGCGAGCGGGGGTTCATTTACTCACTCTGATGAGACACAGCTTATGATTTGCCATAGCATTGATCCCCCACCCCTCCCCTCGCTAATGAAATGGTTGCTTTGCAGAGATAGCAAGCTGAGTCAACACCGACAGAATGTTCTCCAAAAAGTGAAGCAGCCTTTCATAATAATTGAAGTAATTGCACTCCAGATTGTTGTCAGCCACTTTTGGTAAATTGATATTCTTTCCAAACACCTACTCTTTTCTAATCATTTAACAGTTTCAGGGCAGTGTGACCTTTGACATTTGTGTGTTGCATGAAGAATTCAAGTCAGCATACTTAGGATGCTTTGTTATGCTCTGTATGACACACATAGCAGATGCAGCAGTGTGTGCGGTACTTACTGCAACATACACAGGATAAAAACCCTCCTTACCTGGCTTTTGCTGGATCTGTGGGATCTATCTGCAGGCTTCTGACATTTAACTTGTGTAACAGGACCAGTAGGGAAAAAAGGAGCAGCCTTTGCCTTCAGCAGACAGTGTAAAACCTGCTCTCATGTTCCTCCCCGCTGTGATCAGTCAATCATATCTTAGGCGATGTAATTGTTCTCTTGGAACAGTGAACTGATGGATCATGTAAGTGTAGCCTAGACCCCCCAAAAAAAACATCACCGGATTGAACTGGAAGTGGTGCAGCAGTCAAATGTTGAATTATAACACGGTTCTGTGGTGTCATTGTTCATGGTGAAGCCTGACTTTTTCCTTTTGGGACGTTAATAGCGTGAATATAGGTTGATAAAGTCTATTGTTAACTGAGTCTCGGCTCAGGGGTTGTTGTGATGACTTGCTGATTCTAATGAAGTGCTGATGGGCGATTAACTGGGTTGGCATCAGATCTGATTACACACCTTTTCTTATATTTAGTGCACTTGTACAAACGTGCACAATGAGAATGCAAAATACAGAGACGCTCCTAAAACATTCATATGTCGATAATCCATTTATGCCCTCGTGATTTTCTTATTTCCTGCTCATCTATTTTTCTCTCTCTTTTATCAATAAGAAGTGATGTGAAGTTACAACCTCACATTTCCTTCCACACAGACGAATGATCCCAATTAGTTCTGCTCAGCGAGAATTACAGATTTTTAAATCGATAAAGAGGAAAAGAGCGCTGGTGCTGAATCCGCGCCAAATTTCAGCCAACATCTTGAGTTTAGGTGGAGGCATTTGAGCCGCTCTGTTCATACTGTTAATGTTGCTACTTATAGCAAAGTTAGATGACTTTGCTTCTATCTATAGATTTCTCTGAGGAGACCATAAAGTAGATCCAACCGTGGAAAAGGTCCACTCCAACCAGCTCAGCTGTGTAGTGTCTCTAATCTGCTGTACTGTAAAGAGGTCAGTCAGTCAGGCAGGACGTGGACACACACACACACACACACACACACACACACACACACACACACACACACACACACACACACACTGTTTGACCTATTGATTGATCCTCTTAGGAGGTAATTTCTTCATGTGGTGTGATTGGTTTTGGGCTATTTTCACCTTCTATAGCAGCAGTATGCTCCTGCCTTTCTGCCTCAGTGAAATCGTGTAATTCTCGTGTACACGTTACCTGTTTTTGCATCTTTCCTATGCAGCTGATGTGCCGTCGACATGATGCCTGTACAGCTGGAGAGAGACAAAAAAAAGGAAGAAAAGGTGTCACAAATGGCACTGTACGCATCTGGCTTTGAAATCTTTGTTATTCTTGACCTTTTGAGGAGCATTAACAGAAACACACACAGACAATTTAGCTCAAGGAGAAAGGTTCAGTTATATGTCAGGAAGAATCCATCAGAGGTCGTATTTCATCTACAAACACACCTGGAAGCATTTCTGTCTGACAGGGTTACTTTGTCATTGGCAAACCTCCCACACATGTGGAAGTAATAACCCAACAGTTTCATCTCAGTTGTGGGTTGTTTCATTCATGTTTGTTATTTCGCCTCACTATGCTATCCCATCCAAAAGAATCTGCAAAATGAGGTCAGTTTTTACCTAAAAATTTAGAGTCCAGCATGAGAAGTGAGGTGCTTTTATGATGCTAGAGAGCTCAGAGGAATGAAAGCCAGTTCATTACCTTACAACTCTTATCATGACTAAGCATAATTAAAAGTCAAATTTAAGATTTGTGTTCTTTTAGCATCAAACATTTGTATGCTGGTGTGATATTATAGAATAGTTTTTCATCTAAACACAGAGATACTCACTCTAATTTGAAATTTCCTAATTAAAAAAAAGACGTGAAAGACGCAAAATCAATTTAGATTAAAATTATTTGCAATTTCCTGTAGCCGTTTGTTATGACAGCATAGGAAAAACTGAAATGAGGCCTTTTGTTTTCTCTTGGGGCTCGGCGAAGACGCTGGCGTTCATATTGAGAAATCAACACCATCAACATTCAGGGGAGAGGAACACTTTCTGATTGGTTAAGCTCTACACACATAATGCGCCAGAGAAAACACAGGCACAGCCTTCATTAAACCAATTACAGCACGCTTTGGTTTTCATTTGCTCCACGTTGCTTTTTGCTCCGAGGTCGCCGGTGGTCTTATCAAAGGTTGATGACTTGATATGACAAGTGTTTGGTCATGCACAGGTTAATACAGCTCCCCTTCAGGCACAGTTACAGTAATTACTACAAGACAGGCAGCCGAATGGGCAGCCTAAGGCCAGGTTGGTCCCTGGGGGGGTACAGGAAGGGGTGAGCAGGGAAGGCAAAGGATATCTGGGAGATCAGGCAATGAGACGATGAGTGGAGTCCAACATGAGGAAGATTTAGCGTGCGCAGCGTAAGGCAGGGGGCAGGGAGTGCGTACGGGAAGCTGAAAGGGAGAGCGCACGGGGGCTGTGGTGCATGCTAATAAAGTTATCATGTCCACTTACAGCCAGAGGATGCTGATGGCTGACTACTGTGTGCAATTGATAGTCATGCTGGTGGTTTGCATCTGATCCACAGAACCTTGACAGTTCCCCTTTGTTTGCCCAGCTGGTGAGTAATGACTGTATGTGTTTGTACAAAGAGGAGTTGATCCGTGTCTGTGTGTACTTATATATCCTACCTCTTAAAACTATGCCCGTGAGCACATTGATGCAGTTTTTCATCATCATAGCTGTTTGTCCAAACTCAGATTTAACGTAAGTCACGGAGGATGGAAGATCCACAGTGCTCATTTTGTGCTTTGTAAGCCTCATTTGTAGCTAATATGATGCCTCGGCAGTCTGAGTTACACAGATCAAGAGGGAGTCCTCCAAACTTAGAGTCGTTTTGCTGTGACATGTCCTCGTTATGCTCTCTCGGACAGTGTTTCCTTTCCCTTTTCTTCTTTTAACATGGACCACAGATTTTGGCCCCCCCACCATCCACTGAAATTGCTTTAAGAAGAGATCTCCGCACAGCCAGAGACAATTACCATGTCCAGTTCAGCTCTCCATGTATATATGAGCATGCACATGTGGTTTTAAGATAAACTTGAAATGTGAAACTAACCTTAAAGGCCTAGTTTGATAGCTTAACATTTGCTGTGGTGCCTAAATTATTTAATTGCTTACGTGTCATTTTTAAGAATATGCTTCAAAGCACAAAGTTTTATTCTACATTGTCATGCCCTAAAAAACTCTATTAAATATGCAGCACTTCATGATTCACTGCTGCCCTGACAGAAGCAGCAGAGTTTATAAGGCTGCGACTAATGGTTATTTTCATTATTTGATGGGCAATAAGACCCTATCGATGTGAAGCATCTTCCTCAAGTGTACGTGCGTATGAAGACGGGAGATAGGGCAGGATCCTGTACTCCAGGTGCTGTCAGTGGGGGAGTTCAGCCTGCAGGTGGATGATGGAACCTCAGCTGAATCTCCTGGAACATCCTGAAGCGTCAGATTGTTTAGCTGGAAAGATCTGAGGTCAGATGTGACGTCAGATGTGTGAAAGTAGGGACGCAGAAGTGAGAGAGAAGAAATTCGACCTTCAGCCGTGACAGGAAAGATGCAAAAATGCATTGAAAAATGTCATTCAAGACCCAAATATGATTCATTTTCAGTGGTATGAAAAAGAGAAAACATCTTCAAACATTTAAAGGGACAGAACACCGCAAACTCAAAAACACATCTTTCTCCTGTCTTTCCAGACACCCACCAACTGTATCACTAGAAGCATGCATCTACTCCCCAAACCCTAGTCTGACACGTCTATCTTGTGTAGACTAGTTTATAGCTAACCGATACTGCTAGCTAACGTTACAGCTCAGCCGAGGAGGACGCCATTAATGTTTACATCCTGCGCTGTCATGAGCAGGAGACTCTCATCCATGAGGAGATGCACACTCAGAATAAAATAATTTTCGGACTATAAATGACCACATTGTCCGCAAAAAAAAAAAAATAGTAGCTCATTAATCGAGTAATAGCTATGAATGTGCTCTAGAACAGGCCACATTTCCGCTGCAGCTAAACCTGGACGTAGTGATGAAAATGGACTTGAGGCCATGCTGCAGGCCGAGCGAGGAGTGAGGGCACCCTATTCCTTGTGTGCATCAGCGAGGCGGATAAAAAGCATCTCTTCTGATGAGTATTATCTGCGAGCGCCAGCCTGGTCAGGTGACATTGCCTCTCCCACAGTCTCCTCTTCCGCATGATCTCTTCTGCTCTTGTCTGCCTGCTTATTCAAGGTCTGGATGTCTTCCAGTGGCATCTCTCGCTCTCTCATCACATCATTCTCCTTTTTTTTCCAATAATGACCTCTTTCTGTACATGAAGCGCATTGGACAGACACACAGACGTCGCCTTAAATATTTTGTATTCCCGTATTTCATTGGCAAACAGCAGGTAAATCGGGTAGGGGACAGGGAGCCCACTTGGGAGTCTTGGAAGAGCTGTTGCTCTGTTTCAGTTTTTTTTTTTTATACAAGGACAAGTCTGAGGAAAAGATGTCAGGTTTTATAGCTGATCAGACCCCAGCTTGCAGCAGGTAATGATTTTTAACCAGGAAACATGAGAATATGTTGTAAATGTGTGCAGTATATTACTGTCATATTCCTGTCTACCCTCCCACATACTGTATATGGACACAGTTGTCTCTGTAGATAGATCATGGAAAGCCAGCTTGTGCAGGCTCAGTGTCTCCTCACATCCAGACACCCATAGCTCAAACAGTCCACCACCAGGAGTCTGCAACCGCTGAGGTGGGAATTCATCCACTCACAGGTTGACAGGAGAGAGAGGAGTACGGCTCAGGCCAAGTCGCTTAAATCACTTATATAGCTGCATCAACTCTGTCAATATCAGTTTTTTTTTTAAGTCCTCCTTTGGTTCCCTTAAGAGAAATGTGTCTGTTTCAGCCTGCACAGAAAGGTAAGCACCCAGGGTCAGAAACAGAGAGGCACCCCTTGAGGTCGTGGTGATTTGTCATACTCATAAGGACCCTTGAACAGTTTGGATGCTCGCTGTCACCAGAGATCACCACCCTGCCAGTGTTCTTCTCCCCTTCCACCCGTGTCCTCTCCTCTTTTCAAATCTTTTTTCACTTTCAATCTGGGGAGTTTGTTTAAGTTGCAGGGATGGAGGGAGTGTCATGACTGTCATTGTCCCCGCGGGGGGAGTCCTTGAGAGCTTCCAAGGACACCCGTGTCTCTTGGCTGGCTGACAGCTTGTCAATTACCGCCACCAAACCAAACTGCCTGAGGCCACAGAGATATCTCGCCCGGGCAGCCGATCTGCACAGATATGGACTGCATGTCTCAGTTACTACTGCCACCTGTTGGCCTGCTCATAGTTCAGTGGTGCAGACTGAAACTCGCTGCCTCTCTTTATCTCCCTCACACACTCATACCAACACATGCTAGGGATGCTGTTTTTTGCTGATGCAAGTCACTCCTAGTCAAATAGCATTAAAGTCTACTTTTATAAAGAAATGTTGACCCAAATTTGAGCCTGCATCTTACTATGGTTCCTGTCAAAGAAAATATGATTATGAATCAAACAGCAGGGGCTTATGAAAGAGGACTCTGTTATTTCAGGAACCTCATTACCATAGAAAGTGAAAGTGTCGGATTCGGTTACCTTGCTCTGCTGTTTATGTGACCTATGTGTGCGCCATGTAGAGACTGTGGGATCTGTGACTTACTGCATGCCTCTGCCTTTTTATGATGCTAGTGGAGATGGTGAAGGACACAAGAGTGCATAAGCTCATTCAGCAGCTTGTGTCTTACTGGATGCGAAACACTCCACGGGACGTGCAATCAATATATGTTGGCACACGAGCGTTTTACTGTACCGACGCGGGCAGAGTGTAGATGCACCCACATGTCTAACATGTCTCTACACGATCGCATCTGTGCGTGTGGTTTCTACTGGGAAACACAATCATGAAAATCACCACGCGGCAGTCATCCATAAAAAGAACTGCACACCCTTCCCTTTACCCCCTTCCCCACAAAACACCATTAAGACTTGGAAACCCTGCGGTACTGAACAGAGTCCTGCTAGTTTGGCTTCCTGTATAATCTACCAAATTACAACCTTCATTTATAGACCTCCTGTCGGTAGGTTAGTTAAATTACCCACAGGAGCTACTAAGCAGTAATTACAACTTTTACATCTTAGCATCGTTAGTGGTTTATAATTGTTAGACACAGGCTGCTAAATCCACTGCACTTGTGTGGAGTGATGCTTTACTGAACTCTTTGCAGCGTGGTGTGTTCTCGTCCAGGATTCTCTCAAATGGCTGTTTCTCAGATATAACATCAGTGCTCTTTACCAAAGAGCTTGTAGATCACTTCGGCTTTATCTCTTACAGGCAGAGGAGCGAGGTTTCCCCCGTCCTCGGACCTACAGTCTGCAGAGAAGCACTTCAGCGCGCTCGCTGCTTGTCCATTCACATGCTGTTTGCTGTCAGAGTCTGCTGTAGACACTGGAGCCGGCCAGGAATGTCCCCCTGACCAATTACCTGATTAGCTTTCTGAGCACACGCAGCGCAGCCAAGGCTAGCCAGCACTAATGCACACATAGGCCCTCTCCTTGTAGCCCTCCCCGTCCCCTGAAACACACACATGCAGATACATGAGCGCGTGCACAATGGCAAACACATCCCAGCCCCCCCAAACATCGTTCTGTTTTGTGCTTGACACACACACACACACACACACACACACACACACACACACACACACACACACGCACGCACACACACTCATTTTATCCATACATACATAACTGCCAGTTGGCTGCAGTCTGCTAATGACTCTCTGTGCTTCTCTGCAGTAGCCGTCCTGAAATCTCAGCCTCAGCTGCTCTGGCTGGCTCAAACTGGTCAAACAGAGCTCATTCTCATGCCAAATCATGCCAGCACACACTCACTTACCCAGACATGCGCTCATTTCACTTCACACATCAGCTTCGGAGAGACAGTTATTCCCTGCAGCTGTAATAAACGAGCGGGTTTGCGTCATGCCAAAAGCAGTTTTTGGCGTTCTGTGTGAAAAGATCATTACTTTTCACTTTGCATTTGTGTTCTTACCTGGTGTGCCGTTAAGTTCATTTTTTTTATGTGCACCTTGGCAAACCACAGAGATAAGACATGATTAGTTCTGACATGATTGGTGCATTTGATGCTGCGCTCCCATCGTGCGTTTGACGGATTTTAAATTAGCATGCAGACTAAGAAGTGGCCTTTACCCTCAGCACCTGTTACTGTGACTCCCAATGTGATTTCCTTCTTTTCCGGCTTCCGCAGCACTTTCTTCTTTTTACCTGCTTTTCTCCATCAGTCCAGTGTCTGAGTCTGCCTCATGTACATTTTCACTCACCTCACTACTTTAAGTTTCACACGCTCTTTACAGACTCTATCTCTCTTAATAACCAAGTTACTAATGTTTACCAATGACTATCAGAATCTTTTTGTTGTAAGACAGTGGGATTGAAATAAAGGCATATTTCCCCTCATTTTACTAACATTCTTACGAACATACATCTCTGACTGAAAGCATCAGTCCTGATTTGTCCATCGTTCTTCCATCAGGCCCAACGTGTCAGACGCTGCTCACTGGATTTCTTAAAACATCAGGGAATGTTCTGCCTCCTTGCTTTATAACACCTTTTTAAAAATGCACGGATTGAGCACAGGCTGAAGTGTTTGTTTGTCCTTGTGTCTTGGCGAACTGGTCTGATGTTTTGATGGAACTTGCTGACATGTTTGTTACTAATTGACACAAAAGGGAAGTGCTGCCATCTTTGGGGATGTAGCGTTGCCTTGTTCGCCTTTTTATTTTTTATGGTATTGACACTTGGTGTAGCACATCCCTGAAACTACATGGAAGATAAGAGGATTATCCCATCACTCTGGCCAGTTCTCACATACCCTCCCTTGACAGTGAAGTCTACAAAACTACAAAACAAGACTTGTGATGCTTGTAGGGATTGATTGTCTCTCTTCACTTCAGCATGGTGAACGGCCACACTCTCTCACTCCTTCTGTAGTGCCACTTTCATCTAACTGCTCTCTGCTTTACTCTGCTCCTGTAGGAGTTGATGACCAAATTGATAACTGAGACTCCAGACCATCCAATCCCTTTTCTCATTGATCACCTGCAGACCAAGCAAGACAGCCCTGGCAAGCTGCACAGAGCTCTCTCTGGCTCCGCAGCACTGTGGGCGCAGAGCTCCCCAGGTCGGTACATCCGGACTCAAGCATGCATAATGCACACACGCATGCAGGGTGAGGCATTTGTCTTTGTGCATACTCCTCTCCACAATACACACGGCGTATGATGAATATAGGCTCAAAGTCAGCCATTAGTCTGCATCTGCGAAAGAGACAACAGAGCTTTGCAGAGTAAACTTGGCCTGCATTTAGACTTTCTAGAATTTGCATAACAGGGCATTCTGAGCAGAAACTGTGACTATCTCGCCTAACAGAAAGCAAAAACCCTCGGAGGGAGTACAGCAACTATGAGAAGCCATGGCAAATTCACCCAAAGAAACCGAAGAAATCCAAGAGCGACCTGGCTGTTTCCAGCATCTCTCCTCCCTCACCAGAATCCAAGTCTTGTAAGTTTCTTTTTGGTGCACTACTTTCTCAGTTTTCTGTGATTACACACACACACACACACACACACACACACACACACACACACACACACACACACACAAAACTCCACTTTAGAAAATGAAGCTGCACAGTTTTGATACCTGTTGTATCAGTTGTATCCCAATTACACGCTCCATTGACTTTAATCTCCATTTTTAATTTGATATAATTATATCTAATTAAAGTTAGTCACAGTGTATAGGCCAGCGTCCTCCTTCCAGCTTCCCAGAGCCCTGAAGATGAGTTCATTATAAAGTGCCACTTTTCACACACTCTGAAGATGAACTGTTCACAAAGTTCTTACATTAATGCAAAATGGATGCAGATGAGAGGATTTTTCTCGCCGTAACTTTTTTAGTTCTGTAATAAATTACCGTAGCTGTGATGTTCGAATGAGGTATGACACTTGAGACGATGAGGCTCGGTCAGATGGGGAGGAAGCCGGGCCATAGACTGCTTCAATAATTTAACACTGGGCTCTGTCACTGCCAGACCAAGTCTATTTTGGGCTGCGGTCTGAGCATTTCTCACAATCAAGAGAAAAGAGTCGGGATGAGTGCATGGAGTGAGCAAGAGAAAACAAGTGAGAGGGAGAGTAAAGAAAGCGACACTCAGCACATCGAGGTGTACTTAAGCTACGAGCGTTAGCAGCTTTCCTGCTTCCCCTTCAGAGCAAGATGCCTTCAAAGCTACATTTAAAGACAAATCACATTAAAGATACATGCACAGGTGTGCAGAGCTCATGAAAAATTGAACTCAAAAGAACTGCTGCTCATCTTTATTTTACTACCGTGATTCTAAATAAGTTGGCACGCTGTGTAACGTCTAAATAAAAAACAGAAGGCAGTCATTTGGAAATGAACGGTGTATACTGACAGCGGTCTTACAGTTCTCCTGATCCCATGTAATAATATCCTTTATACAATCATGTGTTCACCTCTCTCCATCCTCTGAGCCTTTCCAGGATGCCCCTTTCAAACCAAATCATGATACTATCACCTGTTACCAATCAACCTCTTTACCTGTGGAATGTTCCAAACAGGTGTTTTCTGAGCGTTCCACAGCTTTCCCAGTCTTTAGTTGCTCCTGTCCCGATTTGTTTGAAACGTGTTGCTGCATCCAACTCAGAATAAGCAGATATTAACAAAAATAGATGAAGTTGATGAGGTCAAACATTAGATATAATGTCTTTGTACTGTTATACGTCAAAAAGGATTAGAAAGTTCTTTTTTACTCACACTTTATGCAGCTTTCTAACTTTTTTGGAATCGAAGTTGAAGCCAGAGCAGCTGTTATAAATATACAGACGTTCCACTGATATGCTTGATTTTTCTGTCTGTGTACAGTTACTGGGCTTTGTGCCTCACTTGTACTTGACTGATGCTTTAATGAGCAGCCCCAGTGGAAACTGAATCCTTAACCCTTAATCTAGGCTATTAAGATACAGCACAGGCCTTTGCAGCGGCAGCGGCATGACACACATAGCAGAGCAGAGAGAGGACAGAGAGGCACTCCTTGCCCGAAGTAATGAAAGATTTTTTTTTTCCCCAGTCTGCATT
Organism: Chaetodon auriga; assembly: GCF_051107435.1. NCBI lineage: Eukaryota > Metazoa > Chordata > Actinopteri > Chaetodontiformes > Chaetodontidae > Chaetodon > Chaetodon auriga. The sequence goes on from NC_135094.1 coordinate 10,056,369, forward strand.
TGGCAGAGACATTTGCTCTGTGTTTATGGTTGTTACAATGCCAAGCAGCTTAGTCAGGGTAAACAAGGGTGGAGGATGGCAGATTGTAGCAGCACTGCTGTCAAATATTCACATTCAAGTTTATTTTTTTGTGTATATTTGCAAACATAAGGGTGATGCTTCCTTTCCACACCTGTCATCACATATATGTTTCAGTCAAACATGCAGGCAAATGTATTCTGAAGTCCTCTGCATTATATTCTAGTTAACATGTCTGTTGGGTGCAGTGGCTAGCAGACAACCAGTGTGTTTGTTTGGCATCCCTTCATAACCCACTGGTTTTTCATGTTAATTCAAATTCAGCTGTGTTCGAACATAAGAACGTTAGATATGGATGAACTACAAGTAATCCCTCTTGGATAAAAGAATGACGTTCTTTCTTTTTATAAATAATGACTGAATCCAACAGCTGATGAATTAACCATCATATAGAAGCTGAGGGATGCTGCTGGGGGACGTGGGCAGGATGTCAGTACAGTATGTGGGTCATTTCCTGCTCCCGTTTGAGTTATTTTGAATGTTAATCAAAGAGACTGACAGACAGTGTCCCCTGGCCTCCGTCCAATGAGCTCTGCTCCTCAAAGAGACATGTTGACTCTTCTGCTAGTGTTTCCATTCCGCCCCATCCTGCACTAATTCACAAAGTCCTTAGAACGTTTGGTCAGACTTGTTGCTGTTTTAAGAAGATCTGTATCTGTGGTGCTTTCGGATGATAAAAGTTGTTTGTTTGTGTCTCTGATGTCCAGTGCCACGGTCAATCGAGTGCCCGTCCTGGGACTGGAGGGAGAGCCGGGACTTTGACGAGCTCAACCACATTCTGCAGGAGAGCAAGAAGCTGGGCAAGGCCCTGGAGAGTCTGTCACGCAGTGAGTGGCTGCCCGGCATGCACGCACCACGCTCAATGTTTAATGCATCTTAGCATAAGTGTAGACCTTTCTGTAAATGTCACTATGAATCCCAAAAGGAAAGTGGATCGAGCAGCTAATCTTACAAACCTGCCGCTAAGCTCAGAATCAGTCTAAGCTGGGATTTTTGAACTGTATTAGATGCTTCTCTGTGCTTTAAAGCCCTTTCCTCTCTCTCTGCAGGCATTGCCATCTCTGATGAGCTCGACCAGGTAGACATTAACTAGACCGGAGTCTTTATTAAACTCATATACACACTGGCATTGCACTCATGTGGAAATAGCGTTCTGTCACTCATCACTCTGCAGCATCACTCACGCTACATCAAATGAAAGTCGTGTTTCATAACTTCCACTCGGTTGACAGAGCAGCACAGCTCTTCTTCTGATGACGAACCGCTATCTCATGGGAGTGATATGCAAGAACGATACTTCAGTAAGCATGTCCTGCATCTCCCTCTCCCTCGCTGCTTCATCTCCTGCACGAAGCTTTGTCTGAGCTCCGTCTTTTTTGTCCCCGCCTGGCCCCAATTCTCTCCCAACACAATAGTGCAATGACTGCCCAGGCTGGAGACGCACAGAGCCATTTGGAAATGATGGGCCTGGATGAGAGAGACAGCATATGTTTTGACAGGGACTTCAGTTTTTGCTCAGTGCGGCAGTACATGTCCAACGTCCTTGGCTCTCAGCCCAGAGATTTTCCTTCTCTTTCTGCGGGACGGGGCGCGCAATGAATACTAAACACCTGCTCTGATCATGCAGAGACAAAAGCATTTGATACTATCCTGGATTTAGTCAAAGACAAGCAGACACATCTTTGCTTTTTGCATTGAGCGGGGTTGCAAATGTGTGCCGAGTGGCTTTGGCAGCAGAATGGGAGGAAGATGGATCTCAGACAATACTGCGGTGCTTTTTCTTAAAAATGCGTAGTGTTAAGATAAAGTTTTATGGCAGTTCTGACTCCGCTCACTTCCTCCTGCACTCTTTTTTCATTTAAATCTCCATCTTTTTCTTTCTGTCTGCACTCTCCTGCCTTTTGTTATTGCTTCTCATTATTTCTGCATTGTCCTTTCAGAACTTGGGAGGTTATAACTCGGTGTTGCGCCCCCGGGTGGTTGGGGAGTGGGTTGGTCGGGAGGAAGAGGACGCGGACCCGCTGGCTGCTGAGATGCTGCACCCCCCTGTTCCTCGGGCTAAAACTGAAGTGTGCTGGAGTGGCGACAGCAGCCCTGCTGGGAGGTTGGTGCCTGGCATTATATATGTGTAGTCATCTATATAAGTGTGTGTGCAAGCGTGTGCATGTGCGAATAAAAAAAAAAAGTTTAAAACTTCAAGAAAGTTCACAAAGCTTTTGAGGAGGTAGACTTCTCGCTGTGCTGCCTGAGGAATGCCCATCTGAATGGGTTTGATAATCCCATTTCAAAGGCGCGATCAAACATGCTTGCCATGATACTGCTTCAACCCAATTTCAAATTAAAGCTAACCTCATTTCTGGGCGCTCAAGGCCACACGAATTTTGTGCTTGTTATTTTAAAAATGGCCTGTCTTTAACAATATAACTATGTCACGTGCTGAACTGTTAAATTGTTTGTTGCCCTCTTAGGAAGCTTTTTTCACCTCATGTGTGCCTGTAGGACTTCCCTGTTAGGTGTTACTGTGTGTGTGTGTGCGTGTGCGTGTGTGTGTGTGTGTCACATACACTGCAGCTGGTGATGTGACTAATTAGAGGAGGATCGGATATAAAACCATAAATCATGCGCGGGCCTGAGCTGACATACACACAGTGTTAATCTCATTAGGTTACTGTATGGGTGGATTATAGGGAGAAATCACTTAGTTAGAAGTCTGAGCTGGGAGATAGGGATGAGTGTGTGGGCTCACTGATGAGTTCTGCTCTGTGTGTGTTTATACAGGACATGTTTCGTGTTTACCTATGAAGGGTGTGAGAAACTTGTGCAGCTGTGTGTTTGGACTTGCGCAGCGTCCCAAAATAATCACAGCTCCTTCCCTTATCAACCAGAGGAGTATTTGGCTCATCTAATAGACCATTTATATGAACCTTGAATTGCATTTATTGGGAACCTGCTACCACTTCAGATCCTGTCTGGGGATTGTGATCACTTTCAGATCCTCTGAGCTGTTTTCCGGCCAAGCCACAAAGTCAAAAATAGGGAGATCAGAGAAGCTTAGATAGATTTGCTTCTTGTCTCTGTTTAAGGTCAGGATATGGCGTATGGTAGAGGTTTTCAAACTGTGAGGCTCAACTCCAGGGGGGGCCGTGGGAGAGAAGGTCAGAGGCAGAGACGTGAGGCAAAGATGATGCATGAGGTAAATGGGAGACGCTCGCTTCATTATTATACTTTGGCCAGGAATTTAACTCATGTAAACCTGAACACACACGGTACATATATTCCTAAAACCAGTGCAAGTTAGACTTTCAGTGGATATTATTTCATCTGCCGTGCATCATAAATAAATATATTAATATGAATCTGCTTAGAAATCCTAAAAAAGAAGCTCCTTGTAATTACAGAACTTGCCTGCGAATTATTGCGTTTTTACATTTTCTTCAGTATCAAAGTAATCCAGCAGTAGCTGTGTCTGTATCCATGGGTTCACTGCAAACAGGAACTGTTAATAGCTAATTCAGCATACATTTTAATGGTGCCAACACGCAAACAAAGACTTCTTGAAAATCCCAAGTATAAAAGTATGAAAACCAGTGAATTTAAGATCCAGTTAAAAGCAGGATTTGGTTAGGTTTCTAATCAGACGAGATAAAAATGACCACTCTGAGTGAAGCCTGATCAGCGCTGCCCTCTCTTAAAATCCCATCTGAGCTTTAATAGGCCATCCCCTCTGGTGCTCATGCATTTTCAGCTTAGATGTCCTCACATTTTCTCGTGTATCTGACCTTATTTATCAAACCAGTCCATCTTCCTGCTCTTACTTTGGTAAGTTTGCTTGTTTTCATTTTCGATCTTCTTACCTCTGTCCCTCATTCCAGCCCAGCTGTCACTGAGGAGCGTAAGGACAGCTGACAGGTGGTGGTGGTGGCTGTCTGTATGATTGGCTGTAAAGTCAGGAAGGATAAGTGCAGTGGGCACATGGGAAATCAGGTGCATCTGTGGCAGAAATATATTCAGGGAACTGACTTATTTTTACAGTCTGTCCAGAGTGATGGGACTTCCTCACCCCGTGTCTGTCAGTGCCAGAAGCTGTTGACCTTCTTCTTAAACACCAACAGATACTGATCCCTTCTTGTACTTAATAACAGGGAAAGATCAGGACAAACAACGAGTCTGGGAAAGCCAGCTGTGTGTCTTACACCTGCTTTGATTTTGTGGTCATATGTATTGTCTTTAATGACTGGTTCGTACCACCTGAGGTTGCTCCCAATGGGGGTGGGGGTGGGGGGGATTGCTGACACTGGAGAAGCTGCCAGTAGGCACAGTGAGCCAGAGGTTTTCATAGGAGATATGAGCCCATAAGGTGGTGCAGCACATAAAAGTAATAAAACTGTCATATGTGTGACTTTTCCTGCATTTTGTAGAAGATTTGTTGTTCTCAACTTACTTTTTCTGCAACGCTGCGTAAAAGCTTACCTTCTGGTGTAGAATGGTTGTTTGGAAAATGTTCCCCTGCAGAAGTCGAGGACGGCACAGAATGACACCATCCACCTCGCCTCGTCCGTATTAGCAGACTTAATTATCGCAGAAATACCATGTAGAGAGTATGAAGAAATATCTGTCATCTTTTGACCCTTCCCCATTAACTGTAAATAGAAGTCATTAAACTGAGATCAGCATCAAATTAATACTCTTCCGCCGCTCTAATCCACGCTCTCTGCCTGTGGGATATGAAAATTAATTTCTCCAATAGAGAAGTAATGCAGAAGTGAGCCTTTATAAATGTTTCTGCATCCATAACTGTACAGAAAGGAGACATTATTGGGTAATTTTGCAGCCGTTCTCCTTGTTCCAGGCTGGGACAGAGGTAACACAATTTCACCTGAGAAACGAATAAAGCTTTTGGGAAAAAGAAATATCAAGAGAAGAACTTGATTTCTTCCCATCCACGTATTGTTTTTAATTTAAAAACCTGGCTGGGAGGCAGCCTGTATGGAGTGCAGCAGTAAGTCTTGTAAACAGGGATGGGTTCCAGTGCACTTCCATGGCTGCATGCTGATTCTTATGTTTAGAAATGGCTGCAGTATGTATTGTAAATGTTAGCATAAGCAAATGTAAATTAAATGTAAGGAGAACACAAACTTAATGGAAAAGAGCCATAGTTCATTCTTAGATTAAATGGATCAGATTTAGGATTTTTATATAAATTTTGTGCTTTTACCTCAGTGTTTAAAGGATGAAAACAATAACTAACGTCTCCCCCTGCATGTCATCCATCCTCCTGCTTCCTAAAAACTACAGGGCGCTCTTTCAACACCTCATATTCATCTACACACTTCCCCCTCGCTCAGGCCCTTCTTTTTGACCCCACATCCTCTCAATACTGCTGCTAGTAGTTTGTGCTTAGTGCTACAACCAGGGTCTCACCTGCCACTGTGGCCATTCATTTTATTTATTGTCTGCCATGTCTGAAATTTGGTGTCATGTCACCTTACCCCTGACTACCCTTTAAACAACATATATCAACACAATATGATGAAAACACCTTTCTGCCGTGTTAGTGGGTGACCTGAAATTCTTCTGCCACAGACAGCATGTACCCTGTGTTTGGCAGGTGGCAGGTGCTAATTTCATTCCCTGGCTACAACTCTTTCTCTGTTGCTCACCTCACAGCCATTATCCCCGCTTATCTTCTCCCTGCTACGCATTTATAGCAAGGTGTTCTGCACCAGCATGGAATGATTGTACGGTGTTTTGTCCCTAACAACCACGGAACGCCTGCCAAGTGCAACAAGTGGTGGAGCTTCAACACTTTAAATGAAGCCGCACGTCTGGGGCAAATGCAACATGTTGTATTTCCTGGAAAGCCTGCTGAGATACAAGCCTGACAGATTAGGATGAGAGGATGTAACTACTATAGGAGCACAGCTGTTATAAAAACATGCTATTTTTGTAAGTATATTTCCCAGCTGACAGCAGTGTTAGTGTGCATGATGATGGCTTCATGTCAGTATGGAAGTTAGGGAAAATAATGGGCAACAACTGATCTATGTAAAGTAATTATATGTTGTTATGTGTCAGTAAATAGCCATCAAGTGGAAAAGACTTTTACTCCTCTTAAGCCCCGACTCCTCCTCTGTTTGCCTCCTCCAGCCTGAAGATGGAAACAAAGAGCAAAGGGCTAAAGGAGCAGCAGCAGCACCACAAGAAGCTCCTGGCAGCCATGTTGTCCCAGGACTCCTTCGATTCGGTCCATAGCCCCGCCCCCTCCATCGTAGAGGAAGAGATGGAGGACGAGGACGATGCAATGGAGCTTCTGGGTAATGTCACGAATTCTGTGCATGTGCCATTACTGACACAGACACACAGTTGTTTCTGTTCATTAAAGTTTGCATGAAAAAACCATTGACCATACAGAGCTGCTCCTGAGTCAGTCTGGCAGGCAGGTGCTTTACTGTCTAGCTGCAGATGCCCCGTTGATGTGTGAAACAGACACCTGTTTTCTTACCACCTTGCACAGCTTGCTGTGTTTACCTCGTGTGTGTGTGTGTGTGTGTGTGTGTGTGTGTGTGTGTGTGTGTGTGATTACATGTGTGCCGAGTAAGCTGGCTAATGCCTCGCTGACGTGACGACTAGAAAACAAAGTATAGCTGTTTCATGTTTGATGAGCCGTTTTCTTTGCAGAGCTCATTCTGTTTTGATATTCAGACGTCCAAATTTGTTCAGAGACGTTGTGAGTGGATCTACAGTGACTTCACTTATGCTTTAACGTGTCTCAGAAGAACATTTTTTAGCTGGCGTATGTAGAAAAGGCAGTAAAAAAAACAACTTTTTCATTAATAATACATTTGATAGTTTGCTTTTTATTTCTTCCACTTGATTACTGGTCAAATAAAAAGTACTTATCGTTATTTTTTTCCTTAGATGCACTGCATTGCATCAATATTAAACATTAAAAATGTATCATAGAAGAGCCTTAGATAGAAATTTCCCCACTTAGGTGTGTTGAGTTGCTTTTTCTCAGCTGGAAAAACTGATGCTCTTCTGTTTTCCTGTGGGAGAAGTAAAGTCTGCATTTGAGTAAAGGGAACTATTCAAATGACAGTGATGAAAATTTCCTTTAATAAATATAGGAGACAGCTTAAAAGGGAGGAAATGGTTGCATATGTGCAGACCTGCAGAGGCGTACTGGCTGCATTGTGTGTAGCGGCTGGATAGCTGGTGAGCAAAGCAGCAGCAGTCAGTTTATGTGCTGTACTGAAGAGCACTTTAGTAGTAGCTGTTAAAGGAGAGCATGCTTCCTGTTTACATAGTTTGGCAAGATGCTCTCACTCTGACAACTGAAGAATCACAAAGTAGCTCCTTTGATTTACTTTCTGTGTGTTTGACTGTGTGTGTTCACATTCCTTCACGCCAGCCGTGCCATCATGCGCTGCTTTAAGATGGATGAGCCGGTGACAGAGAGGGTGGAGGGAGCATCTGAAGTGAAGTCTTGTTTTGGTTTTATTCAGCGGCGTGCCGGAGAGCTCGTCACCCTGCCTGTGCAGACGCAGCAAGTAATGCCTCATGCCAAATCGAATTTGCTACCTGAAATATTTTGTGTGTGGCAGAGCCCTCGTTCTCTGTTCCTCTGTCACTCGCTCGCCCTGCTTACTCTGTCTCCGCTGTGCAGTCAACTCCACCTGCAGGGGGTGATCCTCTTGAGAAAAGTAGCTTATTCCTGCATTGTAACACTACAGTAAAGGAAGGTCATACACACAACAGCTGCCACAAAGGTACACAGCACAGCATCGCTGATGAGATTTATTGCTCTTCAAAAGAATCCCTCAGACTCTGAGAAGCTGAAACCTGCAGCTAACACTGGGAAAAAACAGCTTTTCTACAAATGCACCTCAAAGTTAAGTCACTTACTTTCTTCCAGGTGAGCGAACAAATGTCTGACTTACAGTTCTTCATTGAGGGATAACAACTCTCAACATGATCTTTTTATCTCCTCGTGTCTTCAGCGTGGGCCCCAATTATAGTGCTTCAGCGTCTGTGCAGCCTCCTCAGAGCTGCTGCTCTGTGGTGACACACAGCCGACGTTTGTCTCTGCTCTCTGCTCCGCTGTCACAGCACTGACACACGTGTGCTTGTTAGCAGGATCTTTTGTTCAAGGTCACCCAGAGGGTCACGTTTCTTTATTGCTGACAGAGGTTATTCTACTCCGAGTGGAGCTGCAACATATGAGTGTGTTGTGTCTAAAAATTGCTTATTGTGTCTGAAAATTTGCGATCAACTGATTGTTTTAGGCAGTCACATTAACTCAGGTAGATTCACTCTGTGTCTCAGAATCTAGACATTTATTGTATTATGGTAATTGATTTTGTTGTAGGCCCATTTATCTACCGCTGTGAAAAGTGTCCGTTCTATTAAACTGCTCCATATCAAGCTGCTCTTCAATAAAAAGGGGAATCTTGTAAAAACACTAGTTACTGTATACACCAGGCTTTGCTTTATATGAGCAAAGCACAGCGGTGACCCTGGACAGCACTATATTATGGTGAAAAATACAGCCATAAAGCAGGATGTTGATGGTCTGTGATGGCCCTCCTTAATCACAGCTCAGAATTCCAGGCATGTTCCCCCAGTGGCTTTTACACTTCAGTCCAGGGCAGTAATTCATAGGAAATAATGCGCCGTGGTCATTTCTGATCCTCTGTCGAGGCCTGGTCGTGGTGCTCTCCACAGGGACTTCTGTTACTGTGTCGACGGTCAGTGTGAGCGGTGTGCCTCTCTACTGTAGAGTTGATTAAAGTGATGCTAACATGCAGGCTGTGGTGGCCCGGTGGACTCGGAAGAAATGAACGAGCCTCAGGAGGATTTCTGGGCCTCGTTTGGAAAGACAGCCTTGGCACAAATTTTGTCGCTGAGATCAAACGCGTGCCAAAGATGACTGATGGTCCTTGGCAGGCACGGTGATCTTGTGATAGTATATTGATCCCTGAAGGAGATATTTGTCTTTTTCCTTGCTGCTGTCCTCATGAAGGTGAAAACATACAGTCAGCTGCTCAGCGGCACTCCTGGAGCAGGAAGGGATTCATTGACTTACTCAAGGACTCTGCACCGGATTGGTTCTAGTAAATCAGTGAATTCAGATGTTCTTCTCTAAAATTCTTTGATGTAGCTGTGATAACATGATAATGATGATAATGCACCGTAGCAACAATTTGCACAATTATCTTGGAAATTTTCACATCATGTCAATACTTTGTCTTTCTTTTGGTTTACGAAGGCTTTAAATTAATAACTGGTAACATTCTCAAAAGGCTATATGGTGCATTGCTAAATGGATGCTTAAAGCCTCTTATGGCCTCTCACACGCAGCAGTACAGTCACTGTAGTACCAGAGGTTGCTGGAAACATGCTGTCTATTTAAGCCTTTGTGTAGGGTGACATCTAGTGGCTTGAATGAGGTAATGCAGCAGCAGCTGCTGATCCACTAAAGTTTGATTTGACAGACCATTAAAATACAGCCTTTGGATGCAGGTGTGCAGCAGTGAAGCTTTTAGCAAAGTTGCAGAAATTAATATCAAAAACACTATTAAACTTCCCTTTTTCCTTCTGTTATTAACATTACACTTGAATTCACTTTCATAATCTGTCATGTCCAAACTTCTCTATCTCTGTTCACACACACATTAACTTACATCCATTTCCTGGAGACTCACCCTCACCCTGACCCTTACCATAACTCAGGCTTTCACTCAAATATTCAATGAGTTATGATGTGGAGACTTGTATTTTGCCCCCCTAAGGAAGGCCAGTCCCTACAATGTGACTGTGTATATATATATATGAGTCCCCCACAACATGAGTAAGTCATGCACACACACAGACAATTCTGATCATAGACACTCATCCCAAAGGAGCATATGTTAACTCCAGATGCACCTGAGTAGTTTCTCTGTGTAGCTGTTGTATTATCAGCCGAGCAGAGCTTTGTTCATCACACCTGCTAACTGGATCTGCTAATTGTTGCTGTACAGACAGAGCCACACAAGCCAAATGGAAGCAATTACATTAGATGTTACATTAGAAATGAACAGGTCCCGTGGCGTTGATGTAATCAGTCACTTTAACACATCCAAACCTCTGGAGGACAAAGACGGGAGAGTTCAGAGTGACAGTGAACACGTAACATATTGCAGAATATCCACTGGGAGGCAGGAAAGGAGCGCTGGTTTGTCCTACTGTGTAACAACGAGAGCTTCTGTGAGAGAACAAGACGCGTAATAAAAGCAGGCTTAGAAGATACAAAGAAAGTTAGCAGCTAATCTCCATTTCCACATTGAACAGATGGGTTTTCAGAACGGCATGTCTTTTTGCCAGCACCTGGATAAGGAGCTTATGAGAAAATAATAAGATCCTCTTGGAATGGTTTGCAGCGCTGCTAGCCAAGGTAGTCCGGATTGAATACAATTCTGAAAACCAAAGACATGGCTTAAGGTTGATTTGTTTTGTACACATTGTTCCAAAAAGAGAAACTTAAATCAGCTTAGAGCCGTGCTGATTCTCCTGTGCTCTCAGGGATGGCACTGTGTTTTCCCAGTTGCTTTCATTAGCCCTGTGCTTAATATCTACCACAGTCGAAACCATATTGAAAATGAATATGACTCACATGTTCTTGTAAAGCCATGGAAAATGTCAAGATTCTAGCTTTCGCTGGGCGGTGAGACCACAGCTTTATACTGATCTGAAATAAGAAGCAAGCCGAGTTCAGTGTGTGGGGAGAAACACCCTGTTTTTGGCTTTGCAGTGTTATTTTATGGTGAGTTAATGAGACGAGTTAGCCAGTTCCTCACTGTAAAGTCACTGTTCTCATCCATCCGTGGTGGAAGTATTGCATTTCACAGACATGCCCTTTGAATTCTCAAAAATGTTCTTTTGGTCAAAGAATTAGTGTTAACTAGATTATGACAGGGTATGATGTACATTGTCCTCTGAAGCAACATAAAGTCAGACTTTTTAAGGTGTGATGGAGAGTCACATTATAATATGAATGTGAAGCATTCATCTTCGTCTATTTTCGCTCAGCATAAGGCCTTCAGACATGCTGCTCAATCAAGAAGCGTTCAAACCCACTGAGCTTGATTTTAAATTCAAGCTTTGAGTTTGAAGTTTCCAAAGATACCGCACAGTGTATGCAAGGCTGAATTACTAGAAAATGTGGATAATATTATACATAACATGACTACTTTTTTCCATTTGATGTAATGGCAGTTTGGTGTTTAATATGGTGATATTTTGTTGCTTGAATGGAAGTTGGAGCAACATTGAGCTGCTTATGGGGTAAAATCAAGAGCAACAAACTGTTGTAGCGGAGGGTAACAGAGCATCCCTCGCTGTCAAACACCAGTACATCAGATGTCTGCATGAGTCCAGTCTTTAGTATTCTGACCCACTCTGAGGATGTGAGAGGAGCGTTACCCTCTCTCGCTGACTCCCAGCGACAGTGAGGATCTGAAGGGGACAGCATGAGGGCCTGATGGAGCTCCGTCTGATCTTTGACACACACAGAATAAAGCAGTGTCTGGTGGATGAGCTACGTCGTCTGTGTGTGGCTCTTTTGTTTGAGGACGTTATATCCTGATCGAGCACAGTGTATAGTATAACACAATATCACATTTTTAAAAAAAATACTAAATAGAGTAGGTGAGGTAAAGTGAGATTTTAACACCTTTATATTTAAGTGTGTCTCTGAGGGTGATTGAGGTCTTAGCCTTTCGACTCGCGGAGGCCTGAACATGTACTTAGTCCTACTAAATGACTTTCTGTGGTGAAAGAGCAAAGCTGTTGTTATTAGTTTTACGGCAGACAGGAATGCCAAATATTTATATATTATATTCTGATTAGTTTTTTTTTTAAATAAAGGAACACTTTGTGAAACCGTGGTCGGTGAACACAGTTTGTTTGCAAATGACTGCATTCTGGTTTTATTAAAATTTAGCACAGACTAGTGACGTTCGTATCAACCTCAGCTTTAAATATAAGTGCTACTTAGCAACTGTTAGCATGCTAGCTTGTAAGATGGTGAGCATGGTAAGCATTATACTTGCCTACCTGCCATGAAAAAATCTTTAAAGAGGCATAAAGTAGCATCATGGAAACGCTCAAGTAAAAAACAACTTCAGTAAATTCCTTTAGTGACTTTTCCGCCAATGAAATGAACTCGATGTGGTCATGTGACTTGCTCTACCTGTGTGTCCCTGCATGTGAAGCGCTGATTGCAGTAGTAGCATGGCTGAGAGCTGCCTCTGTCCTTACAACATTCAGATCGCCAGAGTTGGCAGACAAGGCACGCACTTCCTGACGCCAGCAGCAGTAACAAGACACACACACACACACACACACACACACACACACACACACACACACACACACACAGAGACAAACTCCCATCACCCCTATTGCCCCCTTCATCCTTCCCCAAACAACCAAAGAAACAACAGTTGCCTGGAAACAATGTAAACCAACAACAACACAGAGGTATCGTCACGGTGCACTGAGAGGAGAGGAGGAGGTGGAGGAGGACATGCATGTGAGTGTGTGAGTCGCGTCGGCACTAAATCTTTCACTTGAGGCACAAACTTGAGAGGGCTGGGTTCACCTCTGGAGCCTTCGCCGGGCCGATGGTGAAAAGAATGTCCTGTAGTAAAAGTCTAACTGCGCCCAATTTGACGCCTGTAAAAGTCTCCGCGGTGCAGATGGATACGCTAATCGAGAGGCAAATTGCTGTGGTATTATGGTGGTATTACTGCGGGCAATTATCAATAGGCAAGTAGACTGCTGTGATCATACCATAAATCTGGCAGGAGTCACTACGCTGCGCACGACCTAATGCCAGCCAGCGTACGAACCTCCGGTGTGCGTAAGCGCCTTAGATGAACTGAGCAGATTATTTGGGCTGAATGGACACAGTGATGCTGTATTGTGGCTACTGTAGCCAGACAGAAGCAAAAGATGGCAGATAGACACACAAAGACGATAAGGGACGCGTGTGAATAGAAGCATTGTGTTATTATAGGATAATCAGCTAAACCCCCCCCCCAACAGTTGTCTGGCTCCTGTCCATAGCAAGATTAAGATTTAAGAGACAAATAGACAAGTGAGTTACAAACTTGCTGTCATTATGCAGTAATTGGTGTGTAATCAGTAGTCAGCGTGTGTATGAGTGAAAGCAGGCTGTGTGTGGTGGTGTGAGTGTGTGTGTGTGTGTGTGTGTGTGTGTGTGTGTGTGTGTGCATGCTGCTGTATCTATGTGTTTATCACAAACAATGATCTCCTGAATGAACTGCACACATTTAAAGTCAAAGGAGAGAATCGCTCATGTCACATCAACACATTATCCCATCAATCATGTTAACTTGTGTTTGTTTTGTTGAAATTGCTCTTCTGTCATCAGCGTCTCTGCAGGCTCCTCTTGTACAGACGCATTCCTGTTTGATGGATCATTTAAATCTTTTATAAGGGACTAAAAAGCATCATTTTGAACTGTAGATGGCAGCCTTGATCCTGGTAGACAGCTGTTTTGACATATTTACTGTGTAAACCATAAAAAAAGACCTTCCTAAAGCTCAAAATTCTGAAATTTCCAACATACAAGACTGCTCAAGTCTCCTTTCCAGCTCCAATGACTGGCATTGTAATGCATCAATACATCAAGCTCTGCTATGTCTTCAGTGACATCCTAATCTCTGCAATATTTGCGGTTAGAAAGCGAGTTAAAAGCAGGTTTGCACCAAAGTCTGCGATAAGACTTTCCACCGGCCTCGGAGCTGTGATGTTACCCTGCGCATGTGTGTCCCCATCTGATTCTGATCAGGCCTTTTTACTGCTGCGCGCCGAGTTGCGGGGTGCTTGGAGCCTAACAGGCATATTTTTAGGCCGGGGGGGCGGGGTGGGGGGTGAGGGGTGCCATTGAAAGCCGAGACATAATTATGAAATGTAAGTTGGAATATTGTTTTTATTACAAAGCCAAACAAATGTGTCTCTGCCGCGACTCACATCAAAGGTGTCTGTGTGACGACTAACCGCCGAGTGGAGGCTTTGTGCTCGAGGCTTAATGAAAAGCAAATGCTGCTTGTATGTGTGAGGGCAACAAAAGTGTGAGGTCTGCAAGTGTCACTCCAAGTGTCGGCTTGAGTACGTGTCTGTGCGCCTTTTTATCTCTATCGCGTACGGCGCTCACACATGTGGGTCTCTGTGTGCTTTCCACTGTACACGGCGAGGAGCAAGGCATCTATCACTTACAGGCTATTAATTAGAGCCCAGTGTCATGTGGTGAGACGTCGTCACTGCTCATGAAAGAATGGAAAATTCAATTAGTTCACTTCGAGGCATGAGGTGCAGTAACTCTCACAGCACTTGATGAAATGCCTCGGATTGGATGATCAATGCGCGCGTCTCCCCGCTCCACGTGTGGGGTGGTCCTCTGGATGATTCCACCCCATACATCTGTCAACGCATCATCCGAGAAGGTGTACATTAAGTTATTGTGAAGCGTACGCGCTAATTATGACCTCAGCTCTGTTTTTAGCCGTATGGAGAGCAGCAGAGAGCCAGTCAGTCCGTCGCTATCTAAACAACATTAAATTACATGGAAACTTGGAGAGAGGAACACACAAACACTTTATCTGTACGCTGTCTCCTTTTTGGCTTTACTGTGAGTGAGTGATTGCGGCACGGAATTCCTCATCGCTCTGGCCTTTTGTTGGGATTGCATCGCTCGAATAGTTTCCACCCCACCCCCCACCCCCAGTTCAGACCCATTTTATTTATCGGCCATGTCTCATCGTTAGACAGGGGGAGCACGCATGGCTGCCTCGGTGCCCAGAGAGTGGAAATGTGACGGGCTGACAAACGGGCGAGTGTGGACAGACGTTTGTTGTGTCTAGACGGAGGCCTGGGAGGCTGTCATGGTCTCAGGGTAAACTGGTCTCATGGGAGACGCACTGTAAACTTGTCATGGTGGTATTGTGTGGGAGGCATGCTGGGCTCTGTTGTGAACTTGGAGAGTTTGCACACAGTCGTATGTGTTTGACCAAGTAGACACGGAGCGGAGAAGAACACTTAGACACCGTAATCTTCTGTGTGAGCATGGATTTGGGCATTTGCACGTGAAAAGGCAGCTCGATGGTGAGGTTAAAAGTTTTTTAAAAGTCTCTTATATAACATGTAATTCCGCATCATTTCAACGACTGCGTTGTTGTGAGGATCTGCTACACATTCAAATATAGTCAATGAAATAGTGCACTCTGATTTGAAATATCTCTGTTCCTGTTTGTTTAAAACCTCAAGAATCACATTTTCTGGACAAATAAACAATTGCTGCAGTGAGATTCAGTCATCAGGCCACGGCGTGAGCATATGCGTCAGAACACTGTGCATGTAAAAGCGGTCATTTACAATCCAACACCCTAACCCCAACCCGAGCGACGCATATTCATCACTTTAGCACTCCGCACACAGGCCCTCCTCAGAGGGAGAATGGTGTCGACACAGAAATCTGTCACCTCTCCCTCCCCAGACACGCCTGAGTCAGGCTGCTGTTGCACAGATGAAGCGCAGCACCCACTTTTAAAGCCTGCAGAGACAAGAGGATTTAAGCTGAGAAGAAAAACTACTTGGTCTTTTTGTACCCAACATTTATCCAAGCAGAGTTGGAAGGTTCTTCCTCTTGCTTCAAAGTCCTTCAGTTACACACTTTCATACCTGCAAGCTGGAAACCCAGTGCGTGGACAGCGAGCAGCAGCCGAACACTGGGGTTATTGTTCTGGGCTAAGCGCACTTTTACAGTGGCAATCCTTGTATACAAGCATACACGGTTATTTTTCCCTTTCTGTTTGCATCTGTGACTGTAAACATTATCAGGAAATGTTCTCTTGTCTTATCAGGCCAAAAGAAGGAACTGCTGCAAGTGTGGAACAAATTGTTCTGCTGCATTTCGTTCAGTCTAATCTGCTCTCTGTATGGGACAGACTCCCAGTGAAAGCCTTTGTTTACCTTGGTGAACTTTGAGATTAGCTTTCTCTTCTCTCACACACTGAGGTCTTTCTCTTCACTATTGTGTCATTTGACTTGACAAAAAGAAGCACGTCCAAAAGACAAAGCGGGAGGTGAGGTGACAAGCAGCTGTGTACACTGAGGTCATGCTCTCTTTCAGGGTCGGAGCCGCTCGCTGTCATTCTTTTGGTATTTCATGAACACTGCAGCGTCGCAAGTGAATGCTTCTAAGTGTCAAGTAATGATTTGTA
Source organism: Chaetodon auriga (assembly GCF_051107435.1). Classification (NCBI taxonomy): domain Eukaryota; kingdom Metazoa; phylum Chordata; class Actinopteri; order Chaetodontiformes; family Chaetodontidae; genus Chaetodon; species Chaetodon auriga. The sequence continues at coordinate 10,072,736 of NC_135094.1, forward strand.
TCACGGGCTGTGACCCAAAGAAAATCTGGCATGCTACATTTGTCAATCGCCAAAAGAAGGGGAAATGGTTAGAGGAGGAAGCGGTGAGGATGGATGAAGAGGGAGGAGGGAAAGGTGAAGGCCCAAACTTAAGGAGTTCTCACGACCAGCAAACTACCCAAATCGCCGGTGGCACTCTCTGTCCCCACCCCCTCCAATGCAGACCGGGATGAATGGGACATTTAATATTGCTCTGCTTAAGGGTATTACTGGAACGTATCTGTCCTCCTCAGAAGACTAAAACAACACTCGTACTCATATAGCCCGGACACGATGTGAATGGCATGACGGCGTATTGATTTAGATCCTTTGCCAACAGTTTAAGACTGTAATGTAGTCAGAACTAGTTAAGAGCACAGCATGATACTGCACTATGAATATAAAGTAGTTTCATTTAAAAGACATGAAATATTCAGAAAAAGCTTTTGTGAATGTAATATTATCATTCTTCATTCATTTACTTTTTAGTCAGAGGTTTTGTTTGCTCTCTACATGTGAACATTGATATTTTGACATCCACCATCCCCTCTGTTAATTTTAAGATACTTACTGATTTCTGAACTCGTTGTGCTCTTACCTGACTGAATGCTCACTTTAGCATGCTAATATAGCAGGTTTGACGTTTATGATGTTCACCACCCTAGTTTAGCATGTTAGCATGCTATGCTAAATTAGCACAAAATGCAGAGTATAGCTGAGGCTGATGGGACTGTCATTAGTTTTGCAGCTGTTAGGTCATAAAGCAGAAATAATAATAATTTTTTGCTGGGGCTTAATGAAAAGTCAAAGGTTTAGGTTTGGATAAAATGTAAAATTTGTCCTCTGGGGACCATGAATGCTTGTAGAAAAACCTGATGGTTATCCCTCCTGTAGTTGTCAACATATGTCAAAGTTTAGCATCCGCAGAGACACACTGCGATCATGGCTTAAAAACACACTGCCAGATTAGTGCAGATCTCCTCCAGGTGTGTCTGGAGGCACGTGGGAGCAGCTGTTGACTAACCAGCCAGTGAAGGGGAGTGAGGCGTCAGCCATCAGTGTCGGCATAAAAGCATGAGCAGCTTGAGCACACAGTCATAAATACGCACAAAAACTATTAGGCTGATGGGTCCAGTAGTATGTGAGATAAGCTTCACACACCGATACATGCACACACACCAGATGGTGGAGATAGAAATAGGGTTAAGGAATGTGTTTCTTGTGCATTTGTGAAAAAACAACACTTAGAATTAATTAACACAAGACTCTGCTCAGCTGAAGAGGTCAGGACAGAGTGATCAGACTGAAGGGATGATTTCCTGACATTCAGAGGAGACAGGGGAGATTTTCTGGCTCGGTGCCACGCTGATGGATGGAGGGAGAGCGTTCTCATGAGCAAGTGTCATCTAATCTAATCCGGGTGATTAGTCATGCTTTCTCCTCTTTCAAGGTGTGGGGCCCGTTCCCCCACCCGCCCAACCAGGGGCCAGGTAACGCGATCTCTAAGTGAAAAGTATCAATGTTGGTTTCAAGTGACTCGGCGCACACATACACTGTACTGTATGTACAACAGCAGGAACAATGGCAGCGAGAGGCGTGAATGCACTGTATGTCCTGAGGCCAACCCCTGTCATTGGCAAAGCTCCTAAATTCTTCTGGTCTGATGGGAAGAACGGGACAAATATTATTACGGTGACCAGTCAAAATGTCCTGCGTGATTCAGCATGTGTTTTGAAAAGCTCGACCAGCGCAATTAGCCAAGGAAGAGTCCAGACACCCACTCGCTATTCATTGTCATAACACGGAAAGTACTGCAATATGTTTTATCTCTCGAGGATGCATTCAAAACCAAAATGGTCTGGCCGATTCTGACTTCTCCTTTGATCCTCTGTTCTATTTAACAAACCGTTACAGTTCTCCGCTTTGCTACAGAAAACACTGACTTCACATTGTCCTCCTTCACTGCACTGCTTTCATAAATCTTGTCATTGGCGTGATTTATGCTTTTTTTTCACTATCTTGCTCGTACAGTGTCGATTAAAGAAACATGTCGCGTTGTGTGCCGTGATGCTGAACGTTTAGCCCTCTGACATGATAGCTGATGATCCTGTTTAGGCTTAAATCACCTCCAAACTTTCAGTCCTTCCATGTGGAGAGCGTTCATAGGGAACAGCTGTGTTGTTGAGATAAAGCAGATATCCTGGAAAACAGAGGGAAGGCAGACAAAAAGAGAGTTTATTTTATGTATATATACATTAAAATGGGACTGCACCTGTTGTGTCTTTGTGTTTGTGCGGGTGTAAGCTTATGCTCACACTGTGACTGCAGAGAAAAACAGGCAGAGTAAGAGGTTGAGATGAACAGTGTTGGCGTGTCAGATACATATGGACTTCCTTAGAGGGAAGGGGGTCTGTGTTTGTGTGTGTGTGTGTGTGTGTGTGTGTGTGTGTGTGCTCTCGAGGACACAGGGAGAGATCAGACGAAACCCAACTTTCCAGCTCTCCATCTCCCTCTTACCACTCATTTCTCCTCGCCGACTTCATTGTTCTTTGTCCCCACCCTCGTCAGCTTGTTAACGCGCCCTTCCTGTTTCTGCGCTGCCACGATGGGGCACTGTCATCGACTCATCCGTGTCTTCTCTGTAACAAAGACTTGACGATGCGAGCTGCTTTTTTCCCCTCTGAATGTGTGTGTTTTTGTGGATGTTTGTGTGCGCAGTGCGTGTCAGCGAGGCAGTGGGCGCAGCGGCGTGGCTGCGCTGAAAGTGTTTATTTACTGTGATGTGCTCGCTTGCCTCTTTCGCTCTTAGCAGACTGTCATCGCTGGGCATCATATTGACAAGGGAGACACCAAAGTATGATTAATGACTGTCTTTTCTCTCGCTTCTTTTCTCTCCCTTGTCCTTGCTTTCCGTCTCCTTCCGCTGTCTCTCCTCGTGTCTCTTCGCCCCCCCCTCCTCCTCAGAGGACCTTGATGACCTGCGGATGGAGGGCGTGACGGGCTTGGCTCCATCCGGCAGTAAGTTCAGCCAGGGACGCAGCTCCTATCAGCCTGAACCACAGGCCAAGGTCACACTCAACATCTGCTCTAGGTGTGCCAGGTAATTCTTTCCTTCTCTTATCTGGTGTCTTTGAGAGAGTTTGTGTTCATTTAAACAGCACAGCTGTGTAGCATCAGTCTTCTTCTACAGGGTTTTAAAGGAATGATTAGACATTTGGGGAAAGTCTCTCATTTGCGTTCGATTCTCATCCGTCTGTCCAGTAGATATACAACTGCAGCCAGCAGCCGGTGGGCTTATCTTGGCATTAAGACTGGAAACAGGTGTAAAAACAACAACTTGTGGTTTTACTGGACCTTATGTTCTCTATTATTTCTGGACCCGGAGCAGCGGCTTCCTTAAGCCCTGTCATCATCGGGCAACCAGCAGAGACATCAAGAGGTCACTGTGCCAGGCCAAGAAATAGTCCAGCACACAACCTCTGTAAAACCTGTTGTTTTTGCACTCCAGATTTTGAACGGATTAAACTAATAAGATGGCTTTTAGGCAAATTCTGTCATTTTTGGACAGAGCCGCGCTAAATGTTTGCAGTCTTCATGCTAAGCTAAGCTAACCGCCTGCTGGCTGTGTCTTCATAATGAACAGACATGAGAGTGGTGTCAATCTTCTCGTCTAACTCTCAACAAGAAGAGAAAAGCACGCACGTGTATCTCCCAAAATTCAAACTACCTATCTAAGACTTCTATGAATTCAAGCACATTTTAGCGACAGTAAAGTTGCCGCAGTCACTGTAATCGATTTGTTTCTTTCCAGCATCCAAGCCTGACTCCTCCTTGTGCCCTCTCCTCCACTCCCCCACCCACTCTCTCTGCATCTGTATCAGAGGCAGCATACCTCAATATTCAAAGCAGAGAATAATATCATATCTGAAGTGCATTCCTGTCCCTTGCCTTGTTTTCACAAATCAGCCCGAGCACTGATAATCATCTCCATTATCACCCTTTCTCTTTTTATCACAGTTTTTCTCTTCCGACACATTTCCTGTTCCCCCTGATCCACAGCATCAGTCCAGAGCTCAGATTTCTGAGTGTTGGGTGTGATACCACAGGCAGGTGTGGGCAGGACTCTTCCTTGATGCCAGTCAAAGATAAACTGGTATCTGTTCGATGAGACGCCAGGCACACATCTGCCTACACAGCCTCCTCTGTTTGGGGTTTGGCATTTGTTTGTTTCCTACTCTTCTTTCATTCACGGTGCTTATCAGTTTCGCTCCACGCACATGATGTGGGATGTTGTCAGAGGTTCTGCAGGGCCATGAATGGTGTCAGTGGATTTTTTTGGTTGGCAGTTTATCGACTGGATGTTTTTAAGCAAAGAGTTTATACCTTTGGCCCTTCATTGAGTCCCCGGGTCAGATCAGTGGCCGAGCAAAAACAGCATCTGTATCTGGAGTTGTTTTTTGGCTCATTCGCTGAGCTTTTTTTTTTTCCTGACTGAAATGTCAGACATCTGTTCTCCTTCTCTGTCTTCTTCTCTCCTTCTGGTTCAGTCCAAATTCTTGCCTCGTCTTCTATAACCTGACCACAAAACCCTACTGGCGAAGGAGTCGTGGTCGTTCATAGTCATTTTTGGTGAGTGTAAGGGCCATAAACAGATCACTAAGCTGGAAAAGTGTTGCACGCACGGTATGCCTTTTGTGCTATTGTGGAGACACGTCATTCTGAAATCAGGAGTTGTGCAGGAGTTCATGCATGCACACACACAGATATTCATGAATCCACTCATAAAACGTGTGCGTGCATGTCCTTGCACGCATTCGCACAGACTGCCTGTGTGAGGAGGAGATAGTGGAGGCAGAGGTCAGGGCGCAGTTGGAGAGGGATAATCCTAACAGAGACTTTATGCTGTTTGCATGAGCGCTCTGTCTTGATGGGATTGCCAGAAACACCTTTCAAACGAGGCTCAGTATGAAGCCAACCTTTAAACTGACTCCTCAGAGCACTAACATATGTGGCACAGTTGGTGCCCCCGTGTTTCACACCTGCAGACAGTACTACTGTACAGATGTGACCTTGTGCTCAGACTGAAGTTTTAAAGTTATTTTTTTACAGTTAGTATAAAGTTAAGGCCTGAGAATATTGGGTGGATTCTTTCTGATGTTATTTAACTCCTGCAAAGATAGTGGAGGGTTGCTTGGTCCTGTGTGGATCTGTGAACACTGACCCACAAGCATTCCTCACATACTCGTCACCCCTCAGGCTCCCTTTTTTCCTGCATGCAAACTCTGATGGGTCACTGAGGTCCAGTATTCTGTGCATCACACTTCAAAAGCATGTACACTGTTTTCAGTCCCTTTCGTTGTCTGGCCAAACGAGGCCGAGCCGCTCGGCTTTATGATGCGCCGCCCAAAGCCGACAAGAGGTGACGCTTACTTTCACACCCACAGCGTGAAGGCGACAACTCGGTTCCTCCCCAGCGAGCGTTTATTAATTTCCAGCAGCGCTCCTGTGTGGTACTGTGTTCAAGATCCGCCTGTAATGCTGTATGAGATGTAAATGAATTACTGTAGAAGCCAACTACACAATAACATCATACAGACGAAAACACTTTAAGAAAACACTTTTTTATTAAAGAAAATACTGTTTTCCATTTTAGACTCAGCTCAGGATTAATTTCTGTATATTGTCTGAGATACTGTGTTTATACTGTAGATTTCAGTATGTGCATATTATCTTTCTTTCATAATAGAGTTCATGATGAGTAAGCCTTGCACGGCAGTATCACTTTTCCATTTGAACTGGCTGACCTCAAACTGAAATGTTTCCCAGCATTTAGACACCTTCCTCGGCCATTGTCCTTTTCCTTTCCCTCTGTCCGCAGCACCAAACAGTCCAGTCAGCCTGTGTGGCTCCTAACCAGCAGTGGCAGGTCAGGAAACACGCCGCTTCCTCTGGCTCTCCACTGGTTGGTTGAAGTGTAAAGTGCCGTGTGGCCTGTGTGTTGTGGGCATGTCTCTGTCTCTCGGGCTATAGCTGTGGTCTCACCAGCATTTCATCCACCTCCTTCATCCACCCGATCAGTTCTTTTAATGGCTTTGCGCTCCTGCCACAAAACCTCCTGTGTGCAAACGCATCCCAGAACTTGGGCACAGTCCGGAGGAGTTGGCGGTGCGGTCCAAGGAAATGGATAGATCTCCACAAACCTCATTTGGGCTTGTAGTTCTCATTAAATTAATTGTTTTCATATCAGGAATGTACTGAGGGAATGGTAGTCAGGCCTTGCGGCTATGAGTCGCTTTTGTTCAGAGAATGAGAAGGCCTTGTGATAGTCATCTTGGGTACTTTTTAATGGCCTTATAAAGACCATTAAAGAGAGGCAAAGACAAGGAGAAGGATATATAAAGAAGCAAAGAAACAGAATACACTTTAAAAAGCTGCGTTCTGCTTTTACCCTCGTCGTAGAGGTAGAAACCAAGAGGCCCCGCGGCTGCAGCGGAATGCAGCCGCGCCATAAAAGCGCGTGGATTGCTTTCCTTTGTCTTCAGCTAACACCGATGACAAGGAAATAGCATGCAGTGAAAGCATTTTGCGCTAAAGTAGTGCGTAAATACGGTTAATATGCGGTATGATTTACAGTCGTTAAAAATATGCTGCAGAAAAATAAACGCTGTGTTTAATTCCACACTGATGCTGGAGTGAGTGAATTAGCTTGCAGAAGAATGTAAATGCAGCGAGAAGCCACGTGTCACATGTTTATCTTCCCACTGAAAAGGCATTTCATCGCTGTTTGCCTCTCACCCACAGTATACTCCCCTTCTCGTACCTTAAGGAGACAGCCAGATCTCTCAGACCCGCTTCCATTTCAGTCCAAACATATATCTTTGATAAAAAAAAGCCATGGGGGTTTGAAACACATTATGATAAAGAACTGGATGATTTAAGGGGAAGCAGTGCGTGCCAGATTTTTTTTTTTTTTTTGTGATTTCACTATAATTTCATAAGGACTATTTCAGATTTTTTTCAGCGGGATGAAAAGCTGGGATGATCTGATAGGGTTTGTGCCCCAAATCTGACCCCCATGTTCTTATTTTGTTGGTACCTTCCCAGATTTTGCAGAAGAAGAGATCACAAACTCAATGAACACTTCCTCTTTGTCTCATCACCTCGGACTGATAGAGACTCGCTTGTCTTTTCATCATCTGGCATTCAGTTCCCAAACATGGAAAAATGCAGATTTCAGAGATTATTTAAACACACTCCGCTGCCAATGTGTACAGTCGTGTTATATGTGTTACGTGTTGTTTCTAGGTTGCAGGGGGACAGTCTATCAGACACCAGATCAGAAGAGGAGCACAGGCCTCACATATCTGAACAAGCCGTACCTGACATCTCCTGTGAGTCGCACAACAAAGCTCAAATTCAGAGTATTTGTTTATTTCCATACATTTTTGTCATCTCACGCTCTGCTCTGTCTTTCTCTTTTTCTTTTTGTGTGTGTCGTCCGGAGCAGCTCCATTGCCTGGGGTGGACACGGTGGCGGGACGGTTGCAGGAATGCGAGGCCTTGTCTCAGGTGTCAGCCTCTGTAAGTGTCCTCCCTACATCCATCGCCAAACAATTAAGATCATTTTACAGCCATCAATTACCATGTCGCTTTCTCCTGCTCGGCTTCTATTGTCCCGAGAGCGAGCGAAAAAATCACCGCAAGCCTCCTGTTAATAGGATGGGACCCAAGCTTACACAACAGTTGATAGTGCTGAATAAGTGATACCCCAATGAGAAATCTCTCTGTATCGCTTCAATTACCTCTCAGGGCACTTGTGCGAGCTCTGAAAGGTATAAATGAAAAGAATATCCTGTGACACAACAACAATTGAGGCCAATTTAGAAGTTTTATACAATAGACCTAAATATTTATGGGTTATAGGAGCGCATGCAGTTGTGTTCAGTGGGAGCCTTGCGTGATAACCTCACATGCTTCGGGGGGAAAGAAAGCTATAGAGGCCTAATGTGGTACACACCAGACTCAGACACAGGCAGACACTCACATGCTGTTAATAAAGCGGTCAGCTACGACGCCGGTACCTTTGTATAATTACCCTCCAAAAAAAAAAAGCCAATACCTTTTTTTTTTTTTATATATAATTGCCTGATCTAAGTGTTAGACAAGGTCTTTTACGGTGTTTTCTAAAGAAAGAAAGGGGTTTGGAGCCAAGGCGTTGCTCCGTGTGCAGAGCAGATGCAGAGAGGCTCCAGACTAACTGGGAGCAGACTTTTAGAGACTGAAGGCCCCGTCAAATCAAAGCCTGTAGTCGGAAGTCTGATGGATTAGGCCAAATGCAGTACACTAGCCTCTATCCAGATACTGGCGAAAGTGTGAAGCGCAGACCATCAAACTGCCACTCTTTTATTCAGACGTTCCGAGTGAAAAGCTAAGGCTTGACCAGATGATGGATAGCGTCAGTTTAATGGCTGCGTAACGTCTAACTCGGAGATTTAAGATGATTAATTTAGCTTCCAGTTAAATCTGATGTCCCGTCTGCCACTGACAGGGTTCACCTTTGTTTTGCAGCTGCTCATTCCAGGGGACTAAACACGCCATCTCTCGCCTTACGCCACATCTCCATAGGTTAAGCCCTGTCTGGCACACTTAAGCACAAGGTACTAATGTGTCCCATATGGAAACCACAAGTGCAAACGTCTCCTGTCATCTCCTGTAGCTAATGCGGTTGTTTTGTGTTTAATTGCTTATGTTTGGCTGTCTTTGAAAGGCAAATGCAATTTGTAATAGCTTGTTAGTTTAACTGGTCCTTCAGGGGCTCGTTGGCCACAATCACTGAACAGTATGGAAAAAAAATGTAATGCTTTTATGAGCTTATTTAGAAAAAAGCTCTGGTTGAAGTCATACAGTATGAGAAATGACTTTCTGTAGCTGATTGTGCGTCTTTCTTTTTTTAATTAGCTTATTATTCACTTGCTTAGGCACCAGTGTCACTTTGCATTGCTACAGAAACGTCCAATAGTTTCTTCATGCTCGTGTCAAAGAAAGGATCCATGCAACATTTTCTAGGTTCTAAATTCTGAAGTCGTATTTAATCATTAGCACATTTCAACATGCATGGCAGTCGTTAAATGAAGTATGCCTTGCATCGTACATTGCCCTGGTTTGGCCAGTAAAAGGTTGGTGATGTTGGAAAGTAAACACTGTTAATGGTTATCATTATTAGTCCGACAGGCCCCCTGCCTCTGCCAGCTCCTTTAGGTGATAATTGCCCCATAAAGACAAATACTTTCCGAAAGCAATCGCCAGAGCAAATTCCCCAAGCAGTTCTTCTATAGTTTCCTCAGCAAGTGTTAAATGATATATTTTAATCAACTTTAGCTCTGAGTTGTACTGTATGGGTGTTGCCATCGTAAAATCTGCCAGGGGAAACTGTTCATCTGTAGAAATGAGATAATTAGTGTGATGCAATGCCATATGTATGATACAACGCAGAGCCATTGTTATGGCTTATTTCTGTTTCCAGGGGAAATTTTGGCAGAATTTCAGCCGATACACTGGATGACTTTTTCTGTTTGGCACCAGTCTGCTCCCCACACCTCCACAGCCATGCATGCATGGTTATCCTCTGAGCAAATCTGGGATTTTAGGGGCATATCTCTAATGCAAATTTATTCCTCCAAAGGTTTGTTAAAGATTTCCAGATTTCCTATATTCATGGTTTTCCTGTTATCTGTTGTCTTCGTGCTGTTCCCTAAGTTTTTGTCCAGTGAGCTGTGTGTTGTGGAAAGCATTTACATGGTTTTCAGCTTGTTGGTCTCTGATCTCTCATGCAGATATTATGAAAGCCTATATCGTGAATGCAAAAACAAATTGAGTATGGGAGCTGATAGATAGATAGATTAGATTTATGCCTTTTTGTGAACATTATGATTTCCTGTAATGTATTCTCTCATTTGCCCCTCACTGGTTTTCACTGCTACAGACACAACACTTAATTTTCTCTGCTGGCTCCTCTTCCATGACTTCAAAATAGACAGTAGGCCATACAACTTGTCCTCTCAAAGCTTGAATAAAAGTCTTAACTGTGTTATTGTCAATATCCTGTTTGCTTTTGGCCGTGCTAACTCAGCGGTTGGGCCGGTGAGCCCTGTATACAGTCCATAAAATCCATTAGGTGATTCTGCTGTGAGCCAGAACAACAGGAACTCATTAAAAGCTGAGTGTTACCCCTCGTATCCCGTAGCCTCCCATGGCTATGCAAGCTACTGCAGAAGGGGCTACACCAGCTAAATTAGTTATTTGGAAAACATGTAGTTTTTGCTGTTAAGTTTAGTGGAGGATTTGGTTTTGTTTTATTTGTCTGTGTGCTTCTGTTTTAACCAGTATGTTTGACGGGCTGGTGATCAGTAAAATCCCAAACTTTTTAGTTGGTTAGAATAAAAACAACCCATTGCTACATTGTTCTCTATCTCTGTGCAGATCAACTCCTTATGCCGAAAAGCTCCCATCTGCCAGCGTCTTCCTTTCTTCACTCACACGTCAACTCATCCTTCACCGGATTTGATACGAGAGGCACTCGCCATTGGTCTTTGCTTCTGATTTGCACATTTGGGATGGTTTTTGAGATTTCCATCGGGGAGCGTAAGCTGAGCTTGTGAGATATAGTCTGGCTTTGCAGAGCTCAGGTGGCAGCCATCCAGTCCTCCTTCCTAAAAGTGAAGTTCCATTTATAAGTCTCATTCTGTTTCGATCTCCCTCTTAGCTGGAGGAGGTGTTCAGTATTGGATGAGTCACACTCCCAAAAGGAAAAGCTTTTAAGGAGTGAGCATGATTGGTGAGATGCCTGCTGGGTGCAGTAAGCTTATCACCCCAAGCTCTTATCACACATTAGAACAAGTAGCCCCAATTTATCGATTAAATGCCTAAAAAGTGATGCTCACCTGTGTGTTGTTGTAAAAATGCTCGTGTTTGTGTGTTAGTCCTTATGCTGCTCTGCCTGACCACAACAAGCGGCTCCACCAGTGGTGCTTTGCAGAGCCAGCAGTAGACTCAAACCTCCAACCCAGCCCCACCATGTTTGAGGTCTGTGACTGCATGCACACAGTTCTTGTTGCGCAGAGGGCAATGTTGGACCGAGCCCCAGATTGTGGTGATTATTACTGCTGACCACACACGTATAGCTGCACACATGCAGGCTATAAAATATTTAGCTCTAGACTTCCATCCTCTCTCTTTCTGTCTTGTTTGCTCTCAACATGGAATCAATTTGGCGAGAGCCGAGACCCTTGTTTGTTCGTCGGGCAGAAGCATCACCAGAGGGTTTTTCCTTGTTCTGTTTGAGGACTTTTAGTTTTGTCATACTGGGAGGGAGATTATACAACTTGGGTTTTGCACCACTGACATTAATATACTCATAAGTCATTGCAAAATCCTAGCTGCTCTTTAGTTTGGAGATGAAAAGGCATTGCTTCTCATCTCTTTGTCTGCGCAGATTAAAGCATCAGATCTCAGCATCCAAACAAAGGGAGAGACTTTGACTCATGTGCGCTCATGTCATACACTGTTGCTGATAAGGACAATAGCTGCTTTAGACTGCGGTGAAAGGAAATTACTTTTCATCACTTCATTATGCCTCTTTAGTGTGTAATCAAGTCCATTTTTTGTTTAGTTTTTACATCTGCCGTGTGGAGCCTTGCTGTTTGGTACATGATTTTTTAATATGTGCTGTTTTGGTACACTGTACACGCTGACTTCTTCCAGGTGACTTTGTGAATACGTATGCCTCCACCAAACCTTACGAAACAACAGTCATATTTTGATTGTAATGTCTGTTTATTTATTGATGTTATCTGGAGAGGTGAATTGCTTGCAGACTCGGTGTATCCTGTTTGTTTGCACAGCCATGGGACTGCACAGCTCCACCAGCCTCTGCCTCCGGTCTGCAGACTCCAGGATATATGTTTTTGATTACACTATAGTCTTTCCTTTAGTGGACAGAGGAGCTTGGGGTCAGGAGCAATGCAAATGTTAAGATGTGCACAGTGCTGATAAAGAGAAAATCTCCATATATCGACTTCTTATGAAGCGAGGCTGGGCTTTCTTTTGCCCAATGGACCTTTGAAGGTGAAACTTTCACACCGTATAATGTAGTGACAGTATAATAAAGAATATGAAAATGCATTTGGGAAATTTAAACTAGGAATCTGTTGGTGGCCTTGTTTGCCAGAGCTAAGAAGACCCAGAGAGGGAGAAGGACAAGATGATGTCATTCTGTTGGATTTGGGGGGATACCACCAAAGAGAGAGAAATAAAGTTGGGGAGGGGATTCAGTTGTAATGTTCAACCCGCCTTTCTGCTTTATGAAGGCTGTAATTAAGGATTGGCTTGCGGTGTTGTGGTCCTCCTGCCACAGCGGGCCTCATGTATCTGACAGGCACCAAGATCAATGCCGTAGACCCTGGGAATCCTGTTCTGTCATTTATCAGGGGATAGCAGCTTAACTTGTTTTTTACCCTACCTCTTCTTTGGAGGCAGACTTTTAAGACCACTTTGAATCCTGAGAATCATAAAACGAGCAGCCTGTTATATCCCAGGTTTGTCTTAAAGTGTTGCTGGAAGACTGCACTGTATGTATATCACCAGATCTCCCAGGGCCTTACTCTGTGTCAGCACTTTGTCAAGTCAACTCTGTCTCTCATTAAGTGCTTAGCACATCAGATGATGTAAGCGCTGGCATCGGAGGTATCATAACTTATCTAGAATAAACCAAACTTACAGGAGGTGGAATTATGGCTGACAGATTTTATTTCTCACCTGTGCTTGGAGCTCATGTGCACTTGGTCCACTGGCTTAACAGATCATCTGGCCACTTGTGTCCCATCAAAGGAATAAATCGGAGGATTAGGCATGCTGCCATTGCAGGACTTGGCAACCAGAGTCTGCCTAACAGGTCTCTTTCCAAATCATACACTTGGCCAGGAGGAGGTAGGAGCAAAATAGGCCAAAGCGGCCCCTATAAGTGATCCAATCTGCCTTCTTAGAATTCATTTCCTTTCATATGCTTCAGAATATGATCATCTTTATTTTTGTATAATATCAACATTGTGTGCTCTTGAACTATCCAAAATGGCTGATTTATTGTTCTTTAACTGCTGGTGTAAGTTTGCTGCTGTCAGGCTATTTGCCAACAGACTAGTGTGCACACAAGCTCCTATAGATTTACTGATAGTTATACAAAAATGTCCTGAACCACTACTGACAGTCTATCGTCCCGCATTCGCTAAACAGAGTTCGCTGCACGCTCCAAGCTTTCATCTACACTTGCTGTGGTTTCTTGTGTTTTTCTAAAGCCCATAAAATAATAATTGCCCCTTTTTTCCAGCAGATATGGCTCAGATATTTCCAGCAATAGCTGAAAATTATATAAAGAGTTAATTGAAGGGTCTCTCGTCTAATGTGACTCTCTCTCTTTTCTGTTCTCCTCGCTAACTAGCGTCAGGCTGTCTGGGAGACTGATCTGAAGGCTGTGAGAGGTGGGAGCTCTGTCGGGCAGACGGGCCTGCTACTGGGTGACTCCCTCTTTTCTAAAGAGCTGGAGAACATGGGCAAACAGCTTGCTGGTAGGCACTTCTGTGTGGTGTGCATGTATGTGTGCTGTGCCTTTGTGCATATATGAGTTTGTCTGTGTATTTACGAGCGGCTTTAATGATGAATAGAAGGGTAAGTAAGACTGAGTCAGATCAAATACTTTCTTTGGAATACAAGACGCAGTCTACACTGTGCAAACATTGACACACACACACACACACACTTCAGAACTTATGAAGTTCTTATGAGGGGACTTATGAAATAGAAAGGGGTTTAGAGAGCACTTATGAGGAGTGGGAGGGGCAGAGTCCGGCCAAAGAATGCACTGCTTTTGGCCAAAGGATTTTCTTGCTTAATTAAAACCTGATCTTTCTGCTAAAATGTGTCAAGACTAAATAGAAAAACTAATTAAAGTCATTTCCACGTGCCAGGAATTCATCTCAACTCATCTAACGCTTTGACAGCTTCAATCAATAACTCCCAGCTCTGCCGGGTCACTGTGCTGGAATTTGTGTGTTGATTTGGAAATGGTTTATTCCTAATGTAGTTCAAGCCTCGTCTTTGATACGTGTGACGTCTGAGTGACTCAGAGGCTGCTTTTGTTGTCATGATGATCAAGCGTGACTTTATGAATCAGATGAAAGCCTGCAGTGGAGGCCAGAGGGAATGTCGCCATTTACCGTCATGTGTCACCCATTTGTTTGTTTATGCTTGTCCTCCCACTCTGTTTGACAGCGTCACTGTGTGTAAAGACCTCATACGCGCCTTCACATACCAGACTTATATGAGGCATATTGGGCCTACTTAGTGAAGCTATTACTGTCACCCAACAGTGGTCCCAGATGCTCATCTGCACATTGAAAGCACTGGTTCCCTCAGTGCCTACAGAACAAAACAACATGCTGGCGCTTAGGAGGCACTATCAGAGGACTATTTGTGTTAGCAATACACTCAGTTTTGCCTCAGAGGTCTTCAGATGGCATTCATTTCTAGTTGTTTTACACTGAGTTACTGAACATTCAGGCCAAGGGCTCCCACCAAGCGGCTCAGTGAAGCTGTTCAGCAAACTAATTCGTCTTTCAAGCCTTTATTAGCTGCTAATGTGTTCCATGTTTAGAGCCAGAGCCTCGCTTTTCATCTCGTATTGTTACCCCAATTATGCGGTTGGGAAATCGCTGCTTGTGATGCCTTTTATGACAAAATTGATCAATTTTTTTTTTTTCTCATAATATACAAATAAATTATTGATCAGTGAATGTGTTCATGAATGATGACATTAACTGCAGTTTAATTTGAATGCAGTTTCACCTCAGGGTGGCCATGGTTTAAAAAAAAATATGATTCATTAGTTTTGCTTTTTCCATTTTACAAAACATGCCAAACTGCTCAGCATATCAGTGTTCAATATAAAACCTTGTCAGAGGGGTTCCTACTTTAGAGCCAGAAATATCTGCTCAGAGTACAAGTAAACAAGGCTGAGAATATTTCCAAGCTTTTGATGCCAGCTCTCAATTTTTTTCACTTTTTGTTATTTGATGCTACAGATCCAGTTTTGGTCTGTAGCAAAAGTCCTGAGGTTCAATACCCGGTCTTAGTCACACCATATTAGGAATGTGCACTTCTTCCCATGTTTGTGCTTGATTTATCTATGCAAGAAATGGCTGGAATTTCCATTTCTTCAGGCAGGCAGCATGCTGTATTGTTGTAAGCCTGCAGATGAGATGCAGACTTGTAAGTGAAGTGTGATTAGCGCTTTAGTTTATTTTCGGAGGAGGGACCTAATAAAGTTTGCATGAGCTCTGAATGGCTGTATAGCGTGCTGTGGCCCTGTACTCTCTCACCACGTGCAAATGCTGCTTGATCAAAGACTTCAATAGATTAGATCTGTTTCTATTTCTTCTTGTCTCCCTCTTTCTGTCTTCCCCTGTCTCATTTTCTCCCCGTCCTTTTTCCAGTTCTTATTACTGAACGACTGGATCAGAACTTATCAAAGTTTCATACCATATGGATTTTGATGCTACCTCTTTGATGTCAATGAGCTGTCATTTCATATCAGTGTCTGTGAGATGGCTTGTAGTATTTCTGAGTTGAACACGGTCAACCACATAGAATTTCAGAATAAAGCTGCTTGTGATAGGCAATTCATTAATGCCAGGAAGTAAGGGGAAGCAACTGGTTTACAATAAAATCATGAGCGGAGCGACCATTTACGGAAGGGAGAAAGCCTTTCACAACAAAAACATGTGGTGTTTATCATTATACCGGTAAATAACTTGAGATGAAAATATCTGCTTTATGGGAACTGATTACTAATGAACATATCCTGTTTACGATATAATGATAACACCAGTCATCCAGTCATGGTGTGGGTGGTAAAGGGCTTTAACTTGGAAATCGTCATATGTGGAACACCAATTTTTCATCTGTATATACTAAGTATTTCCACTGCTATCCCCGGTAGGTTTTATGGTCACCATCATGGAGATTATCAAGCAAATTACAAAGCTTCTCCATGGTTTGTAATGTCCCATACTGCAGGCCTGTCATTGCCATGATGTCATATGTCCTGAACACCCCACAAAGTTTATTATCTCGCAATTTTCATTCAGAGTGAGGTCGGCAAAGACCAAGCTACAAGCGCTGTCGTTCGTTTTCGTCCTTGTTATGTAGGAAAGTAACATGTGTGGAATACACTCAGGTTAAAGCAACACAGACGCAGTGTCGTGCAGTACACATGCAGGTTATTGAGCACATGCAGGACACTAAGCAGTATGTGCTCTGCATTGCATCTCACCATAGAGGCTGACCTCTGTACAATCAGAGCTGATTAAGCACAGAAACAGCAGTCTAATTATACATGTCAGAGAATTAAATGTATCTGATCCCTGAAGGATTGTACACAAAATAGTCTGGAATAGATTTCGAACCAACTAAGTAATGTCCCAGAGCTGAGTTTAGAGTAGTATTGCAGATGCTTTCGGCTTTGCATATTAAATGGATATTTGTCAGTGAGTAGGGGCATATGCTTCACATTTTTCCATGAAAAAAAAATGTTTGTATTGGAGAAAAGCATCATTTGCGTAAAAACAAGGAAGTCAAGGTTTGTGAAATACTTGTCATGCTTCCCTTTGTTATTTATTTAACGTCACACATATACAGTTCTCCAGAAATACTTGCTTCTGATGAGTCATTCCTGAAATTATTCCTCTCAAATGATAACTCCCAGACTGGTTTGTTGAATCTCGATTGCCAAAGTCTTGAACAAAAGCATGAAACACGGAAAAAGTGACCCAGATGTTGATCGCAGAAGTTGGCAGCGTCACTTCTTTCACAAACAGAAATGTTTTTGAGACTACCAGTGAGGCAAACAAATGTGTTTTTGTCAGGCACGGGAACATTTTTACCAGGCTGTGCTTACTGTATAGCAACTTGGAACCTTTTCTGACAGAGGAAGCTGGATTCACCACAATTTACAGGGTCTATAAATATTGTCATCATTGCCCAGAAGAAGGATTAAACCGAGCAGTCTCGCCTACTTTAATGCTCAGTAAAGTTCGTGAATCATCAGTCTTGTAGGACATCATAACCTCATAGCGCAGCCTCTGAATATGTAATAAAAAATAAATCAGATTTTATCTTGGAATCTCTTAGTCCGTTCACCAGAGTTATCTGGGATTTGTTTTACAGGCATTGCTGTGTTACAGTTGTTGTGTTCATGTAAAGACTATTTAAACATTCTCATTTAAAAATATGGGGGAAAAAACAACAGAAATGCAACGAGGAAGCATGACAGACTCCTTCATTAACTGTATGTGTTGACTCTCACATGTGGATCTTGACTTGGATTGTCTCCCCCATTCTCCCTGCAGAGGTTGAGAAGGACCTGGCCAAGCTTGCAGAAGTAGGGAAGATGACCACTCGCAGCTCCAATAATCCGCACAGTAGTCTGCTCCACACCCCTCTGCGCCACAGAACGCTACCCGACACACTTCCCCTCACCAGCCTGGTCTCTAGGCCCCAGTCTCCAGCTGGCGGCCTCTCGAGTAAGCCCTGTGGTGTGGGCCTCCCTTTGCTCAGCCCCAAGCCCACCTCCCTGGTCATGGGTCGGACTCAATCTCCCAGCAACCCTGGGAGCAGGACTCAAACCCCCAGAACGCCCAGCAGGCCCCTGACCCCAAATAGTTTACTGACACGCTCCACCTTTAACCCTGGATCTCATAAAGAGGTGACCTTCAGGCGGTCGCGGAGCCGCCCTGTGACGCCCACAAGTCAGCCCACACATCCCCGACCGCTGCTCACCCCTCCTGGACTAAGCACTACTGACAGCCTTGGTGCCAGCCTACGGGCCTATCTGTCTGAGGTAAGACCCTAAATTGAGCTCTGCCATCAACAACACTGTTTAGAGGCAGTTTAAGCAGTATCTTTGGACAGAGCCAGAGTAGCTTTTTCACTGATTCTAGTCATTATGCAAAGCTAAGCTAACCGTCTCCTGGCTGGAGCTTCATATTTAATGGGCAGACATGTAGACTGGTATCGATTTTCTCATCCACCTTTTGGCCTGAAAGTGAATAAGCACATTTCACAAAGTGTCAGCACTGAATCTGCCATGGCCATGGTGTGACATAAAATTCTACATATTACATTTTAGCCAGGCGTCACATTTATTGCGATTTATCTACTGTAGCAATGAAATAGACACAGTGTGTAAAACATAGAGTAAAAGTGTCATAAACTTTGGGTCATGGACTTATATATATCACTCCAGCGTTGCTGTAATGTTTCAGTATGGCGAGCGTGAACTTGTGTGCCGAGTGTCAATCAGGCTTGGTGCCCAAGCAAAGCTGGCTGTGGAACATGAGCGCGGTTATGACTGAGAGCACCAGAACACACAATATCACACATGTGCGTGCCCTCACGAACACACACGTACGCTTCGTGTGGGGTTTAGTGGAGAGTCATGGAGGTCCGTACAGTAGTATGTCATTTCACTGTGGAAAAATGAGTCTGGCATGAAAGGAGAACTTTCAATGGGATTACTTTCTTACTTTGCTTTCATGATTTTCTTAACAGCGGCGCTGTTAAATATGAGACTTTTTGAAGGCTTTATTAATGGTGGACAGGAATTTTACAGTCCCTCTGTATACTTTTTGACAATTATGCTGGTTGACACCCAGAGAGATTATCCAAAACACTAGTGCACCCGGTCTGCTTTTATTGAGGCCACCTGGTCCAATGTTGAAGGGCTAAAGCCTGTAAACAAGGCCGGTTTAGAGAGCTGAGGGAGCTTTTTAGACACTGGATGTACAGAAATGAAAAGGATTGGGGCTCCATCATTTCAATTATGAAAACCAAGAGTCTTTTGTAGCGGGGGTCGTCCTGATAGTCACTGTGGGAGAAATGGCATTGCCTACTCCCTGCTGGAGGTCACATTTGTACCGTTGCATGTTACATACCGTTATATTGCCCAACCCTGTTTAGTACTGCTGTGCCTTCCGTGTGTGTGTGGGTATGGGTGTGTTTGTGCGTGTGTCACTTTATTGACCCATGGCTCCTTTTCATGGCATCGTTGCCTCTTTTAATGTAATACCATTAGAGCCTTAAACAGGATGAAGAAAACCACAATCTGTTTGAATATGAAGACATTCTGAAGTTAGTTTAGATTCCATGTTTGAAATCTAAAACGGCTAAATGAGACGCAGCTGGGCGGACTAAATATTTCTGTACGTTATGTTTTGCTTTCATTCACGACAAGACCTTGAACAAGACATGTACAGTATGTATATAGAGGAACAGATGGGTAACTTCAAATACTGACCTTGTTTTCCATCTCTATTTCCTTCTGTCCATTATCTTCACAGAGTAAGTCTTCCATCATTTCTGTTCTGCTCTATTTTTCCACATCAGGATGAGTTTTACCAGCAGTTACAGGCCATCAGACAGCCTTGGCATATTCCCAGTGACACAGACAGTGACATCCTGGAGCCTCCTGAGCAGGATAAGAGTGAGTAACCTGCCTTGCTTTTTCTTTCTTTCCTTCCTTCCTTCCTTCCTTCCTTGCTTCTTTTTTAAACCCTGGATTTGATTGTTTATCATTGCCTCATTCAAGCTGTCTGTACTTCAGAGAGAGCTAACGTTCACAGTTCAGTTTCAGTTGCAGGCGCTTCCTCAGAGGCTCTACGTTGAGTCCACAGTTCACAAATTACCCCTCGAATGTTTTTACCTCCCCGCTGTTTTTTTTTTTTTCTTCGGAAGATGTGACGCTCATTTCAGTACTGTAATGTCACTTTACAACAGTGGGTAACTAAGTGGCTTTAGATCTATTAAAAAAATTTGGAGCTGGCGCAACAAAAGCTGACACATGAAGATTTTCACAGTTGGGTGAAATCCTGGGGGGTTTCATGTTAAATTTTCTTTCCTGGCAACGCATAAGAGATATATCTCTATCAAGATCCCGTCGATAGACATGAACGGGTCTTACTTGAAAGCCGTAAATCCAGTCATAGTGGTGGTCTGGCTGGGATACAGTACAGTACATTACTCTGGCTTTGAACATGACAGAATTAGATCAGACCTCCTTGAATGTTCTGGTCCGTAAATCAAATGGATGTATGTGGCAGTAAGGCTTGATTGTCAGAGGCTTGTAGTTCTCAATTCACTGAGGTCCACTAACAAACTGTCAAATTTATGCTCTCTTAACACTGGTTAATATGGTGAAACTTCTCTGATCCTCAGAACTAAAGTGTAAAATATATTCTGACGGGACCACTAAAAAACACTGGCTCGTTAAATTCAATAGGTTCTTCAACCCTGGGACTGTTTTTATTAAATTACTGTGTAATTATTAGATTATTATGGGGTATGGTCTGCAACGATGATATTTTTGTCAGGGGATGATGTGAAATTGAAAGCTCAGAAGTGCAAAGACAGTCCGCAATACTAAAGTTTCATCCTCTGAGGAACATGAACCCCCTCCGTGGCAGTCTAACCATAACGTTTGAGTGGTAATACAAACAGAAATTATGGCCGAGTAAAAAGTCACAAAATGACCAGAAACATAATGACTAATCTTCTTGGGACAATGGGAGTCCATACTTAACTCTACTGACATCTAGCCATTTGTTTTTGCAATGCCTTTTGGACCAGAGAGTTTGTCGAGGAGAAAATTTGACCTTGTTACACAAATTTCATGGCAATTTGACTTGCAGCTGCCAAGATATCTTTCTCTGGACCAACATATTGGATGGACAAAGCGAACTAGCAGACCAACAGAGCGCTGTTACCAAATTTAGATCGCATGTTCACTACTGAGGCAACAGTGCTCTGAAGTTAATTTATGATCGAGTCGAAAAATTATATATGCCATGAATTCAGAAATGTTCTCAAATTAACTTAGCCCTGTTTTCTCCGTAAACAAAGCATCGGCATCGGCTACTCGAACTGAAAATCAAGTGCATGTGTGGACTCAAAAAGACAGCTTTCATTGACGTTATGACACAAGAATTCCAGTCAAACAAAAGATCAAGCAGGCAAATGGATGTCACATGGAAATATAACCCTCCTGACAAGTTCCTCTAGAGGCTCGTTGTTTTGCCAAATGTGTATCTTGCAAAATAAATGGATAAATTTTCCTAATAGCCCCTGGGGGCCTGCTCCAAGCCTTGGCAATGGTAACGGCATGTTGAGAAAGGATATGAGCTGCACATTGAATTAGAGGTGGCTCAGAGAGACTGACAGAGGAAAAGAGACCCAACAGCCACAAGACGTGACAAAGCACTTTCTGGCGTGAGAGAGGGCCCACAGGGTTGTTCGCTGGAGTCTGGTTTGTGTATATGTGCATGCGTAACTGTGTGTATTAAACCTGTGAGTGATTGTATTAGTCAGGGTAAGACATTCAAATTGTTTTCAGACAACATTTTCTCCCCATTAATCTGATTTTTTTCAGTCTTTTCAGGAGTGAGTTTTTAGTCTATGAAATAGTACAGTTGAATCGCATGCTGGCAACTGAACACTTCACTGTACAGATTTGAAAAAAATTATAATCTACATACAGAGGCACACATCAACGATAAGCTCAAATCTCTATTGCCTAAATTTAACACATGAATGTGGACACATTTTTCCATAAAGTGGTGTTTGGGTGCAGCCACGTACCTGTGATCACATGTGTGTCCGTGAACGCTGGACTCAGTGACAACCTCTTCTCAGTATCACAGCAGATGTGTCTGAGCTGGCGCCAAGTGTATGGTGAGAGCTAAATAATAGGGGAAAAAAAATCCATAGCTATTTCCTGTTATTCTATAAACTTCCACAATTGGACAACCACACATACCACAATGGAGATGAAAGAAGTCTGTCCTTTTTCTCACTCCAAAGCGCTCGGTTACGAATGGCTGCGGCCGTCCGACTCGGCACATTAATAAACCTAACATAGACGTGAACAGTGGAGGTAAATCAGTGTGTTACATTATACACCTGTCAAGATTGCTTATAAGATGCTGTATTTACAGTGTTTAAAGACAGTTTGTGTTTGTGCCTGGTGGACATGTTGACCATCTGAGCATATATACATCCGTCACATTTCTTAAAAAACTATGAAAAAAGTAATGTTTTGGATTAGCTTCAGCTCCATATGATGAAAATCTTATTTGCTTTCTTGCTGGCATTTATATGACAAGACTGGTATCACTCACATACAGCCTGTTACAAATGAAGCTACAACATGTTAGCATAGCCTTATCTTATCATATAAAGTCTGGGGGAAACAACTAACCTGGTTCTTTCTTCAAAGGTGACAAAATCCACCTACCAGCACCTGTAAAGTTCACTAGTTAATAGTTTAGATCTCTTTTGTTGTTTCCATAAAAACTGTGCTAGATGTTTCACCCATTTTCAGAGTTTTTAAGCATAGCTAAGCTGTAGCCATAGCTTCATATTTAACAGAAAGACAGCATGAGACTCTTAGCAAGACAGCGAATAACCAAAATTATTTCCCAAAATGTCAGCCTGTTCTTTCCTATGCTGCCTTACATGACACATTTCCTCTCTTCATTTTTTTACAGGTGGTGCACGAGATGCCAATAAGAGATCTGTGTTTTCAGGTGAGAATGTGAACAGTTACAGCCCAAAGCTCAGAGAGACAGACTCGTGTTAGAATGTGCTAAATTCATTTTGCTATTGTAAGCAACAGCCTTAAGTTTAGAGAGCCTCTGCGTCTGTCAGTGACCTCATTTGCAGAGCCACAACACGTTACCCAAATAACTGCCATTGGCTGACTAACTGTAGAAGCCTCCACCTTCATTTATGGTCCATTCAATTACAGTTACAGGCTAAATGGAGGGCACAGTGGCTCTGAAATGTGATTGGTGGAGGCTGGCCATGTGTGGAGACGGGAACGCTGTTGCCCAGTTCCATTAAGTCACTTGGGTTCTGAGTTTACACGCAGCAGACAGCGTCAACTCTCAGCGTCAACATTTGGGAGAAAGAGAAAGTCTGTCTGGTTTGAGGTTGTCTGCGGTTCTCCTTCTTGTGGCTCTGGAGGTGCCCACAGTTCCCAGTGTCAGGGTGCCAGTCTGGACGGAGATCTGAGAGCAGGCTGCTGCTGCTTGGCTATCAGAGAGGCCAGAGCATTGCCATGGCTACAAAACTCAAAGCTCGCTGTTTAAGTCACCCCGATCGCTGCTCTCCCAGAACGTATTGTGAAATATGGCCGTTGGAACCTCCACCGGGCACGCCGGGTTTTCCACCTCATGTTTGTCTATGACATGGTCAAATATTAAATGGCTGTTTTATAGTAATTACTCAGTTATTATTCTTATTAGCGGTTAAATGTGTCTGATTTTAGTTTCTAGGAGACTGATGTTTTTGTCTTTCATTTTTTGCAGGCCTATAGTGACGAAGACCGGAGACATTGATCCAATCAAACTATTATGCAAACCACTGGACATTTTGAATACGTGTACAGAGACAATTATTTTTCTAATTCATATGAATGAAAGAAAAAGATTGTATACTTTTTTCACAGATATTTCGTAGACATTGTACTGTAACTGTATGATAAAATGTGAAAATATTACTTCAGAGTATGGGATATAACATTTATTTTTGTTCGCTCTATAGCATGCTATTGAACTTCACGTGGAGTCCAGAAACAGATGCATTTTGTTGTTGACGGACTCTTTTTCTAGACCTAGAGCATATTCCCATTGTGAGGGCAGCACACCCACGTTAAGAAAGCATTTATTGAAATGCGCTGTTAAAAGATGTAGCGGTTTTCAAATAGCAAACACCCAAGTTGTGGACGGAATACAAGGAATGCTGTTATATTCATTAAAATTAATTGGTGCACATGTCCCCATTCTGTTTTTGATGTGTCTCACCTTGTCATGTGCTGTATTTAGATCTTACACACAAATGGCAGCTAAAGCGTGTGTCTCATTATAACACACTCTTACGCCACCATAACACGGTCTCTGTTTGATCCAGCCTTTCCCAGATACATGATCTATCCAACTTTGTGTCGCACACGTACTGTGGTGCTGACAGAGACACCGAAATCTGTTCTGGCCACGACTACATTGCTGCTGTGTGTTTGCCTGGGCACGTGTTGGTTAAACTGTGGTTGTCTGAGCGTTACACAGGCGACATCAACTCTAGAGACACACACACACACACACACACACACACACACACACACACACACAGCGTGGACACACCCTCCAGCCTGACGCAGTCTGATCCCTCCATTGGAACCCTACTGTGTTTTGTGGTATGGTACACCCCGCAATGCCAACTTTTCAGTCTGTCTCTCGGGATGTGGTCAACAGAGCTCCTCGAGTCTCCAGTCTCATTTCACTGAGGGTGATTCCTGTAAAAGGATGTGTGAGAAGGCTAATCACTGAAAAACCCATCCTATAAAACATGGTATGTGGACACATGTCCCATGTATTTCAGCACATCATGTGCTCATTGGAAATGGATGTGGTTTTGAAAGATCTGTGAAAGAATTTGAGGACATGGCATAATCGCGTCACAGCGGTGCCTTGATATCTTTATATCACTATAAACAATATTTTCCTGTCAGAAAAGGGAAATTACGATTTTCACATTTCATATTCCATTTTCACTTTGTTGGATTTGGGAGTGTGATCGCCATCTGTTCTTGACTCCATTTATACTATCAATATTTTCTCTGAGTTCATATGTCTCCTGCAGGCTTTCATTTCTTATGTCAGCAAAATATCAAGGCATGAGGAGTTCTGGAATAAGACAAGACAGTTTGGGAGATGAAGACTGAAATTACTGCCGCAGATGTCACACAAAGACAGTGCTCTGATGCTTTTCCTCCCTCTGTGTGTCTGTGAATGTCTTAGTATGTCACAACTTATAAAGATGAAATGGTGGGGCCATTACTGATACCTCTACTCGCCACAGCTTGTATTATATTTCAGATTCGAGCCATATGACTGCTTGATTATTCCAAAGATGATTGTGAGTATTCCTTTGCTGCTCATATATAATAATTTAGCTCAAACTACATATATCTTTATCAGTCACATATGTCACTGAGAATCAGAGTGATCACATATCATAACATGAATGCCATCCCTCTGGAGTACGAATCCTTTAATATCTTCTTAAAGTATATTTACTGCGCAGACTTTATACACCAGGCCCATTCAAAGCAACTGCAAGGGCCACCCAGGAATAGCGGCAGACATCACTGTACTTACTGGGAGATCCGGACCACCATCAATGGTCAGCAGACTGACCCAGGTCTTAATTTACAACTGAACAGACTGGAATTCATCCTGACGTAGAGCACAAATAAATCTATGGTGGAAAAGAGGTATGCTTTGATGGCATATAAAGTCAGTATCGTTCACTGCTTGAAATGAAAAAGCTAACATGTGCAGACACTTTTTTGACCATATTTCCATATGTCTAGATTGCAATCTGAAAAAATATCTACTTCCTCAAGCTACACTCCCTGTACACTATGTATGATTATTGCGAAGCTCTATATTAAACCCTTGTTCTGAGAACTCCTCTGCATGACCAAACGGGGGGGTTTGTGTGGTGGCTTTTCATGGTAATTTAAAACATAATTAACAATCTGGATTTTGTTTTGGATGCTCATTGAAGTGAATTGCGTGTTTTCACAGAGCGAATGAAATCAGCCTCCACTGTTTAGCTGATATCTTCTTCGTGTGTGTCATCAACAGGAAGGCTGAAGTACTGCTGTGTGCTGCTATCTGAGGTCAAACTCAGATGTTTTGCTCCGCTAAAGTTGTTTTAGAAAATTTGCGGTAATAAACAGTCAAAGCAGTAAAAGCAAAAAACAGAATAAGTCTGGCTTGTGTCATATCTTGTTGTCAGCGCATAATTGTTCATGCTCACAGACTATGTCGTGCACCACTGGAACAATGAGTGTACCAGTGCTCCAATCTTAAGCATGTACTTTGCCAACCCCTTAACATTTGTGGAGCTGGCTGTTGACTTCAGCTATATACTGAATATAATGCCTGTAATGACCACCATGTGGTCAAATTGTACCACAATGCGTGCATTAGAGCACACCGTTAAAACTGGGACCATAGAACAAATGACTGAAACTGTGACCATTCAAATAATATTTGTGAGTATCTGAGTATGGTTAGTTTTACAGCTGTTTACAATGTATTGCAAAAGCAGGAGTAATTTTGATTGCAGCCACTACACCAAAATCATAGCACAGCCCAGCACTGTTTTGAGAGCTCATCTGCAGCAAAGTGGGCAGAATTGTGTGTTTATATACAGAAATTGTGTGTGTGTATGTGCGTACAATCCCTCATTGTGTTTCATACTTACACTTTAACTGGAAGAATTTGATGTCCATCAAAGCCTTAAAAGTGCTCCAAATGTAAGTCACATTGAATTATGACTGTAACTAGCAGGACCTGGATGCCTGTTAGAATACCTCAACACCCTCCCTTTGGTTCAATATTCACGTGATCATCATATTTATATTTGACTTCTGCAGCAAGAACTACTAAGAACCAACAACAACCCAATGACACAGACAGTTTGACACAATTGGCTGCTGCTTTGAAGATATTTCCAGATTTGTCAGGGACTGTGCAGCGGAATGAAAAATATTTAATGTGCTGCACAATAAAAATAAATATTGAAAAGCCAAAACTGAGTGCGGCAGCAGGAAATCTCCTTGCTTATAAAACATGCCTCATAACAACTATAAAAATTGAGCCTCCCCAGTTTTTTTTTTTTTCTTCTTCTTCTTCTTCTTCTTCTTCTTCTTCTTCTTCTTCAGGCTCAAAGTAGTGCTCGCTGGTACTTCCGGTTGCCATGTTGATTAGTACGAAGAAGTTGTGTTAATGACGTTTATACGTTTATCGAGCGGCTTGCTCTGTGTTTTTGTTCCAGTCGTTCTGGAAGTGGCCGTAAAACAGCGGTAAGAGTCGTCTACCAACCCTCATGCTTTTGGCTCGTAATTTTATTTGAGGAAACACACAACTAGCTCTGTAACACAAATGTTGTTAGCGAAAGCGGCTCAAATAATGTTAAACGGCGACGACGCGAGGGGCACGGCAACGTTCAAGTTGAAGGACATTTTGAAGGTAAGCTAGGTAAAGCTAACTATATATTCAGCTGTTTGTTGGTTGTTTGCCGTCTTATTTTCTCAACAAGTCAGGTTGTAAACTGCTTGAAGTGCTTGGGCTTGGCTTGTAAATGATCGCTATTACTGTGCAAAACGAATCACAGGTTATTCCATAGCGTCTAATTAGCTAGATTTTATAGCCGCATGCTAGTTTCATCCTCTGTTGTGATGACATTACATGTAGCCACCCTTTAACATGTATCTATGTAAATCTAACATTGTTATATGTTTTTGTGTTTTAAGTATTAGGGACACATCTCAAATCCATTCTGCATTCAAGTATGAACTGTTTAAACCTCAAGCAGCAGAATGAAAATAGTTTTTGACCATCCTCACCCCAACATTGTAAACCAGAAGATATCCATCATTGTTGTGTGGATAGTTGAGGCTGTCAGACTTGGCAGGACTTGTGAAGTGTTGAAGGACATACTGTCTGTATTAAACAAGTGTTATGTTTTTCCTAGCTGAGTAGTTGTCCTAACATTTTCAGCTGTTTGCTGTGTCAGTTTATTGGCCTTCCCTTTTACAGCTATACATGATATAGTAGCTCAGACACTAGATTATTTAATGCCTTTTCCATAAAGATGACGCCGTTGATCTTGATTCTTATGATAAATGACGTGGAAACGGCTCATCCCCTTTGGTGTGTTGTGTTTGAAAGAAAAAGATCACTGCTGGGATTAGCAAATGCTTGTATGATCCTCTGGAACATTATGTATTTAATGTTGTTCCAAAGAGTTGTTCAGCAAATCCAGAAGGATTACATAGTGGATGGATAAACAGAAATCCCATTGTGATCTCTGGCTGATTGTTAGGCTTTTCTGTCAAATCTCTGTTAAAGTCACAGAGGGTCCAGGAGTCTCGAGAGGTACTCAGCACTTAAAGGTTCAATTGTGAGACCTCAGCGTGCGAGAACGGTAGTCTGAGCTGTCTTGTTTCTATCTCTCTCTTCTTTCTCACCAAACTAATTCATGGTTCTTCTCCATGACAGTGATGTGGTCAGTGTTGCAGATGCTTGGGGATCTGTTCAAAGACTGGGCTCTATGTGTGTTACACATTGGCAGGCCTTGCGGTGGGTGAGGTTTAGACCTGGGTCAGATGACTCATCCAAACTCAGTGCTTGTCTCTGGATCCAGGGAATGTTGTGCTCATATTAGTCTTATTATTGTTTCAAAAGCAAGGATCTAATCTTGGTCTGGTGGTGCAATGCGTCTTGGGAATGTTTCTGCTTGTGTGGATGGGTTTTGTTCCTATCTGGAGTGGACTGAAACAAAATATTGTGGCAAGGACATAAAAGCACTGTTAACCCGATCATACTTACACTTATTGTCAAGCTGCCTCTTCTCCACATCCAACTAAAGCCCCCTCAGGGTAATGTGGAGCACCTCCACTGCTGCAGTTACACTTGAATTTTGTTTCACCGTCAGAGCTGATGGTTTCACTATCCTGAGCTCCAAAAGAGCTTTTCTGTTTCTTTTTATATTTTCATTAACATATAAAGTTGCAGTGAATTTATTGAGTCTGCACATGGCTTTTCACTCAAGCTGTGATTTATTACCTGATCTCATGCAGCTTTATTCTAATTGGCTGCCAGCATACTTTTTTTATGCTTTCACCAATTTATCAAAGCTGTCTGCCAGAGGCTGCTGGTGGATGAGTAAGTTAGATATATATATATTGAATCTTAATTTTTTGACTCATCTTTACAGATTCACCCCACATTTGCTCTGTGTAGCAAATATATGTAACCTTTTGTCGTAATTCCAAATGTCAAGTAGAAAACAAAACTTCATAGCTGATTTATTTTGTGATAGTCATCAGAATCCAGATGCTACAGCCATATGTTTATTCATCTTTGTCATTCGCCATGACCAATCAAACATGATCAGAGAACACTAAACCGACATCAGTTCTCCCACCAGATGGTAACTGGATTCATATTCCAGTAAAAGCACTGTCATGTCACTGTCTTTCTTTGTTGAAGAGAGGTGATAAATATTTGTGGGATGTTAGCTGAAGAAATTTTAGGGATGAAGTGATAATAAATTGTCTGGTCCGGCTTGCCAGATTACAAAAAGTGATCTAGCTGCCTACCATGCCCTTGTGTATGATAAGGATTGATTGTCTTTGCAAAACTTTAAACATTTGCTAATCACTTTGGATACATTTGTGGTTTGATTATGTCTGCCCTCAGCAAAACCTTAGTACCACCATAATAAACCATAGCCTGTTGCCTGTCCAGAAACATTAATTTTGATGTGATCTTTGAAACTGGTTCAAGTGTTTCTCATGAAATACTGTTTTCATTTGCTCCTTTCCTTCCCTTCTTGCTGTAATGAATTCTTAAGCACTTAAGCAATCACCCTTACAGGTTCCAGATAACCCGTTGCGCTTAACATCCTCATACAAAAACTGTGTAAATGGTAGAAATAATATTGAATCATTTGATTTGGCAATAAAGTCACTTTTGCAGTGTCCGTCTTTCTTCATCAGGGCTCCAAGGGACAGCATGCGGGAAAAGGGTGGAGTAGGATTGAATGATGATGCTGTTACTGGCCAGGAGGGAGGGGAGGAGCTGATGTGTGATCGGCTCTGTTCAATAACCTCAAATGAATCTCTGACCACGGGGGACCTGAGACTGTCTGTACTATTGCCAGAAGAAGTTTGACGGCTGTAAGCTGCTTCACACCTGCTCCTCTTCTGTCTCTTTTCCCCTGCTCTCTTTTCTAGAGTATCATGTCCCTTAGTTGGCAAGCAGTGCATGAGTGACCTTTTCTTGCCTTTCTGTTTACTCATACCTGTCATCAGCATTTGCTTCAGTTATTTGATGATGGTTAAGGGCCACTGGCTTGTAGGTCATAGCAGGGGAAATAGCAAAGGACAGTTTAATTGTCGCAATGTGAGTAACATTGGAAGTGTTTGGTCCTCTTCCTTCCCAATCACCAAGATGACGCTGTTTCCCCTCATCAGACTAATGCTGCCAAAAGTCTGATCTCAATTTCCCAGCAATGCAGTGCGAGATGGAATTATTCAAGGGTCATGATACACTGGCTTCAGCTCGGTTGAACCGAAGCGCGATGGACAGACCGGAACATTAACAAGTCACATTTGTTATTGTGACGGAGTTTGTCATGATTTGCTTAAGATTTTGAGAGTATGAGCATACAAAGAAGACGAATTCCCTGCACTTTTTACTGCAGAGCTAGAATGAAATCCTGTCTGAGTCATAAGTGTTTTTGCTCTGGCTGTACAAAATGCTTTCCATTTTCTGGGATTCAGTTTTATGATTTTGAACAAAGGATGATTGGATGTCTAAACCAGCTGTCCCGTATTGTTTTTTCACTATATCCACCCTGAGGACAGCTTAAACCTCTTTCTTATTTAGAGCCATTTCAATCAAAAGTTTGCAAAAGTCGTGTTTATCCAAACTGAGTACCTCTGAAACCTCGGCTGGTCGTTTGATCCATGGGAATGGAATTGACTCAAACCAAAATGTTGTGTCGGAAGGTTACACAGCAGGTAGTCTACTTCAGCCGTCAACATTTTTTAGCCACACTGTGTTTCGTCTGCTATTAAGGTAGGGACCACAAAGATGTAGAGAAGTGGGTGAAAAAAAAAAAAAAGGCTTCAGTCTTGTAAAATTCTGTAACCCACAAGTATGAGCCTATACAATATGTGCTGTAGGGTAGGCATGCAGGCAGACTTAATAGTACATGATCTCATTGGTGGCAGCGCAAGAGCTAACATGAAAATAAAATAGATTTATTGGATAAGAGGGAAACACTGCTTTTTGGTATCCAAAACAACTTTGTGCTGAATGGATAGAAACATTGTCACCATTATATAGAATTAATATAACATGAGTTATGAGCACTCATCGGGAGCGTATCCACTCGTCTTAAAGACCACCTCGCTTGGATTCCCATAGGTCTGCTCACTTTATCATATGCAGCCTTGAAGGTCTCTCTCTTAACCAGTGCGCTACGATGATCCACTCATGTGGGATATATTGAGTTTACATTAACAACCTAAAAGAGGCAGTTATCAAATTATTCACTCCTGGAACTGAATAAGAGCCGTAAACTGTTTTTATCACAAGAAAATGATTTCAAGATTACAGCTGACGACTTCTGTGTACTGACTGTTCTGTTCTCTCTCTCCTTTCTGATGGTTCCCATTACAAGATCAGCACTCTCTTGCATCATCTCAGTGGGGCAGAATCCGCCTGTAAAATCCCCCTTTAAATTGCTTTTGATATTTATGTTACACATTGGCTCATCTCAAAGAGGGGCCAGTAAATGAATGAGGAGAAATCATTGATAACTGGGCAATTTTAGTTTTCCTCCATGATGTCAGTAACAGTTTAGCTCATGATTGGACTTAGCGTCCTGAAGAGTCTTTCAAGTCTAGGCCAAACAATGAAGGGTTTGGGGCTGATACCAGTTTCTCTGATACATTTCCATGAAGCTGAGAGGTGCCTGGGACTTGCCAACACTTTTGAGGGAGGAAAGAAAGAAGAACGAGAGAAAAGAAGAGGTTAGAAAGACTGTTGAAAAATGTGTCTTGCCAGCAGCTGTGGTCTTTTTGCCTCAGATCAAACAGCGAGATACAGGGAGTGAAGAAGTGTGAAGAGGTTGAACTGTGCCAGCCCTCCACAAGAGGGCACAGACGATGTTGCTGAAGGAGGCTAACTGAGTCTCTTAGTGGACTGTGTCTGATGACATGCCTGGTTGGTAGGTCCCTTCATGGTGAGCCCTGGCCTGGCTCTGGTTATCAGCCTCCCGTTGTTATACAAGACTTGTCTTGTTTCTGCTGAAAGACTGAAAGTCTCTGGTTAGAGAATTTCTGGTAAGGATAGCTTAATGTCCTCTTAAATGCAATTTTGGGAGTTGACAGGATTGAATTTATGCAAACTTCTATTTAATCTCTGTTTTGAGTGTGAAATTTAAGGCTGCAATGTAAAGATGTTACCAAAAAAGGGCCGATGTGAAGCTCAAGAGGCCGTTACCATACAATGGAAATGTTTCTCATTTTTGTTTATGTTGAATTTAAACAAAAGCATAACATTTGTTAAGTCAGAAAATAATCTGTATCATTTTGTATAAGATGGAATACCAAGAATTCAGTGGCTCAAGATGCTCAAATGTGAATAATTGCTGAATTTCTTTCAAGATTGTAAACTAAATATCTTTGATTTCTAATTTAGCCTCAATTCCTACAAGGTGTCTATTAAATTAACCTGAGGCGTACTTAGTATTTACTTTAAGCTCTTTTACGGCTTATTGCCTTTTAACTTGGCCTTTATAGGTTGACAAAGAACCTATTTAAGGTACAGATGCATTTATTCAGTTAAGTTTCTTTAATGGTTGTTAAGATGCTCAGCTAAGAAAAACTGTTTCAGCGGTCTGTTTCTCCTCAGCCAGAAAATCAGCCACTCAGACTATTCTTGAAGCTCCTCAGTGAGTCAACAGAAGACTGGAATTGTACTTTGCGACTCCAAAGTGTAAATTTTTAAAGACATTGCTGGTAGAACACTTGTCTCATTTTCCATTTATAAATAAGGGTTTAAACATCTATAATGCTTTTTTTTTCCATCTTGGTCAGATGTACCTTCTGTGTGTCTCTGCTTGTCTGAGCAGGATGTGAAGCAGGACTATGAAGTGATCATAATGGTATCATCTGCCCTTTAGTCCTGCATGTCAGACGCTGACACAGAAAGAGCAGTCGGGGTTTGATTTACGGGAACATGTGGTCTGGGCTGCTGTTTGTCCTTGCAGTTGGTGTGCTGTTACAGAGCCTTCGACTCTGTAGATGACCCCATATGGTGCAAAAGACATCTGAAGTTGTCTTAATGTGTCTGGAGTTTTGCTTGGGATGAAAAGAGAAAAGTGGGTTTTTTTTTTTTTTCAAGGGATGCCAATTTATAACTCTTTTTAAAGTGTGTTCCTAGTTGACGTCAAAACAGTCATTCAAGCTAAAATTGGTGCTTTGAATTTATGTGTCCTACAATAAAATTCAACTTTATTTCCATCCCTAGTTTTTTTAAATTGCAGCACAAGGATAAAATTGATTATTGTACTTTTGTCATCACGTTGCTATAATTTCTGCTGTTTATCTAGACATGCCGTTCTCTTGGGAGGCGAAAACCCTTCTTTGCACGAAAAACGTAGTTAGAGATCTGAATTCTGCCTGTGCTATACTATTAGCCTCCTTTTTACTCCCATAAACGTAATTGATACCTACAGCTAGTGGTGAAGTGTAAACAGACAGGCAGCTGGTGAGACAGCCATGTGTCTTGGATAGAACAGCCACCCAGTCCATAATGTAGTTCAGTTTGGATTCTTCGCTCCCTCTTCTGTGGCTGTCAGGGCCGAACAGAGGCGAGGAGACGACCACACAAAAGAAATATTTGTCCAATCTGTCCAAGCAGACTCCCCAATTGAGGACTGAACTTTCCCATCGCATTGCTCTGTGTCTCTGTGACATGTAATTGAAAGAGGAATGATGCTTTGAACTGAGGAGGAGGCAGCCTTTGCATTTAAAAAAGTTGACCGCTGACACATTATGCACCTGTTCCAGCAATATTTTGAGCTGGTCAAAAATCAACATGTGAAAATATATTTAGGTTTTACAGTAATGGAGTCGAGTTTAGACAAAACAATAGCTTGGCAGCATTGTCTAAACCCCTTTTGCTTTGTAACAAAACATTTAAATTTACAACAGAAATATTGAAGATAAAATGATATTGGTTTTAGACCACATTTTCTTGCATTAATGTTTATCTGCAGATCTCAAATATATTATTGTAATAGACCACATTAAAGAGGTTTTTTTTAACCCTTTTGAACTAAGCCCAGTCTTTATGTCTGGACAATGATTACCATATGCAAACATCAAATATATCCTCATTGCGCCATAGTTGAAGGCTTGCCATTTAAACACAATGTTTTCAAAGTAGCTTGGTTCATAGATCTCTCCGCTGTTCAGAAAACAGGGTTTCCTCCTGTCAGTGTCTCCAGGTTTCTCAGCCGGCTTTGCTACCCGTGTCACAAAGAGCCAGGAAGTCTCGTTCTGTGTGCGACTACTAAAACGTTTATCTCTCTCAATTCATGAGAGGGTGTTGGGTCTGCCGTCAGGAACCCTGATTCAGTGTTTGTGTGTGTGTGGACTCAAATGGTTTGCCAGTGTGAAGAGAAAAGGGTTGCCAGGGTGGTGAAAGCAAGCTGTTTGCTCATGTCCAGACCCGCAGAATGGATGAGGACACAGATGGGATTTCTCTCTCTGGTGGACTTTTCTTCTGACCTAGCCTCTCTGTGTTTGGAGAGACATGGAAACCTCAGCTCGAATGGACAGGCATCTTATTGAATGAGGGAAGACTTAGGGCTTTCACCCAACAGGGTCTGAATAGGATGTGGGAGACAGGCCACGAATGTTGTGTGTGAGGTGGGGGGTTTGTTGAGATGAGGTCAATACAATGTGAATGGCCCATGCTGTCACCAATTGCTCTCTCCTTTTGACTTAAGGAATGAAAACATGTTTTTAGAAACTAATGAACTTACTGACCATGCGCATATGTGTCCAGAGCATGTGGTCGATTGATATGAAATGGTGGTCTGTACCATACATGCCTAATGCAACTCAGGCGCATCCGGGCCTTGCCCTCTGAGGCTCCATAGAGCTGCTGTACCATAAAACTTCAAAGCATGGACTAAAGAAATCATCTGGGTTTGTTTCTCTCCACTCCGAGTTCTCTTGAGAACCTTGGGGGGGAGGATTCACAGAACAGCAGCACATTTTCAAAGGGAAACGAAGTGCATCTCCAAGAATTGCATCCAAGAAACAGTTCTTGGCTTAATGCAGAGGGCAACCTCAGTATATCTGAAGTCAGTACCAATATGCTGTAACAAGAGAGATAGTGCTGAAACAGATTTTCCATTGCCAATGATCTTTCCCACCACATGATACATTATATCTTATGTAATGCTTTTAAAAGAAAAAAGTGTCGGTAGATAAAGATGTTGGTTGTGTTGTTGGCCTTACATTATTCAGAAAGAGCATTAACACATCATTTTTTCATCCTTTTTTATTGTCTCAACCAGAAACAAATAGTTAACATCAAAACAGGTAAAAGTTTCCAAATAGGAAGTTTACTTATCCACCAAAGTAGCATGCTCCATGTTTCCCTTTGTAATACAATAGGTGTTAGTCATTCACTGTTGTCTGGCCTCATGCCTGGGACTCATTTGCTATTGGAGACCCTGCCAGGCGCAAAATTATCCAGACAACATTGGTCCCAGGGTCACAGGGGCACAAAGTTTCCTCTTCTATGATATGGTGGCTAGTCCATACATACATATAAATACGGCATACATAGGAGGCACAGAGATAGTGGTCTTGTGTGGGTTACACCAAGCTAATTCACACCGCATTAGGTACTGATGGCATTTATCCTTCCACTGCAAAAGTAAATCCTCATACATGGCTTACTAAAGACACTACCTGTACTTTAAAGCACTAACTCTTTTGGTGTTGACAATGATGGCTCTAGCATGTTCATAATTGCCGTTCCTCATTGGGGGTGAGTTGTGGAGTTTACATACTCCAGGATCTTGTTCAAGAGTGAGGGTTAAATCGGGGTGGAGGGGATCCCACAGTGCAGTTGTGCCTCGCTGACAGGTGTACCACGACCAGGGCTCAAAGGTCAAGAAAGTTTCCATGGCAATACAGGTCTGGAGCTGCTTCTGGTAATGTAGTGGGACAGAAAAAGCAATCAACAGCCCAGCGGATATCACTC
Source organism: Chaetodon auriga (assembly GCF_051107435.1). Taxonomy (NCBI): domain Eukaryota; kingdom Metazoa; phylum Chordata; class Actinopteri; order Chaetodontiformes; family Chaetodontidae; genus Chaetodon; species Chaetodon auriga. The sequence continues at coordinate 10,108,789 of NC_135094.1, forward strand.
TTACAGTATATTGTCTGCAAGATGTTTCAGTTTATAGTGTGTCTTCTTTTGTGAATTCTCACCAACCCTTGTTTTTTTTGGTCACAGTTATGCATTTGTTTGTTCATTTCATACTTTTATAACAGTTTTAGAGCAGAAATCCAGTTTTGCAGCTGTGTGAGGTGATACAGCCGATCTGTGGCATCATCATGTAAAATGTAAATATTTTTTCCTGTCAGTTTACATTGGTACAACCCTCATTCCAAAAGTTGGGATACTGTGCAAAATGTAAATAAAAGCACAATGCAATCATTTGCAAACAAACCTGAGCCCATATAGTAACATCCTTTATACAATCATGTGTTCACAAAGCGGTGAACCTCTCTCCATCCTCACTTGTGAACGTCTGAGCGTTTCCTGGATGCCCCTTTCAATACCCAATCATGATACTATCACCTGTTACCAATGAACCTGTTTACCTGTGGAATGTTCCAAACATGTGTTTTCTGAGCATTCCACAACTTTATCAGTCTTTTGTTGCTCCTGTCCCGACAAACATGTTGCAGTATGTGTTTGAGTATATGTCAAGAAGGATTAGCAATTACCACATTCTGTTTTATTTTTGTTTTAAACAGCATCCCAACCACTTTGAAGTCAGGGTTATAGCTGATTTGTTTTTGAAGGTGGCACTGAGTGTAAGAGTGATTTATCATAACCGTTCAAGTAAAAGCATCTACTTTCAATTTACCTGGAATGTGAAGCTGTTAAGCAGACCTTGTCTTTGAGGAAGAACCAGCCACCAGTCATTGTACAGAGAAAATGAATTATGCAGACACTCTCAGATCGCCAGCGTATCTGCAATGCTGCCAACGTATATGTCTTTCCCAGTGTTGACAAGTCACAACATATGTGATTATAGACATAACAAGATGTGTTCTCTCTCATTTAAGGTAGTGCTACTTAAAAACCACAGCTGACAGTAGAGGTGAGAGGGGATAGATGTATGTATAGAACTTTGTTTCAGAAGTGCAGAATGGGCACATTACCATCAGGTTAAAACAACACTGGGAATGGGAGTGACGCCAAGATCATTAGAGAGAGAGAGCAAGCGCTGGACAGGGTCAGGTTACATGTTGTTGACCCCAGACCTGCCCTGAAACTGTCTGTCAGAGGAGAGGCAGAAGCAGAGATGGAGAGTGAGGGAGGAGGAGGAGGAGGAGGAGGAGGAGGAGGAGGAGGAAAAGACTGATAAGTGACACATTTTGACACGCAGGCTTTGCTCAATGGCATCCATTTAGCTGGATATTGTCGATTACTTTGGCACCGGAAAAAAGCCTAATTAGATCTGATGCTTGTATTAGAGCCATTTTAAGTCATACCATCGTTAACCGAGTTTTGTGCGTGCTCTCTTTGTTTTTGCACAGCTTGTTATGCCAGCAAGATTTTTGAAACCAAACTGTCTGGACATGTGTATTTCTCTGCAATTAAATCAAACATTTGCCACCTTATTCATTAACTTGATGATTAAAAATATGTAGTTTTTGTCCAGCAAACACTAAAGTAATTCTGCAGTATGGATCAACATTATGTAAGTAATTTGTTGCGGTGGTCTGTATTCAACACTGGGATGTCTGTGGCCTGGATGTGACATCATGCAGGGAGGTGAACCCAGTGCTGGGTCAGGCCCTAATGAGACCCACAGAAGAGTCATTACAGTCAGTGGGAGAAAGTTAGACTGTTGAGAGTAGCAAACCGCCGGGTGGAGCAGGCCCCCCTCCCCTCTCCCTCCACTCCTTCTCTGACACCACCACCTCCCCTCCTCCTCTTTCACCAGCTGGCTAACAGATGGAAAGACCTGTTGGCCAAGAAAGTGAAGGAGAAGAGGGGAATGTGGGCAAGGAGGAGGAAAAAATCCAGTGACAGATATATTGAATGATAAGCAAATTTGTGGATGCTTGAATCAGAGCTTGGGGAGCACTTACATTTTTCTCCCTCATTTTGGACAAGTGTGACAAGTGTATGTGTGTGTCTAGAGGCGACATTTGGCTTGGGTCGCCGATTGGGTTATGCAATGTTAGCGTTTGGTGTGTTTGTTTACAAGGCTTGTGAAATGGAGGAAGTCAGATTGTGCGGGGGAAGGTGATGAAAATGTCAGAGGATGAGAGACAGAGTGGGTACAGGCCGTACAACTTGCGGGGTTGATTTGTGTGTGCGCACGCACACATGCCTGTGTGTGTATATGTGTGTGTGCGCGTGTGTGTGTGTGTGTTTGCATTTGTGGTCAAGGAGCGCTGCAGTCAGAATGATCTCTGTCCTGCTGTTATTTACCTTCCAGGCCCTTCAGAGAGGAAACCAGTGGGTGTGGTGGGATCAACAGGGACTTGTCCTCCTAGATTTATACAAACACCACCTCCTCAGATCGGCTGAGAGTTTGCTCTGTCCGTGTGCTATTGAGTACAAAATGTTGAAGCTGTATGCACAGGTGGTAGCAATGGAAAAGTAAGTCAGGTCCCAGTTTAACTGCTGTCCTTGTTGGTTTTGGTCTCAGTAGCCATATTGTACCTTTTTTATGATGTTTGATAAGTTCTGTAAAAAGTATAATATGTGTATTGATAAAGTATCTCATAACAACCATTTTCTGATTACTGTGAACAAGCCGTCAAATAAAATGAGTGAGTTCATGTTTGGCTTTTGAGAGCCAATAGCAACCTATCAAAATATTTTGAATGTAACAGATTTATGGTTTTATTACCACGAGATTGCAGACACACTTTTCGTATTAAATTACAAGTCTGTAGCACCTGAAGAAACATTTTCTCACCAGTGCTGACAAAGCTGTGCTCTGGATTACACCTCTTTTTTTCTACACTGTTTCAGTTGTCTCGTTGTCTGTCTAGCGCACAACTATAAATGATAGCTGTGGTCATCTCTGCTCTTGTAGATATGGTTTTGTGATCATGAGGCTGAATTTATGTATGTAATGGTGTTCAAATGAGAGATGTATATGAATAGGGGAAAAGCAGTTTTCAAAGCTAATATGCAGATGTGGAGGCAGTGTTATTCATCCTGTACATTTTTATTTATGTGAATTATCTTCAAAGCAACATGAAATGTAGAATATTTCCCATTTTTGCTTCTGTTATCTGATTTTAGAGTTCAGCTGGTCATTCTTCAAGAGGTAATAATTCAAAGACTGATGTGGGTGACGGTGCCCCTGTAAAACCATTTAACATTTAAATGTTAAATGTTGACATCTGACCTGTTGGCGTAACACTTGGGTGATGTTATTTCTGTTATTTCCTGTCAGTGAGTAATCCTCAATGATTGTTTTTGTTTTTCATCCTGCTCATAAACAAAGGAAATGAATTTGTTGTGTACACCCACAAATTCAACACAAGTTTTGTGTCTTGAACAAATTAGAGTCATTTTACATGTCTCAATTGTCTCAACATTATATTGCTGACTAAATATATTGTTTACAACAACTGTAATTGAATCATCAATCCTTAATCCCATAGTTGCAGTGTTGCCCTCAGTTATTCATAGCTCACTTGACCCTTTTAAGTAGGATAAATGTTCGAAAACAAATACATGTTGGGAAATTCTACCTTCGAGTCTTAAAGCCACTTCCTCAGGGGTTTATAGCTGCGTCTTCTTTCCTCAGTTACGATGGAAAAGTACATCTGGCAGGGTGCCTTGTGCCATATTGTAGTCCTGTGTCTTGCAGCATGTTCTGTATGTCAGCATGCTCTGCTCATCTTTGTTGGATATTTCAAGGAAATCCTGACATGGAGAGGCTTTCCGTCCCAGCTCAACTCCGTTTTCTTTCCCACAGCTCTCAAGATATTTTGGCGGTCAGTCCATCTCAGCAGGAGCACACTGTAGATACTACTGTGAGGTGGTTTGCTTGGATTTGGTTGGGACTGGAGTTTGCAATGTAGTCCTGTCTTACAGCTCTGGTAGGGTACCAGATTGGCGTCTTTTAGATTCAGGATGTAATAAATATGCTTTTAAATGTTTCCTGGCATCACTTTTTTGAAAATACCTTTCAGGCCTGTTGTACCTCAAGTCTTTTATGAGTTTCTTTTTTAACTTTCTGGTCCTTGAGAACATTTATCCATGACTGTGCAGAACATTGTGTTGACCACCTTACTACTAGGGTATCTTTTTTTTTTAAGTATATATCGCTGCTATCTCCACTTCTGTTGAATATTGTCTTTTAATACTGATGACCTCACCCAGCAGTTGCTGGGTCCAGCTTGCCATTTGTAATGCCTTAGGAATTGTTTCCTTGGCAGCCTGCAGTCAGCTTCAGTTCTTCCAGCTGTATATATTTGTTTTAATTTTTATTATTGCTTACTACATATTTTGATTAGCTTCCTTAACTAATATTTACCTGACCCTTAGATGGTCAGTAACAGTTTCCTTTCTGAATAATGACTCCTTTAGCATCCATTTACATTCATTACAGTCAGCTACGCTTTTACAATAGCATGAATGACAATCACTGTCATTGCTGTGTCTCAGGTCAAAGCTCTCACTTCCTCTGGCCCACCCTCTTCTCCACCTCCGACCTTGTTCTCTGTTGTACCTTCCTTACAACCCAAAACTATAAAATGCTAATTTGCCACTCAGTTGTCTCAGGGTATTGTTTTTGGCAGCTGAGAGCAGACCTGACCTGGCTGGGACAGTTTAGGTAGGTTAGGGACAGCTGCTCTGCAGCTCACTGACTGTGTGAGAAACTGCTCATCACAGGTCTCTCCTCAGGGCTTTACTGTTCTCTTCCCCTGTGTTTTGTCCCATTGGGAATGAGGCACAGGGCCATTCAGACTCACATCCCAGCCGGAGCACCAACAGAGCTTGTGCTGTTGTCTGCTTTGAGGGAATTTGTCCCAGAAGCTAGACGTCACCTGGCCATTCTGAAATACTCATTTGAGTTAGACTGAATATAGCTCTGTGTTTTAAGGGTCAGACTTTTCTGCATATTGCTTTATTGCTGTCTGCACTAAAGGGCATTCTTGGAAAAAAAGACTTCATTTAATAATGTGAGAAACATGCTTGACTTGAAGCTTTGAATACCTTGTTGAACAGCCAGGAATGTTTAAGTGAGTGTGCTTTTATTCTCTGTACTTTTTGGGCATAAAGATGTATGGCATCCTGTTGAGCTGATTGGCTCAGTGATGAGTAGCACCAATGTACGTTGTGCTCAATGTCTTGTTTGTTTTTTGATAGTTCAGTCAAATTGGATTTATGTCTGTCTGGGCAATAGGTAAAAGTTACTCCTTAGAGAATGTGCTAAAATATACTGTTATGCCCCTATGGATCCTTAGGGAGAGCCCGTAAACCCCAACTCCTCTCACAACTGAAATCCCCTTGTCTCTTGTAGTGAAAATGTGAATGGAAAATTACAGGACATTCATTTAGTATTCAAGGCTTGTTTTTGTTAGTTGTTGAGTCTTTGTAAATCGTGATTTCCCTAGAGTGTCTGCATAGGGTGAGGTTGAAGTTGTCCATATAAATGATTGGTTTGACATCATTGTAAAGGTTCCTACTTTCAGGACGTTTGTCCATTCACAGGTATAGCCCAGTGCACTTGGTATGTCTTTAAGCCCCATGAAGCTTTTTAATTAGTCTAAGCTGGTAAAGTGCTGTAAGTGTGAGTGGAAAATACCTCAGTGTTCTTTATAGTCCACCAAGCAGCCACACGGTCACACAACTGCAGTTTGTGCTTTGACAAGTATAGAAGACGATAAGGAAACGTTTCATAATGTAGTCATATTAAGTGAACTGGCATCATTATTAAAATCGTCTAAACTGGCAAGCTGTGTACATGTTGCAGAGAGGAAGAGCAAACATCCAGGTTTAAGTGATTGTGTTGTAACAACTGTTTGCTGTGTGACTGAAGGCAGAGACTAGGTAGAGCGGCTGAGACCTGTTGATAAGATCAGGAGATGCCTGGAGTTATTGGAGCCTCCCCTTCGCAGGCTGTCATTTCCTCTTTTACACGTCTCTGCTTAGATGTAATTGAATAACCTTTATTAGCCTGTTAGTTCGCAGCCTAGACGTCCAGTGCTTCCATGTATTCTCTGTTGCTCGTCTGTCAGACATTGTGCTGTTAAGACAGCTATGATGCTTGAGGAGTTTGTGGTCAGAAACAGAACAATGGCCTCAAATGTGTATGTATAGAAGATAATATGTGTGTTTTTATATGGATTTTCCATTTTTCGTTTGGTAAATGAATGTTAAATGACAGTAACTGTAGGATCCAAAAGCCAAGTGGCATTCAAATTGAATTGCCATGCCTGCACTGTTTCACATCTGTAGTAAGTAAAAAGTTAATCAGTTGCTGAAAATGACTTAATGTGTACTACATGGGGTCCCTGGATAGAACTGCTGCAAATGTTAGTTGTGTGCTAGTGTAGAAAGTTTGAAGTAGTTATATTTGCGCACATGCATATGAATTGATTTATGTTGCAATTTTGTAAAAGGGACGACGCAGGTTTAAACAAAGCATTCCAGTCTTTCCTTTAGAAAAAAAATGTTTACAGAGTCTACAAAGAGAAAAATCCTTGAAATGTAGCTGGTCTTTAAGGCAAAATGTCTGCTCCTCAGAATTTAATGCTACCATTACTCAATAAACTATGTTTAGGGTGAACACTTAGATAAGCACCAGCATATCATCCTGGTTTTCCTCAATGGACAGCCTTTTTAACGTTGAAATAAGTCCAGAACGTGAGTGCTAGTATAACTCATCAGCAGGCTTTGTTTTTACAACTTCATATAAAGGTTTCTGGCATTCATCTCCTGGACGCAGATCCTTCCCAATAGGCATGTTTTCCTGTGTTTGACGATGAGAAGGAGTTGGACTGTACTTCAGATCATCATTGTATATCTGAGGAGAGATAAAACTACATTTAAGGGTGGGGTGAACCTCACTTGTAAGGGCAGGAAAATCTTCATTTCTTCCTTTCCTGTCTTTTAAAGCCACACCATACTTCAGAGCACAAAGAAGCTTGTGGCAGTAATATCTCAGTTAGAAGAGTGTGCTTGCAGATATATGTTCCTGTTTTGTGTTCATCCTGCATCTTGCAACGTTTTCCTCTGCCTTTATGAAATGCTAATATAAATAAAATGTATAGAAATTGACCTTGTGGTATTAACTGTTTATCCAAAAGTTTGGAGACGCTTGACCCAGCTCAGTTTTAGCTCAGACATCCCTGTTCCCCAGCTATTAAGAATGACCCAGCCAGTGCCATGTGATCAATATGTTTTCTTTTCCTCTTTCAAGTCAGTGATGGTCCTAAATGGGTCCTGCAGCCTTGGCCTGTCTGGCCTTTCTCCCAGCCACACTAATCAGGGACCCCTGTGTCTGCTTGTCTGGCTCTTTCACGGCTAGCCTGGGACTCCCCTAATTTATGAGTCATTTCCCAAAGAAAACACGCCACCTCAGCAAGTCCTGATATAAGGATATGGGACAGTTTAAGTGAGGTTTGATTACTGAGAGAGTGGGTGGAAGGGGGGTGCTAGAGGAGACGGAAGAAAGGAAGATGGAGTGATGTCTGACAGGAGAAAAAAGGGATTTATGAAGCACCTATGACACCAGTCAGCATCTGGAATGATGACAGAAGGGAGAAAAAAGGATTAGAGGAAGACAGACAGAAGGAGAAAGAAAGAAAGAGGGAGAGAGAAAACAGGTGGGGAGGTGGGAGTGATACACAGGACAGGACAGCAAAAGTGGACATCCAGAGGTTATAGGACATATGTGACTCACTCCAAAATTTGATCAAAGAAGCCAACAATGAAATGCTCTGGTCTGAATCAGTTGATGAGTTGATGAACTTGGAGTGTTTCCCCTTGGTTTGATTTCTTTTCACGCAGAGCAAAGCAAACCGAAATGCATCACCACAAGTCACGTGAGAACGTTCACTCCACTTATTGGTCAGATGTGTCTGGGGTGGGAGCCATAAAGTAAATACCGGAAGAAGGTTCTGTGCTCTGGACTAGTGTATATAACGGTGCAAGAAACATTGCTATGCAGTTTGACATGGAGCAACAGCACAGTCAGCATTTGCTCATAACTATGATGATTATCTGAGCAGTACACCAGCAAAATGCCAAATGCACTTTGTGAAAGTGTTTTGAAAATATTACACTGCTTTGTGCTTTGCAAAGAAGACGCAGTGCCTTCAGATACCTGAGCAGAGCAAGGGTTGAGCATATATAAGGACTTTGGTAGCTGGGTGAGATCAAGGCGGATTGTGTTCCCATCACAAATAAAGCGCTTCAGAGTTTGTTTGGGACTGGACCGAGAACCCTTCCTCCCAAGGGTCTCTGTGCGGTTGTTTGGTCTTCACCTCAGTGCGTTTACTGTGTTCACACCTGCCAAAACGAATTGTACCAAGGGGGAAAATTTACCATAGTCCGATTTAACCGGACTAAAAAGGTGTGAAAACACCCTAAAAGTGCATTAAATGGTCTTAAGGGCTCGCTGTTCATCAACACTGCTAACATTGCTATGGGATAAGGTACCCTTTCATTAGATTACTATAATGTAGGGGCTAGTGTTCTTTTTACTGTGATTATATGGCTGTTAAAATACAGATGGCACATAGCTAGATCTATGTTTTTCTAGCATGAAGGAAATAATAACTCTCATTTGTAGAGCTCTGCTATTGAAAAAACTAGCTTGTTGCAATGTAATAGCTTGACATAGGGAAACGCTGGACAAGCAAGAGACCTCCAACTTTGATGTCAGTACAAAGGCTATTAACTTTACCTCAAAGAAAGCAGTGAAAGCTTTCTTTCCTTCTTGTGGCAGGGTGACTCGTCAAGCCTGTCCTGCTTTCTCATAGTCTGTCCAAATCCATCTCACTCGCGTAAATCTGTGCCTCTTTAGCCAGGCAGCCCTTCAGTCGCAGCCTTTTTGTATCCCAAGGCTGCAATAATAAACATTTCAACGTGCAAACGCCAGCGTCTGTTCTCTCTTACACAGGAATTATACATGGGATATTTGAGGCCGAGCCATATTAACTGTCAGGGGGGAGGGGGAGATATATTAACAGGTGTGTTCAATTTCCATCCCTTTTATTTATTTGTCAGATTATCATGGTTCTTTTGGTGCAGCGCGGACCAAATAAATACAGGAACTGCCTGCAATGCTCCACTGGGTTGCTCTGAATTTAGCCAGTTTTTTGGTGGACTCCACCAAATGTTTGCTATGCTGGTTTTCAGTTTTGCTCTCTATATGAAAAGCCTCCAGGTTAAGCCAGCAGGTTCTGATGAGCTTAGTTAGATATTTTATGGTCAGTTTCACAGTCACCTCTTGTTATCCTCACTTCATAGTTGAGTTTTGTGAGCCAGTATAACATAAAAATTACTGTTCAAATGTCCCTTCTTTGGCACTCTTCAAGTTATAATGTATCAGTACATCTTTTTTTTTTTTTTTTAACAATAGAGAATATGAGTCACTCATTAAATCATTTTGTACATGATGACGAGTGTTACTCTCCTGGCAGTTATTTGTTTAAGACAAGTGGTTCTCATTTCCCTGTGAACTTATTGGCATATCACTCAGTGTAAATAATGCAGAGATCACAGCAGCAGGGATTGTACCATATAAATATTGTATCCTCAGTTTAATGTAGCCATTTATTTGCTTAGCTCGGGTTTCTACAAGCTTCGTGTTCACACAGTGCTGTTTTGCATTTGCCTTTGTTTACAATATGTGTATATCAAGTGACCACTACAATGTATTGACTTAAGGGAATAATCTAGAAAATGAGCCTTGGCAGGCAGTTGGTTTTCGAAAGCCTGACAGGAAAGAGAAATCCATCCTCTACTGTACATAAATTTTGGTGATAATGGTCTGTACTGCACAGAATTCATCATCCCCGCCAACTGAAGGCAAGTGGAGTTAAGTCAGTGCGTCCTTAGCCGTTTGTAGACCGGCTGTGTGTCTGTCAGTAGATCCAGATGTTTCTGCAGGGCTTATTAAACAGTGAGCATATTGTCATAGAAGCAGTAAATTTGAAAGCGGGAAGAAGGGGAAAAAATGATCTTTTCAGATGGCCGAGTGGAGTAGTTTTCAGTTTACACCAGACTTTTCAGAAGCACACCCATCATCTCACTTTGTTCTTCTGCTGCGGTCTTGTTTCAAACCTGGAATAACAGGTGTTTTTCATTTATGTTGTTCTTAACACAGTCTTTTAGTTTACCGCCTGTCTCTTACTATCCTCCTGAGCTGCTTTAACTGCTCTTTTGGAAGAACCTACGTATTTATCTTTAAGAGTAGAGAAGAACTAAATAAATGGAATGTGTTTTAGATAACACGGCTATTCATCACAGCTGGCAGCAGCTGGTAAAGAAGCAACAAGACAGATCTAACCCCACCCCACCCCACCTCCATGATGTCTGTGCCCACAATGCACTTTCAAACCCAGGATTACTGTCAAGGCTGACTCCCACTTTTAAAGGCTTAGTTGGAGAATCACAACAAAAGTGGTGTTAAAACTTTGGAAGGCTGCATAAAGACAACAGCATGTACTCTCTCATAAAGCAGCGTGTAGCAGGACAGCCACAGAAGCCTTCAAGGACATTGCCACAGTCGTCTCAAAAGCCTGGCTCGGCTGCTTCGGAGAGATCGGAATTCTAAACAAAGTCTTCTGATGACAGATGACGAATAATCAGTGGTGGAAGAAGTATGCAGATCTTTTAAGTAAAAGTAGCAATACCACATTTCAGAAATGTATTTAAACATTTTACTGAAGTGAAAGTACAAAAGTGCTGGCATCAAAATATACTTAAAGTACCGAAAGTAAAACTTTTTGGAGACCGCTCCATTTTCTACTAATGTATGTTATGTTATTGAATGGTGATCATTGATGCATTAACGCTCACTTTTAATGGGTAACTAATTGATATAATAATTAGAATCAGAATTGTTGATTATATTTCATATTATTAATCTGAACATGTAGTAGGTAAAATGTAGAGCTGTCAACAAAAATTGTGGGGGGAAAAAGCTGCTCTGAATGTACTCCATGACGGAGTTTCTGTTGTCCAGTAATTACTGATTTTTTTTTTTTTTACAAGGAAATCTGTTCAAGTCTGGTATTTAAATCTTTTCAGTCATAATGTCTGGTGAAAATAATTCCTGAGTTAGATGTGAAAATATTCTGGCTGTACACACTGTTTCCCCCCCACTGCTTCTCTGATGTCCACCCTCCCGCTTGCTTCCCTCCCGATTCGGTGAATTAAGACTTTATTTTGTCCAAGCCAGTGATGGTGGTGATTGTTGGAACAGTGGAAAGACAAACCAGGAAGGTTTTGGTGAGTTTTATTTTGTTTTCTTGGAGTTTGAGTGAAGTGTGTTTAACGATGATAAAATGATTGTTTCTGTAAATGGAGTCTGGTGGCTTTGGCGAGAGCGATATATCGGCTGTTTCTGGTTACAGGGATCTTACTCTTTAACGAAAAGATCTATGTCTGTAGAGTGTTTTTCATTATATTGCCAGGCATTTAGAATAACAGTGTGAGCCTATCAGTGGCAAAACCAAACACTTTTACTGGACCTACATTGATGGTGCACAAACTCTCAGAGGGATTATATTGCAGCCCATTTGGCGGAGTGAGCGCGCTGCCAGACGCAGTACACCCCGCTCAGTTCGTTACAAATTTTAAAGATTGTTGTCTGCATTAATCACCTGGACACAAAATCATGAGAAAATAGAGTCCATAATCAGATAATATTTGAATTCCTCTCCTTTGACTGGGACATTGAAATCTTCCAGGACACATGGACCGGCACCAATTGCAAACTCTGCACACATACACACAATGACACTTTCATTGATTGAAAATGAAATGTAGGTGAAGCTGATATGTGTGAACAATTCAACAACACAGCACAGGACGTTATTTTATTGCTTTATTTTGTCGTGTGTAGGTATGTAGATCTTTTAAAAGGCATGTTTGTGTTGAAATAAATATATCAGCCCCCGTAAAAAGTATATTAGCATCAGAATTTGAGTGGAGAAGTAGAAAGTAGGAGTATCATTACAAAGAAAGCAACTCATTTTTTTTAAAGCTACATAAAAAGCTGCAGTTAAAGCTGCATTAAGCAATTTTCTGCCCCCAAGGGATGGCACTTGAGAACAGCATTTACAGTGCAAAATTGTAACATGTTAGTAAACTGCCTTCCTCAGACATACACAGACAAAAGGAGTGGTTTTGCCACTAGCTATGGATTTGAATCTGATAATCTGCCACTGTAAGCTTAGAAAATATACTTGCGGCTGTAGCACGTTAGTTGCTATATATTTTTATACTTAACTTGCTGCTATGTTGTTTGTTCTTTGTGCAAGTTTCAGCAAATTAAACTGTGATTGTTGGAATTGACAGTCACTGTAACTGTAGCTGCTGGACACAGCTGAAAAGTTTCCAGAAAGGCTTCCAAGAACAAAAAGTGGAGACTATATCTTTCGAAAGCCCCCTAAGGGTTGACATATTATCTGTGTGCAGACTTATTATGAATGTGGTGATCATTCAATTTCCTCTATTTGATCACACCTACCATAAGTGTTGTTTACGCTGTAGAGTTTTCTCAGGTAGAATTGAAAAGGCGAGGAGTCTTGTGACATGATATAACCCATTTAGCAGGTAAGAAATAGACGTATATAAGCCAACGCAAAGATATCCTCATATGATATATAAATCTATATACATCTTTACATCAGAGAGAAATGTATAGTATGGATGCCAGCTGGTATGCTTCTATTTGAGCCAGAGTCACTGTCTAAATGTGAGTCATTTGTAAAGAGGGACCATTTATTCAACAGCTGGACAACACAGATATTTATCAGAGGAAATGGTTGACATTTTTCACAAATTTCCAGTTATGCGCAATTCATGACCAACAACCAGATAGTAACTCACAAAGAGGAATCCGTGACAAGGAGCAAAGAAGCAAGTTTTGTTTTTCTTAACAATACTGGCTTTCTTCATTTCTCTTTATCACTTTCACATAGACACTTCCAAACCTAGGGGATGGTTTTCACATGGGTGGGAGGGCGGTAGAGCTGTTTTGACATTTAGCCCCTCAGCTGAGGCCCATAGGCCCCTTCTTTTCAGCTGCTGGCAGAACAAGGTTGCTACTTGTCCTAGAATCGCAGTGCCATAAATCAATACACAACCCTGACTTGGGATCAGACCATAAACCAGCAACGCTTTTGATAGGGATCCAGATTAGAGATGTCCAGAGTAAACAAGCATTGCCAGGCCTGCTACATCAAACATTTGCCCGTATTGAACCTAGAAATCCCCCCCAAAAATCACTTAAGAATTACGCTATTTGCCACTGCATTGACTTTCAGACCTACTGTAGTGTAGTTGCTGGGTGGTCATGAACCATTTGTTGTAAATGAAATGTTCAAAGAGGCAGATGGACGCCAGTTTTGTTATTGATTTATTGCTTTTGACAACCAGTGGTCCTTTGTGGGGAAAAATATGTCCTGTCTTTATATTTTGGTGTTGTATGTGCTGGTGGCCCATATCTAACCCCCACTTTAAGATACAACCATACATCTCCTTTTAATTAAAATAATGTGAGGCACTTTTCGTGGTATTTAATCTTTGGGGCATATGATAGAATATCCCAATCCACGCATTAGAATGTGTTTACATACTTTCTTTTGACAGATGGCTTCCACATGTAGAACATGGATATTTTAACACCTTAACATCCTGTGGCAAACCAGTTTTTATGTCACACTGTATCAAAATAAGGGTTCAAACAATTTATTGTAGAAAACATGTCCCTGCTATTAAATTCATTCCACAACTTCACTTTGGAGGTCTGAGGTTAGTGGTATTGTTCTGGGGTGGCACAGCATGGGTGTAAGATTGACAGCCATTGCTTGGGGTCTTGGTGTGTTGGTGTTCTGCCATGGCACTGTGAAGATGGTTTGTTTGGAGCCGGCCACATCATTTCCAGCGGGTACCACCAAACCCCAAATAGAAGGGGTGGTTTCTACATGTTGTTGGTTTGTTAGAAATGAAGGATGTCATTTTTTTGAAGTCCTTGCTCTGTCTTTGTGTTGATAAAATGATCTTAATCGTGCCTAACAGTCAAGTTGGCCATGTTTTCACTGTCCTGCCCATTGTATACAGCCATTCAGTGGCATTTGAATCCTTGTGTGTTAAGTAACAGTACTATAAATGTGACTTTTAAAGCCTTGTTCTAAATGATTGATGTATTCATTGATGATAATGCAAAATTCTTCTCACCGCATCAGACAAATTCAAGTTCAACTGCTTTTACACAATGATGTCACATGTATACTAAACTATGTGGGCCCCTTGCTCTCCTAATGATGTGGTGAGAACAATGTCTTCTACAACATCAATGCAGCGATAGGGAGTTTGATTAATGATCTGGAGGAGACACAACTAGCAGATGGTATGCTGATCTCATGTTTTTGGTGGGCTGGTTTGAGCGCAGCAGCTGTGAGGCCTGTGCTTATAGCAACGTGTGGAGCATGAAGCTGTCATTAGGACAAGCACTTTATAGGGGAGATAAAGTTTGTCAGTCGTCAGTTTTTGACGACTGAGACTGAGTCCACAGCTATTGCTGGTGGGTTGTCTGGCTTGTGGGGGGTGCAGATGGGTAGGCAGACACTCAAAAAGAGAGGATCATGAGGCTTGAGAGACAGCAGTGAAGTTAAAGTGGACACTTTTAATGCTTTCAGTGTGGTGATGACCCATTGTGTCCATTCTGTGTAATTGTTGCTTTTATATCAGAGGTATTCCCAACATGCAGAGTCACGTGGTATATTTTCTGCATATAATCTTTAAACAAATGGTTATTGGCTTTGACATTTGCTGTGGGGAAGGGGCCGTTTTAATCGAGAGATCAAAGCCCTGTTTGAAAATGACTCATTTCAATAAATTGATTCATCAGTGTATGCTGTCTGACAGGACAGGGGTCCTGAGGATGGCATTAGGAGTCATTATTGTTTTCTCAGATGGAAACCAGGCCTCGCTCTGGCCCTCAGGCTGCCTGCTGTGTGCAACACACTGATTAGGACTGCCACCACAGGGACCTAAAGAAGCCTTTTGAGAATTGAGTGGAACTTTTGGAAGGGAGCTTCGGCAGCAGAAGTGAACCTCAGAACTTCTGAAGAACATCAGCAAGGCAAAGTCAAACTGAGATTGTGTAATGATTGTCAGATTTGAGGTGGACGAACTGAAGGCAGTGGATAAGTCCTGACATTGTTCATTAAACATGAATCAACCACTGCCTAAATCTCCTACATCACATGAATACAGTTTGACAAAGTTTGGTTCTCATTCCCCGTGTCTGTAGAGGGGATAATATCTTGGCAAGATGTCCAGCAGATGCACTCCATTTTCATGGATCAAAGGGCCAGAAAACAAGGATGGCAACACCAGGCCTACTGTATTTCACATCTGGACCTGGGGATGCCAGTCATGTGTGGCCACTTGTCATAATTTGGATGGTTCAGCCTTCAGTCTTCATGAGAGCCGTACTGTTGTGAGTTGCAGCTAATTCTGTTATTTTTCATAAACCGGGATTGTTTTACAAATCTAAGGGTTTTTGTCATGCACTTGTGCTGACCTCTGTATTGTAACATGGATGGATGAGGTATTGTATTCATTGTACTGTAGGGAAATCTCAATCGTTGGAGTGCTTCACTGAAAAATTTACAGTGGTGTAGGTCAGCATCCTTGTGGTATGATATATGGATAGGGCCTCTCCAAATAGGAAATGAATTAGGGAGAGCCAAATCGTCTTTTGGACTAAATCCTGCCATTATGTTAAAAGTACAACCTCTTATTTTTCTTAATCAGCTCATGTCTTTGCTTAAAGGAAAATTTCTTCTCCCCAAGATAGCTTGGTTTACTCACTGGACATAAAGGTCTAATGAGAAGAAACTTAAAAGATTGAAGGGTAGAATATGCGAATAATCAAGTGATTTTCTCATTTAGATCAAATTTTGATTTTTTTTTGGCAGGATCCTGGTTTGAATCCATTAATATTTGGTATCTGCTGATACCAACACCAACCTGGTCCTTATATTAACTTAAAATATTGATTGAATGTACTGACACATTCAAATAATAGCTGTACTGTACTTAATCTGATGCACCTTTGTCACAACTCTTTCCTCATTCAAAAATCTGAAGTTCATAAGCTTAAATTGTTGATATGATTTGACATGATATGTTATGAAGGTTGGTTTGAGTATACGACTCCTAAAACTGGTGTGATGTCATTCATGTAGTTTGTGTGGTTTTATGCCAAAGAAATGGCTGATGTGAATTACCTTTTTGAGCCACATTCCCATTCTTTAAAGGCAGTTTGAGTCAGAGTACTTCGGAATAACAGTGGAGGCTGATGTGTATATGTGTGTGTGCACGTCATTGTAAATAAATAAAAGTGGTGTCCTGGCCCTGTTGTTCCTCCTCTCCTGAGCTCAGGTTGCAGCTCCCAGATGGTTCCTTAATCTGTAGGTCCCACTCAGGTCAGCTCCAGCAGAGCCAGGTAACATGAGCCAAACTCATAACCCCACCATCCTCCAAAATGCATCCATGGAGACCCAGACAGATGACTTTAATGTCTTCACTTCTTCTGAAAACTGAGCCACATGGAGCTGAATGAGCTATGGTCGAGGGGTATCCTAACTGAAACCTATTATCTACAAGACCTGCTGCTGTGAGCTTAAATCCCGCTCACTGTGTGCTTTTGATGACAAAGCATCTAACCTGGACCTAGTGGAAAAAAACTTGAACATGATAGTGGCCAGGTTACCTAAGACGTCACCTCATGTGGTGTTGAAACACCTCATCATTTCCCACTCACTCCCAGCTAACTTATAGCTCTATCATGCATAGTGTACAGACATTCCACATCGTATAGGAGCCATGCACCAGTTTCCAGAGGTAGTCCAAACTGCACCAAAGTGCTGCTTGTCAAAGCCATGGTAAGAAATTACAGCACACTGCTGAGGGTTTGATCCCGGGCCAGATAAGGAACTGCTTGATGAGATGGGGTTACCCCCCCGGCCTCCTAGCCTTGGAAGAGAACAACCACAGCAGGTCCAGAGCCTCGACTATTATAAAATACCTCCTTGTTGGAGTTCTCCCATCTCCTACTAATGCGTATTGTCTAATAATTTCCATGCTCCGATATCAGTTGACTTGACAGGGTTCGGGTATTATTGCCGCCAAGTTACAGCTGGAAAGCTTTTCCAGGGTGTGAATGAGCAGCTGACCCATCAATTTCCAGCTTTAAGTGTTTTGAAATTAGCCTGTGAAATTAAAGGCTTTTGAATCTGTTTTTGCTCGTTTGATATCCTCCATCCGATTTCTTCAATGCTGAACTTTGCTCTCCCTCTGTTTTTGAAAATTGTTTTTGTTAGAACTTATCAGTTTCACTTTATTTGGTTTAGACACATTTTCCTCTGCAAGGTAAATAGAGCATTATTGATGATACTTGTTGCAGGCAGAAATTAGCACCAGCCAAATGCTGGTAAAATTTGAAAGTGGCTGGTAGATTTCAGACAGAATAATGATTTACTATGACTAGTGAATTTGAACATTTTTCTGTCATTGACTTAAATGTTCACATTTTAAGAAGTTACTTTCCTACCCTGGTTGGAGGATAATTAGTTCTTTTGCTACCTTACTGCAGTGTATGTGCCTTCACATTAGACAGGAATAAATGTATCCTTTTCCTCTCAGCCTCCCTCTTGAGACTGTAAAACACCTCTTAAGATAAAGTTTTAGTGCATAGGGAATGTTTGCACCAACACAGAAACCACATATGCTGGCCATTGATATAAGAACAGGCTCTTGTTGTTCAGAAAGCTACTTCAACACCCCGACAGTTTTAAGACTTACAGTCTTTTTTTGAGTACCTGCTTTCTATCCTTTGTGTGCTGCCTTAGAATGTGGAAAAAAATGCTGTCATAAACTCATTGTGAAAAGTATTGAGGTCGATGTTTATAAGAAGGTGCAGACGTTTGTGCTTGTCAACATGTGTTTTCCTTTTTTCCACTGACCCTCAAAAGATTCCAGTGATCTTAATGAAACCAATTTTCATATAAAGACGCCTTTTAGCTTTGGCTCCTTGCATGAAGGCAGTAGCATTTTGGACTCAGCTGCTGTGAGCAGACCTGGCCTTTGAAGTAGCCTCTGGTTATTTTTCTGCTTGACAGATCAGAGCAACTGTGCAGAAATCAAAAGGGAAGTGCCCTGCCGCCCCAGGTAAATGGTAACTCAGGACTGAGCTGGGACATTTTGAAAGCTAATATGGCTGCTGCTGAGTTAGGGCCATCTGGACAATTTGCCCTCCGTCCAAATTCTTGAAAATGTGATGCTTAATAGAATGAGATTGTGTGCTGGACTTGGGCCAGAGGTATATCATATGACTCATCAGAAAATACTGCTGCACACCTCGGAGAGTGTGAAAGACAGACCAGAGTCTTAGACAGCCTTTCTTACTGGGGAGGTGTTGACCAAGGCTATCCAGGTATGTGTGACCAGTCTCCACTCCTATAGCAGGAATGCAGGGTGCGGAAGAACCTCCGAAAATTCTTGAGGCTCCAAAGGGCCCACATAGCACCTGGTGGACTTTGTTTCCCCCATGGGAACAGCAGGTATTGAGGGATGAGACATGGTCAATTTAGCTAAGTGAGATGTGCTCCTCCACCAAGCAATATCTATCTCCCTCCCTCCCTCAATTGTCCCTTAACCAGGGCGATGAGTGGGAGGAGGGCAAAGTTTCCACAACGCTTGCATTTCATTTTCCGATGTCCCCTAGGGGGTTTCAAACACGCTCTGGGGTTAAGAACAAAATCACTGAAAACCGTTACACCACAACTGATGCCTGGTCATGTCTGCTTCTCATTGGAAGGGATCTTGGGTGAGGGAGAGGGCTTACCAGGAAGGCTCTGAGTGGCAAACAATCAATGCCACATTGGCGCTCAACCCCACCAAGATAATACGTCATACATACACACATTAACAAAATAGGGATGTAAATAAAAGGACAAAGAGATTACCTAAATCTAAAATGCTATATTGTCTTGTAGAAACTGTCGAAAAGTGTTGTTAATGATTCTGATCATTTTATGTGTCGTGTAATCTGCCCCCTTGTGTGGCCCACATGTGGTTACTTCTTCAGGAGGTTCTGGTAACCAGTTGACCACAAACTGCATTATCTTTTAATTTATTTCAGGAGTAGGGTTTGCAACAGCTTTCAGATGCAACCACAGATGAAGTAAACATTTGTTAAGATACTCAATATGTACATATAGAAAAATGTAAAATAGAAATGGAGAGGATCGTGTATTATTTCAGAAACTGACCCTTTGACTTGGTAGATTCTCTGTACTATATCATGTCAATGACTCATGGCAGGTAGCTGATTTGCATTTATACACACACACACAAACAAACACTTCCACTGTGACACAAGAGAAAACTGTATGTGTACATTTGCTGGCATATTAGTTCTCATGAACTATTCTGCTGGTGATGCCAGCTTCACTTACTTAGAGAACACAATAACACGCATACAATCTTGGTGCTGTTGATGTAAGAACATTTTTATAGAAACTGCAGCTTTACTGTAAGTAATGAAAGACAAAGTGGCCTTCATGGGCTCTGGCTTTTTTCTGCTGTCAAAATGATAAAGGATGTGTGTTGAAACTGTAAATAATACTCAGTCTGTTTGTTCAAGTTCCAAATATGAATTTATTCAAATGTATTATACTGTAGATGATACCATGTGTGGTCCCATCGCAAATGGGCCCCTAAACCATTTTTGTCTGACCCATGAATATTTCTTTGCAGTGTGTATGTGTTTATACTACTGTGGATCTTCAATCATCTTATTTTTAAAGCATGTTAAATACCGTTTCATAACTTTCGATACATGCTAAACTTTTAGACTGTCGTCAGCGTATGAACAAGATTTTTTTGAATTTTGCAGCTTTGAGTACATCTTTAGGATAAATGAATAAAGAACTGGATTTTGCTGCAGTTCAGGTGGACTCAGTACAGTACTGAGCCGCTGAAAGTTTTTCGTAACCCATTCCATACTGGAGCTATACGCACTGATGCTGAAAAAGAATAAACTGAACAAACGGCAGTGAGCATGAAATGGTTTCATGTAGGTAAAATTAATGTTAATTTAATAACAGCATCGGCCCTCTGTCAAAGGCATTTCTTTGCTGTGCTATATACATTGGCATAATGCAGTGTTATTCTTGTGCAAGGTTGTTTATCTAGACCAGTGGCGGAGAAGATTTAGTGTTGTTATGATACAGCTGCTTGTGGTCCTGCTGGGCCCAGAGAAACTGGGAGGTCTTGGAGGAAAGGGAAGGAGTTAGGAGGATATGAGTTGAGGTTGATTTATCTGCAGTCTGAGCTTAACCTGAGCTTCCCTTTGCCACCAGACCTCTCAACTCTCAGGGCTACAAGACAACACTCCAGCCAGTCAGGGAGATTGATGTGGGAAAGAGTTTGGAAAGTTAGCTTCTCATTAACTTATATCTGATTTGTCCAATCTCAAATTCTTTAAGTGAAAATGACGCACATAAACACACACGGGTGCTTATACAGTCAGGTGTGTGGACTCATTTATGATGATCGCTATAGTCTTTATCCTAATTGCAGGTTAATATTTAAGCTCTTCTGAGTTTAATGCAGGAATTAAGTGCAGTGAATAAACCAGCCAGTTATAAAAGTACAGGTTTTATTTGTATCTATTTAAAAATCTGGATATATCCAACTCTTGCTCTTCATCAATTCCTGTTCATTGTGATATAACATCAAGATTGGGCCCTGCAACAACTTTATTAGGCCATGTGTCTTTACCATTACAGTGGAAACTATCAGCCTTATCAGCAAGCAGGACTATGTACATATCTGAGACCTTTATTTTTTTTTTTTTAAGAGAAGCCTGCCTCAGGGGTTAGTTCACACAACACTGAGGGATGATATCTGATAACCTTCTTCTATCCAATGGATGGCCAGAACAAACTTGCCAATAATGATTGGTATGTGTTTAAGACTGAGCCCAGAGCTGATGCTGATGTCAGAAAAAAAAAAAAAATCCAGATAGTCTCTGCAGCACATTTGTAAAGATTATGCTAGAACTCTTGCATACCATGTCCTTATTAGAAAGAAAGTGCCTGATCTTTTTTTTTCCCCATTGATGAGGCCCATTTCAAAGGGGATTAAGGGAACATTGTGACGGTTGCTGCTGTATTGTCCTGTTGCTAACATTGAGAGGATGTAGGACTTTAATACTTCAATATGTTGTGCATTAAGTCTGAGCATGTTTGCCTCCCTCGGGGAGTTAAACATGTTAGCAGATAACAAATTTTTCTTCAAGCTCAAGTTTTTTGCGGACCTGTTAGGCCTCACTGTGTGTGAGGAGGAGGAGGAGGAGGGGAGGAAATCATCTCAGCGTGATGTGTTGTTTTATTAAGTGATCCTTTAAAAACAACTCAAGCGGTGTCACAATGCCCATATGCGGAAGCTGGCATAAGATGTGAAATATGAGATGGTTTTGTAATAAAGTGACTTCTGAAGAAAAAGGTCAGAGGCCATAAAACAGTAGCAAAGAAAATTTCGACTATTACCATAAATATGTTTACTTTGGTTTTGGCATAGTTGTCTCTGAGGACTGGAGGCTTGGTCTCTTTACTGCTGCTAACGATGCAATGGCCACTTTTGGCTCCCTTAACACTATTTCATCTCAGACACGCTGCCAGCATAGATATTATGCCTCCTACTAACAAACAATGGCAAGGGTTGACTCTCCTTTTGTCTTTATGTGTATGTACTTGCGTGTGCATGTGTTCCTGTGTTTTGTATTGTGGTCTGGGCAAACCCAACTTGGCTCTGTTTGAATGGGATGGGATAAAGCCTAATACATTTTAATACATTGCCCCCATGTCAAGCAAGAAGGAGCAAACACAATGCCACAAGGGAAAAGCTATTTGGAAATGAGAATCAGAAGCACAAGTTTGAAAAAGGGGGGGCCGCTGCTATGTGTGTGTACAGACTACATGTGGGAGACAGTAGGGTTGCCAGGTTAGGCATTTGGCCCCCGCTATCTATCTCTAACAGCAAAGGGACATCTGGAGAGATTTGTTGTTGAGTGGCCTTTTTGCCTATGTGTTATACCAGACGGAATTGAAAACCACCTGTTAACTTGAAGTCTTCAATCCTCTAGCCACATTAAGAGAAATGATATAAACTTGACCTTTTGCCCCCTCGCCAGTCCTGCAGCGTTTGCTTCCACTCCATTTACACTGAAGAGGACTCGTTGAGACAAGGGGATTCAGTGAGAGTCCATGGCTAAAGTGTCAAAAGTTAGTAATCCCAGACCTCTGTGACTCCTCCAAACCAGGTTAAAGGTCATGTGCCTTCCCCACAGCTCTGACGGTATTATAATGTGGTCAGGGTCAGTTTATCTGAGAGGAACAACGTGACGCTTAGGTGGATCAGGATGTTTCCTCCAAGTCTCGTCACGCCGCAAAGCCGCTACATTGTTGAGGGATTATCACTCTGGTTGTGGGCCTTATTTTCTATTTATAGCTGTAAATAGTGGCATTTCTGCTCCTTTCCAGATGGCTTTCATAGCCAAGACTTGCATGCCCTTGACAATTGCCTCCAAAATTTTGGCTTGTGTACAGCACACTGGCACCACACACACATCTCGGCCAAACACTCTGTGTGCCTGCTGTGTGCCTGTGAGTAATTTGGAGTGTAGTGGCCTTGTCAGTCAAACACAGTGCAAAGGGCTCAATTTTAAGTGTTTTATATTCTGGGATATATTTATGAAGTCTTAATTGTGGTAGCAAAGACATTGAAGTGAAAGCCCTTTGACTTCCTGCTGATCCAGATTTCTACATTTGTGGTGCCAGCAGCCTAGTTTTCTTTGACTTGGATATAAAACTTGAGGTTGTGATTTCTATTTGGCTGGTGATGCGAGAGGACCAACTTGCTGTTTGACATGGAACACCATTGTGTAATGTCATTGCAGATGATGCCAAGAGCATGGGGTTCATATGGCAAACTTGATGTGATGTGGAAAGTGCACAGAGCGCATTTTATAGGCAGTTTCTGTCAAACTTTTTGACTCTACATATTTGTGGCAGAGCAGAGTTGCTGTTTCTCCCAAACGGGATTTAAGACAGTTTCCCAAAATGGAATGATTTAACCTGATATGTCAGAAAGTTCGCAGCGTGTGGCTGGGTTAAACAACCGCTTGCAAAAGGTGTAAACAGGTTTGATCACTTTGGCAGCCTATCATCCCACTTTACCTGTACCGAAACACCTCAAATGTGTCTCCCTAATCCCCACTTTCCATAATAGTCATCTATCTGTTGCATTCTCCCTTCTCAACAGAACAGATAACATAAGACACATTAAGGAGAACAGACTCCATAACAACCATAATGTGGTTTCACATAATGCAGTTTTTTTGGATCTAGAATGATGGAAATAGATAAATGGGTTCATACGGCTATGGCTGTAATATCAGGAAAATATGAGAAAGTTTCCTTATTTTGTTACTACTGTTAGTCGCCCACTTATTTTTAGCATAAAGTATCAGACTAGAAGAATACTTGTCTTTATTGCCCACTGTAAACCTGTCAGTTTATATCTGCCGTTCTCTTAACATACCTGGATGGGACTAGACAAGTGCAGAAAACTCTTCCACAGCTGGGATGTTTTGCCTTCCCAAAGCATGTTTATCTAAGCGGCAGGCTGTAATATTTATGACTGTTTTTAATTCATCCAGCGTACAGTTTTGATTTCACCATCAGCTCAAGTGGTGTACAATATGTAGCAAGGGGTCCATAAAGCCTTCAACATGTTTTATCCCTTTCTTTCTTACGTGTATGGTTACAGCGTGTCTGACACCAAGCTAAACACATTCATCACCGTATAAAATGAGGCACTATTTTTCCAGTGTTTTAGGAATTCAAATCAAACCCGCGTTAGAGTTCAGCTGCAGGATTTCTGAGTTCATGAGCTGCGTCAAAAATGTGAGATTTCTAAACATATATGTACATGTGCTGTGTCTATTATGTCTGTTACAACATGTCAGGGTAGTGTGCCAGTGAAGGTTCTACCATTGGACATGCTGACAATCGCTTTTCTCCTTGCAAAAATACACTTAATGATTTATGGGTTAAAGAAGCTGGTCATCTGTACTGTTATGACACAAATCCTTCTACCTCCCACCCACTTTATCCTGCTCGGCACCAACTCGTTCATGACGGTCTTCACTCATTCCGTTACGGATGTTCTCTGGATCCTTTGGCCATCTGGACCTGGACAGGAACAGGAAATGAAGAATGAGGAATTAAGAGGGGTTCTTTTTAGGATATGAAAGCTTGGAAAAAGAAAAGCTGAGCACCCCTCTTCACAGTTTAAGCGTGAGCTACACAAATTGAGTACACTTTCTCTTTTGTTTTTTATACTTTGCTGCTTCCCTTTTATCTTTCTTTTGTTCATTTTTTTCCCTCCTCCTTTTTCTTGCCTTTGTTCAGGGGCTGGGAGATTTTTCGTTCGTTGTAATATTTAACATTATCAAAGGAGTAATAGTAGTAAAAGTATACTTCAGTCTTATCATACAGTACGTCTACCCTGTAGCCTTATATTGTGTTGGCGTAATTCAGTGAGTGCACGGCTGTGTTATCAGAGGGTCAAGGTAAAATTCAAGAGATCAACAGGCTTGCCAACGCAGGAGGCATGGAGGCGGGGGGAAGGGGAGAAGGGAAAAACACAGGTTAGGCTTTATTAGCCACATTTCTAAATTTACCCTGTCATCTGAAGTTGTGTGTGGCTCAAAGATCTAGTACACGCAAGGAGTGTTTTTTTGTTTTTTTTAGCTGAAATATTCACAAGATGATGTCTGTTTTCTCCCTTTTGGCCTTGTCATTGTGGCTGAGATTCCATGCCCCAAGAGGGAAGATAAGCGCTTACGAGGAGGATATTCTGAATTCCTGTACTGTTTTTCTGCCCTCTAATGTCCCTCTCTTTGCAGGGGTGTATTCACTGAAACAACGTCATCTTGGACAGAAGGAAATTACTAAATTAAACAGAGGTTAATGATGAGACTCAGGTAGGAGTCATGATAGGTGATATTAAGCATGTTTTCACCTACATGCAACATGTCAGCCAAACGTAGGTAATGTCACATCCATATTTTCCGTCTTGTGCCTGTCCCTCTTTTCATTATCTGTCTTTGTGAATATGAAGCCAGTTAAAGAACAGCACACAGAACAGTGGAGGACCCCCATCTCACCTCATGCATATTCAAGCACGTGTGCACACACACAAACTCACACACTGTGAAAGGCAGCTTGGCTCTTGGTCAAGGGATCTCTGCTAAAGACTGGTCCTGGACGAGAGAGCTGATCGCCAGCCAAGCAGGACAGTTACAAAGTGGAGCACGGGAGGCCCCGCCATGTTTGCTGAGATCTAAAGCCTCTTTCTCCAAAGCTTTGTTTGCATTTTGTTCACTGCAGCAGCTGAACAGTACACAGAAAAGCCTTTTCTTACCCTTTCTCTGTCCACTCTTTTCGCTTTTCACTTTCTCTGACTCGGCCGCTTTCTGACAGTTGATTCCAGTCCTGTGTACTAAAGGAAATTATGTGCTTAATTGGATTATTGGGAGTTTTCTTCAAATGAGTGCTCACCCACCCACACAGCCCCAGACTCAATTCAGGCTGAATTCTCCTCTGGGATGGGCTGTCCGGTACATGTTTCCAGACTCCACAGTCTGCAGGATGAGCGTGAAATGGGAAGTGTGGGAGTGTGTTACAGTCTGATACTATTAAGTCATAGTAATTACAATAAATATTATTAAATACTTGTGATGTTAAGAGGTTTTGTTTATACTCACTTGATTGCAGAAGTTTTCCAAATAAAGGCAACAATCCTGTTTAAGCATTTGTATTAACGGAAAAACATCTTTTATTTGCTCTCTCTTCACTTCCTGTCTGTCTCAGTCACTCACTCACACACACACACACACACACACACACACACAGAGTAAAACAATGAGAAAATTCAAGCTGATATGGGGCATGAAAGCGGGCCGAGCTGCCAGACATCTCTGCTGGCCATCACCTTCAGCGTGCTACTTGGCCCGGGTTTATAGAGACACAAGAGTGTCCAAACGCACGCAGGCATCAGTGGAATTTGCACCTGTTGGAGACCTAGCTCCTGTGGTCATCTCTTCTGAACGCTGTCCCTCCTGGCTCTCTCTTCGAAACAGGCATTCATTTAGTAGTCTAGGGGATGAGCGGAGACCTGAGAATGATGGGATGGAAACAGTGAAATAAATCTTAAAAGAAGGAAAGTAGACAGAGTTGAAATTCTCATACAAATGATGTCTTATGCTGTGTGGCCCTTCAGTGGGTCATAAACATCGCAGTGGTTGTGCAGTTGTGCAGTTGTGTAGTGGTGAGCCGTTCATGTTGCTGATTTTCTCCTAGAGAGAGGAAGCAGAGTCCAGGGCACAGATTAAAAGGCCTCTCTTCCCACCCGCGTGCGAGTCACAAATCACATAGAGCCACAGTGCTTCCCCTCGCCCAGGAACCCAACAAACACCCTGTTAAAAGCCACAGCCACATCCCTGGGTTTTCATCTTACTGGGCACAGAAAACGTACTTTGTATTCTAATTAAACTAGTGTGCGTACCAAGTGTACCATGTGGACACCAGTGCTGCAGAAGATGTCTATTAACTTGCCAATTTAGTTCTTGTGCCTCATTGTTAGGTATTTAGCTTGCTGCTTGCACTCAGTTTGGTGGCGGCTGTTAATAGCAGCATCCACTGGAGCTGTTATTTAGTGATGTATTATTAAGCGACTGTATGTCAACATGCTATGCATGTGCTAACCTGATCTCCCTTGTTCTTGGCACATTCTGCTGACAAATGAAAATTCGGTCCTTATCGTGGCCTGGGGACAGTTAAGGGCCTCTGAGGGGATAATTGAACGGCCTATCTACCCTACGCAAATCCTAATTCTCCCTCTCAACAGGCCACTGGCGGCATGCTTTATGGGATTATTTTCAACCAGGCATTTTGAATGTTGCAGCGTACATAGGCCTTCCTTCCCACGTACAGCTTTCCCCCTTTCTCCTTGTCCCTCCCTTTCACCTTCTCGCCTGAGAGGATTAGTCAGGCTTCCGGAAACGGAGCACCACTCGGTGAGAATGAGACTTCCAAAAGCTCCTCCAAGACAGGAAGGAGCTGGACACTGGCTTTATGACAACAATTACTGCCTTCTCTCAATGTCTTTTGGGGGTCTTTTTTCAAAGTTAACAAAGAGTTGGCCTGTTTTTTCCAGAGAATATTATTCTAAACAAACACTTTTGGAGCAGACTTTTCTGCTACCCAAGAGACTGAGTGGAGTCTGTGGAGTCAGAGGGTATGAAGGGAAATGATTATTTGTTGAATGCATTATTGTTTGGTGGTGTGGAGTCTGTTGATTTGTGGCTACAGTGGAACTCTGCTCGCGGGGTCAATGATATGCTTCACTATGCTTCACCAGTGCCTTTTTCCTGTATCTCTAATAAATCTCTTTGGAAGCAAAAACACATTCTTTATTGAGATTTAAATATAACCTTGGCTTATTGACAGTTTGAGGCAAAGGGTTCATATAAGTGGGGCTTGATCATATTTTATATTTTTAAATGGACAGTTCGTGCACAAAATCTTTATCAGAACTTATTCCGTTAACTGAATGTGCCAACGTTGACATATCAGTAGATTTAGCTCAATTTAACCTTCACAAAATTTTAGGTTTCTCCTCCATCTCTGAAAGCGTTAGTCAGTAATGTGGTTTAGAAAAGAGCTTAAACCACACCGCAGATGCTATTTGTGTTCAGAATCACACATTTTCTTTAAATAACTTGGCCAATACTAAATACAGAAACAAATACGTGTTGTTCCAAAAAACATGCTAAGTTGTCAAAATGTAGCCTCCATCAAGATGCCTTAACACATGTATATTCAATAATAACCCATTGTGTACCACTTTTACTGCTTTGTGAAAGAGGATTTGCGTGATACTCATTTAACTTTAGTACTTTAGTTTGTCTTCTTTAGTTTCTAATCTTCTGAACCCCCC
Source organism: Chaetodon auriga (assembly GCF_051107435.1). Classification (NCBI taxonomy): domain Eukaryota; kingdom Metazoa; phylum Chordata; class Actinopteri; order Chaetodontiformes; family Chaetodontidae; genus Chaetodon; species Chaetodon auriga. The sequence goes on from NC_135094.1 coordinate 10,136,956, forward strand.
TGCCATTAATATCTCTTTAACAAATGTTATGCTGACTTGTACTGTTCTTGGTTGACAAGACCGACAAAAGGCACCAATGCCCTCTGTGAATTCAGAACTACAAGTGGAATTAAATTGTATTCCAGTCTAAAAGGTCCCTTGGGGGTTGTTTGTGGAACCTGGTCACTACATGACCGCGGTTGTCTTAACTGTCAGAATGTCTTTCATCTTCTTACGGCGACCCAGGGAGAGCGATCAGTATCTCCCTGCTGTATTTATCTCATATCTCCATGGCTAACAGCACTGGTTCCCAGCCATTTATCCTTTTACTGAACCTTAAGGCTATCCCAAATCATTCCCATCATCCTGTGATTCACCAGATAAGGGAAGTGATGGGATTGGCTTCCCTTGCTGTCTTTTTCCAGCTTTTGTTGAACTGGAAGGTCCTGATCCTGCTTTAAGATGGCTTCCTGGGTGGTCTATCAGTTTTTCTACAGAAGTTGTTCTATGTGCGATAATTGGACTTTATCATTATTGTCGACATAAAACATGCTGTAAGTTTGGAAAATGAACAAGGGCTCTGTTGTTACTGTATTCAAGGAAACACAGAATTGACATTTTGTAGCTTGGAGATTTGATGACCTGTTCTGCCCATGTGTTTGGAAGGTGTAGGGCCCCCTATTTGCCACACAGTGTTGAAAGACTTCATCAGTAAGGGCCTCAGTGTGTTCTCAAGTGCCTCTGGCAGCGAGTCAGTGCCAGGGAATCATAGTCTGTGCTGACAGTTGTTGTTGTTATTTGGAAATCTGGATGCATTTGTCTTTATTCATGCCAAGAATTATCTAGTATAGGCTACATTCCTCTTGAACTAGATATGTGGAAGTTAATAAGTATTTGCACCTGGTCATCATTACCAATCGTACAACTTGTCGTTTGATTTTTTTGTATGGAAATCATACACAATGCTTTTCTCCAGATCAGAAGTGATCAGCAGAAGGATTAAGTCAACTGTTTTGGGGAAGCCAGAGGAGCATGTGTTATTGTGACATAAAGGCAGTATGTCTTATGGAAACAGTTGCTTTCAATGATGGATAGTCATTTGTGCTTTACGCTGTGGGGAAAGGATACGCATGCTAATTGCTTTTGATGTAATGACATTTAGGGTAATACTTTGTTGAAGACCTTAAGATTAGATTATGCTATCAAGATCCAATATTATTCTCCACTGTAAGCAAAACTGGCTTTTACACTGATGGTTGGTAGCCAAAGTTGACCGTCATGTAAACATCTGGAAGAGAGGTGATGGCACATCTGGCATCTGACTGAAGTCTGTTTGTGGATGTCATTATTAACAGACCTCTAAATCCTATCATCATTACCTAACACTTGATCTCAGGTTACTGTTAATGACTTCATTATGTGTTAGTCTGTTCCCTTTGTCTGCAGCACTGCCTGTTAGCTGCCTGACAGTGGGGCTTTCAGAAATAGGTGTCAGCCTTGCTGTTTGTTGTAGTGATGATGGGCAACCTTTTAAGAGGAAAGCCTGGTGTTAGAAAAAGTCACAAGTAACACTGTAGTAATTGAATTATACTTAATCCAAGTGCATAGTAGCATACCCTAATGTGAACTTTTTTAATGCGACTGTAGGGATGTGTCATTATTCGTGACATTGTGCAGCCGTTCATCTCTGCATGGATGTGTGGTTTTCATGCGTGTTAAATCATGTACATGTTCAAGGGCCACATGCACGGCACAGCAGGAGGGTGGCGTGAGGAGAGCTCCCTCCACATGCGTGTGCTGCGTGTTCAGCTGCCACTGAATCACAGAAGCCCCTCCTCCTCGTTCCTTTCCCGCTTTCTCTCTCTCTCTCTCTCTCTCTCTCTCTCTTTTTCCTTTACCCTTCCCGTCCCTACTGTATTCCTGTCTGTCCTCTGTTCTCCCTTTCTCCTGCCTTTCATTTTTCCTCCTAGCCCTGTACCTTCATGACCAACTGTGCGTGTCTTCTCCTCCTTTCCTGTTGTATCCCAGTCACCCCCAGCTCTCAGCTCTGTCTCTTTAGCATGAACTTAAGATGACACTGATTCAACCCCCTGAAGTGTAAGGGGTCATGGGAACCAGCAGGACTAAAGTAAATGTACCTAGAAACAACAACACCATGGAGTACCTTGCTTTACAAACTCAGTCACACCTGGGCTTGGCTGTAGAGAACAGTTTTGTCCTCTCTAATGTGTCCATAAACCCCAGTTAATTAGTTGGTAGTTGATGCACATAGTGTGTCCAGTGTCTTACATCCTGGCTCAAAGCGATCTTAAGCAGCTGACATATTCAATACTTCGATACCTACCAGTCATCTGACACGAGTCTACAGCACTGCATTACAGAGGGAGCCTAGCATGGCAGTAACCATGTGGTGCATTTAAAAAACTGTCTAGCTCGAGACAATGTCACCCCTACGTTTGCCTCCCTCCACATCCTGGCTGTGTCCCCCAGCTTCAGTTCTAGCACTCTATACTGGCACAGCTATGACACCCCTATGTATCTCATTCAGCCATAGAGAATGGGGCTAGTGAACCGAGTAGCCCCCCAACACTGGCCTCTGCCTGCACCTGCAGGCCCAACTGATGGTTGGAAAGCTGGAAGGAAAGAGGGGGATGTGAGCTTGCGATCTGAGGAGGCTTGGATCCAGTTTGAAAGAAAAGCCTGGGCAAGAGTATGCTGCATGGGGGACCCGGAGAGGTCTAAAGTAAGAGAAAACTGGTCACCGCAAAGCAAATTTCTCCATTAGATATGCACCATGATGGGCTCTGTGAATTCTGTGTGAAGTGAGGATGGGGAGAAAGAGTGAATGGGGGTTACCAGAGAACCACTGGCCCCCCTGCAGGTCATTCAGTCATTCATAAGATGAGGCCGTTTTATAGACCTCCCTCTAGTCTTGCTTTTTTTGTTGCTGTTGTGTCCATCAGTAGAAGTGAAAATGGAAAATGGAGATTAACTGTGGGCACGCAAAGTGGTTGATGTGTGTTGGCAGACCAGTTTCTGCCTCTTAAAAGTTTGGTTTCCAGGCGGGCCCTTGCTCCATATGGTTGTTGATGTTTTCCTCGCAGGAACCCAGCCTGATAACCTTTTCTGTCTGGATGGATTTATGATGTTTACAGATGTGCTCAGCTTATGAAAAAACAGCCCTTCTCCCCCAGTGGGGTAGCCATCTTTAATCCAGTAAAGAGCACAGGGATTTGGTCGCCCCTGGCCTGCCTGAAGGCCCTTTGGAAACCTCTCGGCCGTGAGAATGGGGGCTGGGGTTGGAGGTGTAGGTTGGGATGTGTGTAGCCATGCAGGAGGGGCTGGGGACAGTCTTTGTGAATTTAGTTAATCTAATTTGAGCTCTTTTCCCCCCAAGGCCCTTTTTCTCCCTCACCACTGCCCCTGTTTCAAACATCAGTCCAAGCTGGGGAAAGTTTCACGTGTCCCTGGTGAAAATAGGCTTTGTTTAGTTTAATCCAATATCCTCATGTGTAAACCTGAGGGGAATATAACTGGGAGCACCCACTGGAAAAAAAAAAAGTGGCAGCATCTCTCTGCTGTTCTATGTGGTGTAATCAAATGAAAATGGAAAGCTGATACACATGAGAGATCTGAGCAATATTACAGTATAGCATTTCTGAGACTTCACCTTTCAGCTCATGCTTACATACAAAATAATTGCAGGAGTGCTGAAGATGGTTCTACAGGACAGGAAGTGATGCCCTTTTCAAAATAGTTTTAAATGTGCATCACCGTTGATTAAAGATTAGTTGGTGAGGGACTATCAAGGTTTTCATTAAGAGCTGTGTGTCAGCCTCTTTGAATTTAACAGTATTTATCAAAGGACAGCTTGAAACAGAGGCCAGGGTGTTGTCACTGCTTATACAATGTAAATGAACCACTTAGAAGCCTTTCTTCGCAGTTTCACACCTCTGATTAACTCATTGTGATGCTGTCGGATATCAAGTGGGTATTAACTCATTAGGGCCTGCCTTTGAAGTAACTCCTGAATATCATCAGGGTCTTGTAATCCTTTTTTAATGGATCAGTGAGTGGGACAGTGGTTCAACTAAATGATTAATGTGACAGTTTTTCTCACCTAATGTTCCCTGTGTTTTGCATGAATGGGTCAAAAATTGCTTGATTCATTTAGGAAATGCAGCGGTAATGGTGTTAATGTTGAAGGGTTGATAGTAAGTGGTAAATGTTTGCTTTATCAGTCTGCTGCCATCTGGCTGTAAACCCATAACCCCTCTTATCTTTACTTCTTTTCCTTTTCTTTCTCTTTTTCTCTTACTCTTTCCTCAGCTTTGTAATTTTAGTGCCTTCCCCTCTGCCCTCCTTTTTAACTTAAGGCAATAGGTGGTGAAGGGCAGGAATGCAGCTGAGGGACTGTAAGGATTTATCACACTGAGGTGTGAGGGCTGCTGCCTGCGCTTCTGTGCCTGGAGATGTAACAGTTTAGTGCCAACAGCATTCCCACCATGGAGCCAATGCAGAATTTTATTGCTTTTTTAGGTTGATTCTTTAGGCCACATACACTGTGGCTGCAGGGAGAGGGATGGGAAGAAAGGGGTCAGGGACGGAGGGTGAAGTATTTTGTGTGTGTGTGGGTGTGTGTGGATGGGTGGATGTGTGTGTGTGTGTATGGGCTTTCAGGCTAAGATTTGTGTGAGAATGAAGTAACATTAACAGCAATGTTAATGTTAATTAACACATAAGAATCATTTATCTCCATCTTCTTATCTCTGCTTTTGCCACTTAAACATTCTCTCTCTCTCTCTCTCAGACTTGGTGCATTTGCTCTCTCTCTCTCTCTCTCTCTCTCTCTCTCTCTCTCTCTCTCTCTCTCTCTCTCTCTGACTCTCTCTCTCTCCCTCTCTCTCCCCTCCCATTCCTTCTCTTTCCACTCCTCTCACTCTCCCTGTCCCTTCCTCCTACTCTGCCTCTCAGGTTACGATGACTGGGGGTTTTCTTGCTTCCATCTCAGAGTGTCTGTGTGTGTGTGTGTGAGTGAGAGAGAGAGAGCGTGTGCGTGTGACTGCGTGTGTGTGTGTGTGTGAGTCTCCCTTAGCGCTGAGCTGTGTCCTTGTCCCTGCCTCCTGGCAGCAAGGAGCCACCCAGCAGCCGGTCTGTGATTGGGCAGGGGAGTGGGGTTCTTGACACAGCGCGGTGCTGACTGCTCCAGGACGTGTTTCAACAGATGGTCGAGGTTAGAGAGTGTCATCACATCGGAGAGAGGATTAGAGGCGAGAGGTTGTCTTCCAGGAGCTGTGTGGTCCCCTCTGCTCTCCAACCCAAAATCCCAGCACCAAGACACAAACCCCTCTATGAACGAAGGGAGACCCAGTGAAGAAACGCGAGAGGAAAGCACAGAGAGGAATCCTGGTCTTGCCACACACTCGGCCGGCACTCTGCTCTCCTGCCTTTCAGGTACTTAACTTTCTGGCTCTCTCTTTTTTTTTGTATCTATTTTCTGATATTTTGCACTTTTTCTCTATTGCTTTTGCTGTCTGTGCCTGTCAATTTGTTCTGTTGGAAGTGAATTTCTGATGCAGCATACAGTCAAGAGTAGGACTCCACAAGTGCAGTAAGTCTGTGTTGCGTGTACAGCGCTGGAGTTCATAGTTTTCCTCCTGAATGACAGGAATTCCCTCTGTCACAAATTCCTCCGTCTCAAGGGATTAGAAGGCAGCACATTCCATTAATGTCATTTTTTCCCCCAATCCATAAGCACCCATCTGTTAATTTCTTGAATGCAGGATTTTTTGAAAGTGAAAGGAAGCTACTGTAGCTTTGAAAGAACTCGCTGTCACTTAAAGAAAGCTGCATAATGGACCGTGTCAGTGGGGGCATCTTATGAGTTGTAAGAGGGACAAGGGATAAAACATTCAGTTTGAGTTTTCTTCTGTTTGCCTCATTATCTTTTTTTGGTCATCCTAAAAACTTCAGTGAAGATGAATGGTTTCCTTATTAACTCTTGTCAGTTCTTGTACTAGGAAATTAAAGCACAATTTTTCTACATTCCCAAAACTCAGTGTGGCATTTAACATTCCCTCACTTCAGCCCAGATAAGATTTTTCATAAATCTTATTCAGAGTGCACCTCTGGCAGATCGTGTCAGTATACGCTAAATGGATGAGCTGCTGAAGAGCGCTTTCCGGACCAACTGTCAGACCTAAGTAGAGAGGCAGAGACTCAGGGAATGTACACCTCACTTCAGCTATTTAACTCTAGTCAAGTGAGAAGGGGAGCTTGCAAGTAGAGTGGGAATATGATGTATAGTATTTATACCTAGCTCCGGGCACTGTGTGTGGATATGTGTGTGTGTGTGTGTGTGTCTGTATGTGTGTGTACAAGGTGTTTGCAAATGGAGATTGTGCAGCTGTGGAAGGCTGTGTGGATAGCGGCCGGACTGAGAGGAGAGGAGGTTGTATGGGTGAAAGCTGCTGTTGTGTGAATTTGTGTTTACCTTGGTAAACCAGCCGTAGCTACACTTCCTGCTTGTTACTTGAAGTATTTAGCACAACCACCAATAGGTTGTGATGACTGCTGCTTTAAGACCGATGGAGAAAGTTGGGTTGTGTGAGCAGATCAATTAGGGAAGCAGTTGAAAGATCATTTAGGGAACAGGGAGGGAAGGCTGATGGTCTTTTATTTTAGACACTGGTACAGTTAGAACTTTTGTGTGCTTTTCTCTATTAACCAAAGAGAGACATTACATCTGAATGCTCTAAAAGAATCTCAAAGCTGTAGTTGAATACTTTTTTCCTTCTCTTAAAATCAATTTCCATGCTTCTGGTAAGCTTGGATTTAGCTAAGTTATATGATATTAAAGTTCTAAATGGCAAAATTATGCTTCTCTTCAAAGCCGATTGCTTGTACTGGGCACAATCAGCAAAAAATGTAACAGACTGGCTTACGTTTCAATAGACTGGCAATGCCAATTTGTGTCACTGAATGAGAGAGCTGGAGAAATACGGAGAAGCCTGGCTTCAAACTTTGAGTATTGACGAGACTGATCCATAAATCTTCCCTTGACTTTAGTTTCACCCGGCAGCAGTGAGATTCAATTTCAATTACCTTACCCAAAGCATAGCAAAGCAGCTTTGGGGTGTTTAAAAAACGCAGCGCTGACTGCCAGCTCAGAAGAGAAGGGAGATCCTTTAAACTGTTTAGCTTCACTGTGCTACAAACAAGGGCATGAGCAGCTGCTGCAAATAATTAGGTTCTGGGGGGTAGACGCTTGCCAAGACAAACGTTGTTCCAGTAGCAGCTCTGCCATCACACTCGGATCTGCTTATGTGTGTGCGTGTGTGTGTGTGTGTGTGTGTGTGTGTGTGTGTTCGTGTGAAAGCAATAAGCGAAGTCATTCATACTTCTGATAAGTATAGTGAGTGACTGAGCGTAACAGAACAGGAAGAGCTAGTATCTGTGCTTTACATTTTTTGTACAAACACGACTCTGAGTGTGTGTGTGTGTGTTTCAAATGCCAGCCACGGTGAATCAGAGACTTCCCAGACATCTTGCGTGACTTCATACATGCCGACTGATGAACAGGGTCTAAGGCACTCATGACAGGCTATTATGAGAAATGAAACGGCATTAATATGTGCTCTACCTTCAGCAAATCTTTCTCATTGGCTCCACATATAAAACCTGTCCTCTCTTCCTCTTCTTCTTTTCCTGTCTAGATCAGCACCATAATTTTATCTCGGCCGAGTCAGACTGTTATCATGGTGCATTGTACTTTCTCAGCTTGACCGCACAATGACAGGAGTGGCATTTATGAATTCTGTCATTATGGGGTTCTCTTGGTTGCAGTTAAATTGAACGCTTTGCTGACGACTTTCCGTTCTCCTGTGAGAATGGGGAGATACTCATGGCTAATAAGAAAGGGGCTGAGATGGTGCTCAGAGAGAAACTGGATCTGGAACGCCGTGATCCAAACTGCCATGAAGATTTGTTTGATCAAAATGCACCAATCACTTAAACTGGCTGACAATAAATACTCTGACTGAATTGTTCAGCGTCTTTGCTTCAGCAGATGAGTTGGTTCCTCTGATTTTTCATCTCTCTTGAAAATATGCTATTTAACTATAGTTTGTGTGTGTTCTCTTGTGTGCGAGCATGTTAAGAAAAGATTTCCTAAACCACCCTCTCCTCCGGCACTTGTTTATCTCTTCAGCTTAATGATAGTGTTCCTCATGCTATCCTGATTGCATAGTAGCACTGGAGTAGATTGCACAGTCCTATCACTGCAAATGACCAGTATTTGAACAGTGAGCATTTGGCATGCTTTTATTTATGTGGGATCCAGAAAGGCTATCTTTAGATGAGTCAGCCACTTTCTCAGTTCCTTTGTTGTCCTTACTGATCAAACATTTCCATGGAGCTTCACAGCACTTACATGCAGCCCTTAAACGTGTCCTTGACTTTTGAGGACATATCTCCAGGGAAATATGCCATGCATATCTGGATACACAAAGACACACTGCATAGATCTATTTTTGGGGTATTGGGCCACTCACAATAGCACCCCCATGTGTTTGTTCAGCCTCTCATTCAAGCAGTAAAGGTCAGAGCATGCAAACATCACACTCAGCTCATCATTGGCAGGAATGTCTCATCCTCCAACCCTCAATCTAACACTTGGACACATTAAAGAGAGCAGCAAACCAGACGTGTGTTTGGCGCTTTATAGTTTTTTGTCTTGCATTGTTCCTTTTGTTTTTATCTTTGGCCTCTGCCCCAATGACTAGTTGGAAAGAGAATATATGGTTTTTTGAAGTAAAGGTTTTCAAAGTTCTCAGGAGATGGTTCCGCTATGCAGCAGCCAGAAATGACCCTGACCGGATCCTTGTAATTTTGGCCTGAGAATGAATAGAGAGAGAAAAGATGTGGGATTGCTGTTTGGCTTTAGTCATTAATGTGCACTTTTAGCCACCGAGTGAGAGAAAGAGGATTTTAATGCTTTTTCTGTGATGTCCGGAGCAGCTTTTGTTCAAATGTCACCGCGCATAGATGCAGCATGGGCTTAAGAGGGAGAAGGAGAAAGCTGGGTCAAGAGAGACACAGAGGGGGAAGTGGAAGAGGGATAAAGCAGAAGAGGCCAAGATAAGAGAAAGGGAGGTGTGAACATGTGATAAAGAGTGGAGGAAAGTAGTAGTCTGGAGTGGACAGAAGGATCCTGTGATCTTGTTGTGATCAGAGGCTTGATCTCGTGCACACGTTCTTGGCTGTCACCCACACGTGTATGCATTTGAAACACATGGACACAAACGTAATCTTCTTGTGACACAAGCATGCACAAAAGCGAAACATAGAAAAACGTGTACACGCACACTATCCACAAGCTTACCCCCTCCGTTCTCCACCCCCCAGAGAGCTGCACTGTCCCTGCTTTGTCATCTCTACTTGTCCAATAATCCCCTCCCCAGGGAGAAGCAATCTGTTTTAGATTTGAAAGAGAAAGGGCCCTGCCTGTATCACGTACAATTAAGCAGCCGTCAGAATGCGTCGGCGTAAGTTTGGAGGGAGAAGTGCTGCCACTGGGGGGTTGTCCCTTTCATCCGCCGCCTTTCTAGAATAGAGATAATGGGGCAGGAGGGTTGGAGGGATGGGAATGGTTGGGGGGGTGGCGGGGGCACAAGGAATGAATACATTTCCTCACCCCTCCATCCCGCTCCACAGCTCGACTAATAGAAGCCAGCATGCGTTTGTTTCAGCTCTTCTGCTCCCTTTCTTCCCTTCTCCCCTGGAGCGGCCAAACACATTCAGCCTCTGCCAGCACTCCCCTCCTCTGCCCATGTGCTCTTATGTGTATGTGCATGCACAAACACTTCTATGTGTGGACTTGGCCATGTGCTACTGGTAGCCGCTGGTCCTGTTTGCCCTTACTTGAATAGCCTGACTTTGCCATGTGGATGCAGAGCGGCTGGATATTTGAGCAGTTGTCGTATTAAAGGTTCAGCAATTTTGTTTATACTGACAAGGTCCAGCATTGCATGACACGCATTATCTTCACTTCGCTCTCCTTGAATTGCCCGCAGCAAGTTCAGCTGAGTTTGGCTGGTGTCTGCTGAACATGTTGGGATGATGTGTTGCCTGCATTCCTTCAACTCTGGCTCAGATGTAAAAGAATGGAAGCATTTGGAGAGGTAAGCTTCCTGTTTTAATGCTTCGTAAGCGAATTAGCCTCTCAGTAGATATCGTATGTTAGATATTTTATCATTTTTTTTGCCAGGCAGGGTAAAGTTAATTAAATTACAAATGACGTGACTGCATGCTTTGGAAAGCCACACACTGAGCCAGAGGCAATGGAAAGGAGGGCTACCCTGTCTACAAATTACAGGTTACGTGTCTGTCTGTGTTCAAGTCTGACTGATTCTTACTCTGGCTGTTTCAGTGAGTGACTCGCGCCTAGTGACTAACACACACAAGAGTATATGATATCCAAATTCACACACACATATATGCCCGCGGGCCTGGACAGAAGGGAGTGCTTAACAGGCACAGGTGCAATCGGATGAATGCCTTTTTATGAGTGGTATCATGTTGGTGTGTCACAGCTATGGAGTTTGTTTATGGCGTCCAGGGTCACGCAGGCTGGTTCTCATGGTCTATGTTTGTCTACGGTTCCCAGAGAATATGCCTACACATGTTCCACATTTTAGGGGTGTTTAGTTTCATGTGCCAGCAGCGGCACTACACTTAGCTGGGGTTTGCTGAGTGAGCGGCTACCACGTCAACTTGAGGAACCTGCTGTTGTTGTTTTGTTTTGCTGTTTTTATTGATTGCCACTCAGCATGGATTTGGTTTGTACTATTAAATGTTAAATGCTCGTTCACTTACATCAGCATCAGCTGGCTCTAGGGTCAGTAGATTGCACTGTTTGTGTAGTAAAACAGCTGCTACACTTGTTTTTGGCTCGAGTTTGGGTTTATTTCAGGTGCAAACAGTTAAATCCAAAGATTGTCTGTCTTTGGATTTATGTCATATGTGATGTTTCAAGGTTTACTTTTCCCAGAAGGCCCAAGACAGCACGACACTCTGTTTAGCTATGTGTTTTCCTTTTTTGCTCCTAAACACATCTGTCTGTATTGGCACTGACATAATTCTCCTCAGCCTGTACTACGAGTGAAGAGAACTGTATATAACGAGTGCATTTGGAGACAAAGGACCACATCTTCCCAGTGACATGGATCTAGTTCTCAATTTCCTCTATATACAAGAAACAGGATTCAAGTCACACTTCTCAAGTCAGTAATCGGCGAACATTACAGGGCTATTGAACTTGGTAAACTGCCATGTTTTAACAGGGACACAATCCCTCAGACTTGGTGCATTTGCTCGCTCTCTCTCTCTCTTCCCCTCTCTCCCTCTCCCTCCCTCTCTCTCCGTGCCACCATGCTGCTGATTTCATGGAAAAGAAATCAATCTCTTTATTCTTGACAATTACCTCAGTGGAAACCCATTGAAGCAATTTGCCATAGCTCTCTTTTGTGGTAAAAGGAATAATTTATCTGGGGTATATTTGACGAGTCAAAGAGACAAGAAAGCCACCCGTGAGTGAGCAATACATTCTACTCCGCTTCGCTCCGACTTTTTCTGCTGCTCTCGTAGCCTGATAGAGTGTTTCTGATGGGAGTGTGGGTTTTGACAAGAGAGTGGCTGGAGGAATATTAATGTGCTGTATTTTATTCATCTGAGGTCGCCTATTGCTAATGTCTTCCATTCATGGCTTAGAATAGATTTAACAAGAAAGTGCTTGCTTTAGGCTCATATCATATAACTGTGGTTGCTGATCCTCTGATTGTGATTCCATGTTTTCATATCACACTATAAATCAGAGGAGTGGTTTCCCTTTCATTCACTCTTTTCCCCCCTCCTGCTCTCTCTCATTCCCTCCTCCCTCCCTCCCTCCCTCCCTCTCCGTCACTCACCCTTCTCCTCACCCTCTTGAATGCTAAATCTGCTTTTCCACTTGTAAAATTGAACCTCACTTGACAAGCAAGCCTCTTGGAAGAACAGCATACGTCTTAGGAAAAGTACAGAAAAACATTAGGAATCGCATTTCTGTGTGCATTTTTTTAGTATTTATATACTGTCACAATACTGTTTGCCTGCTAATTTTAAACAGGGGTTGAAATTGGCCTTGCAGAATTTCCTACATTTCCGTCAGGGCCTTGAACATAATGTTGATGAGGGTACATGAGCGATGCCAGTCGTACTGACCGACACTAAGCCCCATTTGTCAGTGTTACCACCATGAGACTTTTGTTCAGATATACAGACCTCAACACAGGGTGTCCATAGTTAAGGATACGAACACTTAAATACACATCACATTCAGGACAAGAACACACTTGCACACACACGTACACAAACAAATATAGGCAGCCTTCCCCATTTCTGAAATGACCTTGTGTGTTTTTTAATCATTTCCCTCTTAAGGTTCTCAGAACCTCCTCATGATTTCCAACAGACCACCTGGTGGCCCGCAAGCCATTCCCACTTTGAAGTCTTTTGGACCCGGATTCATTTAATTATACATTAAGATGCATCCATAATATTGATGGGGTGGCCTGGCAGCCTTGGCACTACAAAGGGTCTCTTACCAGGTCTGAGAGAAACATGAGGGGGTTTAACTAATAGCCGTGAATGCACTCACTCCAGGTTCACATTTCACTGAATTGAGGCCATTCTTCTTCATTAAAGTGGCCTGCGTTGTACTACAAACATACCGCATACCAGTGGATGGGAATCATTTCTTGCTATAACATCTGAAGTTTTATAGTTGTGACATGGATGAAACAAAGATTCCAAATACGCCTGTCAACATCTTTGAGTTGTGTATCCATAAACATGCTGGAACAAAGAGCCAGTGAGCTCTCCTTACTGACTTACACTTGGTTTTCTCGTTGGAATTTTGTCATAGATCCTACACTTATTTGGGCATTTTGGTCAAACAAATCAGAGGAGTTAAGAGTCTGAAAACACCAAGGTCTGGGCATTTTCCGAGTGAATACCCACAGCCAACTGAGTGCACTGGGACAGAGCTCTCCTTCAGTCAGCTCAGTGTGGCTGACGGGTGGGTCTTGGTGGGTACAATGTGCTGCCCTTGGCCTGCCGGGCACAGCAGACCCTGACACAGGCCCTCCTCAGTGTAAAAGGCCCTCGTCAGTCCTCATGGCAGCAGACCAGCCGAATTCCCTCGGATTACAGAAATATTTGGACAAACCTTAATCTAAGGCCTTGCAATAATCATTTTTTCCCCTCTGAAAGCAAACATCCTGTGCTGAAAAATGTCACTGATCTGAAGCACAAATCAAGAAACCTAACATTGTTGCTCTCTGTCTTTGTCTCTCAGATCAGTTTGCAACTAAACATGTACTGTCTCTACACTCCTTTTATTTTTTCTCATGGGAGACGTTTGACTGGAGCTCCTGCACAAAGTTGTGACTGTATGCAGAAAGGCCTTTGGTGTCATTGCTAATCACTGAGCCTGGAGTCGCAGAACAGCCTACAGAATTCAGACTACGCCATCAGACTTTAATTCCCCTCTCTTTCCATTGTTCCCCTGTGACTTGGCTGCCTTAGAGATGGACTGGGCAAATAGAGAGGGAGCGAGAGAAAGAATGGACATACAAGGGGATTTGAGGTGCTTTGAAATGGCCATTGTCCTTAATAGCAAGGCTCTTTATGAATGACTGATTTACTTTAAGAGGGCATGGGCATCTGGTTTGGGTTTGACCTGCATCTTGTTTTGGGAAGGTGAACCCCCTCACCTCCAAACTCTCTACATCAACTTGAACAAGATTCAGAGTCCATGAGCAGGCAGGCATTGCAGGACAGACGCGCTGCTCGAAGGGACACGTGGATTCATGGCTGTCAATCAGTGTGTTTCTCACAGACAGATTTGCTTATGTGTCTTCTATGAATGTCTGCTGTTTTTCACTGACAGCTGATAAATGTATAGACTGCCACTGAACAGAGCCTAAGCCAGATGTAGCCTGTTTGCCATCACTGAAATGAATATGCAGGCCAATCACAACCAGGCTTTTACAAGACTTTTGTTAGCTTCATACCTCTGTACTGAGCCCCCTTCATTCATTTTTTCTTCCCTCGGAGTCTCCCCTCTTAACCCCTGTGTGTGGGTAGCCTCAGGTTGCTGAGGTTAGGTTAAACAAGCCACCATCAAAGCCATATTACCACTCGGGTCAGAGGAGGGTCGGGGTGCAGCGGGGTGTGTGGTTAGAGGCCCTAACTGGAGGGCACAACTGCCAACCAGCCAAAGAGTACTGCCCTGAATGGTTACACAAGCAGCAACTCTATTATGTTCAGCTTTACTCGGTGCACAAAGCACAGCTGTCTGTGCAGCCATACCAAATCACTGAGCAATGCCGCATGTGCTAAAGGAGAGTAAGTGAAAGAGCTGTTTTCTGCAAGCAAAGTCGGAAAAAAACTTTACGATCATGAAAGTCAAGATTAGTAGGGGTGTTGAGGTGCGCTAAAAGTCTCTCGTGTTGATGGCCATTAATCTGAAAATTGCACATCTTTTATGTATCTGGCAGCTGCGTGTCTGAAAACTCCATAGTGGCCTTTTTGTTCCAGTCCTTTGATCCTGTGGGCATTTTACGTTCCTCCGATCCCTCCCCAATATTCTTCCCCCAGCTTAAACATGATGAGTACAGTAAAGGCTCATTTAAAGGGTCATTAGTGCTAATCCTCCACAACAATGAGGACGTAGAAACAATGTGCTCCCTAGTCCTCTGACTCTGTCCAGGAATAAAGACCTCTTGTCTGTTCCACAGATGTATAGGAGAAGCTTGTTCTACTTATATCACACAGGATGACATAAATAAATGAGTCATTCAAAGTGAAGGGTTTACGAAAATGACATGAAACATTATTCTCACGGAGGGTTCTTAAGGGGGTCATGAAATTGGCAACATGCACTTTGGAGGCAAATAAGAAGCAGTGGCAATAGCAGAAGAGAGGCTCAGGAGCCAGTGATATAATAACTTTCAGATTCGAGCATATTTGCTCTTGTTGTATCTTATATTTACAGAATTGAACTGCCTCCTCAGTTTGAATACATGCAGCAGTGTTTAGAGCTGAGTGCGCTGGGTACCTTCCCTGCTGCGTGTGTGCAAGTGTGCCTGAGGGCAAGAACTCTGGATGACACTTTGTAAAGCATGTGTACAAAACAAAACACTCAGAGGTGACTAAGTGTGAACGCACTGATCCAATTCAGTTAATCTTGCGCAGTTAATTGTGATAACTAGCAGAGCAACATTTAAACTGTCCAATCTGGACAATTTGAGGACTCTCCAACTTTCAAATCTGGAGCAAATGCTCAATGTAGTTGATGTGCCTCCTTTGACAAGAGGTTTCCGTTAAACTCAGTGCATAGTCAAACTATGCTTTGATTTCAGTTTTATCTCCTCTGGAGCAGATACAATCTCATGCCTGACGAGCTATATCATGCCTTTTTATGTATGTGTTTGCATCCATACTCCTGATCAACACAGATCACAGAACGCATAAATTGTACACTCATCACCCTCTCTGCAGCCAAAGGACTACACACTCACACTAAATCTGTTTTTGGTGCAAGGAAGAAATTAATTGTAATTTTGATAGTGAGTAAAGCAGTATTATTTTTCTAGTTTTCTTTCATGTGAACAGGAAATACTACATGTTCCATTAGTCTTAACACAGCCAGCCAACTGCCATCAATCCACCTCTGCTCTGCAAACAGCAGCCGCTAATCTCTCAGCACTGGTCTTGCCACTCAGCTGGTCATTCCCTCTTAAAGCTCCATACGGTATGTCATATTAATACGACCAAGTCAGGTTACTGAGGATGCTATATAAATACATAATTGTGGTGTTTCCTTTGATGAGGGGTGACTTTGGGATGGACAGCTGTCAGATGATCCAGCGGTACGTTTGGCGCAGAGCTGCTGGGAATCCATTCGGTTATAAGTGCGCTTCAGATGACCTAGTGAGGAAAGTGGATCAGATGAAATCGAGTTAGGATGAGAGGTAGCCCAAAGGACAGCAGCTGTATCGTTTTGCCTGCCTAACTTTGGGCCGCATCCCATTGGTCGTTATGCATGGCACTTTATTAGCCCTGCCCTCTGAGTCGTTTCAGACAGTGTAGCTATTGATACCACTATAACGAACCACATCAGCACCACAAGGTCTGTATCAGATTCCACAATGAACCTTCTTGTCTGTTTTCTCACTTCTCTGACTCGCATGAAGAGGCTATTGCTGGGAACCATTGGCATGTAAAATTGAATTCTCACTGGGTGCTAACATTACACTAGTTGGCTGACTGACTTACAGTTGATTTTCAGTCTTCCACAGCTTGACAGAAATAGAGACTTGAATTTTGTCAGACTTGGGCTTACATCTATTGTTTCTGGGAAGCTTTCCCATTTATGTAGGAGGACTTGGACCCTCGCAGCGCGAGAATTGGTTTTTGTGGGAGGATGCCTTGTGTGTGAGTGTCTTATGAGTTTCTGCGTGTCGCCATGTGTTTGTACAGTAGTTTGTATTGTGTGTGTAATTCACTGTGAGGTTCTGTGCACTCTGCCACCCTACGCTGGAGGGGTGTTTGTCCAAACGGCGCCAATGTTTGCACAGGGCCTGTCACGATGGCTGGGCTGGCTGGCCCTGATACTGCTCATCTAAAATGCAGGACAGACCTCTTAAAGCTCTGTCTGAAGTTCTGCTTATCGCAAACGACATCTAACTTGAGGGGAAAAAACAGATACCCAGTGCATAGCAAGGAAAGGGCATGACTCACCTATTCACCCATCTGATGTAGTGGTAGAAGTAAATCATTTTTAGTGGTGTTATTTTATGGAGGGCCATCTGTTCAGCACATCATTAAGAGCATGTGTTTGTGGATGTATGATATAGTATGTATGTATGTATGGACTGATCTCTGGCAATCTTAGTGTATATTATGCGAGCCGTCATCCATTTTTCCAATATTTCGTCATCTTCTACCATCATCCCACTTTGCTGATTTGAACAAAAATCATATGCAATATTCATGAAAGGATTAAAGCCATGTGTCAGTGTAGTGCATTAATGACAAAAATAATTAGCATTTCACCCTTTAAAAAATTGTGATACACTTATCCGGACTGCCTCCCATTATGAGTCAAACACCATAACTGATGACTTATTTTTGGTCACAGTTTATGCTGTTTGCCAAAGGAGACTGGCCCTTTGTGGAAATGAGGGTAAGGGCGGAGCCAGCCAGTGGGGTTTGACAAGGCTCAGGTGTCCAAAACCTGCCATTTGTTCTCAAGTCATTAACTGAGAATAGCGAGCAGTATGGTGCCACTCGGCGGGATCTCTGTCCATAAGGCACTTTTTGACCAGCAGTGATGAAGTGCTCATTGCAACACTGTCATAGTTCACCTCACAGCCACAAGCTGTTCTTTCACACATAGTATTGTTACTGAAAGTTGCCTGCTAATTTAAACCATCTTTATATTTTTTTCCATAATGATACGGGGGATTTATAGACAAACTTTATTTAAGCATCTTTTGGTGATGCGGTAATGTCTGTCTTCATTTTACACTGTTCCCTGCCATTTAGGCAGAGGATATTCAAACTTTTTATGTCCAACCATGACATTGTAAGTGAGCTAGAGGCTGCAAACTGCTATGATGACTCAGGGGTAATCTGTGATTGGCGACAGTGGCACTGAGGTTAATGTAGCGGAACCCTCTCTCCGCCCCCGTGCCCCCTAACCCCCTCCCCCCTAGTGTGGTCCCATCCTCCCCACCGGCCCTCTGTCACGCTTGACTCACCAGGGGGTGACTTTTGAGTGACAGGTGGAAAGTGGGCCGCGATTGGCTGACGAGGTAGAGTGGCTGTGGGTGTTTTGAGTGCAGGCAGCCAATGGCGCAGTCTCTGCACAGTTAGCTGAACAACAGCTCTCCAGTAGTGATAGAGAGTTTCCATGTGTGAGTGTGTGTGTTTTCTGACACAGAAGGAGAGAGAGAGAGAGAAAAACACAAGAAAAAGTACAAGGAGAACATGAGAAGAGACCAGACAAAATGAGACCTGTAGGATTCTTTGAGGTGAGATCTGTGTTTCTAGATCTTCGCTGCTCTTTTGCCATTCAAAGTGTTGACATGGGTCACTTTGATTTTGTTGTTTTCAGTATTGGACAGGAGAGTTGATTTTGAGGCATTTCAGTATTGATGGGGTTTCAGTCAGGATGCAACATATGTTGGAACTGTTGGCTAACTCTTCCTTGGTAGACAATCAAGGCCTGGAAGAAACTTTTGTGGCTTCTGTGTTTATGGATAAATTTTTGACTTCTAGTGTTGATTTGTGATCAGGCAGATGCACACAATGCCTTTGAATTGAGTATGTTTAAGTATTCCTTGAGAGACTGACTCTCTCTCCTTCTCAGAAAATATGATGCAATTATCTTTTCTACAACTTCAAAATTGCCCACTTAATTTCTCTTTTCCCCATGTTCCTTGCTGTAATGGCTCCATACATTTTCTCCTTCTGTGTCTTCACAGTTGACCACAGCTGCAAGAGCAGCACGGGTGTGAGTGAGTGGCCTGGCTGGACCTCCTCTCCCTCCCTTCATCTCTCCATTAATCCTTCCATCTACCCATCCCATCTCTGGTCGTCTCAGGCACCATGCTGATGCAGTGGCTGGCTTGGTTGGCCCTGCTGTCTCTGGACTGGGCTCCAGGCAGCTGTGCCTTTATCACCACCAGAGCTCAGGGCCTCAGGGGTCGCATCCAGAGAGACCGCAGAAACATCCGGCCCAACATTATCCTCATCATGACTGACGACCAGGACGTTGAGTTGGGTAAGGTTAGCACACTTCCTGGTCCTCCCAGAATTATACAGGGCCCATTTACTTTTCATTTATCTTCTATTTATTTCCTTCCAAATACCCTTTTACTGCACTTTTCCATTCACATCTGTGATTTTTGCTATTTTTCTGTCTACGTTGTTTTTAATCAATTTCTTTGTGGTTATTTGCATCAGGATTTATGTGGTCTCCACACATGAAATATTAAATAGCGGCCATAAGCCCGGGCCGAATGGCCATCTGGCTTATTAACAGCTGAATTATAATTATTTGCCACTCAGAGTGGGAAAAGGTCAAATGACTGGTGATTAGACTCAACTGTGTTTATCCACATGAAAATTTATTTAGAATTAAACAAAAACATTTGCCAGTCTATTTTTCATGGCATTAGCAAAGCATGTAACAGCGAAACCATAGCTCTGACCTCCGCACCTTGTCCTCCAGGTTCTCTGCAGGTAATGAATAAAACCCGTAAGATCATGGAGGATGGAGGCACAACTTTCACCAATGCCTTTGTCACCACACCCATGTGCTGCCCGTCACGGTCCTCCATGTTGACGGGCAAGTACGTCCACAACCACAACACCTACACCAACAATGAGAACTGCTCCTCACCTTCCTGGCAAGCTCAGCACGAACCACGCTCATTCGCCGTCTATCTCAACAACACCGGCTACAGGACAGGTTGGTGAACAATGACACACACTCACACATGTAGAGACTTTTATATAAGATAATGAGCATGAAGGGCCTGCTGTGTGTCCACCAAAGACCTGTAAATGTTTTATTTGACATGTGAAAGTGACTGGGTACCAAATCACTTTTTGCCTTCTGGCCTTTCTATTTTCACTCAATGCAAATTTTTATAGTAAGCTAGACTCCTCTGCCCTGCCCGGCTGTCTGCTGTGAGAAATGCAAACACTGTGAGTGTGCCAGGTCGCTGTCATGTCTCATCAGACAGTGTCTGTGTAAGTGATGGGCAGGCGTTGGACTGGGCAGCTCAGTGGGGTCCTGTGGGCTGCAGCACGGCCTGCGGTTTTCGAGCTGATGCGTTAGTCTGCAATTAGCCTTCTCTGGGACAGGCTGGCTCCCTGCCCAGCCTATCCGAGAATGCTGTGCAGCGAAGCCAGGGAAAAAGAGGCGAGCAGAAGAGTTAGGCGTCTCATACTCGCGCAAACACAGATAAAGTCACACAGACGCGCTGAACTGAGATTTTCACAGGCTTACGCAAACAAAGAAAACATGCATTTATGGCCTATGACTGCGTATTCAAACAACCCTCCTTTCTCTCTCCTTCTCTTTTGCAGCCTTCTTCGGCAAGTACCTCAATGAGTACAATGGCAGCTACATCCCACCTGGGTGGCGCGAATGGGTTGGATTGATAAAAAATTCCCGCTTCTATAATTACACTGTCTGTCGGAATGGTTACAAGGAGAAACATGGTGCCGATTACGCCAAGGTATGTGTTCCCATAATTTCTAAAAAGGCACCATTAACTCAATCACTCATTTGTTTTCCCTTTATGACCTAATATAAAGGCTTTGCCCGACAAATTGCAGGTTCCACTCCACTTATAAATACAGGCAGTGTAGCACTTCATTTATCATGGTGTTGTGATCCAGGCTGACAGGAATTTTCATTCGAGAATTAAAGGGAATGAGTTGACTAGAGGTGGCGTCTCCTTTTCTGCCGCATCCTTTTATTATGACGCACCTTACCTCAACATTTAGACACTGTAAAATTGCAGCATATTTATGAGAAGCCACCGTTGCTTGTGATAAATACCACCCTGCACTTGTTTTTGTCTCTTTCAGTCTGTCTGCCTCTTTCCACTTCTTTTTGTCTCACTGTGAAGTTGTGCAGAATGATTTTCATGCTCAAATACCACAATAAAAGAGAAGGGGAAATTTCATTTGACTGCTGTTAGACTCTGGAGATGAACGCTGTGGTTGCAGTCTTTTTGTAACTCTGGATGGCATCGGTCATCAATCTTCCCGAAATGTTTTTGTAAGAGCTGTCAGCTTGTTTTCGCAGCTCCATGCCAATACCTTCCCAGGTAGCACAGTGCTGGGTACATGAGGAATCCATGAGGAGGGTTTTTAGTTTGGATGCATGTCAAGTTTGGAGATGGCCAGCCCAAAAGATGGGCAAACAGATGTTTGGACTGCTGTTCCTCTGCCAACTTGGACTGAGGTGTAAAGTTACCCACAAGCTGAGGCCAAGGTGTTTACATGACATGGGCTTGGTCAGCAGATTGTGGTTTTAAACCAAATGGACACACTATTTGCTATTTGCTGCCAAAAATCATTAACCTGCTACCACTGGGACAAACACAACTCCCTCTTTTTAGAATCACACCGGGTGAGGAGGTCATGGTATTCCACACAGAGTGCAGCTAGCACACCAAATCATCGCGATGAAACGAGGCACCAGTGATTTCATTCAATTTGATCCCATTTGATTTTCCAACTGTGAGAGCAAAAGTTCATTGAGGTTAAGGCCTCTTCTCAAAGACCTTCTATGTAAGATTTAGTATGAGAATATGATTCATACACTTTTTCCTTCAAATTCCATGATAGAACTCAGCCGTCAGGAAGATACAAAGCAGCCTGTGTTGCAAGCCAGATGGGATATGTTGGTGTCATCGCTGCTAACAGAAATTTCCACTGATCAGACATCAAGCAGCTTGAAATTCAAACTCTTAAAACTCTCCGTGTACAAATCTTGTAAAATCAAAAGCCACAACACCCTGCTTCATTGAGAATCGAATCACGTCAGTAAAACTTAAGATGTCAGAATTTCAATTTAAATCGATGAATGTCAGGAAGGAATTAAACCATGTGTGAATGAGTTTGTATTATGTGACTGCCACTTAGTGCTGATCATCTCCAAATGGTTCTGGGAAAAGTGATACTCTTCACTTCCCTGACCATTTTATAGCTGTTGGCCAGGCATTCCCCATGACACTGTCACTTCCTTTTGACCTGCCAGAGGCCTTAGCAACAGTGGCTCAGAATTTGGAGAGCTGGTAACACAGAGGAAACAAGTATGGCAATGCTTTGCCATGTGCACGCAATCACCAGCCTCAACGGGCATGTGCAGCCGCCAGGCCATTAAGGCTGGCCTGGCTATAAAGACTATTAATAGAGACAGGATGAATCAGCCAAACCCACTTCTGACATTTCAGGGAAATCACCCTTTACCCTTTCATTCTGAACCTGGCACTCCCTTCCGCATGCTGTACGCCAGACAGCGGCACGCCAAAGCTGCAGGTAGGATGGTTAATCTACAGTTGGAAACTTGGCAAATGCCATTGTGATTTTAGTTCAGGGCGGGACCTACCGTACATTTAAAAAAATAGAATAAAGGTTTTGATAAATCGTCACGCCTGTGGGTTGTTTGATGTGACAATTTCACATTTCCTGAGTCTAAGCTCTTTACAGGAAGTTCCATTTTTATTCCTTCAGTTGTCCTCTCTGTGAAACCTGAAGAATAGAGCACTCAAGGTCTTAGGGAACTGTCTTTCCCATCTCCTGCACGCAAGTCATCACTCACTCCAGCTAATTTCTCTTGTAATGCCTGAGGCTTGTATCTTTGGAGGTTATTGTGCCTGATTTGTGTGTTCCATTATCTCCCACAGTGAATTCGTGAGAAGGAAAGAAAACACGTTAAGAGAAAAGGGTTAGAATAAAATGAAGCTAAATAGGAGAAAGGGAATGGATAGCCTGGAGAGGAGTAGAGGGGTTGGAGCTGTCATAACAACATACCATTTGAGAGCGCCAGGCTCCTCTCACCATCAAGTGTTGTCACATTCAATAGTGCAGAGATTCACTGATGAGGCAACAGCCCATATACTGTATACACATACACACAGATTCAAGCGCACACTCACATTTACACACACACACACGCAGGCAAGCGGCCAGCTGTTGACTCGACAGATTGGTAGTGTAGTGTACTCAATGCCCCCAGTTCATATCCCCACTGGCCCCTCGCCATTTATTTGAAAATGACTGGACGAAGGAAAGCAACATGTCATGGTGATTGGTCTGAGTTTTATCAAAGCTCGTGTTGTTTTGCATTTTTCCCCAATTCCACCTCCTCTTTCAGCCTCGTCAGGATGGGATTTTAGCCCTGCAGCACCTAATAATTCCTGTTCATTCATGGTATTTGCTCCTTTTTTTCAGGACTATTTCACAGATCTGATCACCAATGACAGCGTCAACTTTTTCCGCATGTCCAAGCGGATGTACCCTCACCGTCCTGTCATGATGGTCATCAGTCATGCTGCTCCTCATGGCCCGGAGGACTCGGCTCCACAGTACGCTGAGCACTTCCCAAATGCTTCGCAGCACATGTAAGTTACACTCAGACTCACATTATCACACACGCTCAAACACACACAAGCATCGGGATTCAGACATTGGACAAAGGATAGGTTAAATAATGAAAAGTGGACGTTCATGAGTTTACGTTTTGAGGTAATATACACAGACATTCAGGCAGCTTCCAACTGCCGCCGAGTTTTGTTAACATCCAATTTGAGTTTTTATGATTTGGTGTACCTAACATTATTACAGTGCTCACGCCCCTCAATCCAAAGTGATGACAGGTTGCTCAGAAGCTTCTAGGGCCGACGACTCAGCAAGCGTAAAATCAAAATGATTTATCGTCCAAGAATAGCTGGTGCACATGCCATTAAGAAGGATCAGAGATGGCTTTTTTATGCTTTTTATGAGCTCATGCCAAGCCCACATTGGCCTCCCACAACTCTTCATCAGTTGAGGCAGCGCTGCAATAGTCTTGGTCGTTCCATGGCAACATGCCTTGCCATCTCTTGGTGGGCCCTCAAACAGGCTCCCAGGATGCACCACTCCACTGGGTTGGGGGGAGGGATGGTGTTTTAGAGATGCAGCTGTAGGCTTGAAAGCTGCCATTTCTGCTCACTGTTCCTCTTTCTTTGGGTTTCCCAGCACTTTCAGTGTTTCCCACTTCCTTCCTCTCACTTTCTATCCACTTAACATTCCCCTTGGTCTGCTTGCTCTCCCGCTCTCCAGCTCTATCTGCATATCTCCGCTCGTGTCTGCGTCTCAGTTTATCTCTCCCTCTGTGTCTCCCACTGTCTTGTCTCGTTTTTCTCATCTCTTGCCTCTCTCCTCTCCCCTCCTGTGAAATTCACATAAAGGACTTCCTGATCCTGTCCATATCAATCAGTAGTTTCTCCCCGGGGCTCTCGGGACGAGAGGAATGCATTGTGCGCCTCGGAACACCCTTTGTGACATTATTAATTTATTTTTAGCTCGAGCCGGCGGGTGAAGGGGGGAGTGGGACTGGGGCCCGTGGGTGACTGAAGGGGTTGCCCCAGTGATTGTGTGTAGGTGCAGCATGTGTGGAATATGCAGAGTGGTTGGTGTGGGTGGGTGTTTGTTGATGCACACACACACACACACACTCGCGCTCCCATAACCGATATTTTCACTGACAGATGTTGTGTAACAAATTCCTTCATAAGTATGATTTTGACACTTTTCCATTTTTAATTCTCTGTATGTCCCTGTTAAGGTCATCCACTAATGGAAAGATATGTCTGAAAATTTGTCTGGTCTACCACTTTCTGTCTTATATACTGTACCTCTACTTGGTGATGCACGGAGCTGGAAAGAGACTGCATGGCTGTAGGGGAGGAGCCGCCTCATAAATCAAATGAGCGTCTGTACTTTTGACAGCAACAATAGCAGGGGAGGGTTTGATGTTAATGTCATTAACATTCCTCTCTGAAGGTGTTTTTACCCTGTCTCTTAGAAGTAAGACAAGCTCCCGACTTATTTTAAACACTATAGATGTGCTGCGGTTTCTCAATGGCGTGTCTGGCTATAGCTGGGAGTGAATAGAAGTTATTCTGGTCGTCGCTCAACAAGTTGCTTTAGGGAATGTCACTAATCCTCATGTGGGATGTGTCTGTGTTAAGTTTTGTAAGGTCAGGAGGCATTCCGGGGTAAACAGCGGGCCCTGGGCTGCTGTAATCCAGGGCTAATACCACAAAAACGACCTATATGCGACAGGTGGCAGGTGTGACCTCTCCTATGGACTGGCTTCATTCCACTGACCTCTGCATTCCTGGTTCCCTGGTGCCCAGGGCCCCATACCTTGGTGGCCCATTGCCCAGAGACAGGTCCCTTTGTGGTGCTTATTAGACCGCCTGGCTAGGTGGGTGAAGAGTTCATCCTTTTCACAAAGCAGGCCTGAGGAGACGAGGGCAGAAGGCAGCTCACTCAATCAGAGCAAAGCAGCTCCCATAGCAGGTCTTCATTTAGTACCCAAATCTGGATTCTTTGTCCAGCGGCTGCTTATTCAGGGGTACAACCTCTTCGTTCATAGTTTGTTTAAGGAGAGAGTAGAAGTAGAAGGGAAATTATTGGTTTTTGTCACATTACATTCCAACACTACAGAGCTGACTTAGAATCTCAGGCTAACTACACGTGCATGCAGTATGTTATTCAGAAACTATTTTGCTTTGATCTGCAGAAATTTTGCAGACACAAAGTCAAGTTCAAACATTAGTCTGCTGTATATCTTTGCTTCACAGCTAATACCTCAGACAGGTGAACAGCTCTTCTCAGCTATAATCCCCCAACAAGACAGCCTCTCCCTCCCTCTTTATCCACTCTTGTTATTCCCCTATTTCAAATGACCATGACTTATTGAGTTTTTGGTCCAGAAGTTGTTGCAAACTTGACTTTGGGGCCTTTTATTTTCATAAGCATGTGCCAACCCTCAAATGACTTGTCCGTGCCAAGAGTGCACTGGAGCAAGGAGACTCTCGTCTCTGTGTGAGGGGAGAGATGGTCTGAGAGAGGTGTGGAAAAACAGCTAAGGTGCTGGCTGCTGACTATTAAGACGTTTCCTTCAACAAACAGAGCAGCTATTGATGCATGTCAAGAGCAGTGGACAACTGTGACACCTGTTACTGAGCAGTAGTTTGTGAAAAGTAGCAGACAGGTGTTTTTTGGCATCTTCATAGCTGTTACGTGCTCTGATAACTCACATCTTGACAGACATCCATAAAGATTTTCTCCATCAGGCATACGATATACATGTATGTTCTATCAATCCTAAATGCAGACAGTTTTTCATGTCTGTCTCATCTTTCCCTCCTAGCACCCCCAGCTACAACTATGCCCCAAATATGGACAAACATTGGATCATGCAGTACACAGGCCCCATGAGACCCATCCACATGGAGTTCACCAACTTCCTCCATCGGAAGAGGCTGCAGACACTCATGTCTGTGGACGACTCGGTGCAGAAGGTAAGTGTAATTATGAATGGACTTTATTAGGATTTGTAGCATCTGGATAGTCCGCTGTCTATCTTCCCATCATCACTCGTTTTATTTCTCAGGTTTATGACATGCTTGAAGAAACTGGAGAGCTGGACAACACTTACATCATCTACACAGCAGACCACGGCTACCACATTGGTCAGTTTGGATTGGTGAAGGGCAAGTCAATGCCTTATGACTTTGACATCCGTGTGCCGTTCTTCCTGAGAGGACCCAACGTAGAGCCAGGGGCAGTGTAAGTCCACGCAGCAACCAGAATCATTATCAGTGTTTCTTATCGTACGGATTACATTGCCTCCACATTGTAAAAGGTCAAGAATGAACAGTACTCTGTGTATCTTGATCTTCTGTCTCTCAGTGTTTGGAGTTTTATCTTCCTTGGTGTGGTTATTTAATATCACTGTACGTATTTCAGAAGATTAAGTGAACTTTATGTGCATGTACTTCTTCAGAAACCCTCATCTGGTGCTGAACATTGACCTTGCTCCCACGATCCTCCACATCGCTGGGCTCGACACTCCTCCAGACATGGATGGAAAGTCCATCCTTAAGTTGCTGGAACAGGAGAGGACTGGCAACAGGTCTGTATGGATCCATCAAGCCATGCTGGTAATGGATATTATGTACAATAATTGCACAGTGCGCATGATATGTGCAACAGTCCTATTCATTTGCCCTTATTGGGCAAATGCAAATTTCCAGAGCCAAAATAATTGCTTTTGCTCCAGCTGAGCACAAAGTGGGTTCAGGGCAATTTGGTGGATTTTCCTTGGCTGTGGGACTTTGGCTGAGATTCGCTGAGGTTCTTCTTATGAAGTTTCCCGTTGAATTTGTTTGCAAGTTGAATCATTTGTTTCCCCGGCAAAACCCACCACACAAATAATGTCCAATATAAATGCAAAATCATTGTCCATTACTCACCGTTTAAAACAGCTCAAACAGTTATTGTTATTATATTTCCATTATTACAGAAGAAAATCAGTAACACTGGAAAACATTTCTAGAGCAACAGGCTGAACTGGGATAACCTATTTAATTCCCAAAGAGCATTTACACCATTCCCTTGAACCCACAAGGTTTCAAGCTTGCTATGATCAACATAATGTTGGCTAGCTGCATACCTGACATACTGTAGCTGATGGTGAGTGCATAGGCCTTATGAATTCTACAAACCTTGTGCGCTCTGTTTTTTCCAGATTCAAACCCAACCGGAAACCCAAAGTCTGGAGGGACACATTCCTGGTGGAGCGAGGGTAAACTGGGGTTCTTTATTCCCTTTCCACACCACAGGCACATCCGTGTCGTTGCAGAACATTGTGTGTCACACAAACCTGACAAAACATTTCAGTGAACCCGAAATGTGCAAGTCTCAAGGCACGTTCCCTCATCCAGCAACACAGCCGCTTTCCTCAGTTATTTGTTATCTGACAGACATTTCCTGACCACAGTCGGCTTGGAAGGCAGTGGCGGTGGAAGAGGTTGAAATATTCAAAGTTGTTTGGTAAAGCTATAAGCGGCTGGCAAATTATGACAGTTCACGCAAAAGGCGCTGACACATGTGTAACCAGGCCATTTGATCAGTTACAAGAAAAACAAGCAGAGTCTTTGTCTTCTGAAGGGGCCTTGCATATATTGAGCACATGATCGGGGCCCTAGACCTGAATCAGCCTGCTGTTCCTGCACTAGCGGAGACAGACGGAAGATACATTTCAGTAGAGATGGTAGAGCCAGACACGCGCTAAATAAACAAAGGCTAGCCAGGCTCAGGATGATGTTACCTTAGGAATGGCTAGCGGGCTCACACTCAGTCCACTCAGAGGACATGTCACCAGCTCCCTCACCATGGAATGCTGCAGCCGCGCTACAGCCAAGGCCCGACTGTTCCCCTAGACTTTTCCTTTGTGATATGTATCGCGTACAGCACATGCTCTCTCGCAAACGCTGTGAGGTCTCCTATTTAACCTCTCCTCTGCCGCCAGATACATGTTGCAGAAAACGATACCTCCAATCTGACAGCAAGCTTTTGTTCACCTAACATGTTAAGCTGTGGTAATGCCACAGGTACACTGACAGAAACCTGACAACTTGGAGAGAAATAATCCCATCAAGCTTGTCTTCACATGACGCAGGCGGCCGAGCAAAAGAAAAAAGGTTAAAATGAAGTAAATAAGAAAGGAAAGACATTGGGCAGTGGTAGGAAAATGAAGAGGGAGAGAGCAGTAACACTGGTTGAGGCCAGATTACGCTGGCAGCATGTGTAATGATACTGTATATTACAGTATGTCATGTTCTCCCGTACAGCTGCTGTTTTTCCCCCACTGTCATTTCCTCACAATCCCTATTTTTTTTTCAAAATAGCTGCCTTGGCCTTCCTATCTCCTTTCCACTAATTTGCTCATTTGCCAGCGACATGTCAACATCTGCAGACACGTCTCCAAGAGTATAAAAGAAGCGCTGGTTAGCTCTGCTGCCGCACACGCAGATGAGTCTCCTGCTGGCATACGTTTGTGTGACAGAAGAACTCGCCCCGTCTGTGGGGCCGCTGTGTATGAAATGAAGAGAGTGAGACCTCTGACCCGTAGCGGCTTTAGCTCTTTTAATCCATTCCTCCATTAATCCACACTGTTTAGAGAGGCTGTCTGCTTGTGCGCTTGTCTCTAAATGCTGAGATTAGCCTCCGCAGTCCTTTCACTCTGTTCCTCAGGCACAGATGTAGCAGCGCATACACAGTAGCTAATGTTTTTTTGTACAGTCCTCACACCGGTCATGTGATACGCTCTGTGATTTAATATCCTCACATGACCTTACAGTACTGTACCACTGAGCCTGTGAAAATGCTGATTGGCAGCTGGGACTCACTGCGTTGTTTGGGAATCCAATCATCTACGTAATGCAGCCATCGGGGTGTGACATCGACAACAACTGTTAGCTCTTTAATCACCCTTGGCTAAAGGCTAAAGACCATAGCCAAGCCAGTGTGTGAACATTGGCTCTCTTCCCCTGGAACAGGACGGGATCGGACGACACAACAACAGGCCTACTCTTAAAGGGGACAGGTTGTTCTGCTGCGTTGTCGCCGTCATTCTGTCTGTGTGTCGTGAGCAGCCAGTCCGTGTTGGCAGAGTTAGGGATACAGCAGGGGATGGGGTAAGGGGGGGGTTGGCATGGCCTGAGCAAAGACTCAGCCAGGCCTTGTGGTGGTAGCAGAGGAGAAGGGGGCAGTGCAGTAGAACGTGATGCCAAGCCAAGGTCAAACAGCTTGGCCTGGAGCTGAGCAGTGGTGTGAGGCTGTGCTGAGCTCCATGCCCAGACCCTCTGGCACAACACAGACGCTACATAACTTATCCATTCACTGGCCATGACCATGAGTCGCACACAGGACTGGCCCTGACAGAAAGTAAAAAACAGGAAACTCTTAAAGTGAATAAAACTTTAATTCAGCGCACTTACGTTGAGTAATACTTTAATAGTTTAATAGTTTATTGACTCCCCTGAATAAGTCCTTTTGTTGATGCTGATTCCCTCTTAATTCTGTTTACTTGTGTTGTTGTGCAGGAAGATCCTGCGAAAGAAGGATGACTCTGTGAACACGCAGCACACCAACAGCCTTCCAAAGTACAAGAAGGTCAAAGAGACTTGCCAGCAGGCCGAATACCAGACACCCTGCGAACAGCCAGGACAGGTAAAACAAACACACCCATGTGCACTCTGCAAACCTTTGTGAGCAGAAATGAGTTCCCCTGATATCCACCGATTAAAGTTCCTTCAGTTCTGTTCTAACAGTAATGAGTACCACTCCTGCGGCGACCTCCGTGCTGCCTCTTGAACTATTCCACAGAGCCACAAGTGAAATAGTCATTTGCAGCACATCAGTTGGTTCATAGCTGGACCCTTTCGCGCTGCTTTGTGGTGCATTGGTACTTCCCTTTCATCTGTGCCCATTAATTCTCTGGCAGACCAACAGCCAAGTGCTACAGTATGTGGCCTTGGAGCACACAGACCAGAACAATACAAATTGTTACAAGTTTCAGGTAGCGTTAAATGACGGGCAGAGTTTCTGAGGAGCTGACTAATGCAGTCCAGATCCAGTTTATGGTCGCATAAATGTGTGTGTGTAACAATCAGTTATTAAAGACAGCAATGGAGCGATTCTAGTGGAGCTCAGCAGCGTGTGTCGTGTGAATGCATGTGAGACTGTGGGTACAGTATGTGCGCATGCCTGTAACAGTGCACAAAAGGTGCAGAAATGTAGTCATTTACAGTAAACATCATAATATGTGGCTGCATAGCATGAAGCATAAGATGTATTAATGGCTCATCTGGCGTGATTTAACATGGCTTCCCAGTGAGCAGCCTGAAATGTGCGAGCCGTTGAGTGTTTCTTACAGGGTGGAATGGTATTTAAACTCAGATACAAACACATTGTATTATCTAATCTGTCTCATTCCAGCTCCTCATCCCCTGTTGGTTACGTGCGCAGAGGAAACGCGTAATAAAGAGTGTAGATCAACTCACCTCCCTGTCAAACATAAACCTCGCCTCAGACTGAATCATTCTACTGAAACAGTTAAATGTATCTTCAACGAGGACATTGAACTAGCCTTGACCCCAATTTAGGTTAGGATGATAGAATTTTTGTTTTCGAAAGCCTCCCTTTTGAATATGACCACATGATCTTGGGTTCAGACAGACAAGGTTTTTCTAAGAGCACAGCCTGTCTTGTGTTTTTGTCACTGAGCTTTTGCGGTCCTTTGGAATTGATCATGTGATAACTGTATGGGTCTGTTGTGAGTACGCTAAATTCACTCACCAGGGATGCAGAGAAACCTCTGTTAGTGAGTTTTTTGGAGGTACGTGACTTTCTCCTACCTCTCCTCCTTGTTGGTTTCTCATCTGTCTCTGCTCTCCTGCTGCTGCAGCGGCACTGTTGTGCTTTAAAAGTGCTCACAGGAGGGAGGGCGAGGGAGAAGGATAAAGAAAGACAGAGATCGTTTTCATCCCTGAGTGACGATACATCTCTCACCCTCTCCCTCGCGTCTTGTTTGATGCTGATATAACAGCTCCGTTGGGCCCGTAAGCTCTTCGTCACTGTACGAGCCAGAAGAAACCTGATCTGCCTTATGGCCTTTTGTTTGGACCCACGTTCCCACACTCACCACTGATCATCTGCGCTGTGCCCTGCAGATGTGTCTCTTCCATTTATATGAGACCTAACCGGCGGTACTACCCACAGAAATTAGCCTCTGCTTTCATTGCCTCATGGGAATGGATGTTGAGAAAGACACAGAGGATGTAGACAAACGCGTGGATATGTATTTACACAAGTAGACTGGTGACGCACTTGGCGCAGATGTACCCACTGTGAGAGTGATAGGGGTTTCCGCTTTATTTTCCAGACACCAGACAGGCCCAGTTCATCTCATGTGGTCGTTTTGGTTTATCTTTCCTGCTGCTTTTCAAAGTCATTCTGTCCCACAGGCTGAGATTTGCCTGATATATATGTGACAAGGAGTTTCTGAAACCGCAGCAAAACAGAGGCATTGTCTGGGATTAAGTTGTTCATGTTGTTAACATCTATAGTGCTTATTAGCTGTGCCAGAAAATCTGTTCATTGCTTAAATAACATGAGGAGGTTTCTTGAAAAAACACACATCAAGGACACTTTGGTTTGTTCTGATTTCTCGAAATCCAGACACACAAATTAAGTTAGGACTGAGAAAACTACATGAAGGGAATATTATTTCTCCCGGTTCATTTCTGTTTTTTCTCCACTGTTCCTGACAGAAATGGCATTGTGTGGAGGAGATCACGGGCAAGTGGAGGATACAGAAGTGTAAAGGCAGTTCAAAGGAAGGCTCCAGGAAGAGGGCCCGCAGCCTGAAGCCCCGCAGCAGTTACGACAACAGAGAGAGGGGCTGCGACTGTGGGGACGCTGCCGTCAAACCGTCCAGAACGGACCGCCGCTCCCACCGCCAGCTCTCATCTGGCCAGCGTGAGTGCACATAAACCTTTTGTTTCTCCATCCAATATGGTATAAGAGTATAAAGTGATGGAGGGTTGGATGTACACGTGTGTGGGATCATTGTGGTTATTTCAGTCGGGGATCTGGCATCAGGCAGGCTACTTCAGTTGACGTGCAGCTTTTTCTTAACTCACATTGTATTGATGTCTGTCTCTTAGTACCAGAGAAGAAGAAGTCTGCAAAGGCTCAAGTCTTGATTCCCTGTCATGGATTATTCATGCTGTAAAGGGAGACAGATGCACAGAAAAAGCAAACATCCTGCAACAAGTCCTGCAATTAGTCCTGTGGATGTTGCCGTGTGTGTGCGCTGTTGAGATTGTCGGTTTTGAGTGGTGTGATGCCCTCTAGTGTTGTTTAGAAAAGGTGCAACTGAAATATGAACTTTGATGATCCTTAAAGATGCACTCCAGAAATGTCCCAAAATTAATACTTAGAGTGGGGTTTTAAATTGATCAGGAACACTGAAATAAGGAGTTATCGTCAGTTGAATAAATATACAGACTAAACTCTACTTCTTTCTTTTTTTTTAATAGGTTATCAGCCACGTTTTGTCCACACCCGGCCGACAAGGTCTCTGTCTGTGGAGTTTGAGGGTCAGATATATGACGTTGACCTTCAAGCAGACGATCAGTCAGCTGTCCGCCGCCGCGTCATCTCGAAGCGTCACTTCAGCCCCGAGGACCCAGAGTTTGATTTGGGCTCGGATGACGGTTCAGAGGAAATGCTGGCGGATGATACCAATGCTGTCGGATACCCAAACTCTGTGAAGGTCACCCACAAGTAAGGAGACAGCGTCCCTTAAAATGACCTCGCTTCTCACATGCATATATGTCTGTCGGAGGAGAGGTGTATGACGGGTGTGTTCTTGCGTCTGTTTCAGGTGTTTTATCTTGATGAATGACAGCGTGCACTGTGAAAGAGAAATCTACCAGTCCTCCAGAGCCTGGAAAGACCATAAGAGCTACGTGGACCAGGAGGTGAGTGTGCCAGGAGACGTAAGCGATGCACCGGGCGTCAGGTCACTCATTTTCTCAGCGGTCAGGGATTGGTCATAATTGATAAAAGATTTATTCCATATTTAATTCCAGATTGAAGCACTTCAAGACAAAATCAAAAACCTCCGGGAGGTAAGAGGCCACCTGAAGCGGACGCGACCAGACGAGTGCGACTGCGGCAGGAGGAGGTTAGTCATTTAAATCTCACCTCCAAAATTCATTTCTCTCTTTCATGTTATTCACATGCACAATGCAAGTAGTTGTTTAAGGCCTCATGCAAAACCCTATTGGAGTCCACGCCTAAAAAAAAAAAAAAAAAAGTGTTCTTTCTGGTCCTTAGTCTCTTTCTCTGTTTATAAAACCAGCTATTATAGCAAAGGAGACAGAAACAAGGCAGAGAGATTGAAGAGCAGGAAAGATCAACTCCATCCGTTTAAGTGAGTTTCTCTTCCCCTTTAATTATCGGTTTGCCCCATTTAGTGTCACCACTGTCCTCATTCATTGATACTGACCATCACTTCAAAATGTTGTATCCTATGATGCTGTTTGACTGTACATTTCTGTCCTCATTGCTGAATATCTGCATGGTCTCTGCATGTCAGGTGTAAACATACAGCTCACCTTCATTTAGATATCATGGTAGTTCCCACATGACCAGTCCAGCATGTGTGTGTGTGTGCTTTGTATTTGTTCTGTGAGGTCTGTGGTGCAAAAAAACAAATGGCTTCCTAAAGCAAGAATGTCATGTAGACATTTTCATTCAGTGTTTGGTCCCTGGGTTGAGCTTAAATGACAAAGCAGATGTATGGCCAGGGACCTATTTTGTGTGTGTGCGTGTGTGTGTGTGTGTGTGTGTGTGTGTCTGGAAGTGATTGAGTCGCATGGAAAGATAGAATGACTCAACAGAGGAGGAAATCAGTCAATCCCTCAAACACAGTGATCAACTTGCACCAGGAAACATCGGGAACAGATTGTGTCAATACAAAGCAGCTGCTTTTTTCCGTGTTCATGCGGGGAGGAAGAGGGGGACAGTGGCTAGAATGTCGTCCCGGAGAAAATTGGACATAGTGAGAGCTTAAACATGAAAGTAAACAGACTGTCGCATCCTGGCATCGGCGGTGCCTTCTGGAAGTCCCCCTCCACATCTTCCACCATTGTGGTTGCTGGCATTAAAGAGGGCGGGGGGCTGATGTCATCTCTGCATCCCGCCGGTTTGTAATTTCCTCGCGTTTCTTCGCAACAGGGAAGCTGCGCAGGAAATGGACGTGAAGGCTCAGTTGTACAACGAGATCCGGAGGAGGAAGAAGGAACGGAAGGAGAAGAAGCGGCAGAGGAAGGGAGACGACTGCAGCCTGCCGGGCCTCACCTGCTTCACACACAACAATGACCACTGGCAGACCGCTCCCCTCTGGTCGTGTACGTATTCAGCCTGTTATCTGTAAGCTCTTATTAAGGTATTTGTTTGCAGCCGCAGTTGAATTGACTGCAACACATCTGTCTTTACTGTCCAGTGGGTGGATTCTGTGCATGCACCAGTTCCAACAACAACACCTACTGGTGCCTGAGAACCATCAACGAGACACACAACACGCTGTTCTGCGAGTTCTCCACTGGCTTCCTGGAGTACTTTGACCTCAACAGTGACCCCTACCAGGTGGGTGAACATCTGTCTGCAGTCATTCAAGCTGTTAATGACCGTCCTGCTTCCTGTCTGTGTCTCCTCAACTGTTTTCATTGGTCCGTGTATCCTGAAACTAGTAATTATGTTGGAAACGGACAAACGTGCGAATATATTGCAGCACTGAAACATTTTTTGTGTGTTTGTTCCACCCGTGCAGCTCACCAACGCGGTGTATGCAGTGGATCGGGAGGTGCTGAACTCTCTCCACGCCCAGCTGATGGAGATGAGGAGTTGTCAAGGTTACAAGCAGTGTAACCCTCGTCCAAAAGGATTGGATGCAGGTAAAAAAAAAAAAAAAAAAAGCTGATTTTCAGCCTGTTTATTGTTCCTGCTTACCTGTCCTGAGCTGTGTGGATGTCACACTGGGTTTAGTGGTAGTTGTGATGCCGACAATGACTGAAACAGAGCTCACACACAGAAGAAGTAAACAGGTGATTAAATCTGAAGTAGCTTGACTTGAAAGAATCCTTGTTGCTGAAATCATCATATGAGCGTCTGCATGGTTACATTTCAGTCCAGTCTTCTGTGTTTTTTTGAATCTGCTTCAGTCTCTGTGGTGTGTGTGTGCGTGTGTGCGTGTGTTTGCACATATCTGCATGCTGCATGTGTTTGGGGACAATCTACTCAGTGACATATGCTGAAATTTCAGGTGGAGGTCAAGGAATCATCACCGAGTCATATGTGCTGTTTGTTGATGTGTGTTCACGCGTGTGTGTGTGTGTGTGTGTTTGTGTGTTTGTGTGTCACACGCACACACACTCCGACCCCTCTCTCTCAGCCCAGGACCTTCCACTCTGCCGGGATATTTTCCCCCTTCACATATTCTGAGTTCTAGCCTTTTGATTAGTATTTTAGAGTAAAAATAAGTTGTTCGCTCTGGCTATCATCCCCTCTGTGACTCACCCAGCGTTAGAGATATTATTTGGAGGATGCTATCATCACAGCAATTGAGGCTGTCATTTTATTTGAGCCCGTCATGCATCACCGCTATAATCAGCCACAATATGTTTTTTTACGACCACCGCGCGGCCCGGGCACCCTCACAGCGCAGACGATCCCAGCGACGGAGGCAGTTAATAAGTAATGCCGCGATGACCAAAGCCTGTAAGGTTGGTGTGTGGCATGAACTGGCTGCATTGTTTATGTCCCGCGGATAAAAAGTTAATGTGTGTAATTACCAGCTGGAGAGTGGAGCACTGGGGCGGCCAAGCTGCTCTGAGAAAACTGATTGTGTTTCAGCGCTGGCATGCTGAACTTGTCAAAGCCGTGCCAACACATGTCACATAGCAGCCTAAAATCTCTTACTTGTGCTGGCCGCCCTCGCTCGGGTACGGTGCCAGCGCCGTGAACCAATGAAAATTGCTATTGCGGTTACATCAAGTGATGTTTTTGTTGGAGGGATAGATTATTAAAGCTAAACCGGTGTGGTGAAATGGATCTAGCAGCTACTTGCACTTATTTACGGAGTGTGACTTAAGCGTCATTATCACTGGATAACCTTGTGTGTTTTTCGCTTTGAAGGGGAAACCCCGCTGAACCCTAAACCTCACAGAACCACTCAATCCTGCTCAGTCCTCATCTCTCCACCCAGCCCGATCGTGCGACCTTTCGAACTTTCCTCCCCTGTTTCCAAATCCGAAACCTCTCCTCTCTCTGATTGCTCCCGTCCTCGTTCTGATCATCCAATAATTGCATTTCTCCCTAGGGAGTAGCAGCTGTGCATGAAGGAGTCTTCAGTGTGAATGATCTATTTATCTCCCTCCCGTATCTCCCTGAATCAAAGCATTAACAATCGATTGCTTTTATTTTTCCGATCAGGAGGTAAAGATGGAGGAAGCTATGAGCCACACAGGTATCCACCAATTTTTGTTTCTCTTCAGTGGCTTTTTCTTTAACACCTGCATGGGCCGAATTTGCCTCATTCCCACTAATACATCCGTCCATGGAGTGCTGGCGCTTAATCTGTGGCTGCATGCTGGGGACACGCTAACAAATCATTTTTTTTCTCATTAAAGCAGCTTCATTTGTTGTCACCTCTGTGCACACCACCTGTCTTCACTTTAATCTGCCGCGTAACGTCACCCTGCAGCTATTTAAACATGGAATATTTTGCATATTTCCAAACCTTTTGCTTGAGAGCGCAAGATTTATAGCAGCTGTTCAAACTTAGCCTCAAAGTAGATCCTTTTTTTTATTTTTTGTTAGCTCTCCTGATGATAGCATGGCTCAATGAGAATTAAGAAGTCATGTAGGGAAGAGGCTGAATCTGTGCTTCTACCTGAGACCCACCGAAGCATCAAGTGCACGTGAATGACAATGCATGATACTGTATCATCCCCCCTCATGCATCACATTCTACATGAAAGCTTAAAGGAGGAGTTCGACGTTTTGGGAAATTAGCGCGAGAGTCAGACGAGAAGAGCAGCTCCTCTCTGGCGTCTGTCCATGTGCTAAATATGAAGCTTAAGTCAACAGCTGCTTAGCTTCGCCTGGCTCTGCAGAACCTCGAAAGCTAATTCGTTAAGAAAACTGGAGTGCAAATACGACAATTAGTGGTTTTACAGGTTAGCTTTGTGCCCTCGCCTCAAGTCTTTATGCTAAGCTAACTGCCTCATGGCTGCAGCTTCATATTTACCGTACAGACACATGAGTAGCATCAATCTTCTGTTGGAAAAATAAGCAAATTTCCCAAAAAAAATGTGGAGCTACTCCTTTAATACCACCCTCCATGCCATATCAGCCATATCCACAAATCAACAGCCATCATCACACTAGTGTACATTCTCATTTTGCTCATGGCCATTAGCTTGTGGTAGAGTGGACGTTTGAGTTGCTGTGACCTCTCTGTCCCCCCACTGACCTCTGCCCCTCTTGACCTGTGTTTCTGGCACCTGCTTACCAGGCAACAGCAGCATCGAAAGTGGTCAAAGAGGAGACCAAGCCTCTCCTTCCTGTGAGTGCCTAAGCCTACGTCAAAGCCATCTCCATTCTCTAGCTGCAGTAGTTACAAGAAAGCTGATCTCACAAGGAAAGCCGGCCTAAAGCGCCACTGATGCTTCTTCTTCCTCAGTTTTTACCTGCAGACATCAAACTGAGCCCGACTCTGATTTAGCCTTTCACTGCCATCTTCTGTTGTTTGCCTCTGTTTCTGATAGCATTTGGATTTTTTTTTTTTTTCTGGGGATACACCATTCAGCAGCTCATTTTCTTCTTTTTTTTCCCCTGAGCATCTTCTTGTTTTGTTGTTTTTGTTTCCTCTGCTTTTAAGTTCTTTTATTCCAGGTTGCCTGACTTTGCATCTCAACCCCGTGCAGGCCTATTGTTAACTAAGCCGTTGCATTTTTCTTGTGCAGCTCAGTGTGTTAGTCTGTAACGATGGATCATTAAATGTTTTTTCTTTTCAGTCTGTCTGTCTAATGTGAATTTCTAAGGCAGCATGTGTTTGCACTACTCATGGCTTGAGCTTAGTGTGGGTGCTGTGTTTGTTTAGTTTATCGAATGCAGCTCTGAGGTGTGTGGGTGACTGTGTGTGTGTGGATGTTGCTTGGGGTCTCAAACCCCATGGAGCTGGCTGCTTTAGTGAGAGCTGGAGGCTGGGCATGACTGCATGGTGTCTGAGTAAACTCTTCCTTCTACTCTATGTTCTTACAGTCTTCTGGTTCTTTGTTTTTGGCAGCACACAGCCAGTATGGGACGGACGACAGAGTTAAACTACCCAACTTGACAGACGAGGAGGTGAACTGGCAGGGACTGGAGGATCTGTATAGCATAAACGAAAGCCTTTATGAATGTAGGCCTGACTACAGCCCCAGCCCAGACGACTGGGCCAACTTCCAGAAGGATGTAGATAATATATTTGCACTGCGACACGTTTTAAATAAATTCAACCGAACCCATGAGCTCGACGACACCACCCTGCCAGAGCTGGGCTCCGGGGCCGGGGGTGGAGGCCTTGAAGAGGGCAGCGGAGAAGAGTTGGGCCCGGCCGGCCACGTCTGGCCTGGCCTGGCCACGGAGGCTCGCCTCACCACCCCCGCCCCCAGCAAAACGCCACCAGCACCACCCACACCCAGGCCCACACTGGAGAGGAAACTGGAATCTGTTGTCAA
Source organism: Chaetodon auriga (assembly GCF_051107435.1). NCBI lineage: Eukaryota > Metazoa > Chordata > Actinopteri > Chaetodontiformes > Chaetodontidae > Chaetodon > Chaetodon auriga. The sequence goes on from NC_135094.1 coordinate 10,175,979, forward strand.
CGACCTTCCTGAGAGGCTTACAGACAGACCGAGGGGGTCTGTTGCGTCCCCGGTGACGGCATCATCATCAGGTCCAAGAGGAGACGGGGTTATCTCCCGGAGCGACACGTGGGCGCAGCTGGAGGAGATCGAAGGTGAGACGTTCAGCGGGAACGGACTGACGGAGCTGGAGACACGACACGACAACCTGCTGCGTACTCACAACAGCCTGCAGGCCCAGCTGGAGCCTGGCCTGGGCCACGGAGAGCAGACCGGCCCTCAGGGTCTCGACCTGGGCCTGGACCTCGAAGAAGAGGACATATTCCAGGCCCAAGGCTACCTCCCACTCTCCTCGCGGACACTGAGGCCCAAGGTGCAGGCCAGCACCAGCGGGAGCCCCCCCACCACACAGACTAGGACCCCACAGAGTGTCGGGTTGGTACTACAGGTGCTGCCTCAGTCGGCGCTGCCCCTCACCTTGGACTACGAGGGCAGCGGCTCTCTGCCTCAACCCTCCAATCAGACCCTCTGAGGCAGACGCATGCGCTGGCCAGCCGGCCAATGAGCTGCTGGTCGCCATAGAGACACAGAGACACAGTGATTGGGAGATGAGCTTGCCAAGAGCAATGGCGAGTGATGCCACCTCAGTCAGTCAGAGTTGTATAATGAGTATTAAAGTTATTGTTTATTTTTTTACAGGTGCCTACATTTATTAGTAAACAGTGTTATGTTTTTTTGTTTTTTTTTTTTTTTCAAATATATATATTTAGAAACGAAAAAAAGCCTTAATGCAGCTAAGCTTAAGTGTTGGGATTAAAAATGATGAATTCTTTTACGGATCACATCATTGATGTTTTTAATGTATGTTTTTAAGAAAAACATGTGAGTGGTGAAACCATTTCAGCAGCTGAACGAGCAGCATCAGTCGGCCAAAGGCACGCTCACATCGCAGGACGCCTCACCAGGACACTGTCCCCTCATTATATACACAAAGGCAACATTTGACCCCAAATGCACTTTTGAACTTTTCCCCGTTTCGACTTTGACCCTCCACCGAAATTTGTGTCCATTGTGAAATCCAATTTTTATGAAAGTTAGATTCAGCATAAATGCAGAATATGTTCTACAAATTGTCTGTAATTTCAGTATATGGGAATATTTATGCCCCCTTGCCATTTGTCATCAACATATCGGAGAGTTCAGACAATCCTGGGACAGTTTCAGCAGCTGGTGTCATCTGAATGATCCAGCTGCAGCAAACACATCTGAGCTCACGGTCCACTGCACCGGCTCTGACTCTGCAGTTTGTCACTATTCACAGCCTTTAATGTCACAAGCATCACCAGTATCACAATCACCGGGGGGTGAAAATGTTTATTGTGTCACTTTTTTTTTTTTTTAAAGAAATGTCCCCAATTAATCACGTGGTGTACGATGTAGTGCTTTGATAATCCAGAGTATTGTGTTGCACATGGCCAATTCATTTCAAATGTAACCGTGTAGTCCCTTAAATCTGGTTTTTGACGGCACACTGTCACAGCTTCGTCTGACAGCGCAGTCGGTGATTCACCTCTGCTGACGGTTGTAGTGTTGGTGCTTCCGAGGAGCGACCGAGATGTTAGAAAACTGGTTCTGCAACAACCCGACGCTGTCCTCCTTTCTAGACAGTGTGTGTGTGTAGAAGTGTTAGAACACGTCTGGTTTCAGGAAAGCCATGAAGCTGTTAAGAAATAAACCCTTTCAACCTTCCCGGTGATGTCTCGGCCTCAAGTGTTTTCCCGCCGCACGGCTCTGTGAGCGACACTTTGCAATGATTCAATCAAGCCAAATGGATTTTTTTTTTCTTTTTTTTTTAATGACAAATATCAAGTATTCAAGGCATTTGTAAACCAAGTGTTCACAAACATCAATTAGACTTCTGCTCCTGAGGAACAAAAGCAATAAGAGCTCGACTTTCAGAATACTGCTTCTCCTCCGTCCGGGAAACTCGCTTTCAGGTCAAACGCTGATGAAAGGAAAAGGCGCTAAAAGCAAATCTACAATCAACCTGAAGCCGTCCAGGTGTGAACGGTGAAGGCGGACACCTCCGCGTTTGCTGTGTCCGATGCTCGCTGTGGCGTTACCGGATGATTCTGTGCCCTTCCCTGCAGAGAGCGCGCTGCTTGCTTGGCTTGTTTGGTTTTTTTTTTACTGTTCGTTTGGCGTTTAATCAGAACAATAAATGTTTAATTATAGGATGACTCAGCAAAGTCTGCGTCTGGCCTTCCAGTCACGTTAGCAGGCGACCATGAAGGCAGCGGAAGGCTACAGAATCATGACAGATGGAGAGAAGGGCATTCTGGGTAACATCACTGCAGCATTTATATGAATTCAATTGTGTAGTCGACAGAAAAACTAACATCGCAATAACCCAAACACCCCCCCCCCCCCGCCTCCCCCCAACACGTGACGTAAGCAAACTCAACCCTTCCCGTGTGATAATACTGCTCAGGCACCGCGAGACAAATCCACCGTTTTTGTTCATTTTTTTGTAGCTTTAATCTTAATTTTTTTTCCTCTTTTTACTACAATGTCATGGATTAGTTCATAAATATGCTCCTAACTATGTGTGAGCTCTATAATACGCTTCACTTGCTTTGTCGATATTTACACGATGATCACGTATGAGTGTGTAATTTGAGGTACTAAGTTACAGTAATACTAAAATCAGTCACTCGTTAGCACTGGATAATCTTCACCTGGCAGAATACTACCAATCTTGGCCCAAAACGTTAACTTTTAAAATGTGTTCACTGCGTCGGAGTTTCCTTTCGCTCCACCCAAACTTTCCATAGCTGAAATGAAGTCGAGCTGATCGGAATATAAAATACATTAACTTTATTCGACTTTTACCCCCCTCAGAAAAGAAAAAATACATAAAATGTGGTAAAACAACGTGCCACAGATTTGTCTTTTTTTTGTATCCACCTGATCCTGAACAAAGCTTCTTTTTTTTAACATGAAAAGGCCTGATTACCACCTTTTCCACACAATAACATGAGCTCAAGCTAAAAGAAAAGGACACATTTCTACTGAACTGAACTGAACTGTTCAGACACATTCATCTGATTCCTGCCATCACACCCAATGTGTGGACTTCTCCACCAAACTAAATTTAGTCACATGACCTGCGGGCCATCTTTTGTTCGGGTCTGTCTTTGGGAAAACTGGAGAGCTAAATTCAGTGCAGTGATTAAGTTTAATAATTAACCTTTTAACCAAGAATGTCATAGTACAGACAACAGCAACATTCACTGGCCTTCTCACAATCATCTCTCTGTCCACTAGAGGGCCCCAAACACCAGGAACTGAACACTCAGATCCCTCTCGCTGATAAAAGGAGGTTCACTGTTTTACATGCCTGCCGCACTACTTGTTTTTTAAAAAGCCTAAACTACTAGATAACTACTATGTACATCTGATGACCATTAGAATGGAGAAGCCATTGCAATGCAGAGCCAAGATGAAGCATCCTGTCATTAGTAGCTGATTGTTGCCGTAGATCAGATAGAAAACAATTTACTTTGAGAAGTTCGAAACGGCTCTAATTTGGAAAGAAAACTGCAGTTTTGCCACGTTTTCTTGAACCTCCGTCGCATCTCCAGCCTCAAGTACAATCACATCTTTCGGACTCACAGTAGCTTTAGCACATGGTCGGAGAGGAGAAACCTTTCTTGCTTCTTTCTCATGTTTGCCACTTGGCTAACTATTACACACTGTAATAATAAAGTGGAGTGATGTGTTATGAAACATAGATATCTTGCTCCCTGACAAGACTCGACGTTTCATAGAAGTCATTGAAAACATTGTACCACCGGTGCTTGTCGGCTTTCAGCTACATGGTTATCTTGCCGAGGCGAGACACTCTGACCTCCGAGCGCGGCGACTCGAGCTCGGCGGCAGCTGTCGCCAAACACAAACGCAACGAAGCAGAATATTGTCGCTCAACTGAGAGGACAGTGACTGGCTTTTTCAGGAGCTAGCGTTTACCCTGGTAGCTAGCTTTGTGTACTGGACTGGCCGAGACAGCCTGAGAGGCACTGTTACGAAAAAAAGGAAGGGAAAAATAAAAGCGGTGCGAGAATTTAAAAAAACAAAAGAAGAAGAAAAGAACTCCCACTTTTGTCGATTGTGAAGATGCGAACGATGTTAAACAGACAGGTGAACAGGGTGGAATGGCTCAAACGCAAGACAGATCGCTGATATGTTCACAGACTGAAGGGAAGATGGGATCACGGATGAGCCGACAACAACGTGGTGGAATGACGTGAGCGGGGAAGAAGAGAGGATGTAGAACACAGGGGGAGCTGTACATTGGATCTTGCATAGTACAGGTTTGTCAGTTGTGCTTTAGATGCTGTGTTGATGACGACTCGTCTGTCTGTACAGAGATTTTAATGCCCTGCCTTTGAACAGTAGCACCATGTGATGTCTTTACGGCGTCCGAACGTCTGCGTGGATGCTGTGTGTGGCTGCAGCCGGTGATATGCTCAGAATAAAAGAACATCTGTCAGCCTCCTGTTCTTCTAAACAACAATGAGCAGCCCTTTGAGGATGGTGGGCGCGGCTGTGTCTCTGCCCGTCAGTCCCACAGCAGCTGTGGAGCCCCGCCTGGTGTCTGATTGGTGTAAAGCAGACACCGCCTGGTGCAGAAACACAAACAGGAAGGCACGTGTCACGATGAAACCTCCGCGAGGGAGGCTCGGCGTGCTCTCAGACATGGGCGGAGCCTCTGTGGTGATGCGGCAACATGATGGGCGGGGTTATTGCTTTGAGGGCGTTGCCGGGGCAGCTGAGGCTGCTGTGGCCGCGGTTGAGCAGCAGGGCGGCGGGCGGGTCGGGCCGCGGCGGGATGAACACGGGGCAGGAGCGGGTGCGCGCGTGGCTTTTGTGGCCGCCGGCGTGGCAGATGAGCTCGCTGACGGTGCCCAGCGGAGGCAGGTGCTGGCGCCAGCGCTCGGCCCGCTCCTCCTTGTGCTTGATCGAGTACCAGGTGAGGAAGATGAAGATGAAGCCGACGAACTTGAGGCTGGCGGCCAGGCCGAAGTAGACGAAGCGGAACGAGGTGACGTCGTACTCCCAGCAGGAGCCGTGCACGCCGCAGTCCTGCTGCCACAGCATGCAGGTGGTGTCGATCACAGCACCGAAGTAGATGGGCGTGGGGATGTAGGCTGAGGAAGAGGAGAGACGTGATCAGTAACCTTAATGAGCTCTGCCGGCTCCAAGCTCCAAACTACTCCTTCTCTGCTCGTTTAGACTAGAAACTGTGATTTAATGGCCTGAAAACCTTTTTTCTCCATCAATTTAAACAGAACCGTTGTCAATTCTAACAGTTCTGGTTATTTCACCAGTTTCTCTGTTTGTGTTTCTGAACTCGTCAAAATCTGAAGGTGGGCAGTTGGAAAAAGGTGATGTCGTGTTTCCATGAACCAATCAGAGTTCAATCACTGTTTTCTTTTTTTCTTTTTCTAAACTCTAACTCTGTTCTTATTCAGTCACAAATATTCTTACAGAGACAGAATTACGATTAAGGGGCTTCATGTTGATATGGATACTGAAAAACGCTTGATTTTTGTTGTACTATTGTATTACAATACAGTGCGTAAAGTAAATTTGAAAACCTTCCGGCACATGTATCATTATGACAACACAGTAAAGTACATACATTTCATCTATACTATTCAAATACTAGCATACAGTACACTCTGTATACAGTGTCGTGGTTTTGGGATACAGCATTAAGACACTTGATTAACTGTACTGCAGCACCGCCTTTCTACCACTTGGTGGCACCAATTCATGCAGATCAGGAGCAGCACTGATCCCTTTGTGTGCGTCAATGGAAGTGGACAAAATATTAGAAACACCTTTTAAGATAATGAACCCAACACAACATCATCATTAACTACAGCCTAAAAATTAAGACTTTTAAGTGCTGAATCAGCAGCTTTGTGGACACAAAAAGGCCACATTGGTAATTTTCTGAATGCAAAATGTATTGCGCAGCTGTTGTTTGGGATTGCATCAGATTGTATAATTAGCAGATAACTCAGATTTCAGCATCCGAGTGTATGACCACACAAATCCAGACTCTCCTGCCCTGCAAACACACATGTTGAGATGGTTTAAGAGAAGCGATGCGACAGCTGTATGTTCACACGGCCGCACCAAGCGGATCAGAGGCATGTTGGGGCAGTGCTTATGAACCCCGAGGGCTTTTCTACACTTCTCCACACACGAGCTCACAGAGGTCCAGTGCAGTGCTGCATCCCTGCTCTCGTTAAAATTGGAAGGCGTCATCAAGGACGAGAGAGAGAATTAGAGCCGGAGAAAACAGAGCGTTAGAAAAGTGGATTACAGACCAGCTGGAAAAGCCTCAACGATGGAAATTAGATGAGACGTGACTGGCTGCACGTTTTGTGCCAAATCCTGAGGATCCATTAACCTTTAACTTCTGCGCTTTCTGACAAAAGCAGATAGAAACATACAGCGGCTCCAACGTGTTTACCAGCCATCAGAGTGCAAATACTGAGGAGCTTACCGAGAGTTCGGAGCAGGACGAACTGCATCCCGAGAGCGAAAGGCCTCTCCTGCTCATCAACCGACCTGAGAGAAGAGAAACAGCATAGATGTGATGCTGATTCACAAAAAAAGAGTGTTTTAAGCAGCGTGTACACAAACTGAGACCACCAACCAAACCAAGAGAGCTGGGAAAGGATCAGCGTCAGCTCCCTTACCTGAGCGTGACGATGATGGCGGAGGGCTGGGCACAGGCGGTGATGAGCGTGACGATGAAGAGGAAGATGAGGAAAGGGATGAGGGTGTTGCAGGTGCGGTCGCACTTCCCCGACACAGCGTAGCCGTTCTCGTTCAGGTAGGTTTTAACAATGACCAGCTGCAGCTGGTTGACCTGGCCGCCGGACGACGGAGTGATGACCTGCCTGCTCTGTACGCAGCCGCAGTCGGTGTAGTTCCTGACCTGCAAAAAAACACATGGAGCAAATCCTACCAGTTACTCTGAAGCAAATTCTATTCAAAGACTAATAATATTGTCGCCATATTGAAAACTGATTGAGACACACGCACGCAGACCGGGTGGCACCGGTGACGTGATCAGTGATCCGGACAAAGAGTCAAGATGTTTACTTTCCTCGTGTTGTTAGAATTTCCTATCTGACATTGTTGCCGAGTCTGACACTTCCTGTGCTTTCAGAGCTACGGGAGAGGAACGTCTTTGTGTTTTCATTCTGATGGATGTGTCCTTGAGCAGAAACTTCTTTGAAATCATTCTCATCAATCCTTTTCTATTCGACTTGTTGAATAAATGGCAACAGAACAATTATTTGTGAGGCAGGAAAACAAAGACGTTATGAGTGCATGAGTGTGTGTGGGTGTGTGTCAGACTGTGTAAGGAGGACTGAGTGTACCTGGCTGCTGAAACCTAGCGGCTAGCTGTCACATTTATGCATAACTTTAAGCTTTAATATATGTTAAACGAGTCATGAAGTTAGCTTTAGAGACCAAAATCGTTGCAAAACTGCAGTTTTTGGTGCATCCATGTTGGCTTCATTTTCCAGCTCCGGAGGTCGCTGCTTGGTGTGTGTGTGTGTGTGTGTGTGTGTGTGTGTGTACTCACCCCGGTGCTGTCATTGCCCACGGTGCTGCATCCAGCCAGGCAGGGGTTGAAATAGGTAATGCCATCGGAGCCGCAGACCGGAGCGTACTCGTGGATCCTGCAGCCACAGTTCACGTTGCAACTGCCCGTCAGGTTCCTGTGGGTCATCGTCAGGGTCGGACTGCAGACACAGGAAAAGGGGGCCCATCACATCCATGTGCCACAAAACTGAGCTTTGAAGCCGGACTCTTAGCGCCGTTTATATTCCATGCAGTCTTTTATTGAAAGACTCCACCGTAAAGGCCACTTAGCTCACTTGAAATTCATTCCAGTGCGGCGGCTACATGCTTCTTCATAACTCCTGCTTTCCGAACCTCTCAAAACATTTTAGATGTTAAAACGCATTAACAAGGTAGTTTATCTCACACTTTGGAGATGTGTTTTCACATTCATGCTGTATCAGCGAGGGCCAGAGGCAGGGGACCTGAACTATCTGTAGGAGCACTTTTTCATTTTCTACATTAATTTATCTAGGTTAGCGTCAGCGCAGCCTCTCTTGCAAGTGTGGCCCTGCTGGGATAACAGCACAACATTTAGCCTGGAAAACCAAATTTATGGTGCTGTGTGTTGCATTATTACACCACAACTCCCATAAAACCCGACGCTTCTCACTGCAAAGAGGATGATACATCCTGTCCCCTGCATGGTCTGCCTCCATGAAGGTTTGTCTCAGCAGGAAAAAGAGACAAACAGTGTTGCAACAGTAGAAAATGAAGCAGAATGAAGAGGCTGCCAATCTTCTTGACAGTGTTTACTGTAGTCTCTGCGTCTCTTTATTAATCTGCTGCACATAATCCTTTTAATTAGCTTTAATCCTGCCGTCCAGCAGCTCGTGTGATGTGTGATGATAGAAGGACGGAGGCGAGGGGGTTGAGGAAGTGACACCTCCAGCAACTCGACAGGCAGTGTGGGAACGGTCGCTCTAAGCCAAACAGGACTTTGGCTGCGTCTGAGCCAGGAGCAGTGAAGCGAGTCCTGGGTTTTCTCTGGGAGGCTTTCGCTCTGAGCCCTGCGGAACAGCCGCGGACGGGCCCTAACAACACGGCAGCCTGGGAGTGACGCTAACACACACACGCACACACACTCACACACACACACACACACACACACACACACACACACACACACACACACACACACACACACACACACACACACACACACACACAAAACCAACACTGACTGACATCTCCTTCTGAACGTGTGTATTTTGATCGCGTATTGAAGATGATTATTTGCATTTGCCAAAAGACATTACACAAAAACAAACGAAAACCTTCCAACCAGGAAAAAGCTTAAATTATTTTACTTTTTAATCATTTTATATGATGCTACTTCTTAAAATCAGTGGACCATCATTTTTCAAAAGACCATAAAGTCATACTCATTTTCATGTCGGTTGTAAGAGGGGAAGCACATTTGGGCCTGTCCTGACATAACAGTGTCACATTCCAGACAGTGCGTGAGGCAGAGAGGGAGTGTGTGTCTGTCTGTCTGCGTGTGTGCATGTGTGTGCATGTGTGTGAATCTGCGTGCACGTAGAAAGTCGCAGGCTCACTGCACTCAATGTGCCTCCTTTTTTCCAGACTAAGCCCCGGCCTTCGCTGAACCCTCCAGATGTTGCGTCGCTGCGTGCAGGCGGCACTGCATAAGAACCCAAACGGGGAGCCAAAGACAGCCAGAGGCTTAATGTGGTTTAGCACCGCAGGCACTGAACACGGAGAATGATGGGAAACCAATTCTGAGGTCTTATTTTGTAAATAGGAAATAAGGATTCTGATCATTGGACAGCTTTATTTTGACTACACTGCAGCTTTTAATTAAGCACACAGGCCCAAGTCCTAATCATGCATCACATTTGCTGACATATTTCCTGATGTGCACTGTGGCACCTTTTTCGCCACATAGTCTCCAGCTATGTCTAGACTAGTGTGGGAGTGCAGACAGGGGACACAAAGGGTGCGCCTGGGCTGAACATTCCTCATGTGGGTGCTAGCAGTGACTAGTGACCGGTGCTGTTCATAATGAGGAGCCCCACCGGCTCACACGTCTTGTTCACCCCTCTATAAACACCGGCTTAAACAAAGACTGCAGTTATTAATGGGTCATCTGTGGGGCTTTAAAGGGCACACGGACTATTTGGCAAATAATCACTTTGATTAACGCAGTTATGTGAAAAGCAAATTTCACAGAGGTTTAGCAGTTTCACCTTTGTGTGGTCAGTGGAGATGGTGCAGTTGGCTGGTCCATACTGATGAGGTCCATTAGCAAAGTTCAGTTTTATATATCTAATGATTAAGACTATGTACTCTCAGAATTAATGCTTGAAATTCTGACTGCAAAGTTGACAAAATTGATTTTTGGCACAAATAAAACAAGCAGTGCACAGAATCATGAGATGGGATATTAATGCATTATGCAGGGCATCATCCAAGGTGACTCCATGCATGGAGCCTCTATGCGTCCGTCTGTATGAGTGTGTTCATAACCCTGTGTGCCAAAAGACATCTGCTTCGTACTTCTGTCTGCAGGGCCTGACACTACGGGATGACTGCTAGCTCTGCAGCCTGGCTGCTGATGTGGTGTCGAGCGGCGGCTTCAGAAATAGAGGTGGCAGAGTGATTCACTGGAGCCACGAGAGCAGATGCCAGTGTTGCTAATTAGTCATTCGCACTCCAGCACAGCGCCACAACACATGAGGATGATGGCAGTGGTGACAGCGTTCCAGGCCCACAAACCTCCTCCAGTATGTGTGTATATCAGATACGATTTCCTATGCAAACAAATGTTTTTTTTTTTAACAAGCAGTTTAGACACCAATGCATACCTGGCTCCAGAGTACCACATGCTAAAGCAAGAAGCAGACAGCTGCATGCACTCACACAGGAGCTCCTTACCCAGTGGTGTAGGGTATGTTGATGCCTCCTAAATTGATGCTCTCGCAGCCCACTATGAAGAGCGTGGAGAAGCAGAGCAGGGACACCCCGCTGCAGATCATGGCCAGCTTGGCCGACTCTCTGGCGCCGAGCTTCAGCTTCTTGATGATGTAGCCCCCCAGCACGATGCCCACCCCGGCGCTGGGCACGATGATCACACCTGTGAGGCAGACCGGAGAAAAGAAGGAGCAGGTGAGACGGAGGGAAAACTTCACAAGTGTTGCAATTGGCACAGAAATAGAGCAGCTAATTGACACTGAATTCATTACAGTGTTTTAATCAGGCAAACCAACATCATGTGAAAATGTCGTGCTTTTATATGAAAGACTGTATGACGTCTTTTAGGACGCAGCGGCTTGAAAAAGAAATCTCAGTGTGACTTCCCCCATTAAACCAAGAATAAATAACTTCAAAGAAAAGGAGAGCAGAAAGGCTTTGCTGTATCAATGTGACCAGGCTATGCTACGGGCCACCAGTGAGTCATTTCAGGCTGTGGCACGTGCTCTCAGTCCATGAGAGCTGCTTTAATTGACAGCATGAAGAAAGCCAGAGCTGGCTGCTGGCAGGATGGACCGGGTGGAAAGTGTCATCGTGCAGGGGTTAAGGCCCGGGGAGGCTGCACATGGCAGCCCGTGAGCCCAGCCGCAGGCGCACGCGGCCGGGTAACGAGCAAGACGGGGTCAGTCAGCGGGGGCGGAGGGTCGTCAAAGAGAGAGGATCAACACAGAAGTGATCCAAGTACACAGAAATGTCATCTGGCTTCTCCTTCTATGTATGTGAGTGTCACATAGAGACCAAGAGAAAGACAGAGAGGGGAAGAGAGCGCCTCTTTGAGCATGCTCAGAGCAGAATATTATCCTGTAAGTGCATGTTTCTGTGCTAAAGCCTTGAGCTTTCTACAGGATTAAACATGTACATAGCCGAAGCAGATATTATATCACAGCGACATAAAGGTGCACACACACTGTGCTGTAACATTAAATGCCACCTCAATGATCTACACATTATTTATCTGGATTAACGGCTTTGCTGGCATGAATGTGAGCGCAGTCGTTTGATAAACGTGTGCGTGTCGGTCCTAATCTACTGTTGAGATCCTGCATCGAAGGAGCGGCGAATCTCGTGACAAACGTTCGCTAACTGCCGCTTGTACAGCAGGGATAGAAGAGAGTGTTTGACAGGAACACGGCTGAGATGAAGACAGAAAAAAACAAAGAAAAAGAGTCAGAGAGCAGATACAGCAGCATGGGGGAAACTGCAGCTGAAGGAGGCGTGTGTGATATGTTACACTGCTATTTCTGTAGCGACATCTAATGAGCATGTAGCAGCGGCGGCTCTTTAACCGGGCATGATACACACTCATCGAGGTGGTAATTTGCAAGACTTCCATTTATCTCACTTTGACGTCGTGGTTTTTTTTATGGTTCACTTCCTACAGATAGCTTCACTGAGACAAAGCTATGATGTTTTTCTTCGTACACACCCTTCTTTGGACTTGTCAGCCATTGTGGCTATTGCTGCTAATTTTAGACACCTAATTCTAGTCATTTCTAGCTCAGAAACATCAACAAGTCCAATATTAACTTTCTTTTTAGCTCTCTTTGTCTCTTCACAAACCCCAGAGGGAAAAGCAGTATCTGGCTTTTTAGCTGCTAAATGCTCAACTGTGTTGACCAGTTAGCTGCTAACTCTGTCTGCGGTCTAAGTTTCTGCTAATTAGTAAATGTTAGCATGCTAACACGCTAAACTAAGGCGGCGTCACAGTGACGTTAGCATGGCTGTAGACTTAGCCTTGTTTACCCTTGCTCTTTTTTAAGTAGAAAACTAATGTACACGCAATTAAAAGTAGGTGCTCATTCAGCTAAATTGCAAATATTTTAAAATGTTATTAATGTTTTCTCCCGCGAAGTCAATTTTTTTAGTTCACTGAACGTCAATCTTTAATTTCTTGTTTGTTTAATATCAACTTCTGTTGTTTTAAATTGTTGAAAGCTAATCCTAACTGATTCAGGTTAAAACCAAACCAAAGACTAACTCTACTGTTAGTACCAGATGATATCAAAACATGCGGAAACGCCGCTCTGGTCTTCTGCTCATCCTTTAAAAACAATCTCTCACAGTCATCGGGGAAACGTCACAGTTGGTCGGTCCATCTGGCCGCCTGAGGAAGCGCCATGCTCCCGTCAACAGGAGCGCTCTCCTCCTGCTCCTCTCCAACCATCATCACATCCCAGCAGCTTGGCATCGTATGGGTAGCCATGACAACCACACCACCCGTTTGCCCTTACCCCTTGTATCCTGGCAACAGGCAGATGAGATGAGGCAATGGTATTGTGTGTGTGTTTGTGTGTGTACAGAGATGACCATATGTTAGCCAGCAGAACACTTGGACACACACAAACACACACAAACACCTTTATGCTTTCACTGGCGTGATTGAGTTTTCAGTCGCTCCTTGCTATAATAATCCTGACAGCAGATTACTTGTGTGTCAGACTGAAGGACTCGACTGGTGCTTCGTACACTCTACATGTGTGGCGCACAAATCACAAGCAGAGCAGAGGGGAGCGTGTGTGCGTGCGTGATCACATTATGATGAATGCGTCTCCCGCAGTCACCGGAGACTTGTGCGTTGCAGTCAGGGGATATAATGGAAGCTTATCACTGACTGAAAGTCCATGACTCATAGCGCTGCCCTCCGACTGTGAATCACCGTGTGCACGTGGCGAGGTGAGAACAAATGTGTGCTTAAACTGGTGCAGACGAACAGCATCTAGTATGTGATGATGCATCGTTTGTCATCCTGTCCAGAATAAACGCACAGGAACTCGGGAATATAGAATAAACTGTGTTTCACTGCACTGAAAAACCAATGAAGGGCAGCTGTGCCTCATTGATCTAACAGTCTGTGTTATTTCAGATCTTTTCAGGGACAGTTCAATTAACCTATGAAACAGCTGCTTCATACACGCAATTTCTCCTAAATATGTCTGACTTTTCTTTCTCACAGCTGGAAAGTTGCGGCAGAGCTTCTCTTGTCCTCAACTGCTCCATTTACCCTCATCGATTGGGATGATCCTATCATATCTGTGCTGAATCTAAGTGATGAAACAACTATCTGATTAATCAATTAGTCTCTCTATGGACAATAAATCAGCAGCAGTTTTAATGATGGTGAAGACATTCACTGAGCGAAAACGCTGAGGCTTCTGAAATGTGAGGACTTGCACTTTTATCCATTTCCTCTCATTGGAAATTGAATATCTTTGGGTTTTGGGCAGTCGGTCAGACAATACAAGCACTCTGATGATGCACCTTTGGCTGTGGAAAAGTACAATTTGTACTATTTTCCTATATTTTACAAACTGAAATAATACCAAAAACAAGAGAAAGATTAATCGCCAAAGCATTTAGTTAGATTTTTCATTTCATTCATCTCAACTCTTTCTGCTGTATGGTGCCATCATCCTCGACTGCATTAGTTTCAATACAACATTTGATTTTACTTTTATTGCTCAGAACAAATTGTAAAATAAATCCCTCATTATAATCTCCCACACATCCTTGAGGGCGGCCCACAGGGGACACTGACTGCAGTGACTCACAAGACAACTCCAGAATACGTCTGACTGATGTGTGAATGAGAAAGAATAGCACAGACACTGTCCACAGAAACACTTACCAGTGTATATGCTGGCGTTGGAGGCGGGGATACCGAACTGCGACTCAATAAACTTGGGAATGAAGGTGATGAAGGCGGTGACGATGGCGCACTCTGCCGTGTACGACAGGCTGACGAACAGGAAGGTCATGTTGCTGAGGATCCTCAGTGCTGCCTTGGGGAGGTCTGGGGAGGGACAGGAGACAAGATGGAGCACTTCATTACCGGTGGTGCTGTAATTAACACACAATCAGCCTCTTAATTTGCCTCTCACTCCTACACAAACTGAACCCGACGGAATCATCACAAGAACAATCATTACTGGAAAGCAGTAATTAAGAAAGGACAGAAAAGGCTGGGTCTGTAACCCAAAAAAAACCTTATGTAATAATGACCTCAGGTTATAATAGAGTGGACTTAACACCATCTTTAAATGTCTCTGACACACACTCACAAGTAACATTCAAACATGCAGCCACGTCTCATTACAGCTGGATAAGTATCCTTGTTTCATGCAACGCTGCAGAGGCATACACTGATATATAAACACACAGATGCTTGTTGTAGCCTGAAACCCTGTCACGCTTCAAGAAACTCATACAGCCAGCAGCAAGTATGCAGATCATGTGCATCTCTGCTGCGAGCCTGAAAACAGACCAAGCTCTGCAAATGCAGCCTGAACGCCGTCATCCTTGGTTCATCAGAACAAGGGCAAACATGTCCTTTCTGGCTCGCTTGAGGACAGTGTCCATGTGATTTGGGTGACATGATGCAGAATGCCCTCTCATCCTGCCACTCAAAAGTCATGTGGTCAAACTGTATGTACATTATTGTTACTAGGCAGAACGAGACCGTTTTAACTTTCTCTTGACTTTTAACACACTGTACACTTTGTTTGCAGTGGATGGCAAAACAAAACAGAGCATGGCAGAAGATTTTTCCGAACAGGAGCTAATATGGGTTCAGTTTCTTACTCACAGGCACAACAGCAGGGCAGATTATCTCCAAAATCTCATCCATAAGTCCACAAGATGTCTTGGAAGAGCCTGTGTGTGACTCTGAGGATATGCACGGCATCAATGTACAATGCCAATTATGTAAAAAATGCATTTTTGGGTAGATTATATCAGAATCCCAAACATCTACATAAGCTCTGCTTGTACACAAGATTGCATCCAATTCAATGTAGTTGTGGGAGAAACTGGTTATATAAAACCTGCAGGTCTGCCAAGCTAATTAGCACAACTGCAGCAGTATTAACTAAGGATGTACTGACATCAGTATCAGGTAACGGTCTGATGCTGTGCTCATGTACTCTTAATTATAAAACTACTCTGATACTCTGATGTTAACCTCTCATCAGTAGAGCAGGAAGGTGGAGGAGGAGCAACGTCAGCAGTTAGGAGATAATTTAGGAGAAAAGTAGAGCAGACTGTAAGCTACACTCTGTTAAACTGTCAGGAGGAAGGGTGAAAAGCAGCTCCTTTAACTTGCAATTTGATAAAACACCAATGGAACCGACACAACGCAGAGTTCATGGAGTTTGCTAGTGCTAGCAGCAGGAAACAGCAGCAACCAGCGTTTCAGCAAACACTGGAGAATCGAGAGAAAACGTGTGGAAAGTGAAAGGCTGATTAGCTCAGTGTCACATTCTGTAGATGATAATGCAGAGAAGCTTCTTTTCATCTGCCTGTCACTTGTCTGAAAACGGCTTAGTCCTCACAGACATCACTAACATGACAACATTTCAGCTGTTCTGCTACAGCTGTATGTCGTATGTGTGCCACTGAAATCCACTGTGTGTGTGTGTGTGTGTGTGTGTGTGTGTGTGTGTGTGTGTGTGTGTGTGTGTGTTGGAGGCTACATTTAATTGAAATGCATGGCAGAGCCGTGTGTTGAATGTTAAAATGCCAGCAACAGCATCACGTTGTATATTTAATCTGTTCACCTGCTGAAAATAAACATGTTTTCAAAGGTAGAACTGCCGTAACATTGTAAGTGCTCACAGTGGTATTTGGTATGAGCAAGTACCCAAACTGGAGTACTTGTATTTGGTTGGAAAGTGTCATTTTAAGGCCACTATGATGGTTTTCTTGATCAGTGAAGTGTTTGAAGTCATGAATTTGAAAAGTTTGCTATAAATGTCCTTGCCAGAAACGCAAGGTTGCAGAAAACACTGTTCTCTGGGTCACTGGAGCACACAAGCTCCCCAGTCTCAACAAGACTGAAGCAAAAGGCTTCAGGAGAAGATTTGACAAAATGGGGATCGTCGCAATCCACAGGGACCCCAGACTGGAGCCGCTGCTCCTCTTCATGAAAAGAGAAAACAGAGTAGAACCTGGTTAGGTTGTCCTCAAGAAGACCCAGGACATGCTGCAGGGACTACACGGCCCTGAGCTGCAGCAAACTGCTGTTTAAGGCCAATGTCTGGCTTCTTTTCCTGCCTCTCTTACATCCATGACCATCGCCCCAATGGCAAAAAAAAAGTATAAGAATGAAATATCCAATTATTCAGAATCGTTAAGAACGCTTCAAAGAAAGGCCACATGAAAAAACCCAATGTCAACTGAAAGAGACAGGAAGCCAAAAAGAGAGTTTCTCTTAAGCTGAAGTCCAAAAGGCCACGAAAGGTCCCTCCATCAAAAGTAATGATCAGTATGTTAAAGAAATGAGGTCAAAAAGCCTCTCTGTTCAAACGAATGTGAACTTTGGGGGCTGATTCCAGTCAGAGAAGTGCTGCGTTGTCTACCCTCGACCTTAACCATCTGTGGGCTGAAAGATGAGGGAGGACGCCATCCAAAGGAGGAATTAAGAGAGCCTTTCAAATTAAAATACGCTCTTTTTAAAAGGTTTTGTCATTTGGTCTGTGCTCTGTCTGTGCAGTCTTTTCTCTGTCGAAGGCCACGTTTGGGAGCAAAAGGTCACACTTCCAAACATTTGGCTTTGTCTAACTGAGCTCACAATTGCATTCCCCATTTTTGTTCTGTGTGTGTGTCCGTGGTGTTTTAATCCTTTGGCTGAGGCCACATACTACGACTTTACAGTCATACGGCCATCATGGGGCCTTTTCTGTCTCGTGCTTCACACACAGAAGCCTCAAAGCGAAGTGGATTATTGTTGCCTTTTTATTGGGGAGGTTATTACGAGGCTAACTGGGCGGCACGGGGCTTTGATCTGGGGATAGCCGCCTCAGCACCAATCAACTGATCTTGTTGTAGGTGGGGAAAGGTTAGCATCTGTCACTGTTATCCGAAAAAGTGCGACGAGAATAGTGACGCTAATTATTTCATTCCCGTGGAGCCGGGCTGTAATCTTGTCATGAGGGGGACAGATGGCGAGGTCCTGTTGACGTCTACAGCAGCTGCTCTCTCAATCAGACAGACCACTGGCTCGCAATCGTTGCCACACTTGTTTTTTTCTTTTCGTAAGAATTTATTTGATGACTCTCTCAAACTGTTCCATCCATGTACTTTTTTGTGACTCATTTCTCTCTGAGCCGAGACAGGTAATAATAGCATGTTATTTGCAATATCTATGAATGCACCGTGGCTCGTACAAGTGGTTTCAACCCATGAAGCTTGTGAAGTCTAAGCAGCGGATCTGATAGAAGGACAAATACTTGGCAGTGACAGTGTGAATGACTCCTGCACAGAGGCTTCAAAGGACCAATGTGAGTCTGAACATGCCATTTTATCAATCTGTAATCACCTCATGACATATGATTGATATATATACTACAGCATGCGGCTGCAGCTATTCATCTATACTACCTATAATTCGATGAAATGCAAAATCTGACATGTTGAGAATTGCTATGCGAACAGCATTTGACCAAAATACTCCATACATCCTATTACTGGAAATACTCAGCATTTTTCAGTCTCTATTGGTGATCTGAAGGGCAGGAAAATGCTGAATTTGTGCTATAGACAAGCACAAGCCTCAACAGAAGGACACACACAGCATCAAAATACATTGCAGATCCAAACATTAGAGTGCCCGACTCTGCAAAATCAGCCACAGTTTGCACAACAGCTCAAAACGTCCTGCTGGGACAAGTAAAGCAGCAGGAGAGCTACCACAGGGCTGAGGTGGCTATAACGCATTCATGCTTACAGTGTGTGTTATCTGCTCTCTGAGGCGAAATCCTGTCTGGACCGCTCTGCAGAATGCACATGAGCATGAATCAATGAGTATGCACCCATTTAAATGCAAGTTAAGAGTTCACTTTATTGTTATTCTGCATGAATTGAAGAGCGCGAACACGGACGCTACAGTTTTGCTCTGCTGCCGAGTCTGTCGACTCCTGTGTGTGGAAACGTGACTGAGGTCCCCTGAGAGCTCATTTACGAGAGAGAGAGACTGGCTGAGAGAGGAAGAATTAAGCAAGAAGAAACTGGGAAACACCAGAGCAGAATTCAGCTTTAACCAGGGGGCTCTCCCAGGAAAATACAGGAGATATGAGGCTCAGAGAAGACACGACAAGAGTACAACATCAAAATGTCCTTAATTTAAACTCAAGATGGCTAAAATAAACCTGAAATCTTGTCTGTTTTTAAGCCTTGTTTACTATTAATTTAGTGAAGCAAATAGAACCCAGTGTCCACTAAAACTGCCCATGATGACAGTGAATCACCAGTTTCATTGGTCAACTGTGTGGACAACCTCCACCATTAGAAATCAATAACATCTTTACAGGAGATCTCAATGGAGCTCCCACTATTAGATAAGATGACTAATCCTGGCCATTGATTGGATTATAGGCCATTTGTACATCAATAACTCACCGTTCCCTTCATGGAAGATACACCAAGGAGTCCAGAGGTGGAAAAAGGAAAGCTGATATTATCTGTTCCTCACCTTTGATGTCCTTCCCAAAGCCCATGGAGGAGGAGACGTTCTGGCCTTTGCTGCTGGACTTTTCCTTCATCACGTCGTCGTCGCTGGACACGTCGCCGGGCGAGCTGATCTTTTTCTTCTTCCTCTTTTTGTGGCGTGGAGGCAACTTCTTGGGGAAGGCAAACATGGGAAAGATGACCAGGAGCATGGCTGCGGCGCACAGGAGGAAGCCGCTCCACCTGAAAGGAAGAAACAGCAGATGGGTTGTTAAAGGCAACAGATCATGCAGCGAACACACATACGCGCTCTGGGCAGTCATACAGATGCATATGCATATTTACCAGTTGCCAACAAAGCGGGGGTCGCTCTGGTCGATGTTGACGACAGTTTTGGGGTCGACGTAGAAGCCAATGAGGACGCCTCCGAGGAGGTAGCCAGCTGCAGGCCCCAGGGCTCCCATCACATACATGATGGCTAGAAGGAACAAAGACAGAACCAATCAGAAACATCAACAGCTCTTTAAACTGGTTTCCTAACTGGAACGGCTTTGATGAGCATGAACTCTCACTGTTCAAACAGGAAGTGCACTTTGTTTCCAGGCCTACAAGTGTTTCCACTTTCTTCATTAATGACCCGCTGTTAACTGTGAGCGTTTAAATCAGACCTGGGAGCTGTTCATTACCCCTGATGCATCGTCCACCGTATCCTGAACACCTGTCCAGAAATCAGTGGGAACTCTCCACCAGCCCTGAGGTCATTTCTCACAGCTTTTGAAGCGTCCGTAACAGCCGACCTGAGAGCTCCTGAGGTCTCGCGGTGACCTGAGGGTACGCCTGCAGCTCTCCAACGGCAGCAAGCCTCAGAGCGAGCGGGGGCGAAACATTAACCCGCTGGGGCACTCAGACGGTAACTGAGGTGAACCAATCACACTCCATCACTTTGCCGCAGGAAGGGAAAAACTCATTAAAGTTAGATAACCTTAGTTGGACAAGTGGAAAAACCTCCTGCGGACGTGCAGCAGAGACGTGCGTAAAAGCCATTTACCAGCTGTAATCAGGGGGCAAAACTTTCTATAATTACACCTGGAACACTGCTGCTAGTGTGTGTGTGTGTGTGTGTGTGTGTGTGTGTGTGTGTGTGTGTGACTGAAGGGAGGGATTAGCTCTTTATGACGGCTGTGTGTTTCCGAATACGCATTAAAATGACAAAATTCTCACCCACAAGCAGACGCCAAGCGAAATGTTCCTGTTCCTCTATTTGTGCCTCTCAAGCGTCACTTTAAGAATCCGGTTTAGGTGGAACGATAAGCGGCAGAAGCAATTTTTAAAAATGTCACACAAGCTCAAAACTGCAAGTAATGCGTGTGTGTTTGCGCACACATGTGTCTGTTTTTAGTAGCAGGTGTGCTGTGTGTGCAGGGCAACGCTCAAGTGTCTAATCTCTCCCCTGAGACCAGAGGAACACCTCCTCTCTGCCAGGTTACATAACAAATGCACGTGCACACACACACACACACACACACACACACACACACACACACACACACACACACACACACACACCCCTCTCACAAAGTTTTGTTTTTGTCAGAATGGAAGCTCAGAAGCCATATCATCCCAGTCTGTTTCACCAAATGTTTCATCTGCCCCGCCAACATTTGCATACAGCGTTCCTTCATCCCAAGAGGCTTGCATCTTTCACTGCCCTCACATGTTCATCCCAACACTTTGAGCGCTTTTGGGCATCCTCTCCAGCCTGGACGCGGCTAACAGAGCACAAATATGCATGTTAACTCCTGCAGTGTGGTTCCAACAGTGTGTCCCAATGCCCAAACGCTTATCTAGACTTAATTAAATCATGGCTTCCTTAAACAAAAACGATCGGGGAAAAGAGAAAGACAGGAAAATGCCACTTAAAGAACAAAACGCCCTCCAACAAATCCTCTTATCAGCCTAAAGCAGACGCACACACACACACACACAGATGCTTACACACATGAAAACAAAATGCAAGGCAACAATGGTCAGGTCCTTTGGCTCCGAAGACACTGGTGATTTAATGCAAGTGTGGTGGAAGAGAAAAGGTAGCAGTCATTCACAGCGTATACGTTTTAAAATATATATATAAAACACGTGTAAGTGTGCTGCGTGTGAGGTCTGAAGGTCTGTGGCAATTTCATTCCTATAAATCTATATGAGCAGGCATGAATCACTGCTCTAAACAGCGAAAGCTTGCGTCTGCCCCTCTTTCGCTTCTCCCGCCTCTTCTTCTCTTTCCCCCTCGCATATCATATTTCATCTTTTTAACTCCTTTCACCGTGCCATTTCTCATATCCTGCTGGCTGGAGAGTCAATTCACTGCGGCAGTCAAACCGTTAGACAATGTAACTGGATAAATTACCACACAGAGACAATAAACAATTAATAATAGTTGGCAAGGACAGCAAGAGGTCTTATCTTATCATCTCCATCCTGAAATTAAAAATGTCTCACAAATCCTAAGACAGTGAATCAAGCTTTTCTGGTACGGCAAAATAACACCAATCTATCAAGCACAGAACAAAGTCCGCAATAATAAAGGCTCGTTATAACGCTGCCGAGACCTTAAGGACTGAGTGCACATCATTTTATAGATTGCTGATTCAAATCTCTTGCCTCTTGACTGACTCTTCAAAATGATGATGAAGTGTAAATTTGGACAAATCTGAAGGCGATTTTGTAGCTTTGAGCTGGATTTGCTTTAAACAAAACAGGATTTCAACCCTGAATATGACTAAACAACAAGTAAAGATGGATATTTCTGCAGTGGAGCGCGGCATAAAGAAAAGTCCATTGATTAATCATTGGCATCACCTCACCTTGCAGACTGCTGACCCTTCCTGTGCCCCAAATATAACACACCATCACTTAAACACACTCTGGCTTGAGCCAGACACAAGCGTGCATTGAGCCGTTGACTGGTCAGGCAGAGGGTTGAGCACCAAGTAAGGTCCTTTGGTTGCCCTCCAGTCTCCATCCTCCTCGCTCTCGGGCACCCTGGCAGGGGCAGCCATATTTCATCCCCCTTGGGCGATTGTGTAAGCGCCTGCCCTGCCACTCCATCCATCACTTTAACAGTGTTCTGCACGATTGGAGGACGGAGGGGGTCATAAACCGTGGCTGACTTGTTGCCCTAACCCTGCCCGCTTGGCACCAAGCCGGGATATTTGGGGATGAAGGGATTGGAGGGCTGTGGCTAGGCTGAAGGGCAGCCAGGGCAGAGTGCCTCTGGCACAACAGCGGCACTCCATCACACACAAACACACATGCTGCAGCGGCATACGCCAGTGGAGTGCAGGGGGTGCATGCCAATGCAGAACGCATGGTGCACCACAGGCTCACTTTACTCAATTACGCAATAGACCTTTACCAGCAGCACGTGAAGGACAATGCATTATAGGCCTCATATTGCTTTCTACACGTGTGGAGGTAATGGATTAGGAGCTCTCAATTGCAGCGATTGGCTTTCCACTCTTGAGTTATACAGCGTCAGCATTTCAACCATCTACGTGACCGTCCGGCCTGACTTTCAATATGTTGTGGTAATTTCGCGCTGACTTTGTTATATGCATTAGACACGCATGAACAGATAGAAATTGAGGATGAATTCACAGAGCATGGAAGTTAACATATTACAGGGAGAATCCAGCATCAGCAACATGATATTAATGAGGTTTGAGAATGTGTTTATCGCACAGGCCTGCAGAAAACACACACACACACGTGAACAATGTAAAGAACTCCTCAAGCAGCAAAAAACATTATGTCTAACGTCAGCCAAGGTCAGACTCTCCCTGCATCTTAAATATGCACATGAACATGCATGCACATGGACACGTGACAGAGGAGGTGCTTCAGGACTCAGAGTGAAGGTTAGAGAGCTTTATAGTGCATCATTGACCCCACTTCAGTGTTTCAGCTCCGGTGTTTGTGATGGATGGACACGGTGGTGCAACAATCCGGAAAGAGAAAGGCAATATAGTGAGATACAGAAAGAAATAAAAGCAGATAAACTTCAGAGCGGCAGGGAGAGAAAGCGGAGACAAAGACAAAAGGTGAAGTATGAAGAAACAAGAGTAACATCTGAGAGCGGGAGCGAGAGTGATGGAACATAAAGAAACAGAGGAGAGGAGCTGGGCTGCAGTCTGTGGTGACTGATCCTGCTGTGTAACAGAGTGATAAAGCTTGCTCAGCAACATCCCCCTCACATCTAACCTTCAGGGACCAGCGTTGCTCTGTTGTCTCCACTCTGCCTCCTCCACACTGTGTAAGAGCTCTGCTCCTCCCGACCCTCTGCATTCATGAGCGGCACTGACTCATTCACAGCTCGTAGGAATGAATGAGGGTGAAGCAGGAAGAGGAGAATGGCAGCAAAGAGCAGGAGAGGTGTGAATTAGAAGCATGATTGCAAGATGGTAAAAGCCCAGGTGGCTGCTGATGCCTTAGAATTGGTGAAATTATCGCTGCAGAGCTACAGCGTTGTATCTTAAGGTGTTTCTGTTATCTGGCCCACCCTCTGCAGCCACACAGGGCTGCAACTGATTGCTTTATATTTACAATTAATTTGCTGATTACTTTCTTTAAAATTCCAGAAAAAAAAATGAAAGACTTCACAATTTTCAGTTCAAGGTGATGCCTTCAGAGCCAAAACTCAAAGAAATACAAGTAAACAAAACAGGAGAAACGGTGCTTCCCGGTTCAATAAATCCTTCCTGTTTAATTGACTATTTACATCCTTGACAGCACATTTTTAAATGTCAAACAGCTCAACTTGCAACCTGCCTTCCCTGAAAGATCACAGCTTCTGCAAGAAATGCAAGGAATTCTGGGATATACGGCGCCCAGCTGCTTCCACGGTTTCCTTGGCTGTGAATGGAATTTCAGGCATAACAATAAAATGGTGTCTGCGGTGTCCCCCTCCCATCCCCCGCTCAGCCTCTCCTGACCTTCTGTTCTCCTCACCCCTCACCCTTGAGACACAGCCAGAGCGGCGGAGAAGGAAGGAGGAGAGCGCGGAGCAACCGGACCTGACGAGAAAGCACGTTGCACCCGATGAAGCAGCTCTCCGGTGGCCAAACTCATTACCACAGATTAATGATTTGATTTAATTACGTGGACAAAATAAGAGGACGGGACTTTGACTGCCTTGTCAGAACGCCGCAGGGTTAAAAGGTTGAGGCTACAATTCACACAACAGAAGAATGATCGGTGGTTTATATCGCATGAAACTGACTGCAATGTGTGTTTACATGCAGGCCATGTGCAGTAAGGCTCACTTGTTTTGTGCTTCTCTCTCCTGCAATAAAGGCTGCTAAGGTATGAGCCTCCCTCTGTAATCCGTCTCCGCTCTCTGGCTGGAAACTGAATTATGTAGCGCTCCACCTGGCTATTAGCCTACAAAGCTCAGCCTCCAAACAAGACTGAGAATGGATGGCAGGCAGCTACACAGCAACCTTGGATTTGTATTCAGCGCGTAACGCCGGAGCTGTCTAATCTCTGAAGGATGCAATCACATCCTCTTCTCCGCATTACTCAAGAGCCGTGTCATGTTGATTTATGGAGCATTATGCATCGCACATTACCTATTCACTCTGACCTGAGATAATAATGGATTTCCACACCTGCTGCATGACACGAAACAAAACTAAATGAGCTACTCTGCTTTCTAATAACATCTACTTGTAATAGGCCACACTTCAGAATTCTGATATGCTGCACAGTTCGGTCCAGCTCAGTGACGCTCTTTGGAAAGTGGAGCTGCAGGTGAAAGCTGTATGATAGATGATCAATGCAGCTGCTGCTGTTGGGAGAGGGAACGAAAAGAGAGGGACAGCACTATGTATCCCTGTGCTATGGGGATCAATTCAGTCATGTGACCTTCCCCCAGCCGAGAGACAAGAGGAGGAAAAAGACAATGAAACAGGGGAACGACGGCATTGTCATGCCGACTTGCTGACATAGCAGTGTCTTCTTACAAGTCCTCCCCTTACAGTTGTACCCAGAGGGCATGCACGGGGATGTGGCCTCTCTCCCACTCACACACATTGCACACATGCATTAGCATACATGAGTTATGTAGACGAGACCCACACACAAACAGAACGCAACGTTGTATATCAAACGGCGTGTTTTCTCTAAGCCCATCTGCTGTGGAAAGCAAACAGAGCGGTGATCCTCTCTTTAATGTTGCATCATGTTCTGAAGCCGCGGGGAGACGGTGTTGGGTTTTTCCAAAAGCAAATTTCAATTGAAACAGAAAATAAAGACATAGTTTGAAGCAGGTCGTATTCATTACTCTACTGTATTGCATTTCAATAAGAAAACTGAAATGACTTTCTGGAACGGAAGCTGTGACACACAGGATTAATGAGTTCCAGTAATCTGATGTTTCTCGCACAAACAGGCAGAACACTGACCGGCCTGCTGTGTGTGTGCAGAAGTGTGTGTGGGGTTATATTGTGTAGAAGCCTGGTGTCATTTGCATGTGACTTAATGAAGGTAAACACAGCGGACGGCCGTGCATAATGGCACGGCGCTTCTCAAATCGGAAGCTGCAGATGCATCAACATATCCGTCCTGCTGCCTTCAGGTGCTGGCAGGGAATTAATGAACTCAGTGAGAAGCTCTTCATGCAGTCCAAAGCAGACGTGGACAACAGATACTGTCTTCTGTTGCCCCTGTCCCAACTTGTCTGAAATGTGTGTTGCTGGCATCAGATTCAGAATAAGCACTTCAAAAATCAATGAAGTTGATGGGGTAAAACATTAAATATACTGTCTTTGTACTGTTTTTCATTGAAGAAATGTCAAAAAGGATTAGCAGATGAGGCCATTCTGTTTTACAAAGTGCCCTGACTTCTTTGGGATCTGATTTGCAATCGTTCATAGCCTTGGAAGAGGAGCTGTCTTTGCATGACTGTGCATGTTCCCGCATTAAGCATCAGTGGAAAATAAGGTCTATATGTGCTTCCGTGCCAGTGCTTCCTACAGAATTAGAAAACTCAAGGAGGGAATGAGATGACAGGATGTGAGGGTTCATGAACAGAACAAGAGGGCAGGGAGAGTTAAAGCAGAGGTACAGGTGGAGACGGAGAATGAGAATGTGATCCATCAAGTCAGAGAGATAAACCACATACACTAATTCTCTCTGAGTCAGATATTCAGGCATGAGCAGAGAAACACATACATACACGCATTATAGTGGCCTGCTGGAATGAGATGAGTGATTAGATGGGCGGGATTGGTAATGTGGAATTATAATCCAGATCCTGCCAGTGCCTTCCAGTCAGCCACCCTCACAACAACCACTTAAGCACGTACTGTAGGAAAATAGACACAGACTTATGAAAACCAGACAAAAACTGCAGCTGCACAGCTCCAATAGGATACAATCAGGGCGAGAAGCCATTTTCTGCCATGTGTTAAGCGGGCAGATAGCCGCTGTGATAATAACATGCAGATTTATCTGTGCAGTGGCGATACCAGTCTGTG
The DNA here is from genome assembly GCF_051107435.1 of Chaetodon auriga. Lineage (NCBI taxonomy): Eukaryota > Metazoa > Chordata > Actinopteri > Chaetodontiformes > Chaetodontidae > Chaetodon > Chaetodon auriga. The sequence goes on from NC_135094.1 coordinate 10,202,636, forward strand.
TGGGCACCCAAACAGAGCGCAGCCTCAGCAGGTCCGTAAATATGCCGCTGCATGTTTGTGCATACAATTACCAGCAAACAGCGTGAATTTGACGCTGCAGAAAACAACATATTTTTCTATTCTGGAAAAACCCTGGTCCCTTTAACTGTAAACTGGTTTGGTCTGGTTTGGCTGGTTGGCCCTTTAATGCTGCTAAAAGAACCTGACATAAAATTTTCGAGCATTTATTTCACTGTTGGACAAACAGCTTCTTTGAAACTAACATGATTTAGGCTTGAACAGCCCAAAAGACGAGAATCCTCTCCACTCATACGTATATGACGCTGTGTAACATTTAACAGCACTAGCAGTCAATGGATCTACACACACTGGTGGCGTCCCGCAGGCAGAACAGTGGGTGGTAAAAGGCTAAGATCAGTATGACGTTCAGCTCACGCCTTGTAGAATGTTTTAATGGATCAAGTTGAGTCAAGAACTTTGATCCTGGGGTGCAGTCAGTACAGGCTGGTACAGACTGAATATGGACTTTATCAGCCAGACGTGATTTCTTAGGACCACACGAAAACAACATCAAAGCCTTTCTTACTCGGAAATCAACTTCCAAGCCACCCATCAGGCTTTTGTACAATTTCACCTCCAGGCATAACCGTTATAAGCCCCTTAAGCAAAGACATGACTGGTCACAAGGGGCGCGAAGAACCTGATCAGCATCTTAGGTCTGCCTCTCCAGATTTTATCTTCCCCCAGATACGGTGTCTTTCTCTACAGCAAACTTTGACCCCGTGACCTTGTCTTTGATCCAGGTGCAGGTCATGTGGTGGTTTGGTGCATGATTGACGGTGCAGAGGTCATACACAATAAGGGCAGGTGAAGATCCAGTTCATAAATCCATCGTGCATGCCCCGTCAGAGCGCTTTTTGACAGAATAGCGTAAGAATCAGTGTCCTCCTCTGCTCCTCACTGCAGGATAGTAATGCCCAAATCTTTGTCACAGTGCAGGAAAAGCCCGAACAATACCCTGTAATAAAATTTTCATGCAAGCCGTTATACTTTCCATGCAGGGGTCCCTCAAGCTCACTTTGCTCGAATCAAATATTTAGAAATTGAGAGTAAAGAGAATCTCTATTTCTAGCTGCGCTCCAGCTGCAGGAGTGAGGCTGTGGCACAGTCTTCAGGACATCCAGCGCAGCGATGTGCAGGCATAATTCAGTCCAGAAAGAAGAAAAATGATGCAGCAGTGACCTTAGTTTCTAGCATGCAAGGCTTTCCTGATGGAGCCACATCTTTTGCAATGCAACTTTTGTGTGCCTCAGAGGGGTCACGGGTCCTGACTCTGACACCAAACGACCATTTTCTGCTGATTCTGATGCTGGCCTAAGGCTTCTGGACTTGCAAAGACAGCAAAAGAGCACAAATCTGCTGGTGACGATGTCCACCAGAATACACTTAAGGGCCTGGGGGAGTTCTGCTGAATGCAAAGAAATCTAAATCGCAAAAATGAACTAGTAGTATGGTGACGGCAGGAGAACCCAGCCAGCGATGCACATCGGGTCAGTCCTCAGCTGCTCACTCCTCTGTGCTGCACTGAAACATGCGAGAGGGCCTCTAAATCCATCACTGTCAGAAAATCGGTCTGTTTGGGACAAAAGATGTCAAGTCTTTGAAGAGTTTAGGGAACAAATCAAATCAGACTTGATGAGGTGAGGTTCCTTTTTTAAAACTGTTGTGGTTTATGTTGAATGAAACACTGTTTTTGTTGGTGACTTTTTGCATATTTTTGTATTCTGATTGCAGTATTTTAATATATGCCTACACACTTACACTGTATGTCGCATATGTTTTTGAGATGGGCATTAAACTTGACGACACAGCTGCTGTAGACTGAGTGCACTCCTCTCTGATTGATGTGGTTGTAAACTCAACTGAGGCTCGTTTATTGTTGAAAGTCTATTGTAAGGCAAACCTGATAAAGCCTGTGGCAAGCAGCCCTGTGCGCAGCTGCACTTGTTATTTCATAAACACGAACCACTGAAGACTGTTGATACGAGTGAGTGATGATTCACTTTTGATGTTACTGTCATATTAAATTCTGTTTTCACCAGCAGTCACAAAAGGTATTTTCTGTGAGTGCCGAGCACAAAGCAATCCAACTTCGTTGTCAGTCAAGAGTTTGTTGGAAAGGAAAGGATTTCTCACCATCTATGCCAGCCAGCGTTATAAAGCGTTATTTATTAGACAGTTGGAAAACTATTTCACTCTCTCCTCCCCACAATGTCCCGTTGAGACAAGCCAATCAAACCAACACACTTCTCTCTAACTGGTTTAGTGATGGGATGTCATTCAGAGGCACAGCCTAAGAGAAATGTGATAATTCCTTTGTGCCTCCTCTCTTTCATATTACTTCACTTTCTTAGATTTCTCGGACGTCTTTCACACACTGCCACACTGGGCGAATCCTTTTTGCTCTCCACTTAATTGTCCAATCCATCATCTTCTGTGGATTCTCCTCTTAATTCATCTTTCTTTGTGACCTTTACTGCCCTTCCTTTTGCATCCCCGATTCCCACAAAGTTGGGATGCTGCATGAAACATAAATAAAAACAGAATACAGTCCTTTGTAAATGAACTGTTTGTGATCAAGAAATATCAGAAAATTATCACATTTTGATGTTTTTTTTGCACAGCATCCCAACTTTAATTCGAGGACCTGCACAAGTTTTAGCTCGCCCTGGACTGTTTATAGACTGGTTACCTGAGAGGGCAGTTTTAAGCAGAAAGTTCAGGGGCCTCATTTATAAAACATTGCGTAGAATCCATACTAAAAGTGTGCGTACGCCCAAAAGCTGAAAATGGCGTACGCCAAAAAATATTCGGATTTATAAAACGTGCGTACTCACACCTGCACGCAATTTTCCCTTTATAAATCACACTCCACCTGGAAGATTGCGCAGGTGGATTCACCTCACATCCCGCCCCCGACACACCCACATTTTACCATGAATGGTCAATGCAAAGTACCTCATGAATGACTTTGCATATAAATATACCTGCTGATCAATGGCATTTTACGTTCGATCATGGCAGAGAAAAGAAAAATAAATTTTACGGAGACTGAAATCGAGGTGCTTGTGGGTGAGGTGGAGGCCAGAAAGGATATTTTGTTTGGTGGTCACGGTAGTGGCGTCACGAATAAAATAATAATAATTAAAAAAATGAGTGGCGGCACGTCGTCACCGCAGTGAATAGTTCCAGTGCCACAGCGCGATCTGTGGCAGAAACTACAGATCCCCACACTACTGTGCGTCAGGATGAATGAGTCATGTGTTGACCCAGGCCACCGTGCCACTACATTCGTCAAGATCATGTCCGAGGTACAAATAATTTGTACATTGAGTGAATGCACATTTTTTCGATTCACATAAGCAAATTCATTTTCACTCTGAGCCCTTATAGCAATGTGAGTGCAGTCAATTGCGCCGATTACATTTGGGAAAACCGGACATTGCTGCAAATTGCCTTTTAATGTTGGCCTGTTCACCCACAGTGTAAGGAAACCTGACGTATCGACTGATCATTTTTATAATGCCATCCAAAACGGCTGGCATTATGGCGCTGAGGGATGGCTGCGATATCCCAGACCTAAGGACATAATTTAACTGAATTATACCCAAAAGGGGCTTTAGACAGACAATGTAACATTATATAATATTAATCATATCAAACACTTACCTGTCGGCTAATTCCCGCTGAAAGGAGCCAGTCGCCAGAAACCCCAGAGTGGTCAGCACCTGGATATGCACCGGGGTGGCGCGGTTCCGGCGAGTGGGTCTATCTAACACTGGGCCCAGTTCAGCACATAGATCCAAGAGCACCGCTCTAGGGAATCGGCTTATTAGCCAGTCATCATCATGGGCCAGGGAATCTCCGTGGTCCCGAAAACTTCTCTCCATCCTGATCCTACCGTTTGCGTGATCTTCCAGCAGTGCCAGCGCATCCATTGTGCAGCATTACGCACGAGTGTCACCGCGCTATTTATATGCTTACTCAGCAAATTGAATGATTGTTACACACCTTGTCACAATTAATACTAATCCATCAGTGTCATCCACCGCTCTGTATCATTTGAAGATGGAAGTATGATATATGAACATTGTGCATACAGCAGTAGGCCTAACGGCTCACTAAAGGAACACATCTATAACACTGCACACTTGGGTGTTTATGATTACGCGGGTCTATAAGTCTGATATGTGATGACATTAAATGTATGAGATCAATCTGGCTTCAATTCACCACCTCACCATCTGCACCGCCAGTTTCCCCGTCTCCAAAATGTTCGTACGCAAGCATCAAAGTTGGCGTACCGGTGCGCACATTCTCACGCTAAGTTTATTTTTATAAATCACAACCTTTGCGTAGGAAGTTGCGTACGCAACTTTCAAGCCCCTTTTTGTGCGTAAGCAAGTTTTATAAATGAGGCCCCAGGTCTGTATGTTCCTACAGAACGGGATGCACATGCAGGGACAGACAGCAGACAGTCCACCATTGAGCTTTTCCTCATTTTCTGGCTGAGCTGTGAAGTCAACAACCTGCTACTGTAGATTAGGGTTAGTCATAAAATATGTGGGATTAGTGATACTGTTATGGTTTATAAAGGCCTTTCTAGGTGAGGACTGACCACACTGTAACTTAACAGCTTTGTCAAACAGTATGAGCCACTGTGGGGAGGAAGACTGGGCATTCACCTCCATTAACTGACAGAAACATACGCAGTTATTACGCCTATACCTCTGATGGAAACTATACACCATCCAGTCAACCTGAGGAAACCCTTACCTTACCTCCTTTGACTCCTTCTTTACAAAACGCACACACACACTAGTGGAGTGCTCCCAAATGCAGCGTCAAACACACCAAATCTGTCACCACTGTGTGTGTTTGTCTATGCATAGATAATGCTCCAGCATTTGAGAGGGTGGCAGATAATCTTTGAGCTGATGAACAGCCATGAAGGGGGCATCTGGGCCGGGGGTATAACCACATTATAGTAGTGAGTACGAGGGGCTTAGGTGTAAGTTTGCCACAAGCTTTCAGCTGCAGCTTTTCAGCCCCTCTCACTGACAGACGTGGCACACATCTAAGAGCAGTACCCTCCCTCATCTCCAACTGGCCAAAGAATTTGGCCGATTCATCAGTTTCTCCTCCTCCTTTCCAATATCTGCGCCGGCTACTCCTCAAGAGGAAAGTAAACAAGAAAGAATGCTGATTGCAAATCTACAGATCTCACTCGAACAACATGGCCAAAGTTTGCACGCAAGGCACCATTTCTAACAGTGTACATCAGCTCACGCCTTGTCTTCAAGAAAACATATCAGCATATGAAGGCACACTCCCAATCACATTTACCACTTGATACCTGCAGGTGTGTTTTTGCAAATTTGTGTCCTGCATGAGTTCCAGTTCCTTGGCAACAGTGAGAAATATGGATGGACTGATAAAAGGCTAAAAAAAATGAATAAGCAGCTAAGCTTACGTCATCTTGTCCATGAATCTGCAATATGTACGAGAATATAATTACTAGACTACACAGCTGCTTTCATTCACATCAGGTGAGAGAAGAAGTGCTGTCGTGCAGCAGAGTTGCCTCCTACACGCTGTTACAGGAGTGCATGAAGCCTGTCTTGATGTTGATGGGTCACACTTCTCTGCAGTCTTGTCACACAGGCACAAGTACCACTAGGATGCTTGCAAGAAGTGTACAATCTGCAACACAAAACCCCACCTCCTGCAAACACAACCCCCAAAGCCCCAAACCTCACCCACCCCCAACTGCAGGTGCACACACGCACACACACACGCACACACACACACACACACGGTATACGTGCACAGACACCCCCTGTGCAAGTGCCCCACCAACTCTTAACAGCTGCTCTTGCCATTCACATCTCTAAACGGTCTAACAACAACTAGCCACCCCCCATGTAAAACACACAGCTAGAGGAACAAAAACCTGGGAAAAAATTTGCATTAGAGCAGCGAGCTTTGGAAAATTATTATTAAGTGCTTGGTTAGAAGAATCCTACTGTTCTTAAGCTGTTAGGTGGCCTTTTTTCCCCCAAACATCCCACAACAATGAGCAAATTCCGCTAACATCAGTGGACGACTCTTGTCAAAACACTGTCTCTCCAATGAGCTGTATCACAGTTACACGTTAGCCTATTAGCCTGCGTTATATAATGCACAACCAGCTTAACGCTACATTTAGTGGCATAACAGAGCCTGGCAGAGCCGCTAAGGCAGACGGATGAATGTGCACAGCGAAATTCGCCCCGGTCTGTACGCCTGTCAGGCTGCATTTTTGGTCTTAGTGCATTATTTTTCCGCACATCTGTGTGTGTATGTGTGTGTGTGGGACTGTGCTGCAGTGATCCCACGGGGTGAGGTCAGAAAACGTTTAGCGCCATCCATCTCCCTCAGAGTGGGCTGCTGCCCCTCCAGGAGGCTCAACACATGGGTCTACTGTGTGCGGCCAGCACAGTAGAATAACAGCTGAAGGTCAGCAAGGGACAAATGACAATCTAAGTGGAGAAAAGCTAAAGAGGATGCCCATTGTGTAAAAAATAAATCAATAAAGTAACGCATATTATAAACAAAGTGCTTTCATTTTCTCACCAATGTTGTCCTAGAGTGAAAATCTGTTTGGATGTTCATATGGAGAAGTGTTTGCTGACAGTATCCTCATATTTGTGAACAATAGATCTTTGTTCACAGATACCACGGCTTTTTTTGTGCTCCACATGTTCTTACACTTATGTAAATGCCATTAACACATTTCCCCTCCAGCAGCCCTCTCGCCCTCATTCTCCATCTCTGCAGCACAGGGGTCAAGGAGAACAATGGCCGGTCCACCACTCTTAGGGCATAACACTCGAACGGAGGAAGATTTTTTTTTTCATCTCTGCAGCAAAACAACCCTCCTGACTACACCCTAAGGACTGAATCAACTTGGAGGGCGGACTGAGCTGAGCAGATAAGACGCACACGAGGGACCGAGGGGAATGTAACTCAACTTGACATGGATGCACAGCCTGTCTCTGTTCAGCATATGTAACTATGCGATTGAGAGAGAGCTGGCACAGGTCAGATAAGTTGAATCCCAACGAAGCTCTGGCAAGAGCTTTGGTCTTTTTAGGGAAGCCGGTGCTTGATAGCAACTGTTCCCTGTGTGCTGATAGGCATCACGGGACATACAGTACCCCCTGGAAGCAGATAAAACATCTGGTACATCTGGTAATTATTGACCACAACTCATTTCCTGACTAGACAAAACAGGCAGAGGAAGGACATGTTTCTATTCACAGTGGTGATTATCTTAATCAGAGAAAACACACAGGGAGGCGGCAGGTTTCTCAGTGCTTTCAGGCAGCAGAGATGAAAAGGCAAAAGACCTCTGAAGTCAAGTGGCCTCTTGTTTTTTTATTGTTACTGGTCATAAAACATTTTCAGGGAAGAATCAGATGTGACGGTGGGGCTGAACAATTCATTGAAACCAAATTCGCAATAAGCAATTTTTGAGGTGAACGAAGGCGAAATGTGTCACATCATGGCATTAGAAATTAAGCACTGTGGTGCTACAGAGACGTCTGGGCCTATAACTCATATTTTCCAGATGTAAGGGAGTGTGCTTGTTTAGTACAGACCCCAGCTCCCACTAAAATTATGACTCAAATAATCATCAAAACATTATGATTATTTTGTTGCATATTATTCAGCCCTATGTGACCCCGTTTGCAAGTACAGATGTCACATTAAGATGTGCTATCAGCTGGATGTGAAACAGATTAATTCTCCAAATTGACAGATGCTGTTCAGGTAATCATGAAATCCCTCAAGGCGTTAAATAATTAGGATTTGTGGGGGTGGAAGTGTCTGCCGTCCTAAGCTTTTTGCAGTTATGATGTAATATCTGGCCCCACATATAAACCACTCAGCCGTGCATTAATCAGTCTGAAAACCTGAATGATATTCTGTTTTCCAAGCCGATTTCTAATGTGTAAATGTCCCAAACTGTCTGAGAAGGAACAATCCCCTACAACGTTTCTGTGCGGCGACAAACCACTTCAAAAGCTATTTTGAGCATTATTCAATTTTAACCCGAGCCAACAAGAGCCAGGGATCAAGGAGGATTTGGAGGAACAACATGGACCAAAGCGCCAGCAAGAACAAAGAAAAAAATGTCCATTTCTTCGCCGCATAGCTTCACACAAAAGGTTTCTCAGCGTTCCTGCAATCACAAAAAAACTCTTGTGGCATTTCCCCAGGAACCTTCCCACACTGTCAAAACAACACGGCCACAACACTGAAAAACGGCCAGAAGTCATCGGCCAATGAGGCTGAGCGATGACCGCGCTGCACTTGTTGTGGTTGAGACCCCTGCCTCTGGAAACAAACTGACTCCCACACTTGCCTGAACCGTCTCTGGCTTATTCCATCAACTCCTACTCTTCCTGCGCACTGATTAAAGAGAAAATTGTCTGTGCAGAAGGTGGTGGGAGAGAAAAACAACAGTAGAAAGATTATGAAGCCCAGACAGAGCAGTCAGAGGCACAGGACGGGCCTCGGAGGGGTCAGCGGGTCACGGTAGGGGTTGCAGTAGTAGTAGTAGTAGTCAGTGCTGGCAGCCTGGTAGTCTAAAAAGGTCGCCTGCTGCTGAGTAACCCTGAGGGCCTGTGTGTCCAACAGGACTGAGGGGAGGGTAGACGAGATATTTAAAACCTCCTTGAGAATAAGCCAAAGGGACAGTGATGAAACAGGACCGGGCTCCTTTCTATATGTGTGCCAGGCTGTGACGGGGCCAAACGTGTACCCTAACCAATCCTGAAATGTGATCTGTCGGCCTGGACGGGCGGAGAGCGACGGGGAGAGGGCCGGATACTCTGGGGACTTGTGCGTTTGCTCCTGTGTGTGTGCACAATCTGGATTTGCTTTGGCTGCTAAGCAGAACAGGACACACAATTTGATAAAATTGAATGAGCGAACAGAGAAAGGGCCATGACTGATAATCCTCAGTCACAAAAAAACAAAAGCACAGCGAGGTATGACCGTAAAATAACTGTTTACTCCATTTTCCTCTGATCGGTGGGGACAGATATTACACAAAACACAAGTCAGGAGAGCGACTGAGGGCAACTGTTCTTTCTAAATTTGTCAGGGGGAGAGAGCAGGGAACACACCCCTTGCGCTTATGTGAGCATGAGTGTGTGTCTGTATGTATCAGGGAGTGCAGACAGGACCAGTGTTCAAGCTGTCCCTGCAGGGTGTTGGAGCTCCTCTCTTCCTAAACCGGGCACCACCTCTTTTCCTCCTCCTCTTTAGTAAATAAACAGGCCTCTACAGTCCCACTGTGTCAGGCCGGGGCTACGTCAGACGTCCTTGGTCTTTCAAACAAAACATTAATAATAGACTAGCACCAATAACACACACCAGCCCTTTCTCACACATAGTTCCTGGTGGATTACTGGGATCCCCGCGAGTGATTTCCATCTTGCACCTTTTCATGCATGAATTTCAGAGGAGACAGGGCAAGCGACAGCCCAGCAGGTGGTGGTACTGCAAGGCTCATGGATGTCTACCACCATAAAACTCTGCAGAAGAACAAACAAAGACGACGGGGGCAAGACCAGATGTACGCGTGCTCGGTCGAACGCATCTCTTACTGTTATCAGGAACGTGGCAGGAGAGACGCTGTTTTTGTCTGGTGCTCTTGTAACGTATTCAATATTCAACAAGTTTACAAGGCAAGTAATGTCTGTGATCTACAAACTGTAACAAGTCGCGGATTGAAATCGGTCATGAGCGGAGTCTTGTGATTAGTTCGCTCACTCCAAGTGAAGGCGTCTTTCATCACGCTGACGTAACCTTTTTCCTGCCCGTCCCTGCAATGTTACTGCTTCCATTCACTACACAGCCGCACCGGCATTTGAAGTGTTTCTACGTCTTGAGGCGGAAAAGTACAGATTTCCCTGAATATCGATCCCTGCTCCCGTTCACACACACACGCAGGAAATGCTCCTGAACATTTCAGGGACAGATTACATGTGTGAAAGGGGCCTTAGTTTCAGAGCCATCTGCACTGCAAACCAGTTAATGAGGAGGCCAGGAGGCCAGGAGGAATCAATTAACCTTATCCTGCCTGTAGCCTGGATACATGCATATATTTATATGCAAAGAGGCTCCGAAGCCTAGACCAAGACTCCTCAACTATATTTGTCTAAGGGCCAGAATTTCTCTAAGCAGACACTGTGGGGGTGAGACTTTTAAATTAAAAAAAAAAAAAAGATTCATTTAGGCCTAATTAGCCTATTATCTAAATATTGATATAGAACTCATAATAATTACATACTTAACTTGAAAATGCCCTCAGACCTCAAACAAGGAGGCCGTCAGTGCTCAACACAAAACCCACAGTTCAACCACCAATGAAAGACTCCTTATCGCAACTAACGACTCCCTTCAGGATCCCAGAAAGCACACAAAACTAATCAGTTTGAGACTCAATACAACAGTTGGCCAAAGAGAATAAACCCAAGTGACGTCTCTTCCATTTAACAGACAATCTTAGCGATTGCCCGACAACTCCGGAGTCACCTGCCGTAGTTCGGCCAATGCGCTGCTGAGGCTCCAGGGAATGAGCAGCCTGTGAGGCAGCAGTTTGATGGTGGCTCCACGGAGTAGAAAGGGTGGTATTGGAGAACGGGTGAACTATGAATTACAGGCTATTTGGCTAATCGCCAGGGGACAGAGTGGACCTCTTCCACTGGCGCAATAGTGCATAAACAAAGGGTGGTAATAACAGTTGATGTGGGTTTTCCCAACTAATGTGCTCACTCTGACTCAAACTTTCAATTTCTTGCGTGACTGAAAGGATTTGTGGACACACAGACGCCAATCTAATCAGAGCTGACCTCTCCATTCGTCCCACATCAATAACAGCTTCTCAGCATCATTAGCTTGTAAATCACAGAGGCCATCAGTGGGGGAAAAAAACCCGGCCCCTCTCATAAGCAGCGGACACGGCCGCTGTCCAAAGCTTGGAATGGATCAACAATTCAATGAGGAGAATCTAGATTATTGATCTTCTGGCTCTGTGGCTCATTATGTTGCCAAATCAGACAAAGATGATGACAGATTGGAGACGTTCAGAAACAGCAGCGACAACAAACAAGAACAAAAGCCAGGCAGCGTTTCAAACAGGTTCGCTTCCAGTTGAACAGAACCCTCAGCGAGTGCAACGAGCTACCTTCACACAAGATGGAGCACCTCCTCAGAGAGAGGCCGGACAAACGTTCACCATAGTGACGCCAAGAATGGGGTGCAGTAAATCTGTCAGAGCAGAAAGAGGGAAAAGACTGAGGAAAGAGGCAGAAATGTGCACACGGTGGCTACTTCCACACTCAAGCTGGCAGTCTCTCTAGAGGAGTACTATAAAAACACAAACTCTTAAAAAAAAAGAGAGAGAGAGAGAGAGAGAGCTACAAAGCCAAATCAACTGTACCCTAATTTCACCATTTCCTCAGAAAGTAGAGTAAAAGTTCAAATGCCGTGCCCGTTGTATTACCATAGTGATGTGGGGCCAGAGCTGGGAAATGGGGCAACAGGTCAGTGGGATTGCCCTGCTGTGTATGCATGCATACACAAGGATAAATCCTGACAAAAAGACACACACACACACACACACACACACACACTGGCTTTCCCTCCAAGGGCACCAGAAGTACCCCACAGTGCAAACCCTGCTGTCCTACAAACGCGAGCGACTCCTCCCCTCTGAGCCAGTGTAAATTGCGATGGGGTTTCACATTAATGGGTTTGGGGAGAAAACCACCTCAAGGTAAGCGTGGGGGAAGCCTCCTCTAGATGTGGGTAGCCTACATTGGGAAAACGGGGAAATGGCTTCAATGGTACTCTATTTTCCTTCGTGCAGGGAGAACATTTCAATGTTCATTCTTACACTTGCCCGACAATGTGCTTTTCTGAGCTCGGAAAAGGTGAAAAGGATATTTTATGTCTGAGGGTGGATTCTATTCAAGGCAGCACCACCTGGACTCGTTCACCTGTGGCTGATTCATGCACCAAATACCTGCAACATGCCTCAGAGAATGTCACAGATAAAAACCTACAGAGACAGAGGAACCGAAGGCCAGCCAGTTACCATGGTTATTGTGAGTATCTGAAACACAAATCAAGAACATCTTCCCACCACTTATCTGCTCTGCTGACATGTCAGAGCATGTCTCTCGTTCACCCAAACAATGCTTTCCTGGCACGAAACAGTTTATCCCTCCGCGAGTCCTCTGGAAATAGCCAACAAGGTCACCGGAGCAAGTGCTGCTTTTGACGGATATCTGCGCGAGGAGGATGTCTTGACTGTGAGGACTCAATGAGCCTTACGAGCCCCGATGCATTCGCTCTGGAGTGCTTGCCAAGGTGAGGGCACGGCGAGTCTGTGTTTGAGGCTGTTTTTCAATAGCTATGCTGCAGTGGCTCCCTGTGACGCAGGGATGTGATCGATACTGGGTCTCGGGGGCAGCGGAGCAGGCAGCGAAAGGACTCCAGCGAATGTGCTCCATAGGCTGCGTAATGTTGCGATCGTGCTAATGTTGTGCAGCCACCTCAGCGCTGTTTTCCTTGCGTTTTCATGAAGCCACACAGACAGGCAGATGGACAAAAGCCTGCATACAACTCACACACCGGAAGAATTAGTCAGTTAATCTGTTAGCAGATCACCGAGAGTCAAATTGATGATACTTACGATGGATTAATGGTTGAGGTTATTTATCAAGAGATAATGCAAACATTGACTGCAGAGTGGATCATTTTGGGCTGCTAGTTGGACAAAACAAGCAATTGAAGACATTTCCCTTGTCTTTGGGAATCTCTGAAGGCCATTTACAGTGTAAACAATTTCTCAAAATATAACCAATAGATTCATTAATGAACATAATCATTATTTGCAGCCCTACACACTGGTCAGTCAGACAGTGACCATCTGTGTAAAACAGCGTACCAGACTGAGGGGTGCCCCATGTCCTAATAACCCATCTACAGCACAAAGACAGACAGGAGGATTATTTCTGCAATCATGCACTCATCTATGACTTATGTAGAGTATGTGGTATTGTATGTACAGTCAATCATTCTGAGCAAAACCATTAAGGCCAGCAATGTACGAATAACTTGGAATACAAGCGACAATCTGCTAACGCAACAGAAACTCGTCTTTTCTGGTTAAACGTGAGAGCGCGTTGCTTTACTGTTGCCAGCCTTCTGTGCACACACACGCACACACATAAGCCTGAGGATACAGCAGTAACTATCTTGCGTGCGCGCACACACACACACACACACGCACACACACACACACAGACATACACAGAGTACAGGACCATTAATCATAAGCAACCCAGTTCTGCTTCTCGTCCCACACTCCTCTCATGTGCTCCAAGGTTGACTTTGCAGTCTCTGTATTTACCTCAGTGTGGTGCAGAGGTTGCATGCCGTGAAGATTAAATCAAAAGGACATGGGTTGGGGGGGGGCATGAGTGCATTGTTGAACTCACCCGGGTCCATGCACATAACCTTCCCAGTAAACATCAGCAAGACCCAAACACTTACAAGCCATCCTCTAAAGCTATCAAAATGCAAACATCTAATCCATTTCTGAAGGAAACGAAATCAGCCGGGATACTTGACACTGATTGTGTTACAGACCACTAATGCAGTCACACATCAGAGCTGTGGAGCAAGACTAGTGAAACTGGCCAATTTGAAAAAGCAGCCACCTAACTCCAACATAATTCCTTCACTTTTTGTAAATGTGGGTCATAAAGGAGGAAAATAAAATGTTTCACAGTGGTTACACATGCCATTAATCTAGCCTCCCATTCAACTGCTAGTACATCCGGATTGTCTTACCCAGGTAGAGAGATGCATTTTCCTTCTTCACGTTGTCGTCCAGGTAGGTGGGCCCCAGGGTGTAGATTGGCGTCGACCCCATGCCCACCAGGATCTGAGCGCAGATGAACAGAGTCACATACAGGTTGTGCTCGTTGCCCTCCTGGTCGCGAGGGCACGATGCCACGTCGAGCAGCTCGCGCCCGCTGCCGTTTCCGCTCTGACAGAGGCCTTCGTGGCCCGCTGAGGAGTTCATCTCCTGGATCTGGTAAGGTGGTGAGATGAAGTGGGGCAGGGAAAACAGCGCTGCCCCTACAGCGATGACCACACCACCCACAGCCAGCCAGCGCGGCCTCTGACCTCTGCCGCCGAAGTAGGAGATGAAGACCACCACCAGCAAGCTGCCGATGTCGAAGCAGCTGACCAGCAGGCCGGACTCAGAGCTGCGCAGACTGTAACGCTTCTCGATGGTGGTGATGACACTGCTCAGGTAGCCCGAAACCATCAGGGACTGAATGAAGGTCAGGTAGCACATGCAGAACAGGAAGCAGCGGGAGTCCCGAAGGATGACCCGCACATACTTCCTGGCTGGGATGCGGATAAGGCGGGTGAGAGAGAAACCAAGCTTTTTACCCCCGGAGCCAGCGGCCCGGTGGCCCTCTACAGGTAATGAGCTGCTGAGCCCCACCATGCTGGAGGCAGAGGGGGAGAAGTCTGTCCTGGAGGAGGGAGACTCCGCCTGGCTGGAGTCTGGGGTTTTGGGCTGGAGCTCGCTGCTCTCCTCCACGGCCACGCAGGTGTGGGTGGTGTTGACCAGCGGAGGCTCGGCGGCCTTTCGGTCTAGGCGACAGGGTCCATTCAGAATGGGTAAGCTTTTGGACTTGAAGCAGTTTTCAGGGTCCATGTACTGGTCCTGGAGCTCGTGGATCTCCAGAGACTCAGACAGGTCGCTCCCCATTTCGTCATTGTCCGATGAAGTCATGGCGCAGCTGGAGACGTAGCTTCCGTGGACTCCTGTCGGTCAGTAGTGCCACATGAGGACGCCGTGGAGCTGCTGCAGGGCTGGGTGCTGGAGCGAAGACTGCCCTGCCAGGAGGACTGGGATGGACTGAACCCCTCGAGTTATGTGCATGTTTTATTCCACATAGCTATTTACAGCAGCTCTGCTCTGTCACAAAAAGCCTCTCAGCACTCAACATCAGTGCCTCACAAGGCACAAGTGATAGTGGTTTCTAAGACTGAATACAGACGAACATCACCTTCCTTTTACACTTGAAAATGTCTATGGAGTGATTTGTTTACGACAAATACCTTAGAATATGTTTAAAAAGCAGGACCAATAACAAAAAGGTGCTGTTTTTACAATGTTCCCCTAGTTTGGGATCTCACGTTGATATCGATTTTATGGCTCTTTGTTAGATAGCAGCCTTGATTCATAAGGTTTTTTTTGTTTCCTTTGTCCCATAGCTGTGCAGCATCCTAGAAAAAAAGACAGAAAGATAGAAACAGGTAAATTAAAACATTGGCAAATATCAAAAAATGGTTGCTACTTCCAAAGTGGACACATTTATATACCTACAAAATCTAACCTTTTTCACTTCTGGCTGTATGGTCATATGTCCAGCCTGGATTAAACTGCTCGAAATTGCTAAACACCTGATAATATCCCACCGAAAAACAAAAATGACACGAACAAACAGTCGCATTGGTGGCAAACTGTCGCAGCGGGTACATTACACCCAGCTTCCCTTTGTCAAAAACGACAAATATACCAAGAGAACAAAAGAGCACGCTGTCCGCAAACGTCTCATTCATGACTTTGAAAAGAAATAAAAGCCGGATTCAGCACGAGACATTTGTGAAACTGAGCCGCAATAAGTGTCGTCCTCGACGACAAATATTATCTGACATAACTTCTAGGAAAGGCTGGAGGTACGGAGGGTTGTAATACTCACACAGGACAGCGGGAGGTAGCCTGTTGTTCTCCACGGAGCGGCCACTCACTGAATGAAGTCTGTTTGATGCGGATGGCTGCTGCTGCTGCTGGTGGTGGTGGGCAAATGCTGCTTTAAATGACAGTCGGAAATTGTATTATTCACAGATTGGAGCGGCAGTAAAGTGGGGGAAATGCGCTTAAATGTGTCTGATTTACATTTCAGCCACTCATAAGATTAAAAATAAATCAACTAAGTGATGATTAAAGGAAGAATTTAGTCGATAGATTTATTCATCAATGATTTTACCCATGAAGAATTACCTATAATCTATAGACATCTAAAACTCAGAGTAGCTCTGCGCTATTTGAGTTCTAAAACGTAAAAACAATCACCAATAAACATATATTGGTCTACTTTTTCGGTATTTTCACCAGACATGCAAAAATACGTCAAATTTTATCCGCACATTTCAAGCCGTTAGGTAAAAGCCAACGAGGAGAAGGTAACGTGAATGCAGCCAATCGTGGGGTAAATTGTTTTCACGTCAGCCACGTTGGGACATGTAGTTTCTTTCGTGAGTCCGAAGTACATTCAGCTCGCTCTCTGGCTACATGTAAAACTGAGATTAGACAAAGGTGTTCTCTAATATACAAGCAACACTGAATGATTCAGGGAATATTAATGCGTTGTTATTTTCATTCTGTTAATTCTGAATACATTAACTCTTGGACTTCATATACCAGCATGCTTGTCGGCTCCATATGGTGGCTTGTTTAGTACACTACGTCATGTGGACAGCTGGGACCCTTGCTGACCCAGCAGTGATTGACTGGTCACAGGCTCGTATAGACAGTGGGCTCTGTGCCTGGCAGTGTCTCTGACGCAATAAATTGTAAACAAAAATGTCTGCTGGAGGCGTTTTATTTCTTCAGACAACACCCCCACTCAGTCACTGATGAAGAGTACTGACACATTACAATGAAAAACGCTCCCTATCTTGGAGGAATGGCGTCTATACACCTTTTTTTTTTTTTTTTTTTTAAAGCTAATCTTAATGAAAGACATTCATATTCAACAAGATAAAATCATATTAATTCAAATTATATGAAGGCTTATCTGTTTAAGAGGACAGTAATAGTCTTATGATCACTTCTCTTTTTTCTGTTAGCCACTGCGACATCACTCTGAATATTTATAAGGCACTTGTAAATAAATTAATAAGCATTTGACACAATGTTTTATGCTTGAAAAGTAAGTTTTGACCTATTGGATCTTAGACGGAAAACATCTGTGCTGACAGAGAATAAGATGTACCTTATTTTTTGGAAAGACAGTTGACTCCCAGCGCCTGTCAAAGGGATGGATGACTTTCCCCAAGGTCATTAATTCATTTCCTGGACTAGGTAGGCTGGGTGATCAATCCCATCCCTCCTCCTCCTCCTCCTCCTCCTCCTTCTCCTCTTCCTCCTCCTCTGCTCCTCATTCTGATGCTCTTCTTTCTTGTCCTCCATAGCATTTAAACAAAGCCCGAATGTCAAATCTCTGCATCACTTCCCACAACGTGTGGAAGCAAATGACTAATATTTTTGTGACGTCTCCTGACATTAAAAACGCTTTCTTTTAAATCCACGCTTTCTTTTAAATTATTACACCCCCCCCCCCCCCCCCCCCCCACAGTGTGCAGACTCATGTGGTCCACCATCTTCTTGTGCATCTGAGAGAGAATAATTGTCTCTCAACAGTCAATCAGAGCAATCAATGAGAGGCATCATGGTCCATCATAGAGGCCTCTGTGGCCTGAGATTTTCATTCCTCTCTCTGGCTATCAGCACCCAGCAGGCTAATCAGTACCACAAACCACCATGAATACACAAAGCAAAGGGATAAGAGGAATTATTTAGCAGAGTGGCGCCATCTCTGCAGCACTTCTGCCAGTATAGCCACAGTACTGAATCTATTACAGAGGCAAAACGTGTGATTTGCTTGTGAAGTGCTCATGCTTTCACCTATCGCCAGTATACCATGTATGCTGACTTCTATCTAATACTTTGCAGCATGTAGCAAGGCTTTTCTTTATGTTCTCTCTTTCATAAAGCAGCTCCACAATTATTTGGTCTTATTGGTGAGTCAGTGGTTGCCAACATTTAGATTAGAGAAAAGTGAGGAAAATTAGACATAAATTGTGCAGCACAGCTTTCTCCCACCTTGTTTTAAGTTATCACTGAGGGTAAAGACTTGACTTCACCGACTGTCACTGGCTTTGCCCCATCTTTAAATATGTCTGTCAAAGCCACAGGGCACCTCCAGCTCAATTCTGCAATTCTTCGTACATAAGTAGGAGGAGTTGAGGAAGTTTAAGTACTAGACGAACATGAGCATGCAATGTGCTGTGTATATTCATTGTCCACAGCAGATTTTATGCCAGCCAAATGTCATCGATTTAGAGAAGTTGCACGATTAGCCCAGGGACGTTTAGTTAGCCCGTGACCTTTCTTAAAACAGAGAGCGAGTGTGACTGCAGACTTCACAGATGACAGGAGCAGCCTTTTCCCAAAGGTTAATATGTTCTTGCCTTCTCAGAAATAGTTTTAATGGGGAACGGAGTAGCCTAAGAAGAGTTTGTCTCGAATGCCCCGCAGCAGCAGAACAAAACGTGTCTGTTTTTGGTGCAGAAACACAAACAGAAAACTTCCCATGCGAACAAGTGCGCCAGTACAACAGAGACTGAACAAGCATGCCTGCATTTTTAAAGAGGGAGGGGGGGTCGCTACAAAGCTTTCCTTCATATCGAAAATTTTCCCACAACCATTGCCAGCAATTATTGCTGTATTGCATTGCTCAAATACCCAGCAGTAAAATATGCAGCCTCTTATTCGAGCAACTGTAAAACCTGTTTATCGTTCTCAGGGGGTCAGAAATCAAACCTGTTTAAAACATCAATATTTGTGGGCAGCATTCAGACCGGTGGGTGATCATTCCCTGTTAACTGTGTAAAATTCAATGAAACTGTAAATATAAATAGACTGTCTTGGACGTCACCCTGTTAATGATATGTTTAAGATGTGATGGTTTAATGCACTGATTTCAAACCTGAGCACTAAGCAGAGAAATACAACAGCACCCTCTGCTGCGCAATCCAGTTCAATGAGGCGAGGGGCTGCAGACTGCTTGTGTTTCTGAACATGACCAGTAGATGGCGCTTAGTCCTCAGGATTGTTGAGGAGCTGGGCCGCTTAATGGGGTACATGTACGCTAGAGAAGCTATTTTTGTTAAAGGAGCATCTGTCTCTCACAAGTTACTCAGTTTGGTTAAGGGGCAATAATAAGTTGATGTAGTAGCCCTTTAAAAAGCCTTTTAAACTGTCAAAATACAAAACTAACTATCTAAAGGTATTTTTTTCATTTTAGCATTATATATTATCCACATTAGAGAATGAAGTACTCAGATTGTTTACTTAAGTAAAATGTACTAATACCACAGTGTAAAAATACATTGCTACAAGTACATTTTTTGCACTGGAAAATGTTACTCAAGAAAAATATGTATGTATAATAAAGAAAATTTACTTGAAATGCACTATTATATCATTAGATTATCGTATTCATGCATTAATGTAGCCTTGTAGTTGCTTGAAGTGGAGCTTGTTTTGAGCTGTTTTGTACAGGACTGCAGCTTATGCTTATTTTCATTATAGAATCATCTGCTAATTATTTTCTCCATTGATCCATTGATTGTTTGGTTCTGAAAAATTCTGAAAATGCTGAGAAATGTCACCACTAATATCCAAACGCCAAAGAAGAAATGATGAAATTAGTAAAAGCAAAAGTTTGTGAAGCTCAAACCATGAAATCGTTTACTTGAAATTGTTGCCAATTAATTTTCTGTCAACCAACTAATTGATTAATGATCTCAACTGTACTTGTGTTGTACTGTTGAGTAGTTTAATTCATAACAAAACATCATATTTTATAAGCCCTTCATGTGTTTTGTGTGCAAAAATCTTCATTTGTAAAGGAACTAAAGCTTCTAGATAATCATAGTGATGTAAAAATGTGTAGAAGACATACAAAGTGGCATGAAAAGAAAACTACAAGTACCTCAAATTTGTACTTAAGTACAGTACTTGAGTTACATTCCACCACTGATTATCTAACAGCCAGTAATATTCAATATGCCTTTGATTTTTTCCAGACTATCCAGTCTTTTCAATGTCTGACCAAAGTGTTTGTTACAAAGATATTGTGAGATCTTCTCCTGTCAGTTCATGATTCATGTCATCATCATCATCATCATCATCATCATGTGCAGCCTGCTCTGACACTTCCCATGGCCTTGGGCCGGTCTCCCCCTGCTCCATCCCACACTCTTCCTGTTAACCGTCCCGACGTTATTGACATTACAGGAATCACTAATGAAACATCATCTGTTTCTCAGCTCGCCCTTAAGGGGAATCACGCTCAAACTTACGCAGACATGTGTGTTCATAAGTATACTGTACACCCCCATCCCCCCACGCTTCATGTCTGCACACAGCAGCGCTTTCCTGTCTGTAGCCTTGGCTGTCACGTCCACCAGGTAACGTACGGGAAAATGCAATAATGGCCGACGCTGAGGTGTGTGCATCTGTAACTGGAAGTCAGGGGTGCTGCTAGGAATTCCAGGATACCTGCCTCATAGGGAAGCATAATTA
The DNA here is from genome assembly GCF_051107435.1 of Chaetodon auriga. Taxonomy (NCBI): domain Eukaryota; kingdom Metazoa; phylum Chordata; class Actinopteri; order Chaetodontiformes; family Chaetodontidae; genus Chaetodon; species Chaetodon auriga. Next base: position 10,223,220 of record NC_135094.1, read on the forward strand.
GTCCTATTTTCAGCGGCCTCTTCATCGTCGAGCTGGTTTTGCCTCCTGAGAAGAGGTGAAGCAAACAATCCAATCATCTCCGACTGTTGCACGGCTTCATCAGCTAATGGCTTTACAGCAGCACTCAGAGATATAGGAGGACTCTATGCTTGAACTGTTACCCTCTGTGGTACTGTTTTACCACATTCTGTTTACAGGAAAAAGCATCCTTTTAAATTAGGCGTCCTCTTGGTGCTGCTTTCTAAGGTCAACATTCTTGTGTTCTTGTGGACAGACTCCCTGGTCTGTAGTCAGGACTACTCCCCAGATGAGGTAACCCATTCAGGGGGGCTTCCAACTGGAAACTGTGCAACCCTGAGAGCGACTGATACATATGAATAAGGCAAGCAGATCAGGACAGAAGGGTGGTGTAGTAATTGTGTTAAAAAGTGCAAGGGCCCCAAAATAAAGACCCCCGGTGTAAACCTGCGGAGGCCCCCTTACTGTGCAGAGCAATCCCAGCAGATTGGGCCCCATGCTTATGCAAAAGTACCTCACCCCTCCCCTGCAGACCCATTACCCTCAACCCTACCATCACCTCCAGAGGCCTGATTGGTAGGCCAGGTTAACAAATGAGTGGACTCACACACAGTTCCTCCATGACAAAGGCTGGCTGAATGTCCCTTTCCTAATAAATCACGAGGACATTAACAAATATGGTCCTCTGCTAAGAAAAGCACAACAGCTCCTTCCACGTTTGGATCTTTAACACTGATAACACCTTCGATTAGCAAAGACCCCCCCCCCCCCCCGAGCGGAGCATTGGAAAACATTTGCCTGATTATGGATCACTATAAAGCTCATTTTCAAGTCAAGCCTCTGTTTGTGTGTTATGTTTAACATAATAAAAGTGATATACTTCTTGTGGGGATGTTACTGATTTCATTTCAGTTTCTCGTATATATTGAATAGAATATCAGCAGTCAGTCACACACATCTGCATTCTCACTTTAATTCAATACATATAATTCGACTATATGTAAATAGGTGTGAATTTAGATGTTATGTTTCACCAATGTTTTAGTATTGTCCTTTACATTATTTAAATGGTTTGCTATCAATTTAGCATTAAAAATGGCAATGTTAGCTCATTTTACACTAAACAAAAATTGATGCTACTCCTCATGAATCAAATCACTGATTCACTAGATTAGTTACTTATTTCCAAAAAACACATTATTTTGACTATGAATGCCTCGGAAACACAGACAGCAAGTGTCAGTCATTGATCTGAATTGGAAAACAGGACAACGCATGAGAGTAAATAAGCTGAACACATGCTGTTTAATAGACGTCACCTGACGATGATGATGAATGTGGGGGACTGGGCTGCTGGTTTGATCAGTTCAGCTGCATGCTCAGCATGTCTGTCCTCCTAGAAGAGACCCTGAGTTTACTGTAAACAGGGGGGCTGATTCAAGCCCTCCTCAGCTCCCCACACACACATATGGAAATGGGCCATACCTTTAGGGCTTTGTCCTCCTCCAAGAGCATCCGCACAGCCCTCAAAATGTTAAAGGAGGGACTGGCAAACATTTCATATTCATGGCCCACAATTACCTCCATATGAATGGAATAATTGCTCTTTAGAGGCTTAAGTCACCAACTGAAGTATGTGTGCTTTTTTCAGGCCCTCGGGCTGAGGTGCCATCTAAGCAGAGGGTGTGCTCTATCATCTGCTTTAGGGAAGGTAGGTTTGACCGCTGTGTCGGCCTCGGCTCAGAAGTGAGTCACATAGGTCCCAGTGTAATGTACAGTGTGTGCATGTGTGTGTTTGTGTGTGTGTGCGTCGAGGATTGCCTTATCTGTCTTTATCTGATCGTCTATCAGCTGACAAGAAATGCTCAGCTTTAAAGTGATGATATCTTTTGTTTGTTTTTGTTGTGAAAAGGAAGCATAGTTGCCAAAGATAGCGGTAAAGGACTTAAATTAAAGCAGCATCAAATACTTTAACAGCGCAGGACTTTGAAATTAAAGGGACTCATCTGTCTGTTGAAACTTTTTTATAAAAACAAAATATGTTCGTGGTATAAAACTGAACGAAATATATCAAATATGGCAGAACCAGCCAAAATGACATTTTTAGGAAAGCTATTGCTAATAAACTGTCACTGAAAACCATTACGCTGTGGTGTACCTCTTTTCCTCTGAATAGGGTGGGTCCTGCCTGGATGAACCTAAAGGGAAATCCCTTCCCTATTGTTGTCATACCACCCTGACACACATCAGAAGCCAGAGATACTTGTGCTTGTGCCTTCTTAACCCCTGAAGAGGGTCCTTCTGCCCAGCTCATCCCACTAATTACCTTCTAGCCATACTGTAAATGGGCCACTCCTGATAATCAGCCTAAGCTGGGAGGAAGGCTGCATGGAAGTGCAGGCAGAGGGAGACAGGGACAGATAGGGGATGAAAGGAATGGGGGTATTTCAATGAAACTGATTAGCCGGAGCCTAAAGCCTCAGTTTAACAACAAGTTTTGATGATGTCATCCCTGATGCTACAGTGGCTTAACATCAACCCCCAACTGAACAGCTGATTGATTTCTTTTTCTTTAGTGTGTTACTGCCTATAGAAATGGGAAACTCTGCATGCGTGAGACATGGTTTAAACTTTTTTTAAGGGATAGTAATTATAATCCTAATCATCACTGTCATTTTATTGATGGAGCACTACTCAAGACAGAACAAAATGCTTCACAATCAGAAAGACAAATATGAGATTTAGCAACAGACATTAAATGCAGTCAACCAGTTAAAAAACAAAAATAAGAAAAAACTAATAAAGCAAGTTTGAACAAATGGGTCTAGAGCTGCTTTTTAAAGGTGTCGACAGTGTCCACAAATCACAAGTCCAATGGGAGAAAGTTCCAAAGTTTAGAAGCTAAAACCTCAAAAGCACAGTCTCCTTTCGTCTTAATCCTGAAGCGAAGATCAGCCAACAAACTCTGGTCAGAGGACATCACAGTCCTACTGGTCATATTTGGCTCCAGCAGGTGTGAGATAAGTCTGGTGATATTCTGTACTTTTCTCATGTTCAATATATCCCATGAAAACCTACATTAAATTGATCCTAATAACACATTTTAATTGTGTCACAAAAGCCGGTCTAGCGTATTCTTCTGTGCCATAAAGCTGTTGACTTAAGCAAACCCCACTGTTGCACTGGGTGACATGTTCCTTCATTATGTTTATCATGGGTGCTGCAGTTTATTTGAGTCAAACCCACAAACATCATCCACATGGCATAAAAACTCACTTGTGCATCAAATCTGCAGTTAAAAATTGTCCCCACTTGAAACACAGTGTTCCCCTTTAAGACTTTAAGTAATATTCACCAAAAAACTACAGTGACCATTTTTTTAAAATGAAAACAATTTTGACCAATGAGGAAGCATGAGAAGAAAAGCTGCACGTCTCTCTTTGACTCCTCTGATCATCCTAATGGCCACACACACATCCTCCTCTTACAGTAGTCAGGTTCTTGAGACACAGCTGCTAATAGAGCAATACCTCCTGCCCCCGATCCACATGTCAGTATACACACACACACACACACACACACACACAATACATCCATGTTTGCACTGTAATTACTGCGACACTGTCTTTGTCTGGACCATAATCCGGGAGATCCATTGTTGGTCATACGTGCCTGCTCCTTCATTATTACCAATACTCACCCTCCTCCTCGTCCCTCAAACCACCCCCAAACCCCTCCAAAAGGCTGTGTCTCTTTCACCCTCTCCGCCCCCGCACACAAGAGAAGTGTGCTGCGCCACAAAGGGACTAAAAAGAGGCACAATTAGCCCAGTGACAGTAAGCCCCGGCGTGGGCCAGGAAGCATGCCGCACAATGGGGCAAACTTTTATACGACACTTTAATGCAAACGCTGGAGTGTGCCGCCTCGTGCCTCGCAGTTCAGGGCCTGGCCGCTCTCATCACGGGCCTTTGTGACCGAGAAACAAGCGGTCATTCATTTCATTTATTGGTTAGCCATTATTTGGGGAGGTACAGCATTGCCATTGATGCAAAGGGGGCGATGGTGTTAAACAGGCTGGTTTGAAAAAAAGAAATCATCAGCGGCCGAGCCTTTAATTGAATCCCATGCTAGCCATTCAGAGATTGCTCTGTCAATGATTATAAGGGGATCAATGCAGTGAGGGCAATTGGTATGTGAGATGTGGTGAGCTCCCAGTTTTTTCCTTTTACTGTAGGGCACACACAGCTCTGCCAGTGCATCCTGCAAGACCTCTTATACACTCTTACAACACAGAATCACACACACATACACACACACACACACTGTTCTGCCCTTGTTTGTGCTGCTAAGCTGTGTTGGAGCACTTCAACAGGTTTCCACTGCCCTGCAGGACCCACATTAATGATCGGCAGACTTAAATAAACCCGTTGTGGTTGTTCTTATCGATCAGGTGATCTGGCTATCAGATAAGCTAACAGATCTATGAAGGACTTGTGCTGTAATTGAGTTGCTCTTTGGGAGTGTGTGTGTGTGTGTGTGCATGTGTGTCGGGGGGGTGCCAGTGTTCCTGTTCGACCGTATGTGTTTACAGGCACAAAGTATGCTCCTGGAGGATTATCACACACTTTCGGCACATCGTGTTGCTTTTTTGTGTGTGTGTGTTTCATACTGTCGACCCAACTGGGAGATGTGCTCCCTGTGCTAATTATGAGTTGTAAAGCTGGTTGTGATTGTGGTTGTTGGTTTGAGTCCCAGAGGGGGATCAGTATTCAGTCTGTCCACTGTGCTGTTTGATTAGAGGGACTGGGAGAGGAGGAGGGTAAAGCTGAGGTTGAAATGTTGGAGCAAATAACGCAAAGACCGAGATATCAGTCTGACCAGTCTCATCATTCTCACTTTCATCTGATTTCTGCAATGAAGTGTGAAAAAGATGAAAAGTATTTTAATGATACACACAAAACTTTTTGGGACAATGCAGTCTTATATGAAGAACACAAATACACAGAGATTTGACTGAAATGTTACATGTAAGCTGCAAAAAAGCTACAAAACACTGGTGTGAAGTTCCTCATCTGAAGAAAAAGTAATGGCTTGATGTTATTCAGGAAATGTATTCAATGGAAAACTGACAAAACTTTTGAGAGTTAAAGATGTTTTGAGATGATTTACCATTTATATGATATAAGATGCTGAACAAGTAATGGAATAAGTGGACATGAAAGTGTATATATTGACATGTCTGAGTGCTTCGTGGCAGCTGTTTGCTCCATTTTTTGTTGTTTTGTAACTTGTATTAAATCTGAACACCTATTAAAAATTAAGCCATCAAAAAAGAAGAAAAGCAAAGGAAGAAAAAAGGAAAGTATTGACTGATAAATGAAAGCTAATCATGAGGTGGTTTCAGGTCATAATTCTAATATGATCACCACTAATATTCTCTTCAGAGGGGATACAAAACTACTGATTTTGCCATACTGCAGTGTGTCTGAGTGTTGCCACTCTTGTGTGTATATTTGTGCGTGTGTGTGTGTGTGTGTGTGTGTGTGTGTGTGTGTGTGTGTGTGTGTGTGTGCATGGCACTTCCATGCTTCTGTGACCACCTGACACTAATGTTACCCGTCAGCTCCCTCACCACAGCAGCCATACAGGCGACATAGTGTACACAGATTAACGCACACACAGACACACACCACCATCATCCAGCAGGAGATGGGTAACTGGACAACAACAGTCACAATTAAGTGACTGTCTGCGAGCCGCCTTCATTAGGTGTGTATTCTTTTACCGCAGGAGTTGAAGGGGCAGTGTAATGGTCAGGTTTAAGGCTAATAGGGCACTGGGGGATAGGAACACCTGATTGAGACCTGCTGCCTGCATATTATAAATACACGCTATGTTGTAGAAGAGTTTCCCTGTTGAAAAGGTCAGGGAGCAGGAGAACTAGCAAAGGAGACGTCTCATTGTTACTGATTATAGTAGAAAGTAGCACCAGTTTTAACTCTGCCAGTAATAACCAACATCTGCACTTTCTCAATTTTCATTCTCAGATTTGATCTTATATTGCACAAGAGCTTTTAACCCTGTCTCTAATTTACAAATTCAAGGATAGGCTCACAGTTGAACTCAGACTGCTTCAGCCTCAGATTAGCTTTAGCTCAACATAAGAATGCAGGACTGTGGATTCTGTCCTCTGTCACTTACACTGAAATCTTAATAAGGGTTAATGTGAACCTGTCCTTTCAGACACCCTGCAAAGCAAAATGCCTGTTGCAGCCGCCTGACCTGGACTTTAAAGAGTAGCTCACACAGTTACCTCTGTGGAAACAGCGAGGATCCACATCTCGGCCTCTAAATCAGGGCCTGTAGCCCATCAGAGTGTTCCCAGCCTGTCTTCTCCTCCTCCTCTGCTCCAGACGGGACTAATGGCTTTTGTTTGCAGAGGTGCATCATCGCTCACAGCTGCTGCTGCTGCTGCTGTAAATCTGGCAGGCCTCAACCATCCACCAAGAAAACCAAATGAGCTCATCCTGTCGGCCTCACGTGGCTCCTCCGTTGCAGTGGTGAAATATCGAGGATGATGATGGCGATTATTGGAGATTTCCTGGGCTGTGTGTGTCATGAGGGGGAGGAGGGGGTTGTTGCTCTTTGTCTTGTTTATGTGTGGAAGGGCCCACTCGAGGCGGGATGAATTGTCTGTCCTCGGGTCACTGTTTGGATCACCTGGCTGATTGTATTTCAGCTGCTGATTAACTCAGGCTGGATTAATGTGAAAGCTATGCACGGCAAAAAAGAAAGAGCGATTCATCTAAGCGTGTTGCTCCTCATCCACTGTCTTTATAAATCGGTGCTTTATAAATGGAGCTCTGAAGTTCTCTATCTCATGTCCACGGCGAGCTCCTCTTCTCCCCTCTCCTCATCTCCATGTTCCCTCTTCCTTTAATTACTGTGTTCATGCTTGACGGCCGCTGATGACTTGATTAAGCCTGCCGTGTGCAGTTCCAGTCTCTACCCTGCTGATGAATGAGTCTAAAGCTTATTAACTTACTCATTCTGATCAATAAGGCGCTGGGCTTGAACACTGCAAGGACAGAGAGGAAACTGCTGTGCCGCTGCCCTCCACGCTGGCAGCATGGATCAAATCATCACACATGATTAGCCTGTGTAACCAATCCGGCTGCTCTGTGGAGACGGGAGCGCAGGTGAATTGATTTTCTGGATTACTTTCAGTTGCGGAGAATTTAGAGCTTTCCTCACCAGACTGTCATGATAAATATCCCTGCTTTGGCAAACTTATTAAATTCTTTAGGTTGAAACTGATCATAAAATGCCTATTTTAAGGCATAGCCTTCAGAACAATGATTTCAAAAGGAGCTTGACATTTGGGGAATTTGAAAGGTGGCACTGTCTTATGCTCAATCACTGGGTAAAAAACAAAAAAGACAGAGTTTTGGAGTCAATCTGACCCTGAATTCAGCACTTAATATCCTTGGCATCCTTGTTACCAACACATCAGAGAGTTAGTTGAGTTATCTGTTGAGATTTCTGCTTCTAATTGCAGAAAACAAATTAGAAATTAGAAATATTATGATGATGATTATGATTCCATTAAAAATGTTACTGTTCATCTCACCTGCAGAGAATACTGTTACAGAGTCCAGATTTATACTCAGGAGGCCTTCTGACAGCATCCAGGAGGCAGCAGATGAAGAGGAGTTACATCTAAACCCTATTCCCCCGAGAGGGCCTTTCAGCTCCACTAGGGCCTTTAGAAACGAGAGGCTCATCATTGAGGCTAATTTGACCTCCAATGGAAGCAGTCAGCATGTGTGCAGCCTTTACAGCGGTGAGCAGATACTGTTCGAAGGTGACATCTTCACTGGTAATCCTTGCAACAGGAGATTATGACTGGGGAAGGTGCCATGTGTCTGTCTGTCTGCACCCTGGAGCCACAGGACCAAAAAAGATGCTTTCCACTCTTCACATTCCCGTATTGATCATTTTTTGTGCTGCAGATTGAATCTTAGAGGTGCCAGTATCGATGTATTGTGGTCAGTGATACACACAGCAAGCTCGTACACACACATAAGAGAGCTGAGAGGTGTTTGATTCATTTTTCATGTCCAGAAAGCAGAAGCTTCCTGAAGCAGAGAAGATGTAGATCATACGATATCCCCCCATGTCTGAGAACTACCTCTGGTTTTGTCGGGGTCCTTAATGAACAACACTTGGTAACGTAAGCCATTAACTGCAAGCAGGCCTGGCTAGGCTAAACAAGACGTGGTGCAGGATAGCCTGTATTGACCTTTGTTTCCCCTTTGCAGGCTGCTGTGTTCAAGAGCTTGTGTGAGAGCGTGAGGGTCTTCTGGGAAGACCCCTTTAAGATGATGTGCGCCATTAATGTGACTGTAGGTCGGCTCCATTTCAGAGGCATTGATCTGCTGCTGGAGCTCACAGAGCGGCGTGGCAGCAGAGCTGAATCGGAGCCCGAGAGGTTGGTGGGAAGGGCCGGAGGTGGATGTAAAAATGACGTAATGAGGGGTGCTAATGCAGGAGTACTGTGGGTCCTCTCCGTTTCACTGTGTTTAGTGACTTTGACCTGCCGTCTGCTTGCTTTACAGAACAAAGAGTTTTGTTTAATATGTTGTTAAATATGGATTAAATCCAAAAGCGACAACATTGCTGTTTTTAGGGATGTTACATGTGAAGAAGTTATGCAACAGATGTGTATAGGACCAGCTGAAGCTGATTAGTGGCCCCCATCCTTGGTTAGGTTTCTAAATTCTGGGTAAAACAAATGGAGCCTTGTGGTTGTCCACGACTGATCTCTCACAATAACAGCAACACTGAGCTCTGCATCCTCGCTGCAGCACAGCTGGCTGCTTTCAGAAACGTTCCTCCCTCCACCTCCTCAGTCTCCTCCTGTGTTAGCCTTTAATGGTACCTGAATTTTGAATGTTTCCTGTAAATATGTTGATGTTTATCAAAGTTCATCTGTGTCAGGCTTGGTCAGATGTGCTCCAAAGCATCACACGAGCAGATTAAGATTAGATAGATTTGATAAAATGCATATTGTTGCAATGAATGGTGTCCTGACTGAATCAAAAATATAAATGTATGAACAAATTCAGGATAAAAAAAAAAAACAGTACAGAAAAAGTGTGTTAAACCATTGAGGATGGTGAGGAATCCTTGCTGCATTCCAACCTGTGTGTCTGAATAAATGCTTTGCCATGTGGTAGCAGTTTTGAAATCCTCATGGTTTCAGTGTGTACGGAAAGACTAAGCATGTAATTGAATTAATTAAAGAGGCTGACATGTAGAGGAATCTATTTCACGAAATCCATTAAAAAAAAGCCAAGGATACATTTTATAGCCAGACTCCAGACACTCAGCAGGCACCGATAAATCCTGAAGTGAAGAAATTACTTGCAGAGCTCTGCAGTTTTCCTCTGATGAATGCACATTATCAGAAATATAGACTGACTCTTACCGTATCTTGAGTCTGAGCCATCTTCTGTGACTTCTATTACCTCAGTCAATACGAGCATTGTCAATAAAGTGGTCTGGCATGTAGAGTTTGTATTAAGTGAGGGTTTGTGTCTTTTTCAAATATTGGATATTTAGTCAAAATAAAACAAACTGGTCTATACTATCAAACAGTATTTATGGAGCTGCATTATTGCATTATTGAAACAGGGTAACTGATAATGCTTTGATAATGATTGACCACTGAAAGCAGCAGTGATTGCCACCGCTAATTAATTGCTCTGGTGTTACCAGATGAATCAATGACCATCAGAAGATTGTCTGTGGCCGAGATGAATCTCATGTGCTGGAGATTGTTAAAAAAGCATAAACAGATCAATGGAGCTCCACTTTATAGGCTTGGATATGGCTTAGATATCCGCTCTGCTTGATGTTGGAGTGTGTGTGTGGGGCCGACCGTCCGCCTGGTAACCGGAGCCGTAACACAAGCCCATTTAGCATATGGCATTTTTTACCACGGAGAGGTAAACACAGTGGGGAGGCCAGGAGAACAGTAAAACACACTGCTTGGGCCAGATCTCCCTGTGGACCCACACAGGGTGGACACACACAGAGGACACAGTGTCCAGTCCCAATGACAAGCTGAGGTCACTCTGCTCAGTTTAGGAGGCTATATCCGCTTTTCTTTATGTGTTTAACCTGGTTTCTTTATTCTGACTTCTGGCTTGTGAAATGTGCACCTTCCTTACTTTCTCCACACCCTGTCTTAAAGTCTCTCATCCACAGGCCCTCCCTCCGCCTCTAAAACCCTTTCCCCCCTCTCTCTTTGGTGTGTCACAACACGAAAGGATGTTGATATCAGCTGTCAAACCTTAAAACCCTAATGGGGCTTTTTTAAAGTGACAATCTTAACAGATCAATGCACCCGTCAGGAGTCCGATTACGAAGACCGTCAATGACCACACGTGAAGGAGAGGAGAAAAGAAGGGGAACATTGTGACACTGGATGCATACGAGAAAAGCTCCTTTTACACAGCCTGTTCAAGGCGGGAATATTGCGCCGTTATTCCACCTAACACGTGCAGTGCGTCCCTGATATGTTCAAGAACATATCCTGCAAGCAAGCATCTCTGTGTGAAGGGAACCAAAGATATGGAGCAAGCTGTGCATTCTCACCTGCAGCATGATTTCATAGATATCTTGAGGTAATTGCGCTGCGGCCATTGTTTGTCTGCTCAGACAAACTTACCGGGGCGAGGCCTCTCCAACAAACTGCTGAACGAGCGTAAAAAACCAGCGGTGGCCGCCGGGTGTTAAGAAGTTAGATGCCGGGAAGCAGCACTAAGGTGGCGCTAGGCTAGAGAGAAGCCATAAAGGCCTGTTAGGGTACATTAGGTGGAGGAGAGGGTCATAAGGTTTCATGAATGTTTCAGCAGGACGGGGGGCATTTGTCTTCCAGCTCCACTGTCAAAAAGCCATCATGACTCAGTGGGGGGGGGTGGGCTGCGGCTCCAGAGCCAAGACACTCACAGATATGAAGAGAGAATGCACTGAGGAACCAACACCAGCACATATACTCTTAGCTGTGGTAGTGCACTCAGTGCCCGCCTCATCCTTCACGGTCTTCATCCCCATCACTGTCAACACACTCGCTGTTGAATCATTGCCTCTCGTCTCTTGGATGAGCAGGTTTAAGACCTTTCAGCTTTTCCACTTGCTAATGTTTGGCACCATTGCAAAGCATCAGGTGCTTAAACAGTCATTCCAACCCTGAGATCACTGCTAAGCACTCACACCACGGGGCGTTTTAGCTTCTTCTCCCCTTTGACCCTGGGGGACCTTTGGGAGCTGCCTGGGGTCACGGTCAATTGTCCTGTGAACAATAGAAGAGCTGTGATAGCAACAGAGACTATATAACCTGGTTGGTAAACTGTGTTTTGAAATGGCAGTGGAAGGAAGACCCTGAAAGAGGAGGATATCGACCCTGACATCAATGTTTTATCATCAAAAGTGTCTACTGCTGGCATCCACATGAGTTAGAGGCATGTTCCTGGACGGTGCATGCACAGCAGGAGTTACATTTTCATTCTGGATGCTGGGAAGTGACAGTGAAACCCACAACTTTGAAGAAACCTGGAGAAATCTGAATTCACACTTCTGTAGGACAGTTTGTGATGGTCCTGCCTCAAGGGAGACAATGCAGAGACTTCATTAACCTCACCAGGTGCCACAAATCAGCTGATGGTGGCACAAGATTACCTGCAAGAAGCACCACTGGTCACATCACATATATATAAGTAACACATAGGAGGTTGTTGGTGTTGATCTGAAAAGTTCTGTCCCGTGACTTGCTGTGACTAAAAACCCCTGGGTTTAATCCTTTCCTGCCTCGTACCCCAACTGGGTCCCAAATCAAACTATAAGCTGATGGAGCAACAGTATTATAGTGATAGGAGAAGGTGAGGTGGAGCAGAGGAGATGATGAGAGGATGGGGGAGCTAACCAGCTGATAAAGCAGTTGTCCTCCCTTGTCTCTGTGCTGTTAGCTTTTGTTAAATGTGACTGACAGCTGTAGATGGATATGTAGCCCACCGGCCTCCCCCCTCGTCCTTCATTTCATGCGCGCATGTGTTTCTATGCGGCATGAGTAAATCTTTGGATGCGCAGATTCTTATGCGCTTGCTCATCTGCGCACACATACCCGTGCACTGCAGTGTGTGGGCGTAAGAGGGCTTGGTTTTGCAGGGTTGTAGTGCACTGTGTGGCTCACTCCTGTACTCTCATGATGGCCCACAGGGAAATCAATCATCAGCTGTCCTGTGTGGCTGGAGAATGCACTCTCCAACAAGAAGAGATGAAGGGAACAAGGAAGGTGAGGAAAAGACAAGAGTGCTTATTAGCTAATCCACTTCAAGAGGGTTGAAATCTTCCCACTTCCTTCACTATCTCTTGCTGTTTATCAGTTCATAGCACTGTTCCAAACATATATATAAAGCACACTCCATATCCCCCTCTTCGACAGTAACAGAGAGAAAGCAAACATCTCTGTTTGGCAGGATGGTGCAGAGTCTATGTCTGCCATACGTCAGTGTTGCCCTCTATGTGTTCGTCTAAATGGACAGCTTAGTTGGGATTAGTTGGACTAACAGCAAACATCTTTAGAGGCAGGGAGGTCACCTCGTCTGTGCATGGATGCGCATGTGGCAGGAGTACAGTGTCCATATGTTGTAAATCCTTCCCTTAGGGACAACACAGGCACTTCTTCTCCTGGTAGAAAGTATAAACCCCCCTTTCTAAGCTCTGAAAACCAAAACTACCTTTTATGAAATAGAGCTCGACACTAGAAGGATGTTTTCACGTCCATCTGCTGAAAGTGGTTCCGTGCTCATTGAAAATCTTATTTTAAAGAGGTGGGCTTACAAGCATGACTTGTGACATCACAAATAGTTTGAAAGCCAGTCCTGGTCCAATATTTAACTGAAGGCTCCAGTGCACCAACACTGAGAATGGACTTTTCAGTAAACCAGGAGACATGTCCTATGAAGTAGTTCAACTTTTGAATGAGACATATTTACATAGTCACAGATTCAGGATTTTTTAGAATAGATAGAACTTTTTTGTGGAGAAACCATATCAGAAACACATAATTAGTAAAAGTATAGTGGTTTACATGCATCCTCAAACATATTCGGAGGGCATCTTTAAAGATTCCTCCAGGATACTCTGCTGAACTTTCACACTTACACAGGCATGCACCAGTGTGGGTCTTTCCTCTGGCCAATAGTGTCGTAGCAGCATGAGGTCCAACTTAAATATCAGTTTAAAACATGGCGGGGCCATTCAACACCACAACCCCACCGAGAGAAACATTCGCCTGAGAATAGACCCCAGCACAACAGGGGCAGCCAAAACCATGATGTAGCTGTCATGCGGGAATTACATGGTCACAGTCTATCAGAGCACAACATATGCAAAAATTTGCATGTGTTGTTGTTGGAAAGGCAGCGTCGGGCTGCAGTTTCTGGCAATTTATTCTGCTACTTGCACAGATATGAGGACACGTGCACACGCAAGCACTCTGTGGAGGGGTGCAAGAAAAGCTGAGTGATCCAGTGCGAGGGGGAGAGGGAGGGATGGAGGCAGGGAGTACTGTAACAGTAGCTCCTCTCCTCGCCACCAAACCGTGAGCTTCATCACCCATAGGAATAACAGTTGGGCACATACAATAGCCCTGTGCTTAAAGGCCAACAAATAGCACACCGAGAACTATTGTAAAGCGCAATGCATGGGGAGAAGAACCCCATAACACTTTCTAACATCCCGAATAACAATGCCAGATGTCAACCTACAAGCAGATTTACTCCTTTCAGCACTGTTGCATATGAATCGACCTAAAAGAAGAGCCCGTCAGTCCATCAGGGGTTTAATAGTTCAAAGAGGAGCAAGCAAAGAATGTTTTTTTAAGTTTCTCTTACAAACATCGATCGATAGATAGATAGATAGATAGATAGATAGATAGATAGATAGATAGATAGATAGATAGATGGAGTGCTCAGGTATATAGTAGTTTTTATGATAGGTTACTTTGGGGGTTACTTTGGGGTATGGGTTTGTGTGAGTGTGTATGTGTGTGTGTCGGGGGGAGGTAGGCCAAAATATGTTGCCCCGTGGGACCCCAGTGGAACCTCACACCAGCCCCCACAGAGCAGGATAAGGCCATCTGCCCTCCTCATGCATCAATCCCACCTAGAAGACACACGCACACACTGAGTGCTGGGTAGCAATATGGAGAGGCTTTGCAGACAGTGTTTGATCTGCCTTTCATCCAGTCAGCTGCATGCAGGCCGCTGAGCCTCTCAGTGTGTCTCCTGCTGTACTGTCCACTGTCCCAGTGGAAATCACCAGCCGATAACAACAGCTCCAACCTGAGGCATGAATGGCAGGACACAAGCCGATCAGCCTCATCTCCTCACAGAGGGAGCACAGGGAGGGCACAGCTCAGTGGATCCATTCAAACTTAAATGACTCAAGTCAAATGTTTCTTTAGAGGCAGAAGTCACACAGATAACCTGCTGCTGTGACGTGAGAGAGTTAAAAGTAAAATTCAAAGTAAAGACAGGCATTAAAAACGCAGGACAGACAAAAAACAGATGAAAAAACTTAATGGTAACAGAAACAAAACAGCATTTATTCTCTCATGCCAAATGAAATCAATGAAATCAAGGAAAAATTTATTTGTGTAGCACCTTTCAGACAGAGCCTTTAATTAGGGGAAGAAATCTTTAAAAACATGATGAAAAGGGGGAAAAAAATTCAAACAATATAAAATGAGACAAAAAAAAAAGTTGTAAAATAATACACCAGAAATCCAGTTAAACTGCTGTTACAGTGCAGGAATAAGTAGCTCCAAATCCAATAAAGGGAAAATAAGTACAGTTACTGCAAGAGAAACTACAAACAAATGTCCAACTACACCAGCCCACTCTGGTAAAGATGGTATTTTTTTGACATATTTTCTTACAAGAACTTGCTTTTACTGAGGTTTTTCAGTGGAAAGACACAAAAGTAGAGAGAGATAGGATGATGAACTGCAGGTAGAAAGCCTGGGCATGGATCCAACCTCTGAGCATGAACCTGAAAGCCCAAAACAGCATGATAAGAGCATGTTTTTGCAGAGAATAAAGTCTGAAACTGTACAAGTGTCCTTATCTATGCAAAGAGAGGAGGATTCTCCTTCATCTTCATTGTCACTGGGTTTTCAAGTGGTTTGACACAGACATGGGCACAGATGGACAAAGAGCCGGTGTGGTTATAGTTTATGAGTCCACTCAGCTGAGAGTCTGAGGCTTGTCTGGAAAGATGGGCTAGCCTCAACATCAGCCAGACTACACACACACACACACACACACACACACACACACACACACACACACACACAGTACACTGGCAGCTATTAGGCAATCAATAGAAGCTAATACATCAGAGCATTTGACCACTCAGCTCCACCGGCTTAGCAGACAGAGAGGAGGAGAAGAGAAGAGAAGAGGAGAGGAGAGGAGAAGAGAAGAAGAGCTCTATTAATCATGCTGTATGACGAAATGCATTTAACAAAGCATGAAAGCACACAGGTGGCCCCAAATGTAAGATTACTCCTGCGACGGCAATCTCCTCTTTATACCAGCGGACATTACTAATTGATCACGGCATCAATTTCAGTTGTGGCTGCAGTTATGGGATGAGTGTTATAAAACATCTCACATTCTTTTGCAGAGAGTTATGGCCATTTGCTTCAACCTCAGAGGGAATTACCCTGAGCAAACCTACAAGCCATCAAACTCCAATGTTCCTATCATTAATATCACATTAATATAGAGATTAATCTGATGGATAGCCCTCCAGAGGCACTGTTAACTTGCCAGGGGCTTAAGTGTGAAATCAATCCATATAAACGACCTGGATAAAAATTCTTCCATGCTGGAGCGTCGAGTCCTGAACCAGCCAATCAAAGAGGTGCTAGTAAAACCAGTCTTTTAGCACAGCTCGCTAACAATCTCAGTATTTCAGCTCTGGCAGCTCATTCTCCTTTTTTGTCCTTCTGCCTTTCTTTTTGTCTTTGTCTCTTGTTCCATCCCTCTCCTCCACCCCTCTGCTCCTGGAAGGCCACAAAGGGGAGTATGCTCTCTTTTCACAGCAGGCCTCTCGTGTAGGCTCGGGGGTTGTATACATGGGAGGTGCAGGTCCAATGAAGGGTGATCTAGACTTGTTCAAGTAGCCATATTTTGGCTATTTGAAGGGAGAGGGAGGCTGTCAAACATTCAGTGAGGAGGTGACCCCCGACCCTGAAGGCTGCTGTCCATCCGTTGAGGAAAACAAACAGAGAGGCTTGGCTGAGTGACTTCACTGCTCCTCTCTTTGCAGACAGCTTACAAAGATGTGCAAAAAAGAAGAGCTAGAAGGCTAATATTCAGCTCTTTATCACTCTGATCCCATGGCCAAACAGGAGGATTTCAGATCTGCATCATGGAGGCTGAAAAATCTGATTTATCTTTTATGCATTCAAGAAAGACACCAGTCATGTTTTTCAGTTATTGTGTTTACTTCTCTTCTCCGACTGTTTGAATCTGTGTTGCCACACTCACTTAGCGCTGTCGCAGCATTGTGATGTTTGACTGCATGCCCTCAGTGTGAGGTATGGTGACCCAGAGGTTAGAGGTGACATAACAGAGCACTGAGACAAAGGCTGGACACTGTGTCATCTGTCAGACCCCATGCTGCTACCACCACCAGTAACAACTGGGGCTTTCCTCAAATTAACCCCAACACACATACAGACACACTACCTGTTATCTATCTATCTATCTATCTATCTATCTATCTATCTATCTGTCTGTCTGTCTATCTCAGGACAACACATGTGGGACAGTTGGAGACAGCGTGAGGGCAGATGTCAGTCATGGTGAGCTCCTTTGTGCGCAGAGCAATAGACCACCTTACTGCTGCACTCTATTGTCATTCATTGGGTCCAGTGGGGTTTGTTCATTTTTACGGTGAGCGCGCAGTCTCCAATTCATCACTCAGCAACGTATAAACACTCTGTACAGCGGATGCATACAAAGGGACACATGCACTGACTGGACTGACACATAGGTGATAACAGGGCCTGCACACACGGCAGATATGCATGCAGATGTCTGCAAAATGTTAACCAAGACAATACTTTTTACAGCTTTACAGCCTGTATCTTTTTGCATTTAACTTTCTCTCTGTGCCATTTTTGTTTCTATTATTATCTTTCATTCAAAAATCGAATGTTTGTGCTGTATTAATCAACATTTAACCAATTTATTTGTTATAAAATGGCATTTTAATGGAAGACCTGCCCACTTTGGACACAAACCCAAACGTTGTTTTCATGCGCTGATTTTTTTATTTGTTAATCATGAAAAAGCAGACGCTCATAGAGAACAAACGAGGACACTTTCGATTGCTTATGCAGCCTTACATTACAATAAAAAATATTATCATACATTATAAATTAAGAGAGGGTATGACATCGATTTTGTACACAAATAAGCTCAAATCTGCAACAATAAAAATAGCTATGCTTTTCAAGCTTGGTCTATGCAAGAAAACCCAACATGGTAATAATAATAATAATAATAATAATAATAATAATAATAATAATAATAGCAATTGTTATTATTATTATGGAATCGAAATGGTTTCACAAAACCATTGCAGAGTGAAAGCTTTAAGCCACAAAACAACAGACAGCATATTTTAACATATTATAAATAGATTTAAACATTTTTTTTTTTGCCAACAATTTAAATTATGATTAGCCTATTTAATTAGGCCTAGTACAGAACAACATATTTTTTTTCTTAAGCAGCATTTACATAAGAAAAACCACGAGATCCTACCTTACAGGCCATATTTATTTATCTCTTATGGCATAATGCTCCTGTGTGAATTTAGTGTTGTATTTATCGGTTAAAATCCTATAAAATATTACACACATTCAAACGGATCTCAGGATGCAGAAGGATCTCAGGCCATATTTGGTTAGTTCCAGGGTCGATATTCTGGATTTAAAACTGTTAACCCGGTGTAAGGAAAGTTTTGTCCGGTGTTTTTATGTATTTTTGAATTGTCCTTCGCTGCAAACACGGAGTCCTTCAGTGATCCATTCCCCGGAGAGGACGGAAGAACTGTGCTGTCCAAGATCTCTGCAGGGCGAGAAAACAGCTCAATAAATAACCAGTTTTCAAGGCGGGAGCAATGCAACATTTTCCTTCTGCATCTTGCAATATTAATACTTACGAAATTATAATTTAAAAACAAAAATGGGTCTAAAAAGCATTTATTTATACGCGTGCTGTCATTCAGTGACACGATTCCCAAATATATTGCAATGGATTTGCTACGGATTTACCTCATTATGGGATAATAATGAATTATATTTAACGTCTGTTTTACTTAATGTTCGATTGTTGCGTATTTTGACTTCTATCGACAAAATAAAAAGGAAAAAGAGACTCGAGGTCAGTCTGCCTCTTTTGTGCTGAATTCAGTGAGAGCATGCATCACCTGTTATGCCTTTAACTCCATTTTTTTTGTTTAAAAAAAAAAAAAAAAAAATCTTACTTTTGTGACTTTTCATGTGGTAATTAAGCTCCTGTTCGTCTTGAAAAGTGGCCCCGCACAGGTCGCAGGCATGCGGCTTGTCCCTGGCGTGGGTCCGCCGGACGTGGCTGTCGTGAGCGGCGTGCGAGGCGAAGGCCTTCCCGCAGTGCTTGCACTTGAAGGGCCGCTCTCCGGAGTGCTGCCGGATGTGTGTTCGCAGAATACTGGAGGCGGTGAAGGCCTGGAGGAGAAAACACAAGTGATATTAGTTTTAGACAGTTTTGGCAACAGTAATGATGGCATGGTAAACACATTTTAACAAGTGAAGGGTTTTACGCAGTTAATAAAATAGAGAGCGCAGGCCCGGATCTTTTGTATTAGCTAGCTTGTCCTCTTAATTAAGCTAATTTGGCTAAAGCTCAGCCTAAAAGCCACATCTATAGCATTTTACCGTTGAAAGACTTAAACGGGCGATTACTGAGAATTTGTCCAACATTTTAATGGTCGTTTTATTTATTTTTTCGTTGTTTTTTTTTTTTAATGAAAGCAACGCCTCCTAATGTTAGCCCTTTGAAAACGACTGTAAGCCTCTGGTTTCGTGTGGTATTGCTAAAACAGTCCGGATGAAGAGAGCGGGGATTAGGTTAAACAAAACCTTCTCCGGGTGCATAAAAAGGGGAGGACATCGAGGAAAAAAGGGACAAAAACCACTTCTGCTCATTCCAGGGCCGTAAATTAAAAGTATAATCTCGGCAGACAAAAGGGTGGGTGTACATCTGGCGATAATTAGCATGTAAGTGTCTCCGCGGAGCGTGCCCGTCCAGAGGAACAATGACGAGGGGCTCGTGCCAAATGCACCATGAAACGAGGAAGTGGTAAATGAAGCCAAAATGGTGCGAGTTTAAAAGACGTAGAAGAAGAGAAGTGGGGCGGAGGTGGAGTACAACAAGGCCTGCAGGTCCTGTACTGAACCAGAGCGAACTAAAAATCGTTACTATCCAGGAGGATAAAAGCCTTTATGCTTATTCCACAAGGGGATACAACCGGATCCTTTTTTTTTTTTTTTTTTTTCCTTAAATGGTTATATTATAAGTAGTATGATCTTTTTTGTTTTCAGTGTAACCACCACACATTAAAGTTCTTGCTGAATATTTGAAGACATTTACTTTTAAGGTCTGACGATCACTTTTAAATACTATGCATTTGAATTTACGGTGTCTGCACCGAGTCTGCAGAGCTAAAGCCGAATAGAGCGACTCAGCTTTGGAGAAGGAGAGGCAAAGAAAGGCTTCTTACCTTATTGCAGTAGACACACTTGTATGGCCGCTCTCCAGAGTGCACACGCATGTGTTTGTTGAGACTGGACGACTGGGAGAAACTCTTTCCACACACTGAGCACTGCGGATGGGACACATGTAAGACGTCAGTATGAAGATAAAGGCATTTTAATTTGTCACAATTTTGCTGAGGGGTTAAGTTATTCTGAATTTTTGGAAAAGTTTATCAACATGTAAGACTGATTTAGAGCCTCATAATTACAGTAGGATATTAAGTATAATGATTGTGAGTTTCTATTGGGAAAAATAATGAATCCTCGTTTTTCTTTCTCTCTTTCTTTCTTTCTTTCTTTCTTTCTTTTCTTTTCTTTTCTTTTTTTTGCTACAGCATAATTATGTTAACTTGGAATGCTTCAGGCTATATGGCCACCACTAACCAGAGGTCTTACAGTAATTTGCCTTTTTACGAGCCCTAATAAAAACCTGAAGCATCCGTTTCTAAGTGACGCTGCAGGGAGCTGTTCTTTCAGCACCACACTAACTTCAGCGTGCACCTATCAGCTTCAGCGCGTGATGTAATGACGCAAAGACGTAACGGTCCGCAGTGTGGGGGGGTATTAAGCACGTGCACGCGCGCTGTCTCAGTACCTTGTGAGGCCTGTGCTTCTCGTGAACGTGCAAAATGTGGATCCTCAATCTGTCTCTCTTCTCGAAGGATCTGTTGCACAGGTGACACGGGAACTTCCTGTCGCCCTGGTCCACGCAGCGCGTGTACTTCAGATGCTTGTCTCTGTAGTACTTGTACGCAAACACCTTCCCGCATCTGTCACACTTGAAGCCCTCACCAGCATCTGGAGGATGTATAGACAAAGTTAAGTAACGGTGGTAGAACAAAGAAAAAGAGATTGAACGAGCAGAGGGTTGAATTCTGACCTTCAGTCAGAGGAACCATGTTGTTTTCCTCTGCGGGGTCTTTCAGGGTGAGAGGGATGCCGAGGAACTGCATGTAGCAGTCGCCGTACCACACCAGCAGCTCCTGTCCTGGTCGGATCTCTTTGCAGGCCTCGTAGAAGATCTGACCCTGGACCTGCACAGCAATTAGGTTCTGCTCGTCTGGGAAACGGGCACACTTCACTAAAGACATCCAGTTCCCTGAGCCTCCCCTGCCGTCCACGAAGTGACTCAGCCGGCCGTTTTCGAACACCTGAGAGAGGAAAAATGTGTTTTTGCATTAGAGTTAAAACGATCAGATTGATTTCGTGATGTAAGGACTTTGAGATCATCTGCAGCATATTACCTCCCACATCAGGGTGTTGTCGTCGTATGTTTTAATCTCGCTGGTGTTGACCAGTTTTCCCTGGAAGGGTCCGAAGCGCGTCCCTTTAGGGATGCTGCTCTTATCGGTGAACACCCCGCGGTGGGAGACGTTTCCCCAGACGGACTGGAGGACTGTCAAGCCTGCAGCACAGCGTCAAAAACAGCGTCAAATCTCAGTGCAAATGCACAAAACGAAAGCTGATTCATGAGCAGAAAGTTGGCAGATCTTACCCTCTGGAAGATCAAGTGTGTCTCTGTCCATTGGGAGGATGTGAGCGTCAGAAACTGAGAAAGAAAACAAGCACGAATGAGCGAATGGGGACACTGATAAGCAAAGAAATATTATTAATTGCTAAAAGTGATGAGCAATATGACACTATATGCAACTGACAGATGCATTTTCATAGATTTTTGGACATTTCTGCAGAAACCAAGCCCAGCACGGCGTTTTATCTCGTCACATAAAAACTTCAGCAGAAGTCTCACCTGACTTTTCGGGCAGGGCCAGTCCGGATATAGCGTGACCCACGTTTCGCTCCTGGCTGCCGGAGTAGCCGTAAAGCACCATGAACAAGTCATCCTCACTGAAATTATAAGAAGTGCGCGTTGAGTCCGGGGACAGGTCCGCGCTCCGGAGGCGAAATAAGCTCTCCTTAGGCGGCGAGGTGGAAGAAGCGGAGGAGGACGTCTCGCTGGACGGGCTGCTGAAGTCCGAGGACAGCGGACCGGCGGCGTGCTCGGTCACCACAGCGGCCAGCTCCTCCGGTTTGGAGTAGAGCGGCTGTCCGGGCAGCATCTGGTTCAGGTACGGGAGGCCGGAGGCGCTCAACATGTGTTCGTGCAGGACCGAAGCGTGGTGGCCGAGGTACGGAGGGGCTCCGCCGCGCAGGCCGAGCGGCAGCGACGCCTGAGTGTCCGACACAAGACGACCGAGGGACTTGAGCGGGTGGAGCAGGTTGTGAGTCCGCGGGAAGAAGTCCATGTACGGGTGGGGGCCGGGGTAGAAGCCCCGAGCGGGACTGCCCTTCAGCATGCCGACTGGGTAGCTCTTGTCCTTCAGCACTACAGGGATGCTGGACAGGGACACCGACATGACAGCAGGGGGGTGAAGCTGAGGTTCAGATGGAGAGGGTCGTGTATCCTTCAGCGGATGAGAGAGAGAGAAGAGAGAAGAGAGGAGAGGGAGAGGAAGTGGGGGTGAGTTATAAAAGTTTAATGCAAGAAAGCTAAATAAGGAAACATGACATCCTTTGCTTAACAAAATAAAGCTAAAACAAAGTAGTAAACTTGTGTGTACCATGTAGGCTAAATTATAGATCCTGAGAGGAAATGAATGAAGAGAAGGAAATACCACGAACAGACAACGTGCGCGTTATTTCCCCTCAATTTGCATGTTAATGAATCTAAACATTACAAAATATATCAAGAAATTTCCATTTGAAACTGAAAGCCTCACCTACTGAATATATACTGCACATGCAAATATTGAACAAAAAGCTGCTGCATAACAGGAAAAAGCAACCCTCAGTGAAATTGGACAGCCGATTTTGCAATATTTCCAGCTGAGAGGACACACGCCGGACACACATCAAATGTTCATCAGCGGCTTGAAATGAGCGGCTGGAAGACGGTGCGGTCTTTTTAGGAGCCGTTTACCATTCAGCCAGTAAATAGAGAGACAAATCAGGGTCATGACACTAATTAAAGAACAGTCGGCCAGAGCAGAGGTCAACATTAATGAAGCTTTTTATGGACTTTACAATTACCGCACAATTCATGGAAAAGAAGACGTCAGCAGTGTGTTAGAGCAAAGAGGGCAAAAGGAAATTATTGTGGTGAAGACAAATAAAACAGGATTTTGGAATTTAACATGGGAGAGAGTCATGTGCAATTTGATCCTATCCTATTACAGAAAAAGAATATTAAAAGTACACAGATCGGCCGATAATATAGAGACAATGAGTAACTCAGCGAGTGCCACAGACTGATTTCCCAAACATACAGAAATGATTTTTAATTGACTGGAAAAGAAGCTTACCTTGTTAAACGAATTAAAGATGTTTCACAGTCTCTGTCATGTCCACAGGTCTCACTTTTAACAACCTCTCGTGTTTAAAATCAACCGCAAATGTCCAGATTCTGCAGGTGATCTTCAGAGTGCGTGCGCGTGCTGCGGGACCCGCTCTGTCTGTCTTAATGTGGGTCGGTGGTCATCTGAGGGCACCTACACTGCACTCAGTCAGGTCTGCTGAAGATGCTGCCCGGCACCTTGCTCCTATTGGCCAGGACTCAGCTCAGCCTCATGCATCTCAAAGCCCCCCCGGTGGAATACATTTTCTCAGGGACGACCCACCCCTTTAACTTCTCCACACCAGTCCGCTTTCTCTGCCACACAATGAGGCTGATTGAGAGGGGTTCCCGAGCATTTCCATACGAGGACCCCCCGCCCCAACACACACACCTGATAGGATTTTATCTGAGGGACCCATCTGTGGGGTATAAACATGCGTTGTTGTGATTTGGATGTGGTGAATTAGGAAGAGAGAAAAGAATAGGCCGAAATAGGCATTTAATGGGTACGTCTCTCTCTCACTGCGCCAAACTTCATTGAGAAAATCAGCGAATTTGAAACGACTGTCTGGCATTAGTTTGACATAGTTTAGGCCGCGCATTACACAGACCTGGTGATTGTCATAGACTTTTACAGTAGCTTTATTGAATCATTGTTCGCGGTTTGTGCTATTTTGAACTTATTTGTTTGTCTTTTGTGGTGTTTTATAAGTATTTTCTTACCGAGTTTTGTGTGTTATTTGTATTGAGGTTCGGTTTGCATGCTGGGCTATAGGCAAAATCCTGGTATGTCACTGATCTACATGTCCCTATACATCAGATTTATACATTATTACGTTTATACGCTAATTAATGTATTTGTAACACTAAGTTTTAGGCTGTTCGCAGTAAGTTAGTTGAAGCAGCGAGTTCCCCGAACGGAATTTGTAGCGCTTATTTATTACATTTCCTTTCTGTTCTCTTAAAATTCATTACTTTACTGTTAAATTGTATTTACTATAAAATTGACATTATTATCATTATTGTGTTCCTTGCAAAAATTTGGAGTTTTTCCATATCAGAAATGCAGTAAAAACCTTCGTTTTGGTTTAATTATATTTATTTTTCGTTCACTTTTATATTTTGGAGAATAGAATAAAACGCTACATGGAGGCCCGAGCTCACACCTGCTTCTCCTCACTTTAAACCACATGAAATAAGAGCCACTCGATGAAATACTGCAATAACAGAATTCTTTATTTACAAGGCAAATAGCATCAGCGAAGCCATATTAGTTCACAACTTGCATAACTGTGGTTTTTAACTTCTCTTGTATATCTAATTTTGCATAAAACGCTCACACACACTAGGGATACAAAGATGGATGCGGGTATACGGTGTGATTCCTGTGAACAATGCAGAAAAAAAAAAATATCTCGGGAGAACACAACAGTAAGCTTTCTTCAGAAAGTCCATATAGTATATTACATATTGCTTCAATATCCCTATGTATCATCTTTTCCATACAAACAGTGAGAGGAGGGGAAATGAAGTAACAGAGTCTTCAACCCAACACAGAACAGAGAGCAATGATGAGGGGCAGTCCAGCTGGGACTGAGTGTCCAGCCGCTGCAGAGGTGAACCATGATGCACCCATTCAATATTGTACACAAGTCATTATACAAATTTATACAGACAGCGGTGTAATGTACAAGAACGAGAACGGACGAAATCTAAGGCATTATGCTAGGGTTTTTAGCATTTCAAGGTTGCATCTTAGCTCTAAGAAATTGGCAGACAATACAAAAGGGCATTTAAAGTTCTTCAAAACCATAAGTTAAAGAGAGAAAAGGAAAAATATTTTCGTTTAGTGGGTCCAAAGCCTGGATATTTGTAAGGGGCAAAATCACTTATTTGCACCTGTCCTCATTATAAATGCTAAAAAAAAAAAATGCATTGCTACCACATGGCTTTAAATCTTTTTCAAAATGTTGACAATCTTTGGAAATTTGCAAAGGGCTGTGAATCATTCGTTTCAATGGCTCAAAAAGGCTTGTTCTGCACGACTGTATGATACAATCAAAACAGCACTTATTTAAAACAAAGTGTGATCTCCTGGAGGCCTGCAGCCAAACAGCCGCGGGGCATCTGCAACGATGACAACCAAAACATTAACGCAGACTTCCTTTGTCCCTAAGTTGACTTGCTACAGCTTCAAATTTCATGTAGAACTCCATTTAAAAAGAAAAGAAAAAGAAAAAGCAACAATGGGCATCTCCCTACCTCAACGCTGAGAAGAGCACGGTGTGACTGTACAACACCGTGTTGTCAACCTTAGGCCTTCAATGACAATACATTCAGAATGATTCTCTTCCTGTCTTACGCTGCAACATCTACATTATAGACCCTGTTAAGTGACATCATCATAAATTTCTTCTTTTCGGTGGGCCCCAAAGCATGCGAACCAACAGGTCGCCTCTCACTATGGAAATAAAAGCTGGTAGAATTCGGAAATCCAATTGAAAGGTGAGGATTATTTGGCTTGCTCCAAGTCTGTCCTGGGTTAAAACAGCTGATATAAAAAGTTTTTTTTCTTTTTGAGGAAAATGTACTTTTGAGGTTAGAGAGGATGACGTGCTTTAGATCTTGTGAAGGTCAAACCCAAACCCGTACAGGGGCACAAGAACAGCATGTCATTACTGAACACTTTATAGTTGAACGAACTGCCTGAGGTCATAAAATATGGCTAAGTGTCTGTCAGAGCAGGTCTCATGAACCGTGCAGTCTTAACTCTGACCTCTGCTATAGAAGAGTGGCTGGAGGCAGAGAGGGCGTGTGTCAGCAAGGGGACCACGACCGGCCTCCCTCTCCAGGCCTCAGCCAATGCTGCATAATCTAACAGGAACGCTGCGTGTGGATGTAGACTTTCTTGGTACAAACTGCAATAAAAAACTGTGTTTAATACTGCATCCAAACGTGGAGCAAAAATGTGTCCGTTTTATTCAGGAAACTGTACAAAAATTACAAAAACAAAAACACA
Source organism: Chaetodon auriga (assembly GCF_051107435.1). Taxonomy (NCBI): domain Eukaryota; kingdom Metazoa; phylum Chordata; class Actinopteri; order Chaetodontiformes; family Chaetodontidae; genus Chaetodon; species Chaetodon auriga. The sequence goes on from NC_135094.1 coordinate 10,249,533, forward strand.
AAAAAACCCCAAGAGTTTATCAAGTATCGTTATTGCTTGTTTACATCACACCGGAACAGTTTGCACCTAGCAGCTTGTATGAAGCATTTTTCACTCCAGACAACATAGAAAGCACACTTCTGTTATTTTTTGAGTTATTGTATGGCTGTGTTGAAGTTGTTGTGTTCTTTTTTTTTTTTTTTTCCTTTTTTTTTTGTGGTGTTCTATGCTAAAGGCAGAGAAGCAAGCGATAATCTGTACACTGTATACACAGCACACCCCCTTACAACCCTTCCCGACCTCCCACCCCCACCCCCTGTCCGCGTCGTACCAGAGCATCAGAACGTGAAGGCTCCCGATCCACTTCCCAAAAACAAAAAAAAAAAGATAAAAAGAAAAAACAAACAAACAAACAAACAAACCCTGCTCTGCTTCAAGAGGCAGTTCTGACCAGACGGGGAACCAAACCCTAAGGAATAAAATAAATAGGAAAGAAAACGTTTTACTTATTGTTATGTACAATCTCTGTAATTCATTTTTAAACCATATATGATTTTGACATCTTCTGAAACTACTGGACCAAAGCATAATCCATTATTCAGGTTAATAGAAGAATCTTCTCAGAAAGAATACAACCATTACTGTTAAAATTATAAAAAAAAAGTGCCTCTTTCACACTTTTAGAAATATTTTTTCTTGTTGCTACTAGGATAAAGAATCATCTACAATAATTAAAATGAATCTATACAGAAAAATAAAACTTAATTTAATACACTATATAAACCTCTTGACTAAATTAGTCTAATCATACAAATCCATTCCACTCAAACCATTCTTCTGCAGTGTTTTTCAAGATCAGTTTTTTTCAACCATATCTTCATTCTACATCTTAATTCTCACAACAAGAAAAACAATAACAACAACAACAACAAAAAACAAAACAAAAAACAAAACAACTAAAATGAGAATAAAATAAAGAACAGCAAAAAGGCAAAACCGGCTAAGTGTTTGAGCTCCATCCGTAACTTTGAACATAATTTGGAGTCCTTGCTGCCATTTTTGGAACTATGTGGAAATGTCACAAATGTGGGAGAAAGGTAGGACAGAGAAGAGAAATCAGTGTACGTCATGTTTTGAGATGAGATTGTAAATGGCCGCTGTCCACTGAGAGGAATACATTCATCAGAACAAGGGATCCCACCCAATGCTGCCCCCTTAGGTCAGTGTCCCCCACCAGGTGGCCTACAGTAAGTCACACTACGGTGAATGCAGCTGGACAGGCAGACAGACTGGCTCATCACAAGGCTCTCCTCCAGGAGGGTTAGGCATGTTGTACAGAGATCCACAATCCTTCCCCAGCCCTGCTCACGCTCCGGCGTCTGTTCAGGGCCCGGGCTCCTCCGGGGCGGCCGAAGAGGCCCAGCGGGGACAGACCGGCAAACGTGGGCTGGGGAGACGGGGTCAGGGCACGGCCCGGCTGGTCCAAGGGGCAGTCGGTTGGTTACATGTTTGTACAATTTTTAAAGGGCCGACGTGCTCCTTGCACCAGCTGATCACTGAGGTTCAGGTTAAGAACTCCATGAGGGTCAACAGTATTTCTGCAGGGGAAACAACACATGTTGAGTCACCACTTGGAAAGCATTTAATAAATACACAGAGCAACAGCAGAAGGGCTTGGTTAACTTCAACAACTTGAACTTGTCTGGAGTAAATCAGCCACATGGTGCAAAAGACTATAAACAATTAGAAACCATGTTGGAACACACCATCAAGCCCAAAACAAGTCTGTAAATCACAAAAGCACTAATGGCCAAACGGTAAATAATTGAAATTATCTAAGTGCCAATATATTTCTATAATCCTGGAAGGAGGATAAATCAAGTGACAGATATACTGGTATGTTACAACAGTCTGAAGTGCAGACAATCAAACAGCAGCACCTTGATTAAATATTCATGGGCCTTTATTGGGCTTAAAAGCATCGCGAACAACAACAGTGCATTCCACATACCGAGCTAACAATACCAGGGAGACAAAGGAAGAAGGATTAACTCGGTTGACATTAAATAATCACCTGAACTGGAGCGCTGACAAAGTGAAAATATTTGTAAATTTACCAGGTCTACTGTCTACATGCAAGAGAAAGAGTGACTTCTGATGTGGCCAAATCTAATTTATTCTGCTTGCGTTCGTTCGTAGACTTTGACAGATCTCTGCCATAAGGAGTCAAGTTCCCCATGATAAGCGAAGCAGTTGATTAGTCCAAAGTCCAGACAGACTATACAGTCTAAATGGTCTGGCTCTAAAGTGCCCGCTGCTAATTACATCATTGTCCTCTAAGTTCACATGAAGCATCAGAACTCCAGCTGGAGGAGTTACGTAAACTGTGGAGTAAATTATTCACTAGCATGGCTGTTCAATAAGTGTACACAAACACTTAGGGTCTTATGATAAGACAGAGACACACATAAACAGCCTGGAGTGGTGAGGAAGAAAGACAAACCTCTTAGTTTTTCTTGGTCCCTCGCTTATTGTGGAAAACTCTAAGGGGTCCAGTTTGTTAACGCAGGAGGCTTGAACCCTGCAAGTGCCTGACTCATATTCATACAAGTAAAGGGACACTCCAAAACCTCGAATTTGGTCTGCCCGTGTTTCATGACACCCAAAAGTGAAATGCTTGAAAACACCCGAAGTCTTCTGCTCCTACCAGCTCTAAAAGTGTATTTTTTTTAGCCCATTTACAGAACAAATGCGTCAGGATCAGCCTGGTATTTACCTGTTCTTGCCCCATGGAGGGCAAGCCGGGTGAGGGCCCTGAGGCCATGGACGTGACGCTCATCTGTCCGGCCATCTGGCCCATGCTGCTCATGCTGCTGGTTGCCATGTTGGTGGCCATGGAGACATTGTTGAGGTTCATGCCATTGCCGTTGTACATGTTGCTGTTATTCTGCTGGGTGAACTGCGGTGACGCCTGCTGCTGTGAGAACATACTGAAGAGACGGGAGGAAAAGCAAAACACATTTACTGATATCACTGGAAAGCGTAAGCCACACTGAATCTAAGCATCTAAATCAGACACTACAGTGTTTATTCGGGAGTAAGTTTCATCCATGTTTACCTGTTGCCTCCCATGTTGCCCTGCGGCCAGCCGTTCATGTCAGGGGAGCCCTGGAAAGCAGCATTTCCTTGGCCCTGCTGCATCATTGGGGACTGCGTGTGGGCCATGCGGGGTGAGAGCAGCGGGCTCTGTGGTGTGCCGGGACCTCCAAAGCCTCCGTCTGCCTGCTGGCTCATACCTGAGGTGGACGCATCAACACAGGTCAACCAGGCTGGACCTGCAGAGCCTCAGCTACAAACCAATGCACTGAGTGGACTAAATGTTAGCGTTCCACGTAACTCACACATGCCACGTAAAAAACAACATTTTGGCAGAGAATGAGCAACTGAGCAAGCATGATGATAGACTGAAGACTGTCCATTCCAGTCTGCATGCCGGATTATTGACAGGCAGTTACTATTTCCTACATGCACGTAAAGCAGGCAAGGAACTAGGAAGAAAGGGAATAAGGAGATGACTTAGGAGAAAAGGGAAAGAGAGGAGTAATGTCTGGTGGAAGTTACTGCTCTGTACGAACCCACGGGCCAGAATCAGATTAAGGAGTGGAGGATAAATCAAACATGTCATTATACAAATCAGTATTACATGAGATTATCAGATTATGTCCAGATTACACACCACTCTGTTCAGACTGACAGGCACAGCCTTGATTATTGCTCTGCCTGCTCACAATCAACAAAGAGTCAGGTGTCAGTGTGTGAGCTGAGCTTTGATTATTGTGCTCATGGCGCCCTCTGGTGGAGCACGGGTGTATAACCAGGACACCATTTTGGACAGTGCACAGAACGACGAGTGTATACTGTCACACTTCCTGACAACAACTCATGTTATCACCCTGAAGAGTAAAATATGGCTTAGTATGATCTGGATCATTTGGTGGCAGCTGATCAGTGCATAACATTACAAATCCGATGGTTGCCGCTACTAAAAAGCATGTGATGTTGTGCAACTAGAGTCACATCAACACACAGACGCAATGGCACGCACACACGCGCACACACGCACACGCACGGGTTGCAGAGTGAAGTGTGTGGTAGGCTGGGGTGTGGGAGCAGTACCTGAGTTGGGAAACTGAAAGGCACTGTGCTGCATTTGGGGGCTGAGTACGGCCCCGTACTGTCCGCCCATCATGTTTGTGTTTCCCATCATCATCTGTGAGGAGGAGGAGGAGGTGGAGGAAGAGGAGGAGGTGCCATGCAGGTGGAGCTGGGGGTTGGGGGGGAGAGAGGGCAGGCTGGGGGAGAGAGGGGAGGAGAAGGGGCTGGTAGAGGGAGGTGGCGAGGCCAGGCCTGTACTGGTACCGTAGCTGGGCGGGTAGGGGAACTGCTGGGGGTTGGCCTGGGGGATCCGGGGGTTACTCATGCCTCCGGCGGCCATGTTGGGAGGCAGGTTGAGACCTTGGGCCCTCATGGCCATGCTCCGTTGCTGCTGGACCTGCTGGGCCTGCTGCTGCTGCTGCCTCTGTCTCAAGTGGTTACTCAGCAGCTCCCGCTGACGCTGTGCCAACATCTGAGCATTGATGGTCCCCTGGAAGAGGGAGGACAGCGAAGTGTAAGAATAGAGGAACACAGCGGAAAAAGTGTCATAGATTTATATTTAGTAAATCTACAGCAAAATAAACACCGGAATTAAAAGCCTTCAATTTACTGCAAGTCATCAACAAGCTAAACACAGTCATTAGAACATGTCTGTGCAGACAGATTACGTGATGGCAGCAGTGACCTACCTGGTTTGGAGCACTGGCCCGAAGAGGTAGGTTCACATTTGACACACTACTCATCTGAGTCATCATTGGTTGACGGTTCTGGTGGGAAAAGAAACAGAAGAAGTTACACAAACACCATCTTCCCATGAACTGACAGATCTTTAATTCGTAATTCCTGCGAATGTTTGAGACACACAAACAATAAACTACCAATGCAATAAGTATCCTAAATGAGAAATGTGGATTGAAATTATATTAGATTTAATGACAATAATGATTACGTTCATGGATATAATTGACCCTCTCTGTGGAAGAACTACAGTGCACCCTAATGAATATCATTCCAGTAGATATCATGAAAGTCCAGCAGGTGGCAGGTAGATCTAAATGTCCCAACTATTCCTTGTGTGCACAGAAGAGCTGCCAAAATGTCAGCCTCAAGGATAATTACACAACTCCTGTCTGCGAGTCCAGTCACACAGCCACTGATCAAACAGCGTGGTTGCATCAGACAGATTAAAGGATCAATGGACAGTACGCCTGCTACGAATGTCAGGACATCAGCCGCACATGTACCTGCTGCGACTGTAGCCGGTGCTGGAGCTGCAGTCGTAGCGTGTTGGGCTGGTTGGGGACGACCCCGCTGGGCCTGAGTCCGGGCCGGGCCTGCATCCTCATCATGGAGTACCCAGGCCTTGGACCCATCTGTCCAGACATGGGGTGGAAGCCTTGCTCTTGCATGGTGGCACCCGGGTAGCCCCTTTGGGCCAAGTGGGATGGTGGGGGACCAAACTGCTGGGTGTACATGGGGGGCTTTTGGTCTATCATCATGGAGGGGTCCTGGGGGAACTGCTCTGGCTCCAATGACTGGCTCTGAAACAGGCAGGCACAGAACACAGCATTACAAAAAGTCACTAACAAACAATAATACATGTGCATTAATGGAGATAATGTAGATTAGGAAGGGTGGAGCTCACCTGTTCTACCAGAGCAGGGATCCCCAGAGCACGGTCGATCTCCTCCAGGCCATCAAAGTCTTTTAGTGCGGTGTACAACTGGGACATGAGGGCCCCCTCGTCTACCGCACTGCCCTCACCAGAGCTGAGCCCCGTACTACACAGCAAATCATCCTGCTGTGCTGCGTGCACCGGCCTGAGCAGAGAGCAGGCAGAGAAGGAACTTCATATGTTTTCTCAATGAAAAAATGATGTCCAGTGTCAATCTTGATTAAAGAAGCCAGTCAGATTTTTTTTGCATTATTAATAACATGTACTGGTAATTTGCAAGTCAGTAGCTTACCTGGTCTGGTTTACAAAAGCTGTCTGGTCAATGGGCATCATGCTGTCTGGCCAAGGGGCAGTCTGGTTGGGTGGAGCCTGTTGCTGGGAGAAATGGTGTCCGGCCATACCAATATCCATATCAGGTTGGGCTAAACAGGGAGAAAAACAGACTAAGGCAGGGTTGTAGACTTATCCACAGTCAATTCTATAATTTTGGCTTTTATAAGGAGAACAATCTGGTAACCTAGACAAAGGTAAATTTTCTCCTAAAACCAGAACAACCAGCATACAGCTTCACCTTGATATTACTCGTTCTTGCATGCAGTACTACAGTTGGCCACTGGGTGGAACCCTTTAATGCTGAGCAGCAATATAACAACACTGATTAAAATAAAGTTGTACAAAACATGACTAAAATGGAAAGTGGTCATCTTTTTTGGACATATAAAATATATTTAATGTTTGACCTCACCAGCTTCACTGATTTTCATAAATATATGTTTATTCTGAATTTGATGCAGCAACATGTTTCAAACAAGTCGGGACAGGAGCAACAAAAGACTGGGAAACGTGGAATGCTCCAAAAATACCTGTGTGGAACATTCCACAGGTAAACAGGTTGATTGGTAACAGGTGATAGTGTCATGATTGGGTATGAAAGGGGCATCCTGGAAAGGCTCAGGCATCCACAAGCGAGGATGGAGAGAGGTTCACCACTTTGTGAACACATGATTGATTAAAGGATGTTACTACATGGGATTAGGAACACTTCATGAAACTTTTCATTTTACACAGCGTCTCAACTTTACGTATAATGCTTGATCAGTGTCCCTGCACCAAATGTTGTTAAGGACTGTGGGCTGATAATTCAGTAAAGGGGAATCAGTAAAATAAAAACACTTAAATCAGGTTTCTGACTTAAAATGCTTAAGCAGGGGCTTACAGGTCAGTCTGGAATCTGTCATCCTATCATGTAAACTCTATGTAACCTGTGTGTTTAGGTACAGTGAGCTCTCACCATTGGCCATCATTGGGGCCTGGAGCATCTGTCGGGGCCCTGGCTGGCTGTTGGGCCTCATGGGAGCACCGTTCGGCCCCATCCTGGCCTGCATGGCACCTTGCTGCCCAGGGCCCGACGCTCCTAGAGGAGGGGCGGAGGCTGATCCCACCCAGCCCTCCTGCTGCTGCATGCCCGGCCGTGGACCACCTGGTGCCATCAGCCCTACAGGAGCAAGCACACACACACACACACACACACAGGGAGATGAGAAACACTCAGAGACCTTAAGACAGACCTCGGTGGAAGTCCTCCGTCCCCCATGAGTAGTGTGATATGAAGAGAAAAGCCATCTATGTCTAACTGGGGGATGTTTGAGGGCTGCTAATATGCGGGAGTGACAGTGAGAGAAACATTGTGCCAGTGTGGGTGACTAAATACTTCCTGTCACAGGAAGTGAGTCACCGTGCCACGACATGACATGTCACAGGCTCAGAGCGACACAGATTAAGGCAAAAAGGTCTTTCCTCAAAAAGAAGCAACAAGTGTGAACAGAAATCATGCAAGAGGATGTCATTGCGCTTCATCAACTGGTTTTGTCATAGTGAGATAAACCAATGGGTTTAAAGAGATTTCACAAGAGGTTTTCATTTAATAGTCAGCTGGAATTGAAAGAACTGTGAAACAACTGTGATATTAGTCAAAATTAACTCAATCTTAACTGAATATTAGTGTTTTTAGTTTGATGCCTACTCTAAAGTGGAAAATAGCAAAAGAAACAGATTTTTCTACTGAAGTGTGCGATTGCTTCATGGATAACATGCTTTATACCAAGCTTTTCATGTGGTTATTCTATGTCTTCTACCAATGGTGCTTACACAATCCTATGTAGGAAGCGTATTAATCTTGATAATATGATGTCGAGACAGCACCTATAAAGAAGTCCGTGGGCTGGTCGTGGCTTGCATCATTGTTTGAACAGACGCTGGTGCAACGTTTCATTGTTTTCTTTTAATCAGGGCACACTGAGCAATGGCAGTAACGGGGCTCACATACAGGCGGCAACAATATAAACAGTGCGCACAAAAGCGTAGCCATCGCACCCACCTGTGCTGACCATACCGGCCTGGTTAGCTATCATGCCGTGACTTCCCACGATGCCTTGCTGCTGTTGTTGCTGTATGAGAGTGTATGGGCTTGTGGCCCTTATGGGGTACTGTAATGAGGGCTGCTGGGGGGACACATTCATGTCCAGAGACACGCTCCTCACAGGCAGACCCCTGCCTGGCTGGCTTGGTCGGACCCCTCCGAAGTCTGCAGACAGCAATAAATGGGTTTTAGCCAAATGTGCAGCAATGGAAAAGCTTAGGACCTCACGGTGAGAGTATCTTAACGTGGTCTACTTTGAAGCAGAAATCATGTTTTTCCCCCTCTGAGCAAATGTGGCACTCACTCGTTGGGCCCATGCCAGTCCCGATGCCCCGGTGCTGCTGCTGCTGCTGTTGCTGCTGCTGTTGCTGTTGCTGCTGCGCCGCCATGGCAGGATTGGTCTCCGACATCTGCAGGATGTCATTGATGATGTTCTGTTTGTCCATGGGGCTGGGCAACGAGACGGGCCGCGGCTCACAGAAGAGCTGCGGCTGAGCATTCTGCAGGTCGTTCAGGATGTCGTCCAGCTCTGACGACTGGAGAGAGAGCGGAGAGGGGGAAATGTGGGAAAAAAAAGAAACCAATGAACCACTTAGGCCTCCATTTACAAAGCAATTGTTGCTTCACCTGTGGACACTAAAACAAAAATATACATGTGACAGGCGTACACGTTTCACCGGAGCAAACCGCATCTGTAAACACCACAACACTTGGATGAGGAGTCTTTATCCGGGAGATGGGAACAGCAGGTTTGGCCTTGTTTATAATACAGCAGTAACCCCGGGATAAAGTGGACCACTTTCCATCAAATCTAGGCCACACTTCTCCTCGACTTAGCTTATCAGACACGTACTACTCTTCGCTTGCTGGCTGGTGTTTTCAAAACGCACAACTGCGTCGGCTCCCCTTTCCAAAATCCACAATTTCTCACGCACATGATTAAAACATCAATTTGAACATCATTGTCCGTCCTCAGAGTGAAAAACACAGCAAAGGCAGAAAAGATGAGGCTGCTGAATGTGCTTTCTGCTGAGTAACAGGGGAGAGCAGCAGGAGGCGGCAGGAGTTTGGTTGGTGCCAAATTTGGAATTGCTCTGTGCCCCCCTACTGCAAACAGCTGGACTGAGCCTGCCCAAAACAGCCCAAGGCTGCATTCTCATACACAGCTGGGCTTTGGGCTATCTCGACAGTTTTTGTTTAGTTTTTCACACAACTATCTTAAACAAAGACCAGGCCACGCCGGGCTCTGCTTTCACTTGCTGAGAGGAAGAACTGCTCCAACTATGAAAGATGAATTTCTTGGAAGTTTTTTTTTTTTTTTTTTAAGCCATGAGGGGTGGACAAAATAACAGGAACACCTAAATAACGCGGTCCGACACAACACCAGTGAGACACAATATCACAGAAAAGTGGAATGTTAGCAACTTTACAACAACGACAGCTGCAGCATTACTGTACTGGACTTCATTTCACTGTGGGCTACAGTCACAATTGAACAGGAATATCCACATGGGTGACTACAGGGCTTCTTAGAGAGGCCTGAGGGACTTAAGGTAAATAAGATGCACTGGCTGGAACTGGCCACGAGAGTGCAGCACACTTGGAATCACTGACGGCTCCTGATCGTGACATACTGTAGAGCAGGAAAACAGCACACCAGCCACTGTTTCCATGTTGTACTTCACTATTCTACACAATGACATGTGTCTATTAGGCGCGTAAAGGCTACTAAAGACCACAAGACTGTCAAAAACGCCTGATGGAATGCTTCTCTTAAGACTACGACTAAAGCCTGCATGTAAGACTTTTTGGATCCTTGACCTTTAAAGATATGTTTTAAAAACATCAACAGCAGACAGATAGCCACACAACGCTAATCACTGTAAGCAGCCGACAAGCATACAGGATATGTGGGAGAGCCAGAGAGAGTAGCAGAGTGAGGGGTGGGGTGGTGGTGGTGGGAGAGAGAAAAGCCCTAATGAGGTCAGGAATGATGTAATGCTCCTGTACGCTGCTCTCAGTTTGCTCTTTTCCTCCTCCTCCTCTCCAATTCTCTCTCCTCCCACTTTCTATTCTCTCGTCTTCTCCAGTTGCTTTTCCCCTTAATGGGTCCTATTTCTATCAATCCCAGTTACTGTCTTCTTTCAACGCATGTCAGCGCATGTAATGCAATCCGCGTCTGTCTTTTCTGCACCTCAGGCTGCCGTACTGTATTTGGTTCAAACTGCAAAGATTTGTGAGGCCAAAAGGACCATTATCAAATATTTAGTTTCGAGCTACATCCCATTTGCAAGATCATTATTTAAGTTCTTCACGTCAGAGCGGAGCTCGCGCTGGGAGAGCAGCTAAGGACACGCCCTGTGCAACACAAGATGCAGTTTGTTTAAGGATACACGTTCATATTTCAAAATGCTTAACCCTTGTTTTTCTCCTCAGGCCCTCTCTCTTACACCCAATAGACAAATAAGAATCTGAATCCAGCTGAAAAAAAACAAACAAACAATTATCTCCCACACTTTCATTTAATGTGTCGCAGACTTATACAGTTGCATGTTTAGGAACAGCAGAGGCCGACTGTCTCACAGCAGGTCGGCGGCATGGCTCTGCCAAATGCGTATTTTTACAAATTGACTTGAATCCACCCGGGACTCAACTTAAACCAATCAGTCTGTAAATGAGCATGTTTTACTTATTATGGAGTGCACACCCTGAATCTGTTTTCCCATACAGTACGTGCCCTAACGTCAGCGTGGGGTTAAAGGCAGGAGGACCCCTCGTGCCTCTCTGACCTAACCCATGCAATTTCCTTGGAAAGGGAAGTGAGAAACAGGGTGGGTAAAGCAGAACTGCCACTGTCAAGTAAGGCAAAAGGAAAAGTCATTCCACCCCAGAATCACACTGACCTTTTTGTCAGCTAAAAATAAAAAGAATTTAACAAAAACAACTACTCGATTCGCCGCCTAAAAGAGCTGAAATGACGATTTTTAGAGTCGCAAGAATGGCTGCAATAACTGCAATCCTCATGTAATGCAATGACGATTAACTTCAATGTTAGGAGTGTTACTACTGCTGGTGTTTATTAACATTGCATAATTTGAAGTCACTTGCAATAGACTTCTTTTCTCTGTGACATCTCGGGGCTTTGAACGCCACCAAAAAGGGAAGTTAAACACTGCTTTGTAACACACTCAAGGATTATTTTTAAGGCAGGGCTACTTAAGGCAAATTTTAAGAAATTTGATTGTCGAATGTTCACATTCACCAGTGTAATACGCTCTCATTGAGTGTTGCCTCTTCAAGTAATGAATAATATTTCTGGCAGCCACTGAAATACTCCCTCCCTTGTGCTTTAGACGATTACTGGTTCACCACTCTTGACATATACTGCACAAAAGTTCCTGTGTGATGTGTGATGCAGTAGGTATATGTGCCTGTGAATGAGCACCCAAATAACATGTTTTGGCCTGCAGCTTGACATTACACAGAGTTTTCCCTGCTGTTTTAATACTTAGGCACAGCGCCTCAATGTGTTTTCACTGCACCTTAGCTGGATAACAAAAAAGAGACTTCTTTACCACATCCACCTGCTTTGTCCACAGTTGTTGTTTTATACCATCCCTGCACGCTTGTTAAGCTAACTTTCCTGTTGCTGTCGTTAAATTTAAAGTGCACATCAACTCTAATCCTGTTCTGAATTTCTTATGCTGAGGTGAAGGTAAAATCCAAACCATACCCACCTCTACAGCTGACTTTGGGAGGATGAGTAAATTGCAGTTCAAATCATTTCACTGTCAGCCTTTTTTAACCAATGTTAATTTGTGAACCTTATTTTTTACAGTGCATGGGAGGGATTACTTCAGGGCATAGCGTTTACTTCATCAGTGAGCGTATTTGTTTAATTTTTTCCTTGCTAATGTCTGAGTGTAACGTGAAAAGCTGCAACCTGTGTGTCTTTTTTTTTTTAACAAATGCCATAATGACAATTATCTAAAGTCAAGTAAAAATGCATATTTTTTTGGTCAAATCACATCAAATTTTTCTTGGGGGAGTGAAAGCTAAGGAAAACGCTGTTACACCATCTTTTATATAAAGGTCAAGAGAAGAACTCCTGTATTAAGTTAATTCAGTACAGGTTAATTCAGCCTCAGTAGACGGTGTGTTTACGTGACAGTGTTTGCAATAACCACAGGAACACACACATGAAACAGACGACTCGATGACCATAACTATACTTTCTTCAGCCATCAGCCGCTACTACTGAGCTCTGCTCTGATTTCTCATTTAGCTCTGCTCCAGCCATCAATAATTCAACCCTCAAACAACCATGAGGAGGAGTGAGGCAGAGGGAGGGAGGGAGATACAGCAAAGAAAACAGTGGGTGAGGTTAGCAGAGAGAAGGATGAGTGGACGTTTTAACTAGTACAGTCAGCTTTCACACATGGCCAAGCAGCAATTTGCCAGCGAGGAACTGAAACCCACTCGCACACGCATGTAATGGCGCTAATGAAGTCATGGCTTGGTTCATCTGACAAATGCTCTTGTTTGGAGTTGGAAACCATAGTCGGTGAAATATGTTGAGCGGGAACGAGCCGCCGGCATCACTGTGTGAAGCTACGGGTGCTTTAATCTCCATCTAACTGTGAATCTCAGATTTCACCACTTGCATCTGTACAATAAACACAATGGCCAGTTACAGACTACCTTGAGTATGAAGACACACATATTAAACCTCCATTTCTCTCAATTTCTATTCCCCCCTCTATTGTTTCTCGTACGTTGCTTGTTCTATAAACACACCACTCCCTCTCCCCTCTATCTCCATGGTAGCAGAGAGGACATGCAGGAGCATATGGCTCATCATTTTCACTCTGCCTGCCGAGGCTGGGCTCTCCTGGGGGTATCTACACCTCTCTCATCTCTCCTTCTTTGTTCAGTTCAACAGCAGCTCTTATTATCTGTCCAATCACCTTTCCCTCTTTCTTTATATGTACCCAAGTGGCAGCGTGCATACTGTACATACATAGCTAGCGTGCGTAGCTAGCTGACGCGCTGTCTGAGGGGGACTGTCTGCATGGGAAAAACCACACCGTTTCTGCAGAAATGTGCCAGAAAGCAGGCAGGAAGCTATAAGAAAGCAATTCCCCTTTAGGACCGACACGCTGACGCTGGTTAAACCTCTCTCTCCAGACCAGGATCACATGCATCTTGGACACTCCTTTGCTGTTTTATGAAAGAATGAGCACCCATTCTACAAAAAATAAAAAAAAAAAGTGAGTTTTGTTTCATGTTATTAACAGTCAAATGGTGCAAGTGTCACCTACACTAATGACTGGTCTAAGAAGACAGAGGTAATGAGAGAAATGGAGACAGCAAAGTGTGCAGCTGTATTCATATAATTTTGTGTAATTCTATGGTTTAGCAGTGATGTGTGTGTTAGAACTACATCTGCTAGACTCGTGTCTTTACCGCGTGTTCAGGGAAATGCATCGTACAACGGTTTAGTGCGTAACAGGTCTTTCCTGCAGTACAGAATCTGCAAGCTGAGACCTCTGCTACACTGAAAGTTTGAGTTTCACCAGCGAACACTTTCCCCGCTCACGTCCTTTCACTCTTTTCTACTCTTCTCTCTTTCAGCGCCAGGCCTGACCAGAGCTCGGTGCCAAACCTGAGGATCCTGGCCAAGTGCGACCAGGATCAAATGGCTGGAGAACCACAGGGGCTCCTTCCAAATGTCACAGTTGTTTGAAGCTGGCGGACAGCTTCCCTCTGCTTGTGCTGCCAACGCATTGGCAGTGAAAGGACCAGATGTGTTTATATATGTGAAATAAAAAAAAATGCATGATGTCTTAAGTGTATATGACAAAATTGTAAATCTGAATGAGACTATGCCACAAATGCTGTCTGACCTCTACGCTGCCAGACCGTTTGTGAGTTTAGCTGTAGCATCCTGGTGTGGACATGGGACTTGGAGGAGGCAACATCTGCTACCTAACCCAGATTAACACTCAGACTGAGGCAAGTGGAGCAGTACAGGGCAAAAAAGTTTTGGTTTGTGCAATGGGCTACGGAGAAGGAGGTTACAAAATCAGTTTTAGGGCAGCTCTAGTTCTTTCATCACATAAACAAGCTGCTCCTCAGACATAAGGACAAAATGTTTCTTTAATGTGCACTTAAGGAGGAGGAGTACAGCTTTTTGTAAAGACTGACCTGTTCAGCCCGGTCGTATCCTGTGTCTTGTTTCTCCGCCTTGACAAGGGGGTGTTTGCCCCCTTCGACCTTCACCTCCCCTGGCTCCAACTTAGGGACCTTGTCCTTCAGTACAGTATCGTCTTTATCCAGTAGGTAGCGTAGGAGGGCATTGTCTTTCTTCTTGGGGCTCAGGGGCTCCTGCTTGGGAGCAATGTCTGCCCCAGAAGCTGTACTACCAGCACCCTGGCCCTGGTCTTGACCCAGCTCTTTGCCTGTAGCCTCTGCAGTGAGTTTGGCCAGATCTACAGGAGACGTACTGTTCTGAAGCAGCTGGTGGAGGATCTTGTGTTTTTCTTTAAGGGATGTGGCATGAGTGTTCCCTCCAGTGTGGCCACCCCGGACCCCTGCCCCCGCCTGGTCCTTGCCCTCACCTCCTGCACCAGGGGACAAAGGTGTCTCCAGAGGCTCTGGCTTGGTGGTGAGCAGTTGCAGTAGCTTTGTGTGGCCCTTGTTGTCATGAAGACGGTTGTGAGCGTCATGGCCCTCAGAGGGCCCCTCCCTCTCCTCTTTGGGCTCAGCTAGGTTGCTCTCTGTCTGGCCCGGGGGGTGCGTCTGACCCACCTCTGCGTGAGATCCAAATGAGTCTCCTGTGCCACCAGTGGTGCCACTGCCTCCTCCAAGTTTTGACATTAGATGAGTGTTAACTCCTGACCCTTGTGTGACCCCAGCTGGGGAGCCTATTTTCCGCTCAGGAGACCCCAGTGTGTGCGCATGAGGCGGCCCATGGCCATGTCCGACACCGTGGCACTCGCTTAGGGCCTGCAGAGCTGACAGAGAACTGCTAGTGTAGCTGTTAGCATGAGTGCTAGTCGTGCTACTACTACCTGCACCACCAGGCCCCCCACCACACATGCCCACTGGGGAGGGCGAGTGCAGGCCACCTGCTACACGGGGGCTGCCCGCACCCCCAGGACTACCTCGGTGCCTGGGCGACAGCATAGAGTTCTGTTGAGGTGGATGGGGCCCGCCGGCTGGGCTGGGGCTAGCACGAGAAGGGCTGTTCATCCTCCAATTAGAGCCCTGCTGTGGTGGCTGCATGCCCCCAGTGTGGTTGTGTGGTGGGGGACAGCCAAAACGGTAGCCCTGCATATGGCCCCCCATGGCTGCTGGCTCTCTGGGGCCAGCAGGCCCTGGAGGGGAAAAAGGCGTGCTGTTGCTGCTGATGGTAGTGTCTTGGCCCTGAGGCCCTGAACCTGGCAAACTGCCTGGGGTTGGAGGAGTCATGGAGGGAGTGGAGGAGTTCATTGGTTTGGGAGCCATCCCTGTAGCCTGACTGCCAGGACCCATGTCCTGGCCCATTCCACATACTGTCTGCTCCCTGGATGTTAAACACAAACACACAGATATACAATTGATTAGGTCACAGTTTTAATTACCGAGAATTCTCTGTAGAAGTTAGAAAACAGAGAAAATTTACTATTTCATGGTCTTGAGGTTTAACCTGAGTGTGTGTAATTGTATGTGTAAGCACTGTTTTTGGAAAAGGGCTAATTCCGCTGATCTTTCCAAATATTATTTTGCTGTTTTTTTGGCCGCATGGTTGTTTAAAATCTACATTGATTCGGTGGTATTAAATGTAGTGACTAGGCAAATACAGCAAGAACTATCTACCATGAGGGGAAAATATGTTTTACTTGTCATTTCAATTAACTTCATTTTATTTCACCGTGAACCTACCCTGAGACCCAGACCACTGGCAAGCAATACTTTACATATTAAGCTATCTGAACAGAACACATGAAGCCGACAGGCCACGCTGCAGGGCACCAACAAGCTAAGACACGTCATCAAGTTCAAACAGCAGATTTCTCCCCATCTTCCTGACACAGGTGTAGGTAGTGAGACATACCTCTGAAGAATGTGCAGGGACATGTAGAGCTGGGGTTCGTTGGTGGCGGGAGAGCGCACAAGTTTACTTTTAGTGTGGGCTGACACGATGGTTCCATCAGAGAGGGAGAAACGGTAGATGGGGCTGAACGCCTGGCCATGGCGGAGCACTGAACACACATATGAGCTCATATCAGTAGATGCAAACACATTTTTTTTAACTTTGATGTTTAATTTGTATACAAATGATGGATGACTGACTGTGAGAATGTGCGAGTGGTGTTACCTTCCTGCTGATGTCTCTTGGCAAAAGACATCTCTCCGTCATTCTGCAGGTGGAACCTCTGGATGCAGCGCCTGACCAGATCCTCCCAGCCCGGCTTCATGGATGCCCGCAGGAGACTGGTATCAAGGGATGTTATCTTACCTAAACACAGAGGACCGCATTAGGGTGGCCTGAGTCACACATGGAAGTAAAGATTTCTGTACATGTGCGCAAACCAACATCAGGTGAGCTGATCAGGTTTCAACACCTCTCGCGAACATAAATACATAGAGCAGCTTGATGAGCTTTCCTTGGCCACTCTGCTGCACAAGAGCTCTGCGGCTTGATAACAGTTGAAGAAATACTGAAGATTTACTAGAAGTCTCTCCTGTGCTAGTAAGGCACAGAAATCAAGTTTAAATCAAGATTGGAAATGCAAAATAAGTACAAACATGGTCAGGAGAATCTGTAAAATGGCCATTTAGACGCTCGATACAAGAGCAGGATTCATTTCATCACCGGAGTGGCTTAAGCTCAACTATCTTTAGAGCTCAAAAAAACACACCCATGCTGCCTACGTGTGTAAACACACACACACACACACACACACACACACACACACACACACACACAGGCGCACTCTCTCGTAGCAGTGTAACACTTGTCCCTGGCCGGGGTGGAATTTAAATGGAGGCAGTGATGCATTTCAGGGGCTGACAAGCAGACTGCTGCTTGAGTGACAGTCATAGGGAATGACTTAAGACTTGTCACTTGGCTCTAGATATGGCACAACACTATATCCAACAAGTTCTCACTGGTAAAAGACGACTGCAGAGGAAATATCTAATTTTTTTTTTCAAAGAATCGGGAGAAAAAATACTGTCAATCTCGAATAAGAAAGTCATGATACTTTTATCCATAATCATCGTGCAGCCCTGATAAACATGCAAAGAACAGCAGGCATGCATACATGCACACCTACATCTAGGTGGGGAACTACTCTAAATTACTACATGCCAGCGAGAAACTATGAGTATGCCTTTGTGGACTGTGTCTATGTCTACGCTACACACACACACACACACACACACACACACACACACACACACACACACACAGACACACACACACACAAATGGTATAAGTACATCAAATACCAGGTGAAACGCAGACGACTGTCTGCATCGATGTGCCGGCATTCAGACAGATACTTTACCTCCCAGAGTGCAGACAGAGGTGGGCAGCAGGTTCAACTAACGCGTTCAGTCCTGAGGGCCTTTTACCAAGGATATAATAATCTTTAAATACCTAAACTATTGTGTGAGGTGATTTATGGGCTGGCGACATGGGATGAGGTGGTGCTGAGCATGTGCTGGGGTATAGGCACTATATTATTTTTTGCAACGCAGGGAAAAGCTGTATTGGAACAGCTGTATGTGCAGGGAACCTAAAATGGTCATATAATCGGCATGACCTATTAGGATTTATGGACAGTCCTTTCCTGTGGGTTAAGGTGGTTTTGTGTGTTTGCTGTGAATGTGTGTGACTGGTTCGTGTACCTTGCAGGTCCTGGCGCGTGGTGAAACTCTCATGCGTGGGAAGCATAGGTCTTTCCTTCATTGGCACCCTGCGAGCCACACAGATCAGGCATGACTGGAAGTCTAAAAGACAGAGGAGGAGAGAGAGAGAACAGGGAGGACATGTGGAGGGAAGCAAAGATCAGGTGGAGGATGTAACAAAGAGGATAGAGCAGAAAGAGAAGGGATGAAGGGGGATGGGAGAGGAGAGGGGAGAGGGGAGGATGGGGGCGTGAATGATAGAGACAGAGGGAGGGAAAGAAAATGAAATGCATGTTATTCCCAGGCAGCATAATTAATACAGTTATTAATGAGCATGGGGATCAGGGCTCCGCTCCTTTCATGAGGAGGAGCAGCTATCGCTGGCAAGGGAAATGATGAAGTGTGACCTTTGAAGGTGTGTGTGTGCGTGTGCGCTCGAGTGTGTGCCTCTCCGGCTGGTCTCACCTAGAGTGGCATCTCACACAGATGACACCTCCCCTGGCCCAACATTAAAGATTGCCATCGCTCAATCATGGCACTTGCCTCTAACACACACACACATGAAATGACATCGCCAAGTCCAGGACTGGGGTGACCCCAAAAAGTCTGCCGTCTAACTTTCCCGTGTCAGTAATATCCTCAATCCCACACATGTTTCTGGCAAAGAACTGCATGCCAGGGCTGACACACACACATGCACGCACGCACACATTCCTCATTTTGACTTGTAAACAGAGCCTCTTGGGTGGTCTAGCCCTTAGATCTGTGAATCCCTCTAAATTGTCTCTCTCTCTGTGCCTGTCTGTCTCTCTCTCTCTCTCTCTCTGTCTCTCCTTCCTTCCTCTGTCTACGGCTGGACAAATTCCTGCAACTGTAACTACTGATCCTGCTTTGCCACACACACACACACACACACACACACACACACACACACACACACACACACACACACACACACACACACACACACACCTCTGGCCTGAGTCCTAGTCAGTCTATTTGCCAAAGTATGGTTGGCAAGCAGCTGGTGCACAAAGGAAGCCAGAGAGGGGAGAAGACAGGTTGAGACTAGACTTGGAGTGAAACATTTGCATTTCCACGTATTGTTTCAATTAACTACTGAGTTTCAGTTTGGTAGTGGGGAATTATGGCTGCTCATTAAAGCCACAGAGCCACAAATAGGATTGAGCTTGTTAACATGTAGAATATAATTGTTTAGAGAGCGTAACGGATCAATGCTTTACAAAGTGCTTACATTTTTTGGATAAAGGACAGTCAGTTCTTATGATGGAAATTTACTCAAACTACGGGATCTCAAGTTCCTGTCTAAAGCCATGAAAACCACAGGAAAAGCCCAGTGACCTCTCAGTGACTGAACACTGTAAGGAGAGCAGAGGCAACATACAATTTACTAAATCATTTCCCAGGAAGGGCAGATGTTTATACTGGTGACCAGTGCAAACACAGCTTCTCTCTTTCTCTGCTCGCATATGCTTCAAAACACAGCGCTGATATTTCGAGAATGATTTCAAGGTTATCAGAAGGCCGCTGTATTGATGCAACACGTGTGATTAAAAGAGGCACGTCCTTTCCTCTGAGCCATAAGCCCAGGTTTGTGAGGGATGTCCATGAATTATAGATGGGCTTTAATGACAGCTGCCCAGCCTCGCGTCTCCCTCGCGTCACTTAACTTTTCATGGATCTAAGTTGAGTGGCGACCAGCACTGCTCTTCATCAGTGACTTCTCCAGCTTTTCACATACAGTGCTACTTATAAGCCTAAATATGGCTAAACCTCAATGATCAACTCATAATAAATGTAAATGGAAGCAACTTGGGTATCTAAAACTGTTTTCCATTCTGCAGCAGTCGTGCTCGGGTCTTTCTTGGACCTGAGCAAGCCTATCGGCTCTCTTTTGTCCTAATCAAGGCTTCGGAGCTACAACGTGAGCAATCACCTCCGCTGGCAGACACATTCTTTACACTGTTCAAGGATTCTGATTCTGTTAACTTCCATTCATCCATTGAAGACGGCAGCAGTCAGTCTGGGTAGAGACGCTTATGAATTTGTTGTCTGATCTCGGTCTGCCAGACGACCTTGAGCTTTTCCCATTTTCTACATGTCTTTTTGGTGTATACACCAGCATTAAAAGATCATTTTAGAATAATTTTCTCTCTTAAGCAGTCTTTCATTCCTCAGTCATAATAGTTTGCCTTTTGTCTGTCGCGAGCTGGCTTTTGGCTCCCATGACGGCAGAGTGTTTTAGAAACTGTTCCACCAATTCTGAATGATTTCAGCACATATTTGTTTTGCACGCTCTGAGATCCTAATCTCTAAAGTTTGAACATTTAACTGTTCTAGTCTTTTAATTTTAGATTTAGTCAAGAAGATTGAAATCTGAGACGGTCAAAGTCATGACTGGTGCTACACACGTCACACGGCTGGGGGCAATTTCAGCAGATCCCAAAATGTAATCTTGCCCACGGCTGTTTTGTCACTACTTCCGTGTTAAATGATCCTCAGACTCTTTTCCCACACTATCTGCTTGCGTACCGTCTCCTTCCTCCTTGATAGACTTGGGCTCGGAAACAGCGAAACACTGCATGGTCTCGTATTTCTGCTGCTGAGGCTCGTGCTCGTGCGGCTCGTCCTGGTTCTCGCTGTGGGGGTTGACCAGCATCCGGCAGTTGAACGTGTGACTGTTCCTCCTTGGACCCTCGCTGGACCACGGGACGCCGTTCACTACAGGGGAGGCAAGAAGGAGAAGCCAGCGAGAGTTACAAGGTGGCCTCCTGGGGATTTTATTTGATGAATTTTACCGCAGCCAAAAACTGAACAACAAAACTGGGAGATCGGTGAGCTGCGGCGAGCGAGCCAAGAGAGGCTACCACAATGCGAGTGAAAGACATAATGAGAGCAAGACAGAGAGAATGAAGCCGGAAAAAGTGCAAAAAAGGAGAGAGCGGTTGCTGGGTAGAGATCAGTCATAATGAGCAGTTGGAACCCTGAGCCCTGTGCCATCCATCCACAGCCATGCATCACAGCCAGGCCTCCATATGCATGTCCTCTAAAACATCATTGCCAATCTTTCTTCTGCTCTCAAACACTTGCACAGGCGTGAGCAAACACGCATGTACACGCATGTGCAAGCGGACCCGCGCACACGTACACACACATTTAAAAAAAAAAAGAAGAAAAAGAAAAGAAAGAAAAAGGAGACATGTACAGTCACACACACAAACTCATTTAACTCAAACTCCCATCACACTCCATCTGGTTTGTGATCTCATTCAGTGCATTGATAATCTCCCAGTATCTGGGACACAGCCCCACTGATCGTTTCCAGGGTACTCCGCTCTCTGCTGCTCCCCCACCCAGATGGCTGGGCACTCAGACCTCAATCCGGAGCACCAGGAGAGGAGTGGAGAGTAGAGGAAAGGGGAGAAGGGACTTAGAAAGAGCTCCTGATGGGCTGCACTGACATACATTACAATGGCTTCTCGCGCAGAGGAGATGGAGAAGCAGAATGTGGAGAAGGAATGGAGGTAAGGTATGAACGAAGATAGAGGAGACGGGAGGGAAAAGAAGAGGGCAAAACTAGAAGAGAGGAAGAAACAAGCGCATGTCCGTCTTATGGAAATAAATGGCCTGTTTTCATGAGATGGGAGAAAGAAAAAAAATAAGCTTTTCGGGGAGGCTAGGAAATGGGAAAGCGAGAACATGAAAATGGGAACTTGGTGAGGGTGAGAATAACACACAAAGTGAAGAGAAGGGGAAGGAAGGGCATGAGATGAGAATATAGGAAGGGAGTGATGCTGCTGACAGGGGAGAGACGCCGAAAAAGGAAGTTAATTAGCTGAAAAGGGAGGGAGGGAGGAAGAAGAGAGGAGCAAGAGCAAATGTCTGGGCTGAGCATCAGCAAAAGAGAAAATGAAGAGCCTATAGGTTTTACACACTGTGCCAATCCTGTATATGAAGCTTACATAACACCGCATTATCCAGCATTCTCGCATCCTCTCCCGAGAAGGTTAACCATAAACATTTCAGCGTTGTAATTAAACTGACATCACTATCAAACAGCCACCTACAACATACCTGTCTGAGCAGGGAGAGGAAGACCATGAGGGTGTTAAGAGAAACTATGCGAAAAGCAGGATATGAGGCCAGGGTGCAAATGAGAGCCTGCTAAATTCTAAGCAGTAGTGGAGAGTGGTGCAGCATGGAGGACACGCATGTGGAAACGTGGGAGACAAGTGACACAGCGAGACAAAAAAACGACAGGTAGAAAAGCCAGAGAGCGAAGCGAATGCAGGCGGGGAAAATGAGCTCGAGGCTAACCGAGGGATTTGGGCAGCAGGTTCTTGATGAACTCAGCGTGATCCCCGACGTGCAGCACGCTGTAGACACTGGTGTTCATCAGCTCCTCCTGGTTGTAGCGTAGGTACTGGGTCACATTCTCAGACACAAACACAATGTTGCCCTCCATGTTCACCACGAAGAAGAAGCCATCCAGGGCCTGGAGGAGCGGAGGAGAGAAAAAAAAAAGAAGTTTCAGTTTGTTAATTGGATTTTTTTACACCGGTGCAGAACAAATATCTGAGAATGAAAGCGATGCAAAAGTAGGAGAGGAAAAATATGTTTGGCCACCTGGATTTCACACTAACACTGGCTGATATGTAGCTGCTAATAGAAATAACACTGCAGCTGAGTAGTTAATAGTCCTACCATGATGTGCTTCTCGCACACATATACTGTGACAGTTTTACTGTTCTAGTTTGAAACTCTTTGAAACAAGCTAAATTTGGTTCATGAACAGGCTTTCCAGGGCTTTGTACAAAGCCAAATGGCCAGTTATAGATGTAGAGGAGGGTTTTAAGTCTGCATACTGCCACTGTATGTGTATCTTTGGTCACGTGAGGTCAAAAGAAGCACATTTTAAAGATGCAGGAGAACACTGAATTAATTCCTTGATTTCCTCACTGTTAGCATATTATCTTTAGTGCCTGTTTTAGGGTTATTGTGCATCAGCAAACATGCACATACAGTACTGAAATTTTGGCATGAGTCTTATCTAACTGTGTAATATGCAGCAGATCTACACTTGATATAAAAATAGGTAATTAGTACACTGTGTTCTGGGTACTTCCATCACTCCTGCAGACACTCAGCATCAGTGTGTCTGATACAAAGCGGGATAAAAGCATGCGCCTGCAGAGATCGGAGGATGTGAAGGAGGTGGAGCACTTAATTGAAAGAACACAGCCCCAGGTCAGCCATTACACACAAGATGGTGTCAATTAGGCCATCAAATCACCCAGAGCCTTTAAAAAAGGGAATTCTGGTGCTTGTAAAGCTATAAAGTCGAGAGTCAAGATAAAGTCAAGAGACTCTGCCAAGGTGTCTCCTTCTCGGCTCCCTCTCGCTTAAATAAACACAACCTACACGCGTGCATTTACAGCAAATGCCTGCTATCAACCAGCAGGCTAAATTTTGGGGTGCGGCAGCCTCATACATCCCAGGTTACAGATGATCACATCGGGATAAAAGTTGTCCCTTGCCTGCATTAACGCAGCACGAGCTGAAAATAGATTTAAGGAGATCTCATCTATCACTGCATGAAGCGGAGTGCTTCCAAAATGCAACACGGTTGTGTAAGTCCACCCTGTGTGAAGAAAGGCCATGTACTGGACAAGTAGGGCAAACAGAAACAGAGCAAACACTCTTCGCTGCCAACTCTTGCCTTCTTCCAGACACTCTTGCATAATGCCGTTGGCCAATACCTTAATTTACAATGCTCTGATTAAACAGACACTGTCGAGGTAACCAAATCACACACAAATGAATATACTCTCAGTAAATATGCTCTGAGAGAGCGTACTCTCTGTGCTCATGTTCCATTTTGCGCCTATTGTCTTGATATATGACTCTATATTGCTTAACCTCCCACAGAAATGTACAGTAGGTAGTGAATTGTTATAGTGTAGGGAGGCGGGTCACGTTGACTCCCCTCTCCTCTCTTGGTGTTACTGTTATTTACGACAGGATACTCATGCTTTGCAAACGGGGTCTCTCTTCACATAAATTCTTGCTAAGCATGCTGCATGACAAAGCATTACAATCAAACAGGTTTCTCAGAGGGCTCGGTACTGAATCTAAATACTTTCTTAATAGTAATTGGGCCATATTTCTGAAAGTAAGATATCAAAATAAGTATGGCTGTTGTATCCACACTCACATGAAAGATTGCTAACATTCCCTAATCTCTAGTGCTGTCATACTGCACAACATGACCATATGGAGCAGTCTACCAGGAATGCAAAATATATGCCATGATGGTCACGTGACTGAAAAAGACTTGGTCCCAGGAGGTTAAAACAACAGCGCCTTAATGCCTTTTCACGGCCTTGCCTGTCCTGTCCTCATGCACTCGCGTGAGAGTGGATGGCAGAGAGCCTTGGAGGAGGGTCACAGGGCACGTGGGCGCATTTCCTGGCCATTCTTCTCAGAGCATCCCGTAATGAGCCTAGGCTGGCTGGCGGGATCCGTGGCGAGAGCGGAGCGGGTGTGAATGGCCGATTGCTGTGTTTTGGGGGCTGCTGACAGATGGGAAAGCATACAGGCTGCACCGGGGCTATATTTAGCCGCAAGTTAGTATGTCGATTCAGTGACGCTGGACCAGGAGAGCTATAAATATTCCATGACAGGACAGATCTAGAGGCGAACGAAGAGAAGACGGGGAGGGAGAGAGAAAAGAGAACCGAACAAGTAAGCGAGAGAAAGGGAGGGAGGAAGTGAGTGAGAGGATGGGCTCAATGGACTGATTCATTCGCCAGGCTGTTGCTTTCTTTCCCATTATACGTAAGCACTTCAGTGGCCCTCCACAGGACAACGAGGCCATTGCTCTGCTCGGTGATTTACAGCCAATCCAGGGCAGATACAAGATGCTGGCAGCTTTTACACCACACAGCCGCACTCACACACAACCACTACTGGCTCATTTGTGATTGTTCTCTGTGGATAGCACTCTTCATTACGCACTAATCATGATTTCAAGAGAATAGCGCGTCCTATGTGAGGGTACGTGTGAGTGTTCAGTGTGTGGTATTTCACTACAGCACTATGAATAAGTAAGAGAAGGCCCACTACCCACCTCCAGCATCATTGGTCCCAAGGCATCTTTGTCAATCACACTTTGGCCTGTTGATGAGACATCAGCCTTTTGTACCTCCTCCTCATTTGCTGCTGCAGCTTTTTCTGTTTAGAGAAGAATCAGTGACAAAACTTCAGAGGCAGAAGAGAGAGAGAACACACCAAAACATGCATGTCAAAAGAGAAAAAAAAACAAGGGAAAAACTGCTTTGCTTCCCCCTGAAACTAACCCACATATTTTAAAAGAGGTCACTCGCTGACAAGACTTTTAACGAGTATCTTTCCGGCTATAAAGAACACACATTTGTCCCTTTGTCAAAACATGCTGCCATGGCTCAAACCCAGGCACTGAGCAGCGCGCAGAGTGAAAGGTTGTTGTAAAGGACTGTGTCAGTGCATGCAGCTGCCACGCTGGTGGCAGCCACTGGATGGATTGCATTGTCATGAGCAAAAAAAAAAGACTCTTATGGAAACACTGACAGTGTGTAAACAACTCATGCTCCCAATAGAGCAGCAAGTTGTTACTATGTGGTCAAGCAGCGAAGGCAGACCTTTGAAATGTTTACCCAAAAAGCTGGCCAGAGAGCTTTCCCCACGTTTTAATCAGTGTACATTCACTGAGCTTTGAAGACAAAGCTATTTTTAAGTCTGTTATGTATTTATCAGAAAGGACAAACTTCCAGGAGGGATAAATTAAGGTAGAATAGTTGAAACACACAGAGACAATAAATATCTCCGCTAAGCTCGGGTTATATCTTTAAGCTGGTGTGATGTCTTTATTTTAAACTGTTCCTACAGAACCACACTCTTTAGCCAGGAGCAGCCTCCCTTTACATATGGGCAGCCTTTCTCAAATAACTGGAGCTGGCGGCGTCTCCTTGTGAGCTCATACGCCTGTTGGATTTCCAAGTATGGATATATGGTGGAGTGTGGCTGGTTGCACGTGCAGGTACGTATGGTCTGTAACGCTACCACACTGGACAAAACACAATCAGAAAACAACACACAGTGACATAACACTGAATCCACTGCCGGAGTAATTTCTGCCACAAACATTTTAATGTAATGATTATGTGTTTAGTGTGCTGAGGAGTTCAGATCAGAGCATCCTGTAAGCTCCTGTACCTGTGCTATGGTGCTGTGCATTTGTCCATGTGAGTGATTGGGTTAATAACCATGCAGAGAAGCCGTATGTTCAGAGCGTAGGCTGCCCTACTTTTGGAGATGATGATGAGAGGCGGAATATGAGTGGGCTGTTGGGGGGGACACTTTTAACTGTCGCACCATGCCAAGAAGAGGGCTGACCATATGGTGAGAGAATGTTGTGGTGAAAAGCAAACAAAACCATGTCCTTCCTTTTTTTTTTTTTTTTTTTTTTTTTTTTCCTTTTGGGTGTAGACGTGTGAAAGCTGACACAAATGCTCTGTGGGCTCGCACAACGCCGCACAGACCCACATTCATCTCTTTCAGCATTAATGATGTGTGCATCAGCAGGACCTCTCCAGGCCCAGCGGGGCCCAGTATACCAGCACAGCTGCCCTGGGTACAGACCCATCACTCAACGTCAGTGCGGCCCTCACTGGCTCTCTGTCCGTCTGCAGAGCGGTGCCACAGATAGAGGGAGGAGCTGATTATTCATAAGGGCTGTGTCTGGTAATAACTGCGACTTAATCTGTAACTGGTAAGACACTTGCCATATTCACACATGTATAATGAATAAAAATGTACTCAACTATACACTGGCTGCAGCTAAGCAGCTACTGCATATTTCAGCCTCCAGCCAATGCGAGCTGGGCTTTGCTGCGCTGGCAAGAGCGAGCAGTTAAGAGGGTAGCGAAAGCTGTAAAACTCCTGGTTATGCCATTACTTTATAGGCACTATAAAGATATCATTACACAACATATTGTCTATTAAGATGGAACAAGGTGGAAACAGAAAAAAAAGAGCCTAAACTTGTGTTAAGCAAACAACTCCACCCTTACTTTAATTAGCAAAACTCATGCAGAGAGCATGAGAAGAACAAACAGGGATGAATTAAAAGCTTTTGGTAGGAGGCCGTCATCGCTGCACTGCGCTTCTCTGCAGGGCTGTGACACCAATCACAGAGTTATTAAGTCACATTAGGAGAATTTAATACATTCAGCAATGTTACCATAAACTGAGAATATCATACTTTAGTTTTTATACCATAAACTGGGGGAGGGGTCAGTGTACAAGTGTAGCGAGAGAAATGAATGGCTGCTGTAAATTCTGCCCCCCAGAACTGTGCAAGACGAGGTGCTGCAGTTCTCTAGAAAAGGTGGCCGCTGAGGTCTGTAGAACAAAGCGGAGAAGGAAGGACTGCTCAGCCCTTCCCTCAGTGGTTGCTGTACAAACACAATTATGCCTTCAGAGGCAGGCAGGGGATGTCACTCTAGCCTCGTGTTAGGAAGGGAAACAAAAAAACAGAGGAAAGGAAGGGAGGACAGTAGAGAGGGAGGAGGATGGACACACGGTAGCCAGAGCTTGTGAGTGATTTTTGCATCACGCTGCTCACCATTACATAACGCTTAGCTCTGTGAGTCAACTAAAACAAGATGACATCATCAGCCAGCATGATTAACCTATACCTGGAGTGGGCCACTCTTTGACTACCAGTCAGCCGGCTGATTTTCATGAATGCATCATCAACATCATCATCATCATCATCCAAGCTTATTCACTGTTTACTATTTGCCTTTTTATCTACATGAGGCAAGCTACAACTCTTATTTTTTTTAACCTATGTTTGGACCTGCAAGAAGACCTCAACTAACTGCTAAAGACCACTAAAAAGGAGAAGCTGGCAAGTACAAAAGTACAACCGAGCAGGCTGATCCATTCGCCTGATGTTCTGGCTCAGGATGGGAGTGGGAAAGTTCGGCAGCCAACGCAAAAACTGCTCTGGTGCATCCATATGATATGATGAGATGATGGAGGGAACATTAAATCAACTGTGCTGCTCTTTAATAACAACATCAATTATTGCGCGTGGAGCAGATCCCAAACCATAATATTTATGCAATCAAAACGGACGCTTCCGCCAGCAGAGTGCCACCTGTGGCACTTGTGGTTAATATGGGAGCCCGAAAAAACCACAACAACATCCAAAGCATATTCATGATATTGTAGCATCTTATTCACAGAATAAACGGCTCCAAATCAAACCAGTGTTAGATCTATTTGAACATATTCAGTAAGGCTAGGCTTGGTGTCTAAGATGAATAGATAATGTCAATTAAATGCTTCAGTTCAGGTCGTACCTTGCTCCTTTATTTGTCTGATCTGTTTCACAGTTTCCTTCAGGATTGCACATTTGTCAGGCTTGACGTTGAAGTTGTCGATGTCGTTGAAGTTGGCGAAGATCAGCTCGGCGAGCTCTTCAATGTATTTGTTCTCGTGCTCACGGTTGCGCTTCTCGTTGCTCCGCTTTGGACTACAGGGACAAAGAGAACAAAGGGGTGAGAAAACGAAAGCAAACACAACAGTGACAGCGGGAGGGCTAAAAAGCATGGAGGGAAAAGAAGGACGTTCAAGTGTTGGTACATGTATGTATAGCAAAAGCAATTCTACCACAATAACAGAATGAATGGGCAGTAAAGAAAGACCCTGGAGCGGGAAGGAAAAGAGGATCCATCTACAAAACGACACCAGGGATTGGACAACTGAAGACCATTGATATTTTCATAGCGTGCATAAGTGCACAACATCTAGTGAAGACCTTGCCATGACGCAGGATGAAGTGAGGGTCAATTATTCTCCATGTGGCTTGAAACAAATCTACGGCCCTCATCATTGTGCCAACATGGAGGACAGCATCAATAAAGAAAAGCCTCATTCTTGAGTGCTTATCTACAGAGGAATTGTGCAGACTTATTGTTCAGAGTTCAACAGTGCTCCAGGGTTAGCTGCTAGAATGGCACACAACCATTGCTGCAACTACTGCGCTGCTGCTGTACACACAGTACTTCAGCATATAAGCATCTGTCACTGCCTTGCAGTGGGTAATATATGTGACAGGAGGGTTTGCTATGGGTTGCAACCACACACTTTATCATCGCTTTCAAGAGTATCCAGTTAAATCAAGGAGCAACGTCTACAAGTGTGAGGCCTTTTCTGGAGGGAAGAGGATCCGTTTTTTGGCCAGAGGTACAAGTCTTACCTGGGTCCTAGAAGTTCGGCAGAACATTCTTTGCGTTTTCGCGACTCTGCCCTGGCAGGGTCAGATGAGTTTTCCCCGACTCCACTCATCCTCAATGCATATCAGCGTCTAGAAAATGAACAGGCAGAGACAAGATATATAAATGTACGACAACATTTGATGAGCCGACAACGAACTCTGCATGCATGAATTATGTGAAAACCACTTATAACATACAGTAGGTGTGTGAGCATGCCGACATGGGCATCTGCATACAACGCGCACACACACACGCACACACACATGCAAACACATGCAAACACGTGCACGCCCGCACACACACACACACACACACACACACACTCACACACACACACGCGCGCGCGCGCACACACACACACACACACACACACACACACACACACACACACACACACACACAATCCAGCGCTGGAGGCACAGGTTGATCCACTCCAGGAGAAATGAGTGAAAATGGAGCGGAGAAAGAGATTCAATCATTTCTCTCTGATGGTGCAGCTCTCCCCAGAGAGGCTGAAATGAGAACACGGCGCTTTGCCCACAGCACCAGACTGCGCGCTCAACCATGTACCAAGAAAAACCCATTCGTTACACGATACCGAGCAAAGCCAACTCGCAGCGAGAGCCGAGCAGGTTCATAATCACAACATGTGTTTGTGCGTGTTTACCGAGAGCCTCCGAGGATGCTTTTACCTGCAGTGGTTTGTAAGTGTCACTCAAAAATTAAATGCAAGAATAATCTCTTGTCTGCTCTTTTTGAATTCAAGCTCCGGAGCATGAGGTCTCAGTAAGTAAGAATTCATGTTGTGACTGTTTTATGCTATCCAAAGTGACAAGCTGGCTGAGGGCTGTTTCTGTTACCAACACCCCACACACTGCTATCTTGGGTTTTCTCCGCAATGCAAGATGAAATACCATTAGGTTGTGGCACGAGTTTATGTTGCGTTCTTAATCTAAATCTTTCCCAACAACTTGAGAGCCTTCGAAGACTCGGGAAAGTTGTCACTCTGCAGATGTGCAGCATCCATACTGCATGTCTTTTACCCTGCTCCTCCTCTTACTGAACTTCATGCCACTAAATGAAAGACAATCAATTATTGATCAAAGTAATGTCTTATTAATTACCACCATCATCTGCACCAAAATTTGATGGCAGCTAATGGACTTGGATGTCAATATCAGACGATATCTGCTGCATAGGAGATGTGAACACTTGTCGGCTTCCAAAGCAAATGACGTTTAAAAAATGTATGCATGGAAACAATTTCTTCTTGGTGCACGGAAGACGGGTGATCTGCAGCGGTTTGCTTCGAGAGGGTTATGGAGGGGAAGAGAAAGACACATGGACAGAACAAGTGACCTAGAGAGAGAAAAAGAAAGTTTTTCTCCCCCCCAGCACAGTCTACAAGGTTGAGGTGTGCTGTGTTGTGATACACTCTCAGCCACTCTAACCATGGAAACGGCTGTGACACACACCGCTCGCTGCTCAGCCATTACATAAGGCATAACAGAGTACAGCACAGCACAATGTAGAGCAGAGTGGGATAGCATAGCTTAGCAGAAGCAGGCTAAACTAAAAAGGGAGCTGGTGACCATGCAAACTTGAGTCTGGCTCCCTCCTGGCCTGGAGTGACCTACTTTAAGCTAATGGTAGGTTCTGTGCTCAAATGGATGAAGTCAAAGCACTGGTGATTGGCCAGAGCGAGGCAGAGGAGACTCTGAAGGGTAAAACCCATTTCCACCGTTCAGCTGACAAGTGACTTGAGCACTACTGGCCTGTTGGACAGGTAATGAACACAAGCACCGCGGTGCATGTGTCCTTGCATATATGCTCTTTTGAATGCCGTCTTTACGCCATAGCACTGTGCCGTCCGCTGAAATTATAACAGTCTCTATAGCAGAGGTTATGCGCTTTTATTAATGACAACAGAAACAGGCCATTAAACTCTCATAGCTAAGTGGCACTCTCCGTTCCTATTGGCTGTGCCTGGGCTTTCCAAGTTACCATGGGGATTCTAGGCCTGATTGGTTGTGCTCGTCCCGCCGGGCCGGATATGATTGGTTGCCTATGTCTCCTTGACATGGCAGTAATGATGGGTCAGTGTACGTTGAGACAAGAGACACTGGAAGTATCAGGCACGTCTCAATGACACGAACGCAGACAGCCAGACAGCCCGGCCAGCAGGCAGTGTTTTGTTGCTGGGGGGGGGTCCGATATTCACATGCGCAGACAAACGAGGGATTTCTAGTCCTAGAGAATGCCCCGGATGTCTGGGCAGCTATAAACAGCTGGCCACTGGTGTTAGCACTGACTGTGCAGAGCTGTGTCACTGAGCTAATTGTCAGCATGGCCCACAAAGGGAGAGTTCCTCTTTCTTACCAAGGCTGGCAGACCACAGTCAGGATGGAGCTGAGTGAATGGCAGCATGTTGCATCTCAACTCTCATCTCATCCTTTTCCTCTCAAAAACATACCATACTTTGTTGTTCAGATTAAATCTAACAATGTAAAGAATTATGTCCAATAAAACTGCAGATCTGCGCAGCTGCCTGTTACACACTCGACCACACACAGCGCACTGAGTCATCGCAGACGCCGAGGCAGCGATGTTCAAGATGATGATAATAGAGTCGTCGATGATGATACAGACAATCCCGTTTATGGCTGTGAATGCGCATGCAGCTCGTAGCTTAGTCCACGACGACGCCTAACAATCTACCTTCAGTGTGACACCTGCATAAATTATTCACGTGCAACTTCTGTCGCTTCACGATTGAAAAAGACAAGCACTACAACCGATTTTCCTCATTAAACGGAGTAATTTAAAGGAAAGCCGAGGGCAACAAGAAGCCATGTCTGACACGACTAAGAGGCTGTGAAGACGACAGGACAACACAGCTCAATCATGAGCTCCACGCTGCCTGGACAGCAGCTCTTTAACCCTCCCAAAACTGAGTTAAAATAGTCTTTTTAAACAAGTGGGGAGAACCTCAACTGATTTTCATCATTTCAGACTAAACGGTGGTTGACAAACATTTATCATCTGCTGACTCCTATTTACTGGCTACGACACAATAAAACAAAGGAAGGAGTGTTGAGGAGAAAAAAACGAAAAGCATTTAAAAGAGACTAAACGAATATTACGTCCACAAGGTCTTATAAAAAGCTGTGGTAACATAGCCAATAAGGCTGACCATAGATCCATGCATGCATGCATTAGACGGCTCCATCCATCCAGCTGTGCTGTGCGCAGATGTTATTGACTCAGAGCAATGTAGTCTAAATCAGGGTTCTGTAAGAAACCTCATTATGCACTGACTGATTGACATATTCTGGAAGGCATCTATCAAATTTGCAGTTCATCAAGCTGTCAGCTCATTTACTTCATTAGTATTGTAAGTTGAGACATATGGCCCATCAGGCACTGCAAGCTACCTTATGTTAGTCATAGACAGTGTGAAATCAACTGATGGCCGTGTGTCCTCTAGAGCAAGAAAGGGCAAAGAGAAAAAGTGGCACGTACAGTTTCTCAGATCTGCAAACATGAGACAGTTTGGCCATTTCTTAAAGGTGAGTTGCATTTTACACTTGAGGTATGAGGCTCTACAGTTTGTCTGGCCGACTGATTGCTGTTGCTGGCAAAGCGCTGGCAGGCTGACGATCGCTGGGGAAGTACAGCCTGGAGATCTGACTGGAAGCGACGGCGGGGTCACGAGGTTTATTGGAGCAGATAGCCTTCCGTGTAGTTGTTTTGCTGCTTTGAAGTTGCGATGAGCTTAGGTTTCCTCGTACATAGATGTAGTAAACACCTCCCTCCTCTTTCCATCCCTGTCACACAAACACACTCTTATAAGACGGCGACCATAATTGTATATTTGTGTGCTGACAGGTCAGCCCTGCCACTGTGAACTCAACACTTCATTACAGGTTTTCATCTTCTATCTGTGTGGCTGACTCACAGGGCTAAACGAAGGGCTGGGTTATTAAACCCCACAAACAACCACAAACACTGCCTCAGCAACGTAACACTGAGGATTTTCCAATATTTGACCCTGATTTTAATACTTCCATAATATGCAGAGATATATCAAACATATGTACTTTTGGGCGTATATATATATATATATAACAACTGTGCTGAACAAACAGCTCATTTGAGCAAACAAGAAGAATACACACAGACAAAGACACAAGTTCAAGTTCGAAAAATCAATTGACTTTGAAAGCACTAGGTGCACTTGAGGGAGGTGATCATAGGTGTGTGTCATTGCTTATGTCTTAGGTGTCACAAGAGCAGACTTTCCAGGACTGAGCTGGAGCCAACCAGTCTGGCGAGGGGAGGAATGCAGAGACAACAAGGGGCTACTGCTGGAGCTGGAGCTGCTGCTGCTGAGGCCATGTTTCCTCCTGTCAAACTTAGCTTGTACAACCTGGACATGAAATTCTGTGTCAGACTGCAATAAACACCTGAAAAGCACAACAAACTAAACCTTGAAGCGCGCCTGCGAGGCAGTCCTAAAGACAGGATACAAAACATTTTATCTAGAGACACGGAGTGAAAAAAATACTTTCCAACTGTTGAGTTGGGCTAAAAACAGGGCTGCCATGCGATATGGTTAGTTTTTCATGATGTGGTCACATACTTAGAACAACAGCCTGAGTTCCTCGTCCGCAGCAAAAAATGAGCACTTTCAGTAGACGGACGCTGCTCATGGCTGCCTGCTGCAGCGCTCTCCTTTAATACCGGACCAGTTTCGAAGATTAGTGTCCCCGTTAGTCACTTACACACAAACACACGAGAAATAGGGTCCATGAACCCTATTTGACCGAATTTCTCTCATTTGTCCTGGACACTGAAATCTCCCAGGACACGAGGAACAGCACCAACCATAAGTGTTAGAATGTGATTAATGGTGGCTCTTACAATATATGCAGTATTTTTTTCAGACAATGTTTAACCTTATAGAATAGACTGTGCTAAATTCTGACGGTTTTCTGCCTGTTTTTTTTTTTACTTTTAGACTAGTCAAAGCATAAAAATCCATTGAAGCATCAGGTAAACTAGTTGTCAGGAACCTCCCTAACCTCCCAAACCAGTCAGGACGCTGATATTCAGTCCAGTGAGACTCCAGCGTCTGTTCTGGACTGCACATGTGGAGCTGCATCACTGTGATATCATCTCCTGAGTGTCACCTTTGCTGTACATTTCCAAAATTTGATAAATGCAACATGCTGTATTATTCGATATATGATTTTGCATACATTTTTCAGATTGAAATGTACACTCCCTGGCCACTTTATTAGGTACTCCGATAAAATCTAATGCAATCCTTCACTTGCTTTGGTGAAAAATTTCCAAGAGTCGTTCATTTAATTACAACTACAAAACTATGTGTATTACTGAGGTGGTACTTAGTAGTAGTATTACACTGGACTGCATTATACTTCCAATATTCCTCCCTTCTCATGTTTGTAAATGGGCTGGGAAGAACATTAGAAACACTCTCCAGATAATGTAGTCCAGTTCAACATCTCTGAAAGTGTACATCAAAATGAAACAGTATTAGTTTACGAAAAGGTAGAAATAATGGCTAAGTTGTGGCATTGGATTGCATTAGATTTTATAGGTGTACCTAATTAAGTGACAAAAAAATAAAAATCTAATGGCCATAATCACCAAACCCCAGAAAATCAAAACGTTTCTTCCACATTAAATGCATCTGTATGTATGTGTGTATGCTTGCATGTATTTATAAGAGTGTAAGTGATCCTAAAACCAAAACAAAAAAAAAAAAAACACTGAACAGCTGTGAGGCTGCCTTCAGTTACGTCTAATTACTACTACCAAACCATTTTTCCTCAACAAAATTCAGCTGCCATGACCACACAAAGTGGGCCAGGCTGAATGCACATCACCACTGGGGGGGCTTCAAAAACACTGAATCACCAATTCCAGTCATAGTATAATGGGGGGGATAGGGGGTGGGGGGTGGGATCGGTGTCTGATTGCCAAGGGGAGAGGGCATGTGCCAGTGTGCCATTCTTGTAATCATGTGGGTTAGCAGGGCTTTGATTATAAAGACACACCCAGTGCTTCTGGATCTCAGAGAGTGCAGGGCATGACTGTGCATTAAACTGCATGAAAAGCTATTGGGTAAGTGTTTGAAGTCTCCTGCACTATAAAAATGAGGGCCCTTCCAGAAAGTGCAAAACCACTGTGGGGCACCGAACAATGTCTTGCTGGTGTGTAATCTGTCCTCACATGGCTTCTTGGCACAACAGGCCCCCAGAGAGAACTGGAGAACACGAGTGCACCCATGAAGAGTGCTTCTGGAGGTCTGCAGCACGGGCCATTTATTTCCCCCAAACTGAGGAGGAAATCATGACAGGGGAGGGGCCCAGAGGACTCGTGTCTTCTCATTTTACATCTCAATATTTGCAAGGGTGAGAAGAAGTGCTGAGAGAGCCAAAACACACAGAAACATGTTGGAACCATGTCAGATGGTATTAAAGACAAACGCAGTTAAAAACAGTATCAATTTCAACTGAACGCAACTTGGGTGGGGGTCTCCACAGTGAACTCTGGCCTTGCTGACAGCTGCTGTTACCTTGAACCAGATGTTGTGATATTAAGTTTTGGGGGCGAGGGATAGGGAGGAACGAGATGATGGACTGAAAGAGATTAAGAGCAACGTGAATCCGTAACCTTGAATCTTGGGTGAATTTAACGAAACTTGAGCGACGTCGCTCCGAAAACATATAGAGGAATGAGATCGATGACAGAGAGCGAGGCGACGGAGAAAACGAGAAATCAGAGTGTGAAGAGAGCCAGAGGAAGAGGAGGAAACAAAGGGAACAAAAATAGGTCATTGGCCTTTTTCACAGAGAAGGTTCACTGAGTGTATGACGTTGTGTTCAGCAGACCATGGGCTTCTCTGTCAGAGACTCTATTACCATATACATCACTGCTAAAGCACTGAATTACATTATATAAGTGCATATAGTGAACTCTCAGTTCTCAGCTCGCTCTCTATCACTTGCCGTCTTTTGTGCACTTCAAAGTCAGCTTAACGACCCCACTTATCTGGTTACAAAGTACACAAATCTACTTAATTCAAATGACATAATCACACAAAGAGACCACTGTTGACGTAACACACACAGAGATATGCACCTTGCCTGCTGCACAGTCCCGCTCAAGAGCCTGTCCACTCTAGAATCACTGCAAGGTAATGGCTCTAAAGTGCCAGAGTGCAACCAAGAGCCAGGCCCTCTCCCCGCCCCCCCCATTTACTGAAAGCTGATCAGGCTCATGAATCTTTAACGGTGGCAGTCACTTCAGGATGTCGCAGGATAGGAAGGGGAGGGCTCTCCGTACAATAAGCACTGAATGCTCTGGCTGGTGGGGAGAAACGCCGAGGGGAGAGGAGAGCCGGCATCAAGGAGGGGAAGAGAGACAAAGAGTCAGGGGATGGCAAAAATTGATTAACTGGTATAAATAAGCACCTCTCCACAACAATCTAGTCAACAATTCATCTGTGGCTGAGAGCGCTGCCTGAGGGGAGATTCAGATGTCACTGTGGAAATCAGATTATTGTAAAAGGTTAAATATAGGGACATCCTGAGCTGATCTCTATATATGATCCACATCAGGGTCAGTCAAGGTATTTCTTATTAAGAATTATTCATCAATTTTGCCACACATCCATCTGTGATCCTTCGCTTGTTGTAACACGTTGTGCTCTGGGTAATTCTGGCTGTCAAAAACACCTCATTGTGCTCTGTTAAAACACTGGAGTGAGTGAACTGTGGAGCGGCAAAAACCAGGCGGCACTGTCAATGAACGATGCCGGCGCTCTGACAGCGCACAGCTGCTTCAAGAAAATAAAACTTATTCTAAAAATAGCGTTTTTCACTACGCCTCTTAAGTGTCGCTGCTGACATCAGAACACATTTAAATGTTTGTATTTTATTCATGACACTCGGCTCTCCAAAGATATACCAAACTCTGCAGGACGCTATTGGAAACTGAATGAGCTTCACTGTTTTTTTTTTTACTGCAGGTCTTTAAGCTACGTGTGTCAGTTATATTATGTAGGAAAGCATAAATATTGGATTGAAACTCTGAACACACACGCACTACATTAGATGGCTCAAGTAAAACACACATGACTACAAAAGAAGGGGGTGCGCATGTAGTGATAGAGCAGCACAAAAGCTGAGTGCATTAGGAAAAAGAAAGCCCTGCAACCAAAGTCATGTCAGCTAATACAAACTATTAGTTTGAGGATAAATCCACTCACAAAAAAAAATGGTGTTGTAAGAACTGCTGGCAACACAGTAATCTCAAAAGACACGTTCTGGCCAAACACCATCTGAACTGTAACCTGTAAAGTAACAGAACCTCACAGAAGGAACGGTGGTTTTTTCCATTTAAGATGGATGAATACTGCAGACCAACGGGACTATTGGATGCAGCCCTCACTTTTGCATTGATCGAGAAACAAACCAATCAAACTAATGCTGCAGGAGGGGACGCGCAAAGGGCTGGCTAATAAAATAAAACAGAAAAATAAAAGATAATGTTTTTTTTTTTGGTTTTTTTTTTAGTTTCGATGTTTGCATCATCTGCGCAGTTGCTCGTTCTGTGTTCGGACTGAAGTGCCTATTTGCCACATTGCACAGTACAGTTGCGTAAAAGCAGAGTTGGCTGTGGCTTTGCTTCTCACCTTGGTTTCAGTCCAGAGAGTCCCTCAGGCCATTGCTGCAAGACGGTAACACTAGGAAACCTTTACGCATCATCCACTTCTTCCTGCTGAAAGAAATAACAGCAAATTGGGATGTACGGTACACACGGTGAATTAGCACAGCCCTCATGAAGGCAGAACAGGGTAAAGGAAAGGAAGGCTTAAAGACTGTGGCAGCAATGTACTGTGCCATTTTTAGGCTACAATTGTTACATGATGACAAGTGATGATGTAATAATATTTAAGGTTTTTAGGGCTGAAACTATTTTTCATTATCAATTAATCTACTGACTACTGTCTTGATGAATTATTTGGTGTATAAAATGTCCAAAAAATTAAAAATTAGAGGAAATTTCTTATCATAATATTGTCTTCTAAGCCAGTTTGCTATCACACGAGTATAAGAAAAACAGAAAATCAAGCAGAATGTTTGCCAATATTGCATTACTTTTAGGATAAACAGATTATCAAAACACTTGATTAGCTGATTAATTAGTCGGTCACCTAATTGATTAATTGCTTAAACTGTATTTTAAAGACACTTTGGATCCTTTTCCTTGCATTGCTTTAATGCACTGTAACAGCATAACGATGCGTCAAAAGGCCACAGTGATCCTCTCTCTCTCTCTCTCTCTCTCTCTCTCTCTCTCTCACACACACATTCACTCACACACACACACACACACCCTTGACTGAGGACATGGACAGCTGAGCTCCCATGGAAATCTGAGGTTTCCTGAGGAAACGCTGTCCATTTTTTATCATTACACAAAAAGCTAAATTACTGTAAGCTCCTGCCGTGAAAACTGCACAAGATGTACACAGAAAAATGAGGAAAAACAAAGTAATGCCATACAGCAGCGTGCGCATTACAAATCATACTGCGAGTTCTCACAGCCAAGCCCCACTGAGTAAACCCATGACTCATGAGTTTCAATACACAGTTGAAAACTGCTACTTAGAAAGAAAACAGGTCCTTCAACACAAAATGCTGTACTTTTGCATTGTAGGTGTATTATAGGTGTGATAGTAATCAGTCCACAGAACACAAACCTTAAGTACGGTCAAGCCCTTTTTCAACTCGCTAACTTAAATGGTTTAAAAAGTCACACCTAGTCGGTTAACTGCTAACGTGCTTTTCACTCACAACAAGTCGTCTTATCTAGTGCTAACTGTTTGCATCAAGTTAACATGGAGCTGCAAGTTCAGTGCCCACAGGGTCTTTTCATCTCCTCGGGGACCTCAAAGCCTATTACATCGTGGAACAGTGTGCCTTTTTAATCACGGCACACAATTAATTAGAAAGGAGAAAAGTTTCAATTTTAAATCATATTCCCATTTGGAT
This sequence comes from Chaetodon auriga, assembly GCF_051107435.1. NCBI lineage: Eukaryota > Metazoa > Chordata > Actinopteri > Chaetodontiformes > Chaetodontidae > Chaetodon > Chaetodon auriga. Next base: position 10,289,100 of record NC_135094.1, read on the forward strand.
AATTAGAAAATGCAACTGGTAACTGAAAAAAACGGAGCGTGCTAGGCTATTTGGCAATGCTGAAAAAAAGCTCCCAGTGAAGGGTTTCTGTGGAAGAGCTGGTCTTGCACTGCATGGAGCCTGACGAAGGCAGAGCCAGCCAGCCTCCTCCAGGGCCTGGGTGATTTCTCCCAAATACCTGCCAAGTGAGCCAGCTGAGGAATGCACTCACGTGATGTCATGTGCTGACATAACTGGAGAGTAAACCGATTCCCCTTCTGAACCCTTCACAAGCCCAAAGCAAGAAGCCACGGGGAAAGGTGATATTCAGAGCTCTGAAACTGAAACCCCCAAACAGCCGAAATCTGTGATGAGCGAAGGACGGTGATCAAATGTACAGCTTAAACATGAAATCCTGACAAAAACTCCTCTTTCGCATCTGCACAGGACCAAACATCAAGTATAGTGAAAGTATAAATAGCTGATGTGTCTTGAAAGTTACAGTCCATCTCCTCTTTTGAATGAAATCGCCATATTTCTCAACCTTTCTCTTTTCCTTTTCCCTTTCCTGCACGGCTCTTAGTTCTCATCCTCTGGAGGAATTTCCTCTGAGCTTTAATGCTGTCACATGCTCAGTCTCAGTCCGGCCCTTGATCACTGGACTGAGTGACAGAATAAGGCAGAGTGTGAAAACACTCTACTGAACTAGTTTTCATTTTGAAGATGGCCAAACTGGACCAGAGAACTTCTAAGTGAGGAATTTTCACAATGAAATTAGGCTTTTCTTTGTTTAGAAATGCAAGTCAATTGCTTAGAAGATGCACTTACTGACGGTGATTTGCTCTCAGAAAATCAATCAGCAGTACAACAGGAACAAATGAATCACGGCCAGTTGTTGTCCTGCAGCACAGACATATGTTGTTTTACAAGAAATACTGAAGCATCTGTATATCCAGCGGCATCCATCACTTTAACAGACTGCTGTCATCCAGGACCCTGGTGTGGTAGTCTGCGCCATCAATTCAGACACTTTGATTTGTGAGTGTAATGCCCCATGCGAGTCAGTACAGGCAATATTCACTGTGTAAGACCAAACCAACCCACCCCTCTCGCATATTAGACCAACAGAGCCATGGCAGTGCTTCCTGTGATATTAGGGGTGGTGGGACCCACTGGTGTGATCCAAGACCAGTGGCAAGTCACACCAGAAGTATGCACACATGCAAGTATGCAAATGATCTAGGCACACTGGAGCAGAGACCTCCTCAGGAAAAGAGGCTGTGCTCCTTCAGAGTGGAGGAGCTTTCGATCCTTGAAGCGCTATTCTACTTGGCACAGGAGTGTTGAATGACACATGGTGTGACCTAAACAAAAACACACAACCCTGCCAAGAGTGCCACTGAGCCTTAGCAGCAACATTAATTGAGTTTCATGTTACCCTGAATACTGGCACGACACAATCAATAAAGCTACTTGTAAGTTAATGATGGAGCCTGTTTGAAAAAATAAAAAGGCTCGATACAAATATGAAAAGTGACAAAGACAGATGAAGCCAGAGACATATACACGCACTACAGACGTACACCAACACAGTAAAGGTCACACCTTCTCTAAAACCTGAGTATCTCATTTGCCCGATACGCTCCCAGTCCAACCATCTGTTGGTATTTAAGGGGAGGTCAGAGATCATCAGGTTAAAAGTTCAAGCTCCCCTTAAACAGACTACAGCCAATTAAACCATAACTGGTAATGGGCAGTTTCAGTGCACAGCACATATCCTGATATTATTTCTGATGTTTGCGCCAAACCAAAGTGATCCCAGGCTACTAAAAGTGAAATGAAACCAGTTATGTTTTGAAAGTGCACAGAAAAAAACTTAAGCAACTGAATGACTACTACAGGTTTCACCTTCAAGTTCACCCAGCCATGACAGTGGTATTCTCTCGTCAAGGCAACTGGCACGTCTTTTGACAGGACAAGACCGATCATGGGAGGTGAGCAGAAATGTTGCCTAAAGCCAAGGCTCGGGAGTAATCTGTAACCCTTCGTTCTCTCAGAGCTGGCAAAGGGCTGCTTGTGAGTGAAAAGCTTTGTCACCCAGGCTGGGCTAACAATGCTAATGAGGCGGCTAATCAGGTTCAGATAGGACAAAGGGTAGATAGTTCATGTGCTAGAAACTGACCATAATGGCCAGGTCACAGAAAGGCTAAACACCAATGGAGCCCCTACTGGGTGCCTTCTGAATGGCCCACTAATGGCTTTCAATTCAATAAGAATCGAGGCTGATGCCAACATTAATGAAAACACCTGGCCTTTTAGCTCTACTCAATGCCAAAATTTGGCCAAAATTGTCTTGGTGCTAACCAATAATCAATTGATTTTGGTCCACCTTGGTGGGGCTGCAGAGGAGGAACTGAGGTAAACCACACAATGAGATTATTCAGCCAAACAAAGATTTTGTTATATGTATAAGGCGGGGGGTGACAAAAGTGTGTATGTTTCGCCACAAATGGGGCTTGTGAAAGCTTAAAGGTTAAGAAGTATTGTTTCATAAGCTCACAGCGGCAGGTTTAAACCCGTGGGTTAGCTGTGGGACTTAGGAAAAACTACAACTTCACCGCCTCTGCCGTGTGTTGGGATGCCCCAGAACAAGGCACTTGATACCCTTTTGCGTCAGTGGAGACACTTTCCAGCAAACATTGCAGGAATGTGGTTGTACTGGGTTTCTCCAGGGAGATGTTTTAACTGTAGAGCGGACCCTATAAAGTGAACGCATCATCGTTAAGTGTACAAGACTTTTTACCAAGGCAACAAGCAAAGGTATCCATCTACATAAACAATATCACATTCATTGTTCAAGAAGGACATACTCAGGAAGACGAACTCGAACAACACGTTTATATTATTCATAGTTTAACAGTATATTAAAATGGTGGTGCCTGTACTCGGCATGATGATTTCCATCAGCAAACACTGTTTGCACAAAAAGCACACAACTGGTCTTTCAGCTTTTGAATGTATCTTTTTAACTTATTTCAACAAAACACAAATACATTAACCTCAAGTCCTCAAGACAACTCACAAAACCACAATAACAAAGTGAGAGTTTAACACTGAGCAAGGAAAAAGCCAACTGTAGTAACCAGTTTTCAACCCAAACACAATCACCACTCACAAAACATGAAAATAATTCTCAATTTGAATGTCTTTTTTCGCTATTAAAGAAAAGATGGGGGCTGCTAAAGCTACAAACCGTAGCTTTGACTGAAAATCCTGTAGTCTTTGAGATCCTCAAATAAAATTCTTATTTAATACACCGTGGCACCATGCCAGCAGACTTCAATGTGCAGATGCAACCCTGTGCCAGGTGCCCTTACATCTGTTGCTCAAACAGCAACAGCCAGCTCCTTCAACTGTGACCTCGGGGACAATAAACCCAAACGTGTTAGCACCATAATGAGACTGATAAGAAGAGATGTAAAAGGTGAGTCAGAATGACAAGGGAAAGCAAATGTGCGTGTAGCTTAAACAGCCATGGAAATGCAGAGTTGGGGGTGCGCAAAAGAGGGTGTGGGCAGAAAGAACAATTTGTATGAAGAGCTGATTGTATCATGCTTTTGAGATGATTTGGAGCTCATCTTGTGACTGCTCTGCCTGTCAACTGCATACAGTGTCTATTGTGCCCGTATATGTTGGTCCACCATCTTTTACTGCTTGTCACAGTTTGTAGAGAATTAGTTCCCGCGGAGGCCTGAGGCTGTACACTGGAAGCACACTCAGGATAAGGAGGTGCCTTGTTAGCACGGAGGGCAGGGGAAGAGGAGATCAGCTGACACAACTATGTCACTTTATCAGCCAAAGACTTGAGACAATGTGACAGGCCAACGTTCAGACTCATGGCAAATGCACATAGAGCGTCTGACGAAGCTGCAAAACACAACTTAGCAAAAGCAGCCCCGATGTGGATTTGAATTAGGTGGGGAGCCGACGGGACAGAGGACGAGGTTCAGAGTCTGCTCTGGTGAACCAGCGTGTGAGCAGGGTAATAATCTGTGGAGCGCGTTTAGGGGGATGCCTTTAAACCTCAGCATTACCTGATTAAGAGTGCTGCTGCTCTGACAGTGGAACATGTAATTGGACCAGACAGAGCAAAGAGCAAAGTGAAGCAGCCTTCTCTCCGCCCCCCTCCTCTCTCGCCCTCTCTCTCTCTCTCTCTCGGTCATTCTCTCCATTTACAGTCCCCTGCTGCAACACTCGGTGACAGCCAGGTCAGGTAGACCCTACAACTATGTCTATTTAACCTTTAGTTAGCTATTTAGCAAAGCAGGTCGCTGGCAGAGTCGCTAAAAGGAGCGAAAATTATGTTTTTTTGTTCATGTTGGGTTTGCTATCAAGTAACTGATTATAGCAATGCAAGTTAATCTGTTGAAATGTCTAAAATTTAGAAAAAATAGAGCTAGTGTTTGTCACCGCCTACCCTTGGTAATAACAGCTACACTGAGAATCACCAGCGAGGTATTATAGAAATGATGAATTTCCATCTAAAGTAGCCGCTGATCACAGCTGAAGCCCTCGGGTCCTCATTTCAGACACAGTGGTGGTGCATCTATTACATGCTGGTACAGCCACCAGCACACACAGTACATGGAAAGATAGTAATCACAAAAGTTCACAGCTGTGTTTATGTGACTGAAAGTGTCCTGATTAGTGTTGGGCAACTTGGCGAACGCCGGTGATAATTCCTTCATCGCCAGTTGTCATTTCTATCAAAAGGTCAAGGACCTCCACTCGTGCACTGAGCTGCTTTTAAATGAAGATATCGTCTGTCAGCTTCTGTAGCGGGAGCATCAGTGTAACATCATGGCTCTGCCTCTCTTGTGTAATCTCCTCTCCAATGAGCGCCTTTGTTATGCACTCCACTGCCAGATGAGATGGAAGGCAGTTTTGTTTTGACGGCTCACATCTTCAGGTGCCAAAACCACAAACCTCTGGAGTAAAAGGTATGAATGGTAGCACTTTAACATGCAAACAAACAGGTGCACACACTTATTCCATGTGGGACAAATAGGGGTGATTTGGATGCTCTGCTGAGAGGGGGATGTAATTAAATTATGTAGAATTTAAGCACTTGCGTGTATGGATTATTGTTTTCGCGTAATTAGGAAAAAATGCTTCAAAGAAAAGACAAAATCTTTCTAAAAACTCAGGAACTTAAGCGGCAGGAAGTGTAGGAATACTGCATGTCCGTTACCAACTGCACAGCGGGACTGTGGGAAACGCTGTCTTTCTCCTCCTGCCTTATTTTATGTACTTACTATCAACTTACTCGCAAAACAGTGTAAACGCAGAACCTTCATGCTTGCATGGTATAAGCATCTTAAATCTGAAAAAAAACAAACAACAACTGGGTTCTGTACAAATGAATCTTGAGTCCTGACTGTCTAATTTTATGTGACGTGTGAAGGAAAACACTTGATGGCTGCATTTTACAATGCTGACGTTTTTTACTGTCACTCAAATTCTCTCTGGTTTCGTGTCTACTAGGGCTGCGGCGGTATGATGTTTCCACAATACAAGATACACCCCAGAAAAAGAAAATCACGATTTCACAGAATTACACAATTACAATCATATTATTATTATTACTTATAATGACCCTTAAAGGCACGAAGACACAACTTTTTTTGGCCAAACAAATGTTTTGTTTTGTTTTTTTTATAATTTCATGAACCATTATGTCCAATGTATTTTTAATAATGCTTATACAGTACAATTATATACCATAGATAAAATGTACATGGTTTGATACCAGTCAATTTTCCTACCACGGCATCCCGGTGCAAACTTTGCGTCACCCTGAAATCAACACATCTCTCAGTTTCAGAAAACCTTTCAATCTTCAATTTAAAGTGAGCATAGATGCTAACACGCAGCGATTTATCATATAAAGACTGATAACCTTCACATTGCATCTTCTGAAACGAGGGGAAATAGATGGTACACTCTGTTCTATGCCACCGTATAATACCTAATGAAGAGCTGATTCACATGCACACCATGTTCACCTACTCATATTGGTCATTTCACTCACCATTTATGGTTCAATGTGGGAGTTAACGGGGCGTGATACGAGGCTCATGAACCTGTGCAACATTTTATGTTCCCAGCGATTAATAAAAGGAAAACAAGTACTTCGGCTGATGGCTTTGTGCTTAATTTAGCTGTTATTACCTACAGCATACCTGGACTGTACAGCATGGATGGAAAACACAGGTCAGCTAAGGAGATTCCCTACCCTGCTGAAAACAGTAAAGATAAAGCAAGCAAAACCATATTATAGGACACTAAAGGAACACTGCTGAGTCAGCAGAGAGCGAGAGACAGAGAGAGAGAGAATGAGAGAGGGAAAGAGAAATCATGCCGGTCACAGTTTGACCCTCACAATGTGTACAGAAATGAAAAGCCTGAAACTGAATCCCCACATTCCTCTGGCTTTATGACAAGCGAGTGAGAAATGCTGCTGCTCTGCACATGTCGTTCCGTGCTACCTTACCCCGGACTGGTGGTGGTGAACGAGCGCCGTTTACCTCCATTGCAGACTAAAACCGTATACTAGATTTTCTCAGGGCTGATTCACGCTGCATATTTTTGGACCACCCACCCAACTCCAGCAGGCAGCTTGCTCAATCCAAGTTTTCTCTCCCTCCCTCGGTGCCAAGGATTCCACCCTGGGCAGTGGGACAGGTGCCAACCACATGCTAGCACCCAGTGCCACAAGCACACTGCGGCGGAGGGAAATGCAATTCACTCACACAAATTGAGACTTCAAAGCACACTCCCTAACCTTTATCAGCTCCATCCTGTCATGCATCGATTCAGAAAATACCATTATGCTCTACCTTTGTCACTGTTTTCATACCTTTATATTTTTAAACAGCATATTTTATCGCCATTATCAGATCAGTGATGACTGTGGAAAGAGCATCAGAAGCCTCTAAAATGAAAATGACGTGTTTGCAGTACATATTCAAAACAGCATCGGATATTAGAGCTACTATATTGTACAGCTAAGCAATACCAGCCTCACAACACAAGGGAAAACAGCTGCAGAAGCATTGTCACACAGTCAGGTGACCTCTGTTGCCTCCTCTGTACAACCCTAACTGGCTGAGGGCACCTTCTCAGCAATGAGCAGTAGACACCACAATATCATTTAGCTTGGGAGATCAATATGCACTTTGCAGCAGCTGACCTACATAAGTGGAGGAGCGTGGACTGTCGAAACCATCGGATTGTCTGTGAGCCTCAAGATCCTCGGAGCTCCTGGTGGAGTCTCCATGGGAGTAGAGCGCGAGGCGGCCCGCGGTGTGATGTTACAAATCGCAGTTTTAAAAACATTACAGATTTAAATAAGTAGCCGCGTCACTGCAGCACTAACACCGAGCCGAGAAAACACTGTCGTTTAGCTTTACCTTGACTGAATCTGGATAACAAAGAATCAGTTATACCAAAAGAAAGAAAAAAAAAGATCCTGTCCAGGCTGTTGTTAACAAGACAGGACCTACTCTCAGCACAGATAGATGGGTTGGCTGATTTGAGGTCAGCTAAACAACACAAGAACAACATGCCTCGAAGCAGAGAGGGGAGTAAATACACCCGCTCCTCCTCTTCCATGTCAAAGCCCTCTCCGCTTTCCATCAACCATCTCTGCCTCACTTTAGATGCCTCTCCTCTGCCGCCGCCCCCCACCCCCACCCCACCCCCCCGCTGTAAAAACCTGGCCATTTCCCCACAGCTCATCCCTCACGCCCACCCAGGACCTGTCACACTGCTGTTTCCATGACAACACAAACGCAGAGACAGCAGGGTGAGATGCCCAGCGAGACAAGGCAAACAGATACCAGGGGGAGCGGTGCATCATGTCAAGAATACACTGTGGACCTTATGCAGCATGTGATGGACAGATAACACAATGTAGTCTGATCTGTTACATCGAAACTTGACTGGAAGCCACATGGATTCTCGTGTGTTCATTGGACTTGTCTTATCGCGCAGCCAAAGTCTATCTATCCCAGTTTCATCTAAATCATTTTGGGTTATTTTTTTTACATTTAAAAATATATATGAAGAAGAGAATATGCTCATAATTGCAGTGCTGTTTAACTGCTCTGTCCAGAGCAGTCCATGTAGTTTCTCCTGACAACGAGACTTGGATGAAATATGAAGATTTGAGAAGGAGCAGTGATACTTTGCAACATCCTCATGAACGCCCAGACTCCTGCCAGCCTCTCTCAGTGCTGGACGTTGTCATTTGACGGCGCTTTTCAACAGGAGCCCCGGAGTACGCATTAAAGAGCCTGTGTGAGACAGAAGGGTATGGTGCTGTTCAGAAGCTGGGCGCACTAAGCGGCAGAGACAGGGATGTCATTTTCCAGCACGGGTCAAATGAGTCAACTTAATGTCGTTAGCAAAGAGAAGTGTGTGGAAATGAGGAACGATGCAGTGGACTAGTAAAATGCGACATGTTCAAAAAGGGACTAATGTCAATTTAAACAGTGGTCCCTGGATTGCTTAGGTGTCATACATTTATCATCTTTAACACAATTTAGCCAAATTTCTCCAACATGGCACTTCTTACATTGAGATTTGAAATGTAAATTTGTATTTCATTAAGAATATTTAAATAAAAGAGACTCACTAATGACTTCAAGGGTGCAACTAATGATTACTTTAATTAAAAATAAATCTGTTGGCATATTCAAAGTTGATCAACCAACAGCCAAAATGACAGTCATTTAATTTCAATATTTTACTATCACAGAAAACAAAAAAATATTAAAAATTGGTTTGTCATTATTGTTCTTTTGTTATACTAGTTGATTAACTGACTAATCGTTCCAGCTCTAAATGAGTTTAAAAGCCTAGAGGTGAGCTGTGAAGGTGTTCCAAATTCTTCTAAAACTCAATCCCACTCCCACTAATTCCCACTACTACTATATTATACACCGCAGGAAGGCCCCAGTATAGGGTTCAAGGCAATTACATAATTCCATAGTGTTGTTCTTTTCAATTGTTATATTATTATTTGTCAGGATTGTCTCACAACACATAAAAGTCTGCATAAATCACAAAGCATACATCTGGCATCAATACAAAAATGTCATTAAATGTTAAATTATAGCGGGGCTGCAGTACAAAAAACTCATTCCCGACCTATCACTTCAGGCCAACAGTGAGAGACAACAACCCAAGAACTGGCAGCGTATACTGCAGAGCAAGGGTCAAATGATTACTGTATCACTCAGGTGACGCAACAAAGTGACCTATCACAGGGCAAAAGTTGGTGATTACAAGATGAGAGCTTTGTCTTCAAGTGCACTGGAAAATACTGCTCTGTTTCCTGGAATTATGAACACGCACCAAAAACACGGGATAGGCAAGCAACAACAGCCAAACAGCAATACAAAAAGATGGGTTTGTGTGAAGGAAATTACAGGGTCGAGTGCAGCCCAGACCGAGAGAAGACAAGTGGGAGAGGGGTGGACGTAGAGATCGTTTTCGAGTCACGTGACAAGCCGGGCATCACTGTCGCACACCTGTTGCTATAGCTGTAGTTTTCAATGTGTTCAGGCAGAGAACGAGTTCGAGGTAACACCCATTACGCAAACTCTGCCAAGGCAGTGTGAGAAAACCTCCAGTCAGTTATCCTTGTGTAAACATCCACATAGTTGCATACACGCTCGCATGGATTCCTGGACTGTCATCATCCCAACACACTCATTCTTCTGCACAGTTACGTCTAAATTACTAATGTTTCAGTGTACCAGCCAAAGGCAAAAGCCCTGTTTTGTGAGTGCTCATACAGACTGGTATAACATAAAACAAACAACAGAAGCAATACTGCTTATGGCAGGAATGCATCTGTGCAGGACTGCATTCTTTAGGAAGGAGGAGAGGGTTGTCACAGACCTTACTCGCATGTGTCATATCGTTAACGCACATGCTCTCAAAATCAGAATCTGATCAGTTTAGGAGGATATTTTACTTCTTGGCTTGTCATGTCTTTCAAGGACAAACGCTTGTCCACAAAAATAAATACTTCTGGGAAGTTTTGTTTCCCTGTAAAATGAAAAAGTCAATAACTTCAGGCACTGTGCCTTGGAGCTGTAATGCTGCTCAGGCTGGCAGGAGTAGTATTTTTTTTAAGTGGTTAACACACAACACACGCACACAGGTCTTCAAACTCATTAATTTATATGCTCCGGCCTTGTTCCAATGTGCTGCTGTTAAAAGTAAATATGAAACACATGCAAACATTTATTCTCAGCTTCTCCAGAGCTTACTTTGCATATGACTACCGGTCCTTCCTCTGACTGAAACCCATCACATCACATCTGCACAGGAGCCCTGAAGTCGCAGCCAAACCGCAGCTGGACAACATGCCATGTTAAATCTCCTATCGGTGACGTGACCCGAGCACTGTGCACCACCAGGTGGGCCGAGTGATGCAACAGAAACTGCTCAACTGGTTCCACAGGATGCGTTCCTCCTGCATTAGTGAGAGGAGCGTTGACAATCATCGAAATGGCACAAGCTGTCTGCCTGTATAGTCCTGAATCAGTCAAGCAGGAGAGCCCTTAAAAGGAGTGCAGTGTACTCTCAACACAGGCACAACAGCAACACACAAGCTCCATACTGCATGGCCGCCTCATACTTTCAGAGTGCATCTATTCAGTGTAGTCCTGCCTCTGTTTACAAACGAAGCCTGCGTGAATCGCTAAAAATCATGTTTCCACGTTAATGTTTTCGGTGCGGTTTTAAGTTATTAGGAAAGCAATGCCACAGCAAACTGCAACCCCCCCTGTGCAGACTTTTCCTCTTCCGATCTCGAGTGAAGAGCCTCAGTCAGGGTTTCTGGTGTGAAGCTAAGTCCACGGACAACTTCCTGAATGCATTTTTAAGCGTTTGAAGCTGCTGGTTTAAGTTCCCAAAGTGCTCACATCATAGCTTGGCTGCTAACTAGCATTTAAGTAGAGCACATCGACAATGCACAGCAACGCCACAGAGAGGAGAAACATTAGTTCAGCAAAAAATGAGAGCGGTCCCTGCACCCCGAACAATCGAAGAAATTTCGTCAACTTACCTAAAGCAGCAAGTCGTAAGCAGGCATGGTTAACACCACAACAAACATGGTTAACAACCCGCTCAAACACATGCTGGAGAGAACTGTCCTGACTCTCCCGTATTCTGACAACGACGTTCAACCAAGCTAGCCTGCAGCTAAACAGTTAGCATGCTAACTACGTTCCTGCTGTACTGGCGAACTTAGTCCGGTGTTGTATGCACGGTCACCCGCTCACTCAGCACAAAAAGAAAAAATAAACAAACAATGACATATGAAAGTATCGTGCACACTATGCTCTACTTTACATCAAACGTATGTGTCACCACACTACTATCAGATAACAACGGCTGACAAACATTGCAATAACTCGCTTGCAAGCTCGCTCCGAGCCGTCTAATTGAGTTTGCTGCAGAAAACGCTATTGACACGGGCAGCGGGCTTAGCCAAGAAGCTAACGCTTGCTAACAAGCTAACGCCGAAGCGAAAGCCTGTGCCAGACAGACATACAACCGAGATTGAAGACCTCGCATTGGACCGTGGATTTCACACGGAAAACACCACGTCCCGTCTCGTCAAGGAGCACCAACACATGTGGCTACTTACAATTTAATACTTTCGGCTGTGTCCCCGCTGTTAAATTCCGTTTACGAGGCGCAGCTCTGACCTTCGCGGTAGTGAAACAACATTTCTGCTGGCTAACTGTGCCGCCATGTTACTCCTGCTGTGCAAACCAATGCTGAGTGTTTATCTGGCTGGTAGCTGCTATCCTCCCCCACACCAAACCACATCACGGGGCTCCAGCAGTATCCGCTCAGTTATCACCGTGGTTCGTGAGCAACACGATTTACCTGTAAAGATGACATGGGATTTGCTATATGATTGAATAGCATACATTTGTCTACATTTAAGCGGAGAGTCACTGACCGTCACTTGAAAGCACCACCGTGTCACGAATGTCATTAGCTAATATTTAAATGTATGTTATGAACGTGGTTCAAGAGGTGGGCAAACTATAGTAAGACCCCCATCTCAACTCAGGTTTCTCACTATAGAAAAGAAGTGTTTTACACGTTACACCTGTACACTTACACCCGCGGGACTACTGCTTATTAAGATCATTAAAGACCATAAAAAATAATACCAGCCAATAAAATGATGCGTGTATGTGCCGTAACTGTGCCGCAAATAAAAAAGGCTGGTAAAAGGAATATTGTTTGTGTTTCCCTTAATCACAGATCTAAAACTTCTATTGCGGTCTAGCCTAGTTAATTTTACAATACTACACTTGCTGTAACTCTTATCACTGGCAGTAAGTAGACAGCGATGGGGAAAATGTGCAAGATTTTTCAGCAAACACCATGCTGTGTATTAGAAATGGCTGAAATGTATTAAAAGACAAAATAGCACGACAAGCTTTAGATACATCATCAATGAGTGTGTCCTACTTATGTAGCCACCTTGATTTATTGTGGTCAACTATCCATAGATCACGCAAGCGACCGTTCTTCCAATGAAAACTTGTGCTACACCGCCACCAAGCGGCGGACGGGCCGAACAGCAGCGGCAGGGTGCTTTCACATGCTGTCGTGAGCGCGAGTGAAGAACAGAAACTCCATGTGGACACGTTGAACCACACAATCCGCCATTTGTTTCGCGTTTTTTTTTTCTTTTTTTCTCGCACTTGCTTCCGTTGGATGGGGACTTTTTTGTATTGTGTTTACCTGAGGCCAGCTTTTGTTCGGGACGGTGCTTTACACAGTATAGAGAAAATATTTCCTCTCAAAAACATATTTTTTTGAGCAATCTGGAGACACACAGTTTCTTTATTCTCACTCAGTATGTTTAGATGTTATTATGAGACCAGCAAAGAGTAAATAACTAAAGGCTTCGGCTCTTAATTTAATCCATGGCACTGTGGAGAAGGCCACCATTTACCCCTCAATGTTAGGATATAAAATGTACATAGTAGGCCTAATTGAAAAGTTACCTCAATAAATTTGACAAACCAAGTAATTATCAGATTTTAGAGACCTTCTTTTTGGATATTTCTTTTCTGAGAGTGGTGAGGAGTGGGTTTGGGGGACTTGTGACTTCAGTACTTCTAAAATCGTGGCTACTGCTTTGCTTCAAGGGCATTAATTTATGTTTTGCATGGAGTTCCTACCAATATCTGTGACCCAGTTTGGGAGCCACTCCACTGAAATGCCCTCCTTCTGTTGCTGCTTCAACACACAGTTTACATGTTATTTTATGTTTTAATTCATTATTTCTTCAGTCAAATGTTAAAATGAGAACAGGAAACAGAGGAGGGATCCCACCATGGTTGCTTTTTTTTTTTTTTTTCCTAATCAGAACCAAAGGATGGAGGACGTCATACGCTGTACAGATGGTAAAGCCCTTCGAGGCAAATTGTGATATTGGGCTATAAATTAAAATAGAGTATTATTATCACCACAAAACAACAATTCTGAAAGCACATTTTATTCTTTTGTAGGATAAAGCCTCAGGACAATTTGAGAAAACCATGAACACTGCTGATATGCTGCCAGAGGACAACCATGACTCACTACTGTGTTCCTAAAATTAGTTAATGGGTTTATTGTTCAGTTTAAGCCGGTGCAAGGTGGTTGATTCTTACAATAGATCTGACTGCACTCCATAGCTTTGCAGATTCATTTTAAGACATGTATCAGCCATCAGTCAGGCTCATTTGGCACAGTTAATAGAGGGTAGGGGGGGGAAACAACCAAACAAAATATTTCTCATTTCCAGTCTGTGCTTTTACAACAAGTCTTACAGACACTTTTAATGTAAGCAATAATATGCAAGGCCAAACAAATACAGAAAACCCATTCTGCTTAAACATCAAATGAAGTGGGACCATACAAGACACAGATTCAATCAAGCTCACTAAAGGGATGTTTCGCCTGATTTTGTCCTTTTCCGAAAATTCTCTCATATCACTCAAAACTACAAGATGAGGTGTGTTCATTTATCAACAGTGTTTTAGACACAGCTAGAATAGATCAGCTTCATGGCAAGGAATGTGTTCTGCTGTGACTGCAAAGCTGCTCTGAACTTCCATAATTAAATGCTACATCAGATCACAGGGCAGTTTTGCACAATACTATGAATCCACTTACATTATTGCAGTATTGGATGTCTCCTGTTGTCCTTGCTTTCAGTCACACTTCCCTTTTCAGTCCATTAGTGGATATCGAAAACACTCATATTCTATTTTGCTTCCCATCTTTTGGTCATCGACATGGTGGAAATACTCTAATGATGTCTTGCTGTGTAGGTTTGAACAGTCTGGGGTTTGAACCTAGTCATGTCCTAACGATGGAGCTCATAACAAGACTTCACTCATGGAAAATTAGAAGATATTATAAGAAAATTCAAAAAACTCCATACAATGTTTACAAAAACCCTCAAAAGAGAGGCAGGAGTCACTGAAAGAGGAGCGGGAGTAGCAGTTACAGGAAAAAAAAAGGGGAATAAAACAAGCTGGAATACACAGTATTTAGGAAAAAAAGCATGAAATGAGCTGACTCTGGAGGAACATTAAACACTGAAATCATCATTCCTGAAATTTTAAAATTACACACCCTGTACAAAACAATCCGTATCAATAGGCACTTCTTAAATAAGGTCTTTTTTTTTGTAGTTTATTTCTGAATTTGAATCTTTTTCACTCAAAATGGCGCAGCAGGGCAACGATTCTTAAATCAAGGCGCGCTGGACGACTGGCGACAGGTAAAGCTGAATGATGCATTCTGGTCCTGGGGGCGTCCAGCTGGGAGGTCAGTCCTGTGTGGGAGCTGGAAACGCATATCGTGGTGGAGGAGCTGGAGGAGGTGTTGGTTGGACGCAGCCACACAGGGGAAGATGGTTCTTTGAGAAGGGGGTGATAGAAGGGGCTGAGCGGAAGGTGTTTATGAGGACTTCTCTTTCCGTGGTCTGGGTGAATCAGCTCCGTGGGAGTTCACTCCATTTACTCCATTGGCTAAAAACAAAGGACACATCCAAATGATTTACGTTTCACTCATTAATGGTAGCGCATGGGGATTTAATAAAGCATTTCAGGAAGAGAAATGCAACATGAAGGTGTTGTGACATGTATTTCATGGCTTGGGGAAATGTTCAGCGCAGAACTTTGTGCTCGTCGCTCACCTTTGTCTTTCTTTGATTTGCTCTTGGAGGGAACTTGTTTCTTTTTCAAGGTCTGAGCCTGGGCATGCTCTCTCCACCGGCGCAGCTGGAAGTTGATAAATTTCCACATCATGAAGGCCTGAGTGAGGCAGATGGCGGCCAGGACAGTTATCCTATTGGAGAGGAGAGAAACAGTCGGTCATTAAAGTAAATAAAAGTGTATAAAGCTGGTGCTGGTGAACATCTCTCGTTCTCTTCTACAATGGAGCCCTTCCTGTTTGATTGTTGAAACTTGGTGCTACATGGTGAGTCTACAAACAAACTCCTGCTCTTTACCTGATGGATGATTTTAATAATGACTTAAAATGCTCATTTAAACTCCACTTACCGAACAAAAAGAACATTAAAGTTTCCTGCAGCCAAATCAAAGCCTTGGTTCTCAGCTGTGGCGAGGCCAAAGCCCACGGTGAGGACAGACAGGGACAGGGTGAGCAGCCGTCCAAGGACAAACAAGACGGCCCATATGGTGAAACTGGAAGACGGGAGGATGACCGTGATTGGAGTTGAGTCATTCCTAACACAGGCCGTTAAAAATCTGAAATCATCAGCGCTGCACGTGAGAACTCACCCCGTTTGTCTGTTCTCGTTACTGAAGTAGACCAGGCGGGAAACGTGGAACAGGAACTCGACAAAGTAGTGCAACACAAGCAGGACCAGGCCTAGACGGTTCAGACTGGAAGACAAGGAGACATGATTCCCCTTTATTACAACTGACGGGAACAACACAAGGGGGGGGTGTGTTTGTACACTAGCGGTGCTAGTGTACAAACACACAATCACACACACATAATTTCAGGCTTTCTTAAGTGGCAGTTCTTACTTGAGAACGTAGGCGCCTGCAATGTGGACCAGGTACAGGAAGATGTACACAAGCTGGCGTGGAATATCCTCCTAAACAGTAAACACAAAGGATGGGAGGCCAAAAACGGTCAAAATATTTACAGCAGCGTGGCTCAGCACGTAGAATTAAGAGAGTATGATTCTTTGAAACAATGCAACACGGCCAAGGAAGTCAAACAGGATATAGCCTCAGGGCCCAAACACAAGCTACTGTACGTCATGCTATTCCAAAACGATGGGCCCACCACACACACACACACACCACACACGCGCACACACACACACACACACACACACACACACACACACACACTTACCTTCTTTGTCTTCTGGAAATACAGTTCTGGGAGAGCGTGTAACCAGTAGCCCAGCTGACAAATGAAGTAGAATTTCATCTGGAATCTGGAGGAAATCAGGAATTATAAATAAAAAGTTTTCATAATTCAGAACCACGCTTGAAGTTTATAAAATAACCAATAAAGTAGTGTGTATGTGGCATAATTCAACCACAAAGGACAGCATCACATGACCTTCACACGCAACAGGACAACTTACGGCATCAGTGTATGGGGATAACCCTCCCACAGGGTGACCGGATTGGACAGGAAGTTTTCCTAAGAACAAAAGAAGCATGCAAATTACACTCATGGGCAGTTTATGGGCTTAACACGTATGTCAAGAAGAACAGCTCGGCTACTGAACTCACAGAGAGCAGGATGCTCGCGCCCCAGCTGAAGGAGAATAGGTAGAATGCGCTGAGCTGGCCCGACTCATTGAATTTGCTGTGCTTAGTTTTGGAGAAGTGCTTCTTCCTGTTGATTTTCTGCAAAGACCAACAACAATAAACAGTGCAGAACTGTGCGAGATGGAAGCCTGCGCGCTCAAGTGTGTCTGACTTACATCCAGCACGTACTCCTGGATGATGGCATGCATGATGATGGCCACCAGCATGTAGAAGAAGACAGTGGCCAGGTCCTTGATGCCATGGTGGAAGTGGTTCACAGCCGTCTCATCGGGGCCTTTGTAGCATGCATCGAGGTCAGACAGAGTCATCACAAAGAGCGTGATTAAATAATATATGTACTTTTATCTGGCAATCGTTCACATCTAAAACACTGGCTGTGCCCACTTAATGCAGGTTTTGATGCATGAGCTGCCAAATGCAATTCAGACATGTGATTCATCTGCTTAATAACCTTAATTCCTGCGGTGAGGTGTTTGGATTACAGAGTCTTGACTGTGCAGTATTACTCCACTTTGAAAAAAATAGTCACTGGCTGTCTCAGCACAAAGCCTCCTCTGTCTTTCTAAAGTTTCATAGCATCTATACAGCTTCCAGCTTGGCATCTGTGAATTGTGAAACACTGTGAACACTGAGATGAGTTGCAGCAGAGATGCAACATGAACACAGTTCGCAGCAAACAGCTCGGGAAGGCCTGAGCGGTACCACATAAGGAAATCAATCTAATCACCTGTAAAAGGCAGCACAGACAAAGATAAAATACAATGGTCTTATTGAATTTGCTCCACGACAGAGTGATTTAGGCGCTGCCTGCTATTTGCCTAATTTATACAAACGCTGTAAATAAGTTACAGCGCTCAGTGAGTGGCAAGGTCCCTCAGATAAGAAGTGAATCAACAGCTGGCAGCTTCCAGCCAGAGTACAAAAAGCTCTGAGGTCGAACATTCCTTCAACAGTATCTGAAGTTGGCAAAGAAACCGTTAACCTTGGAATGAGCAGAACTTGAATTGAGAGGCCTATATTACACCTTAGCCCAAATTCACCCGGCACAACCTTGCCACAAGAGAACTTTATAAATCAGGCAGACTAAATTTAGCTGCAAAGGGAAAAAAAAGGGCTCTCAAATGGGTTTGTGTAAGGCCACGCAAGTACCGCTCTAGAATCCAAATGAGAGGCTTCCAGCCAGACAACTCTACAGAAACACTGCAGTGTATGTTAAAGCCTAAATTTGCTGTATTCATCGTGAACTCGTCATCATCTGTTCTCATTATAGGTCTTAAGATGACAATTTCATGCTTAACTTACCGTTTGTTGATATGGTGACATTGTACTGGACAGTTATGAATAACACTGCAAACTTTGAGGTGACCTGTGGATGTAAAAAGGGGATTAGTAATGACAGCCTGCGCACATGCACATTTAGACAAGGTTCACACCGCATGCATTTTTACTTTTTAATCAAACAGGTTTCAAGAGCTCCTCCACTTTATGCACACTGAAACTTGGTGTGCTGCATTTTTAAAACAAAGACTCCCTGCAAGACTGAAAATGCAGTGACTGTAGCTGTGATTTTTATATGAATACTGATTATTTTACAGCAATTTTAGGCTGATGGTACACAAAGATAAGACAAAAGTATCAGACCAGATGGGGATTATGCACTATTGTTTGTTGTGAGTGAAAGGTGTGATAAAGCACGGCCAACTCCTTCTTTTGGGGTTCTTACGAATAGAATAAATACAATAATTGAATGAATACATGACTTGCACAGGAAATAACCTTTTAAGATTAAAATTAATCATTATTATTATTACTGTTACTGTATAGGGGTAAAATGACTGATGTGTGACGGGCAATCCAATGTGATCCAGCCATGTAAACGTACTGCAGCGACTAGATCAAGTTAGCCGAATTGGAAGGTTAAAATGGGAAGTTGCCTACTGCTCCTTCAGAACAAAAGGCCTGCATGGACAACAAATTGAAATCAAATACACAGAAGATATTCACAGCTTAGCTAAATTGCCATAAATACCTATCATTTGAGCCTGTTTATGCTACCATTATGATACAACACACACACATCGCAAAAGCTGTTATTAAGGCATTTTATTTTGTAAAACAAAAACCGGAAGTGGTCGAAACTATGGCCCCGATGGCGCTAATGGCGCTGCTTTTTACTGAGGATGAAACATGTTTGAAATGGAGCATAAATATGTGTGAAAGTAGAACAGCGCGGAGCACAGAGACGGACTTTATGAACGGAGTCCGGCTTGTGGGCCCGCGGCGTCGAGTTACATTTAAAACGCCGCTGAGCTCCAAGGACAACTTCCAGTTTTTGGTGCAAGCGGGTTTCTGTGATGACAGCCCTCTCAGTCGTTGTATGATTGCCACGTAACACATCTACGCATAAACTAACCCAAGTCCAGAAGGTTGCACAATACTGTAAACAGCGAGACTCACACAAAACTGCAAATATGCAACATGATGAGACGTTTCTGTTTATTCTGTTGCACATGAAAACTTTAGTTTTTAGGATGAAACCGCGGGCCTGTGGACGAGTGATTTGAAATAGCGTTTTCAGCATGGGAAGCAGCCAGATGGAAAGTAGACGCTGGTTCCCACCTCGCTTTCATCCACACAAAACTGGGATGTGCGCGAACGTAGTGCCAGACTACCTGGATGAGTTGGTGATCTCGCAACCTGAGAGCAAAAGCGAGGCCATCGCGCACATAAAACTTTCGATCACAGGAGGAAGTAGAGTGAAGAATAGATCAGACAGCCATGTCAGTTTCCAGGGGGAACAGATGGGGAGTATTCGGCATCTTGTCTACCAGCAGCCGGTCCGCTGCACCGGACGAGCATCCCCGCACGACCCGCGATTAAAACCCATTCAACATGTGGACCGGACTCACCTCAAACATCAGCCCGAGGAGGAACACCATAGCAACACAGGAAACAATGTCTGCATGGTTCTGGATGACAAACTCATGGCTCAGCACCGGCGGGTTCTTGTTGGTCTTTTTTCGGATCCCCATGTCGACACGACTCGGCCCAACTTTTGCTCGGCGCAGCGCAGATGTAATCGGTTTCTGTCAGAAATTATTGTTATCTTTCTGTGCGAGGACGCTCAAAGCTCCCTCCTGCTTCCTACAAGCAAAGGGCCAGGCAGCAGTTGAATCTGGCGTGTCACTCTTCTGCTGGTGGGAGGGTCCACGGAGAGAGAGCCGCTGCGCCTGACCAACGAGACCCTTTACGCACAGGAGGAAAAGCGCTCGGGCTCTCTATCGCCCCCCAGAGGCGTGGAGTATGACAGCTTTTAAACCTGTAGAACGACTACAGGCCATTTGCCTGTAGATGCTTTACTTTCTCTCACTTGCTGTATGTCTTAAAGAGATTTCTTTTTTGGAGTTACTGGTCAAAGTTGTATGTATTCCGTCTCCAGGCTTTCCCACCTTTGACACTCAGTATAGTGATAATATGTGTGTGTGTGTGTGTGTGTGTGTGTGTGTGTGTGTATATATATATATATATATATGCAAGTGCTATATATGCTAGTGCAAGAATGACACCTAAAAAAAAAAGGGGGAAATGAGTTAACACATTTTCACTTCTTGTTCCCTTGTCTCAACGTCAGCAGTGGGTTTTTGCATAGGTTTTTGGTTAGATGCCGGTGATAAGATCTGTGGTTAACACAAGTTTAAGAGATCAGTAGGGTAGGGGACAATGTGAATTATTAATATTAGAATGTGATGATCTTGTACATTGAGGGAAATGGTTATTCATTTTGTTAAGGATGACTGGACTTGAGAGGCTTTACGGGGAAACTACTGGGACTCCCCTTAAAATGGAAAATGTGGGAGAGTAAAACCTGAAAATGGCGGTAATGTAACATCATGCATGAAAACTGCTGTAAAACCTCAAAGAGGAAGAAGCTTAAGAGATGTTCACGTTTTGTTCTACAACATAAAATATGTTGAGCTTCATGAATTTTGAAGCTTTCACATGACACTCATCTACTCTCTATCAGTCTGCTTCAAAAACCTTGTTTTTCATGCTCTTGAAAACTATTCTAACTCAAACTTTCCAACTTGTAGACTCACCAATTTATAGTGTGTATATGTGTCATGTGATAGGAAGTTTGGTGGCGGTGACATTGAAAATAAAAAAATACATCATCCTCGCAGCACTTTATATGAAGCTACGGTTATCTTAGCATAGCATAAAGCCTGGAAACGGGAAAACATATAGCCTGGCAAAATCTACATACCAGCACTTGTTATACCTCTTTTGTTTAATCCATACAAAAGCGAAAGTGTAAAAATGACACACTGTGTTTTACAGGGGGTTATTCACCGGAGGATTTCTTGGCTGCTGGTTGCCTGTCAAACTCAAAGTTATGACAAGACTCCGGGAAGTTACTGCACCATTCCAAGAAATAGGCCGGCACAAAATTCCCCTGTTTTATATGCATAATATTTTCCTTACAGATTTGAGAGTGGTATCTATTTTCTCATCTAACCATGTGCAAGAAAGCATATTTCCTATAATCTTGACCTACTCCTTTAGTCACAGCTCTGCAAACTAACTGCAGACATCAAAAGCCAGAGGCAGTATGTGTTTCAGCTTTGCACACACCATGCTCATACAGAGGGAGGAACAAGGGTTCAGTGGATTGCCACAGATCAGTTTTACCCCAGGGCCTCCGCAGGTTAATCCAGCAAACTATACACAAATTATAAACAAATTAACAAATCTTTAAAACCTGAATCTTTGATCCAGTTCATACTGAAACTTCATGATCTCAATTCAGCTGCATTTGAACTTGCATTAAGGGATGCTTTCATTTATTTGAATGCATAAAAAAGAGTCAGTATACTGACTCACTAATGTCAGTTACACAGCAACAATAGCTAAAGTTCAGGAATATTAGCTACTCATGAGCTACTGGTCATACCAGACCAAATAGAGCTGGAGCAGCAAAGCCTGCTGAATTGAGCAAGGGTGAAAATGTGTTATGTATTCTTTCAAAAGTCATATAAATGAACATTTATATTTCGTTGCCTTGGTCAAAATATAGCTACAATAATTCATTTATTAGTGTATGTCAAGTTTACATCATCACGTTATTGAAAATATGAAGTGCACTGCAGGGTTTCTGGTCTCAGACAAAGATATTCCCGCACTTACTGTAAGTACTTGAATTACAGGAAAACTGCTGTGTGAGGTGTGGCGTCACTCTCTCTGTTCACACTAATCAGACGGTGACACCTGTTCCCATGCTGACGCTTCTGCTTGTAAAATGAAACAACATATCTGGGAGACATTTCATCACTGGCTGGCTGATGTGGAAGCCACACACACACGAAAAAAGCAAGGAATTTGTATCACACACACACACACACACACACATGCACACACACACACACACACAGGCACAAGATCTATTACGCAATCACATTTTTCCGGTTTGACTGTGCGAGTGCAGATTGGTGTCGCTGAGGTGGAGCTTGTCATGAGTTTCAAGGGAAGAGAAAGAGAACTCCCTCGTACAGAAGTGCTCTGCTTCTGACTGAACAACGCTGTCTGCCATGGACATGATATACTGGTGAGTTCACTTACTGTTTTTTGTCTGTGTGTGTTTGTGTGCACCTGTGATCTTTGTAGGATGACAATCACTAATAACTGTATGTAATATAAAGCAGGATGTGGTCAAATTGGGATTTATATGTGAGCTCAGAATGAAGAAACTTTATGAAATGTTATAAATGAACACAAGTGTGGCTTTATTTTTTTGAAGGGAGGAGAATATGAATGCCGTTTTGATCGTGTGCTGGCTTGAATTTGTTTGCCCTTAGATTCGCCCTTTGTCTTATTACCAATGGCATCTCATTAAACAGTTTAACATTATAGTGAAGCTAGAAGATGTAAAGCACATTCACATTAAAGAGATTTTAAAATGCTTTTCTGTGTAAGGTGTAAGAGAAGCACAGTGTGTGTTATGCAAGAGTTCTGAATGAGCCAGGTAGGCTTTATTATCCTGCTGATAATGCTGTTGATTATTTTTCTATCACATTTGTAAGCGTACCATTCAGTAGGACATCATAAAGTGCTTATGATAGAGGTCAAAGTGCAGCAGGCTGTGACACAACAGCTGACTGCAGTCATGTTGCATTTCAGGACTTCAACAGTCTAAAGCAATCATATGTTTGCATTGTGATAAATCTGCACATGACTGTGACGACAGTTCTATGTGTGTTAAGAGCTCTGTCTGTTTCATCATTCTCATGGTTTTTATCACACTTTAATGCTTTCACAGACTGACCAAAATGGCACCTGAACTGCTGGAGTGCTGCATGAAACTGTCCACATCAGCTTTTCTTCAGAACCTTGGAAAAAATACATTTCTACCCTCATCGCCGAGTGAAACCTTTGGTTGAACAAAATGCTTCAGTCAGACATTCAATACACTAAAGTGCGATGGTTGTTAACTATTGCTGGACTGTTTCTGTACGTGGTGGACATTTGGACAGACATTGGACTGGCCCTGAAATACTTTCAAGAGAAACACTTCGTGTGGACTGGACTGACTCTGGTGTTTGTTCTGGCCGGGCTGCTGGTGACGCAGATCTTCAGCTATGCCTGGTACAAGGATGACATGAATGATGTTTGGATAAATCCTGAGGGAAGACCAACCATATCAGGCATGTCCAAAGGTGGACTCGCTGTCCTGCACCTATTTGGTTTCGGCATCTTCACAAGGTATTGGATGATGACGAATGGTGTTGACTGCTATAAAAGCGCTCCAGCTCAAGAAGGCACTAATTAAGTCTGGAAAATAACAGGGACTGCTCATGTACCCTGCACGCTGTGGCTCAGAATGTGCAGTATGTTAACAGCAGTGCTGTGGTATGATGGAATGTGCAAAGTGGAATAACCACATTTAAACTGCAGGAAAAAAAAAAACGTGCAAATGCCTCATCGTCTGTGCAGCATCAAAAGATGAATGAGTAACAAATGTAATGCATGGCGGCAACAACCTGTCTGACTTTGTTATGCGTTTGACCTGTTGCTGTAGGTATTATCACCTGCTGAAACGAGGCTCCAAAGTGATTTGGACGACAACAGATTCCTACACGGTGGAAGAGAGGAGAGAAGCGCACCACAACCTGTTTTGCCTGGCGACTGATCTGAGCATGCTCAAACTGTTTGAGTCTTTCCTGGAGAGTGTTCCCCAACTGCTTCTACAGCTGTACATAGTGCTGGGCCATGAAGAGTGCTCAGTGATGCAGTGTAAGTAGAGGCAGAAAGTCACATTTTCTGCTTATTAACAGTGTTGTTATCTATACTGCCTGTCTGTTTCTTTCAGATTTATCTATGGCGTTCTCCTTCTTTAACATTGCCTGGGCTCTGGTGGACTATCGCCGCTGCCTGCGCAGATCTCTCCCCCAGACCAGGGAGATGCCCTCTGGCCTCCCCACAGCAATCTACCTCCTTTATAAACTGTGTACCATCACCAGCCAGATCCTCAGCTACACCCTCCTCCTCATACTGAGCACCTACACCACAGTAGCCCTCACCATCCTGTGGCTAATGGCAACAACCTGGACACACTTGCTTCAGACCAACTTCTGCTCATCCCTAGGCCTCGAGTTTCTGTACCGAGCGGTCATCGGAGTCATCCTCACGTTCACCTTTTTCAATGTCAAAGGACAGGACACCAGAGTAGCCATGATCATCTACTACTCCTTCTATTCTTTAATAAACGTCACGGCTCCTTTGCTGCTGGCTTTCTTGAAGCCGGAGTTGCAGATAACCACGTTTTTGCTGACAGTCAGCGGTTTAATCTTTGGATTTTCCGTGCTGGGGCTGGTGTGTCTCCTGCTCTACTACCTCCTCCTGCATCCCAGGGGGATGTGGCGAGAGGCAGATGAAGTGGACGGCCTGAGAAAAGAAACAGAGACCACAAAGAGAATAAGGAACTTTTTACAGCCTTAATAAGGTTTTTATTTTTAATCTGTTATCAAGGCTGGTAATGGCAGAGGAAGGGAAACGCAGCATGTGCAGAGACGTCATCTTGATATTGTTTGCAATGAAGTGCAATATAGGTTACATTTTATTTATTCTGGTTTTCATAAACTCGTCGACGTATGTTGTATTTATTCTTATTTTATCTATCTCTTTAGATTGCTTGAAGATATTATATATCACTGCGACTGAGGCAATCCACTAAAAATGCATTGTAGCCAAATGAAAAATTCTATTATGCTCAAATCATTTGGTTTCTCTAATTTTGACACTCAGTAATAAGCATAATTGTTATATCGTATACTTCTAAGCTATTTTCTTGACTTGTCAGCCTGTAGCACATGTGCCGGCCACTAGGTGGTGTTATTGTCTAGGTTGACTTTTAAAGGTGAGGTCGTTTGCTGCTGGATTCACATTGACAAACTTATACAGAAATATTTTTAGTCAGAAAACATGCAGCAATATTTCAGGCCCAACAAACCTTTTCTAATTACATTAATGCCTTCTTTAATATTTTCAGTAACATATAGCCTAAAAATAAAAGTGCTTGTTAATCTTTAAATTCTAAACTGTTACTGTGTGATTTATGAGATTCCTTAATTAAATTATTCAGTCCTTTGTTTGAACTATGCTGAATGTTGCTTATGCAAGCACATTAAATTCTTGTTCTTTTTCTACCTCTTTTCACCCATTAATTACCCCCACAGAACGTCTCTTTACCTTAAAGATGGTGAAAAATGATGACAAAATGCTTAATTGATGCCCACAGTTCAGTTCAATAAGACCTGGAAAGCATTCAAACCCTTTCTCAGCGACATCCTGCTGACCGTGTATTAAACTATAAATGTCAGCTGCGACGCTGATCTTTCTCATCCCGATCATCTAGAAACTCAAAGGTGGCAGCTAACCTTTTCCTCTCAGAAATGATGAACACAGGGGTCACAGATGAGCTAACTAGAAACAACAAACCTGTGCTAATTTTGTTTTGACTACCAGCAAAATATTGTGTGAGTCAAGCTGCAGAGCTGAGGACGTTGTTTCTTCCCGGCCAGGGCAGGAGGGAGGTGGGGGTGCTCGACTGGCCCAGTGTGAGCTCACCTGGGAGGAACGCTGACAAACCGCCGAGTCCAGAGTGCACAACGCTTGTTGGCGCTCAAATACACTCAGCAACCCCCCCTCCTTACTTTAATTCAGCCAAACTCTGAGACTTTTTGACTTGTTTACTCCAAGGGGCCACTTTAACTTTCATCTGTCAGTTGTGCTCTGTCAGAGGCACTCCATAAAATGACAAATTTAAGTGAGGAACTTGTGTTGGGGAGGAAATGAATCAGTGCCAGGTAGTTACCACACAGAATTCAGTTTTACGGTGGAGCTGCAGCGGACAGACTCTAACTCTTTGACTCCTCTTTCTATGCATTTAGACTGAGCAAAGGCATTTGTTCTACATAAATAGCTATAGAGTATATATATATATCTCCAGGAGTATTAGATATACAGTGTTAATATACAGTAATCAGATGGACAGAATCCCAAAATGATGCTGATAGCTTACCTTTGCAACCAAAAGGAGGATACTGCACCTGTAGGCATCATTAGGGAGATAATAAAATGACTTCATCCTTTGCATTTCAGATGATGGATGCTCCCCTCGCTCTCCCTTCCACTGAATATATCCTTGGGTTCAGTGGACTAATGCGATGTAAACCTGCCAAAGGGACTTTTATTGGGAGAAGATGCATGTGTCCCGGGCTGAAGTCCTACGCGGTCTCTCCCTCTCTGTCTTCCTTTGCTTTTGTTGAGCTACACACATGCTTTTGGCTGTGACTCACCACTGATAGCACTGCCAGGGAGCAGTCACAAGCCATTGGGAAGAAACGTGTTGAGTAAAGCATTACCTCTCTCCCTAAGAGAAAACAAGCAGAGAGAACCCTGGCGTTGACAACCTCTCTGTAATTTCCACTTCTGGCACCGAGAGCTTAATACCCAGTAATCTCTCGCTCTGATCTCACTGTAATGCACCTCCAGAAGGGCTGGAGAGCATGGTGAGAATCTGAGAAACTAATAGCAAATCATAGATGATGATACATGACAGTACAAGATGAATCTCCGATGCACCATAGGCCTTCATTCCGCTCAGCCAAGGACACAAAATCTTGTGCAGAACACTGACCACTGAAGAGGGGAAAATGTGCAAACACAGAGACTTGTAAACTCACACTGCCCTCACTGTCAGCAGCTCCGTTTTGTCTGATTGAATGGCGCTCAGCGTCAACATAAACAACCTTGACCACTGACCTCTCTATAACCATCACTAGCTTTTCACCAAATCTTATCTTTTTGTTTTCCATCACCACATCCTGTAACAGCCGGTCAGGAGGGGGGCATTCCTGGCGTACGCCATCCCCACAATTTGTACAGACACAATAAACCCAGAGAGGCAGGCTGTTTTTCATTAGGGCTTCAAAGTCCATATAAACTATGATTAATGAAGTCCTGAGATGTTGTATGTCTTTAATTATTATGACTTGACTGCTGCACCAGTGCCGCGGATGCATTAGCAGTGTTGGCGATCTGTACACATCTGCCTGGCTCGTTCTGACATGGCAGCTTCGCCTCATTCTTGGAGAATTTCCCGAATGTGGAGGAGGGCGGGAGGCGAGTGATAGAAGCCCCCCCCTCTTTTTTTTTTTTGCAATGGCACAGAAGTTTCTTTAATCACTGCACATGCACACTTACAAATGAGTTTGGGCAGTGACAGATTGGAGAGCAGGCTGAGGATAATTACATGCAGTGGGCTGGTGTGTGATCAGAGCATGGCATTGCATTACCCAGAGGGTTCTGTAAATAAAGTCCTCATGCAATGAATGAGGATATTGTAAAGTGCATTATGCTGGGTACAATAGCCCCACCATTGTTACAATTTCGATTCCTGCTTCAGAGTAGCTGTTGGTGTAGTATGACAAGAACTGCAACAAGGGTTAGGGTTAGTCAAGTCAGCCTAGGCTTAAGCAGACAATGCTGTGGATGAGGGCAGTTTTTACCATAAATCTGACATAAGGCACCAATTACCTACAGTAACTACACATATATAGAGAATTATCTTTAGGCAATAAAGATCTTTTTTCTCTGGGGCTTTAAAAGAACACTATCATTGAAATGATTTTTTCTTTACAAAGAAATGTGTCATGTCATAGATGAATACTAAGTACAGCTGAGGCTGATGGGGATGTAATTAGTTTTGCAAGTATGTTTAAATAAAAAGAAGCACATCATCCTTCGGGAACAACAAACGTATGCTCAAAAAACTGCATGACATTCCATCCAGGCATTTCAGTCTTGACCAAAGTGGTGGACTGACCAACAGACTGAGTCAGCCAACAAATGTCCGTGAAAGAGCTGCAGCACTAGCACGACTAAAAGGTGAGACATGCATACTGGAACTACTCCATGTGCGTTAAAAGCATGAAACAGGTAACTGGACTAGCCAGTATCTGCACAGGCTTTGTGATGAAAAAAAGCCTCTACTATTTTTATTACCCTCACATGTCAATGGAGAACACTCACACCTGGGAGCTGTCTGAAACAGCCGCAGCCTCAGTCTCGTACTGTTGTCCTCAGAGCAGCTCCGTTGGGACAGTTGGTGTTTAGTGCTGTTTGGGAATGTAACAATAGTTGCTGTGGAAGGAAAGTACGTAGTTAATCACCTCCTGCTTCCAGATTTTCCCAGCCAGTCCATGGATTCAGCTTGGGACTTACCGGTCTATTGAAATACACTGACTGTTTGACTGTAAAGGACCAAATGAATTCCTAAACAGTTCTTTTTGATGAAACCAATGTAAAATAAATGCTAGCCAAAAATATTTCCAACATGCTATCTTCACAAGTCGGATGAGAGCCGTCTTAAAAGGGCTTCAAAGAATTGTTGCAGTGATTAAACTACGTGTACTCTCTACTCTGCGTCATGTCCAGACAGCGGGGTAGAGAAACAAAGAGCAAAGAGGAAGCTCATTTGTATAATCCTCATTTAGTGCAGCCGGTTTATGTTTCACAGTCATGGATTGAGCGCTAACATAATAGTGCTACCCATCCTAGCCCTCACACGCAGTCTTTCACACAGACGTACACACAGATAGAAAACAGAAGCCATGTTTGTGTTGGGCACGCTCCCACAGCATGCAGGATGATGGATTATAGAGTGTTCCTGTTTATTTATGCTGTGCTGGGTAGAGGAATATGGGCAAAGACCTCATGCATACAGCCTATGTATGGCAAACACAATCAGCCGTAAAATACGATTGCATATTATGAATGAGAAATGGGTTCACACATACATGAGCATGAAAAGCACCGGGCTCCAATCAAACACACATACATACACTCGTCTTTTTGCAGGGGAAGCTTGTCTTGATTAACCTGGCCGGGGGAACCCGACATGTTTTTCCTTTTACGTCATGGCCTGTTCCCTGACTGGCTCAGTGGAAGCCATCAATTCTAGTTTGTCTGCAGTTTGTCTGTTTGAATTTTTTGCTAATCTGTATTATTCACTGATGGCCTGTTGGCCTTGTGCAGGAAGTGCTGAGTGAAGACTGTCGTGGTATTTATTTCACTCAGACATCATACATCATGCTTTCTTTTTCTTTTGCAAAAAAAAAAAAAAAAAAAATTGCATCCCTCAGTTGGACCGCCCTCGTCTGCCCTTTGCCTTTAAGAATGAAAGTTTCTGCGTTTTGAAGTCTTACATGAAAAATGCTTTAGAGTTGCAGAAGGAGAGGCTTATCAGCATGATCCATGAAAACAGAGGAGCTGCTCCAAGCATCTGTGACTGTGCGACTACGAGGGACAAATGTTTTTCTCACATACAGCTACTCTCTGAGCTGCGTACAATACAGCTTATCACCCCCTTGACAATTTTCTGTTTTCTCCCAGTATCAGAAGGCTCACAGACCTTGAGTGGAGGAAAAGATGCTATGCCTGATTATAGCAAGAGGTCAGGCCTTTGATGCTCCTACGGTGAAATTTGTTATATGTTAAGCCAGTGCTAATGTGATTATGGACATTGATCCATTAAATCTACTGTAAAAATGCAGGCTGCACTAGTTTTGAAGTCGATACTGAGGAGAAATGTGAGAGGTACTGTGAAACATTAAAGACGCTTTGATGTAATATTTAACCCATCTGCAGCAAACGGGGTGAAATGTCCATAAAACGCATTTTGGGCCAGAGTGAGAGGGACAGGCCGGTGTGAGAAATGAGATGTGTGATTTTTCTCTCCGGTCTCTTGCAGTGCCGTTGCAGTGTGGGCATGAAAAGGGGCAACTGCCTGTCACGATTACCCTGGAGGACGTTTTATCAGGGCAATAAAATCAGGCTCTGTGTGGCTGGAGTACAGTGTGGAACTCCCCTGCCTCCCAGGATCAGCCTGAGTCTCAGACAGTCACCTCACTCCTCTTTCACCATGGGAAATAAGGGTCAAGTTGAGCCCAAGTTTGCCCTTAAAGCAGTGAAACTGAGGAGAAAGTGTTTAAAGTTTTTAGGCTGATTAACAAACTGCTCAACATTCATTTTATGCCTTTTTGGGCTGATTATTTTAACTCCAAAAATCCCATAGAACCTACAAAATAACTAAAAATACAACCAACTACCAACAAAATGTAGACTATTATTTGTACATTTTTATTAATTTGTCAAAGAAAAATATTTTAATTATTTAAAGCTCATATAGAAGTGAAATGTATCTCCGATTTGAAGGTGTCTGTGTTATTTTTATTGAAAATCAATAAACTACATAGATTAATGGACAGTTTGACACATTTAAATATACGTTGAAGTTTACTTAAATAAATTCGACTAGTATCAAGCAGGCATCGTTACTGAGATTTGTTGGCCCACGGCTAGCTAGCTAGCTAGCTTTAGCCGTTCCTCTACTTGACATGATTTAGTCTCAACCTCATTTTACTATGTCCAGTGTCTAATTGAATATCAAGACATTGATTCATCTAAATTGATATTTTTCCTTTACAGATAACAACTAACATCAAGGAAAAATCAATATGTAAATGTAGTTTTGGCTCTAGCTAAGTCATGGCTATTTCAAAAACTATCTTAAAGGGTGTAATATGGCATTATATAGAACAACAAATGTAAGAAATTCAGATTCTGCTCTTAATCTTAATATATTGTAGCCTAGACATGATAGCACAATGATTGTGCGCTAACGTCATCACTTCGTACCTCTAAAAGGAGGATGAGGGTTGAGGATGCAGAGTGTAACTGAGGACTTTAACCATCTCTTTACCAGACCATGAGGAAATGACTTAATTTAATTGTGGGTTCACAATAATTTCCGAGAAGGTATCCCAAAGTGTGTCTTTCTCATTTGGTAATTGTAATTTGTTCAGTGCATTGGATCGGGTAACATATACTGTATGAGACCACCAGCAATGTACTGTATGAGTCTTTATCTGATTTCATGAGCCTGCCATGAACAGTTAATGCTGTATAATGTTGCACTAACGATGCCATATTGTGCATGATCAAACATTTGCTGATTGATTGAGAATCACGCAGATGATTAACTAAGTCTTGACATATGCAAGTATTTGCCATCAAGGAAAGTCTTGCCTATGTAGGAAAAACGTTGTTTTTTTTATGTATGAAAGGTGATCATAATTAATAATCTTCCTTCATCCGAGAAGAAAGAGACACAGATAGGGCTTGTAGGAGTGCTGGTGTCTGTCCACGTTCATTTGGGTGTCAAAAAGCTGTCAGTCTAGCGTCTCTTTGGGATGTCCACAGTGCACGGCCTTTCACTTTGGCCCATAATGCAACAAAGGTGTTGTGACTGACTAATCTCCTTAAACAGGCTCCCTGGCAAAGCCATGGGTTCACTCCTGGGCCCCACAGTCTCTGCCAGAGGAAACTTGCAACCCCCCCCTTCAGATCCCAACTCAGATAAAGCACACTGATGACATCACCATCTCCTCCATTTTTTTTTTTTCTTTTAAAAACCATCCCAGTGGCCTTCCCTTATTAGCATGTGCAGTGTAGCGGGCAGTGGGAATAATAATGTGTTCTCCCTCTCGCACCGACTGAACTATTGGAGTTGAAACCACAAAGCCCCAGGCAGCAGCCAAGCTAAATAACAGTCAGGGGGAAGATGGTCAAAGCATCACAATTAGAGGCAGTTTACTTTGTATTCTGCCCATGCCAGAGGAATCACAGACTATAATTTGCGCCAAAGATGTTTAAGAGTTTATGTTGTTGGAGAAATCTGCGGAAAGTTTATGAAGGTCTGCGATAGAGGAGGGCGGTCAGAGGTGATGCTGGGTGAAAGCTGACCAGTAAAGTGGTAATGATGCAAGTGCCGTTTTACACTGAACATCCACTGGAGCTGGAAGGAATTCAAGGGAGTTTGCGAGTTCAAGGAACATACGAAAGAGCAAAGAGGCGGAGAAGGAGTGCATGCCCTTTTCTTAAAAGGCCAGTGGGGAACTCACACAAACACTCCCCTGTGTCCCAATATTAACAAATTATTCTGTGATAGGAGCTCTAACTTTGACTTATGATTATTATTGATCATTTTATGAACCGTGTGAAGCAAAAGTATACTTTATGCCACCCAAGGGTCCTGTCCAGGCCGGGCTCAGCCATATATACCCAGAGAGGACTCTGAGTTCAGGCAAGCACATGTGGGATTTCCACCCCCCCACAAACACACACCAGCACACACAGAGTTTCAGCATTATTATGAAGCCTTGTTCAGGATTTTTGGCAGTCGCTCATAAGGCCCTTTGCTGCTTTTGTGACCCACAGGGTGAATTAGAAGAAGAGGTTTAGTTTTTGAGAATATGCCCCAGCAGGCAGCTCTGAATGGACCCTTCAGGTGAGATCTGCACCTGCATTGTTTTTTTAATCTTTCATGTTGGTTCAAAAACAGAAAGCAAATTTCTGATTAATCTGAACAATGCTTGAAGACTAATAAGGACTGCTATGATATATTTATTCCCTTCATAAATAGAATTAGGCAACAGGCCAATATCTCAATGGTACTTGAGAAAAACATATCTGAACAATTTTACTCTTCAAAATTCAAACTTGCTCTGATGGGCCACGAAACTAGACTTTTATACATGTAAGTTAGACAAAATAATGAGAATACCTTAAAGCAGAATGCAGTCCAAAAGGGAGACATCTGTCACAAATAGAGATCAAGTTTGACCATTTTTACTTTATCAGATTCTGTAAAATCACAGTGTGCACCTCCACGTCCATCCCTCGCTGTCGATAAAGTAAGAAAACCCCATTTAAAACTCCACCTATTAGTTTAAAAGAGGAGAGGCTTTGGGAGTTAGAGTTATGTTTACTTTGATTGCCACAAAAACTTTTGGTTTATTGCTTAAAATTCAGTTGTGTTATTTGTAATCAGTGTCCTCCACATGTATACAGACTATTCTGAACATGTTCCGATGTGATGCATGTGTCATTTTATACAGTTAGAGACTGTTAACTGCGTGTCAGTGGCTGATCCGTGGCCAGTAGATGGCGGTATATGTACATGGAAGTGCCGTCCACCTATGAGCTTTGAGGCCCAGGCCTTCCACTGCTCCCAGTCACTGGCTGCCGCAGTGCGAGCAGAGGCCAGCGGCCACAGAGACACCTGATCCGGCCTCATGACCTCCATCACCACTCGGCACTAATTAGCCCTGCGGCCAACTCCTCACTTGGACTCAAGCAAACTGTCCTTTGCCTAATTAACTTTTTAATGAATACATTTTAGCTTGAGCGAATAACCCTCTGACTCAAGTTACTTCGATGTGCAAATAGTTTGTTTCAGCATTTCGTTTTTCTTTTGCAAATAACCAGAATTGGAAATGCATCGTTTAGATGTCACACTACAAAACGGACAACAAAATTAAATGTAACGTTTAACTTAAAAATATAGAGATGATTAAAGAGGAAAATGTGAAGTTAACATTTTGCTGGCAGTAATATTACAATGCCGATTGCTTTTCTTTCTGCTTTTCTTTTTTAATAAATGAATACATAGAATAAATTGGTATCAGCATGTTATTTCTTGTAATTAATACAGAATAGCTATTGATTATGACGCTATAATATATGGTAAAATATCAGAAAATGTCTAATTCTTGTTGTTGAAATTTGCATTGTATAATGTAAAAAGTTCCACCTTAAATCTGAAAGCGTTTAAACTGCTCAATCTGCTATTTTATATTTAAATAATTTCTAAATGATTGATTTTTATTCCGACTCGCCCCTATTAGAGCAATTAAAGTAATTATCGCATTATTATAATTCAAGGCCGCATCTAGTGAAGCAATTTAACATGCAACAGCACGATGCTGTAGTTTATTTTTTTTTAGAAAATTATTGCTATTATTGTCATTATTATTATTTAAACATGACACTGTCGACATGCCGAAGCGGCTGAATAATTTACCACAATATTATCTATCGATCGGCTGCAGAGAGGAGGTGATCCGTGCGCAGCTCTCCGGTGTGCAGCACTATGAGCTACAGTAAACGTCTCACTCACTGCAGCGAGGGATCAATAATCCCGGCGTATCGGGACAGTGGGGGCAAGTCACATGACGGCAGATTCCAGCAGGACAGGGCCAACCTTGACACTAAAAGGACTATTGAGTTTCAAGACAGCGAGAAGTTCAGGTTTCATACTTACAACGAAGTGGCCACAATTAATGAAACCGGAAAATCACAGTTGGTTGTTGGTTGACTACAAATCAGCTACACAGGAATTTGTTGAAGCAAGACATGCAAATTTAAAAGTCTGAACAGGCACATTTTAATTTTTTTTTTTCAATTATTTTTAAAATAGCCACTGTGTGATCGTATTAAAATTTCAAATGCTCACGAATGTGCAGAAATTAAAAGCCCCAAACAGCTTTCACCTGAAAATCAAAAGTAAAAACGACTTTCCACTTTTGATTCAGGTCTGACACCACCGCTGTCTGGCCTTCACTAATGTTCCCACCTGTCCTGGAAATTGATAAAGCTCTTCATCTCACTTGCATGCTGTGCCAGGAAGTGACGGCCTAGTGCTCCTACTTAATGATTTCCACAGGATAGGCTGCGCATGACAGACGCCAGAGAATCAGCCCTCATCACAACACACGCACACACCAATACTGTCTATCAGAGGGATACTGCACTTGGTCCAGCGCGTCTCAGTCTTGCCTGTGTTTGTATAAGCTTGATTTTCACAACTGGAAAGTAATAGCCATCTGCCCAAGCAGGCTGGAGGGGTATCATATGTGAGCAGGTAACCGACGGCTATTAGGATCACACACACTTGGTCCTGAACTCGTCTCTTCCTCTCCCTCTCTCTCTCTCTCTCTCTCTCTCTCTCTCTCACACACACACACACACACACACACACACACACCTTGCAAGTTGCTGCAAGAGACACAGAGGAAGAAAG
The DNA here is from genome assembly GCF_051107435.1 of Chaetodon auriga. NCBI lineage: Eukaryota > Metazoa > Chordata > Actinopteri > Chaetodontiformes > Chaetodontidae > Chaetodon > Chaetodon auriga. The sequence goes on from NC_135094.1 coordinate 10,324,479, forward strand.
ACAGAGCTGAAATATAGTGCAGGCACTGGTGAGACAGACAGATGCTCATATAGGAGGACAGAGCCGGTCAGACTGGCCAACATAAATCCAGGACGCGCTCACGGCCAGACTGACAGGTGAGTGGAGTCGGTCGGGTCCAGGTTAGCTGCATTCCCAGGCCTCGTCTCTCCAGGTAGTGTGGGAAGGCGACCTACCCCCCCACGGCTGCCACCCCACACCCTCCCTCCGGCCCTTGCTCAAAGGGCGTGTGCGACCCCGTGATGACATATGACCTCTTCAATGGCCCTCCCGAGCCGCATCTGTCATTCCCCACAATCCCGCTCCCATTTTCATCTCAGGGTAAGCTCGAAATTACAGGAAAGAACAGTGGAAGCTTCCTCTTGTCCAGCCAGATTCAACGCAGTGGATTTGCGATAGGAACAGACTGTAAATATGCACTGTGTTTACTTTTACGGCACATTAAGTTGAGAAGAATGTTCATTTGTGTTGAATTTTTCCAGGTTTTTACGTATTTTTACTTTTGATTCTTGCCAAGAAACACACGTTCTGAGTTTGCGTCTTTACTCAGCATGTTAAGTTGTGTATTTGTGCAAAATTCTACTATTTTTGACAAGAAAAGAGAACCTTCCCAAGTGCATCACTAATTGAAAAAAAAGGAGCTGCACATTTTAACATCTCATTTATTCAGAGGATACAGGGAGCGCTCATTTATTCCCCCGGCTATCTGTAATGGTCTAATTACCCTCTAAAAGCCTCTCCATTGGCGTCTATGTAATGAGGCCCCTGTAGACTACAGGTTGACATAAGACTGCCTTCAGCTCACTCCCGCTGCACCTTAACCCCCCCCCCGTGCTCTCGCCCCATCCAGCCTCAAGGGCCCACGGCGGAGCGACCAGCAGCGGTCCATCTGCACAGGACAGCACAGACGGAAGCCATTGAGGTGGAACATACAGGAGAGGTTCTGACAAGATAAAGATATCAGGAGCAGACAAGGGCAAAGGAACATATTGATGGAGAGGGCCTCTCTCAGGGCACGCTGACACCAGATACCTGCTATTTAAAACAGTGGTTTCGCTTGCTCATGGATTTGTCCATGCTGCAGTGCCATAACCTAACTGGGAGGGCCATGAACTCTCTCTTTCTCTATCTCCCGTCTCCTCCGCCCCCTCCTCCGTCTTCATCCTCTGCGCCTTAACCCTCTTTTACACAGTGTCAAGCAGACAAACACAGTCACCCCTTTAACTGCTAATGCCGCCGACATAAGGCTCCATCTTTGGCCCCTAATGAAATCGGAATATGTGTTATGGAGTTCCAAACTGGATCGTATTAAAGCGACCCTCCCCTGTCTGCCCCAGACTCTTCCTCGCGGCTAGATTCAGACTTAACCATTAGTGTTGCTCTAGTCTTTCAGTGCGGCAGGGGCCCCAGCTCAGCCTTGTCTGGCTGAGGGCCAATGCCCCTCTGAGGACGGATGCTGGGATCCAGTCTACCCATTGGCCATGCATTGTGTGGAGCCAAGTGACAGTGAGTCTTGGGCAACAGCTGAAAGACGCTGGCAGTCTAGATGGGGGGAGGGTTCAATCTGGCTTTGAGCTCTGCCTAAATCTCACATAAGTGGAAACACAAAAAATGTAGCTGCTGGCTGGAGCAGAAGTTGAGTTTTTAGTACCAATAGTTTTGTTCCACTTTGGATCTTCCAGGTTTGTAAAGTACCTGGATTCACTAAGCTTTCTTCTCTCAGTGTACACATTACTGTTAAAAAGTTTGGTATCACCCAAATATGCAATATTTTGGATAAAAATGTAGACTTTTTTTTTACACCAAGGTGGCATTAAATTGATTTCAATAGAGCCATTATTAATGTTGCAGCAGGAAATTATCTATAATTCATCATTCTCATGAAACTGCAAAGCCCCATTTTTAGCAGCCATTACTTGAATGTCCTGATGATAAACTCTTTTAGCTCATTTTTCATTAATCATGCATAAAAATGGCACCTCTGGTCAGTTTATATGCATCTGTGAATAGAGGCATCAGGTTCCGTGAACATTTCTGGGTGATTCCAGTTGTTTTTGGTTTGAGCCTCTTACATATTCAACTTTTCTGACCTGTTTCATTGTTTCATTCAGCAGGCAGACATCCCTCCCAGCCCATTAACCCACCCCATCCTTCTACAGTACACTGCCCTTTCCTTAACTTGCCCCCCACCAATGATTAGCCCCTCCCATGTCCCAAAGCCCATTATAGCAACTCAGTCTGTTTCCCCCGTCACCAACTCTCCCAACTCCTGCCTCCCCCCTCCCCGCCTCCTGTCACATACCCCTGCCCCTGCCTTGTCACACCCCTCTACTGATGGATGGTTGGGGTCAGTGGTTCAGCTGTGGAGTTCAAGCCTGCGGGCTCCATGGGTTCCCCCTCAACCCACCCCATCCCTCTGCCTCCCCCCGCCACCTTTTACTACTCCGACTCTCTCCTCCCTCTCGGATGAAAACAATGTCAGAAACCCAAAGCTGGGCGCTCAGCTGAGAAAACTCATAACTCTCCCCTCAGCGCCCACCTTCCCCAACACTCACTCTTAACACTTTCATTCCTCGCTGGGCCCTCAAATAGACCCGGCTTACTGGGGCCACATAAATCACCGGAAGGGTCAGGCTGGGCCTAGAGTCAGGCCTCACCTTGTACTGAATGGGAGGAGGCAGGTCACTCACTGTCATTGCACTGTGAATTATCTCTTTATAATGACGCCTCTTGGCTGTCTGTGAATGTGTGTAAGCCCGCGTGTTGGAAAAAGTGATTTTTTTTTTATAAGAACTCGTCAGCTTTAAGTTTGGCCACTGAGTCAAATTAGAAGAATTGTTTTTGCTAGTTTTGGCTGAGAGTTGCATTATCTCACTGATCTCTTTGTGGTGCTGTTTACTGTCTGATTGCTTGGACTCACATCAGTGGAGCCCCAGCCGTGTAGCTCCTGATCACCCCTGTCCTAACGACTCCACAGCGGGAGTATCTGGAGAGTCTCAGATCCTAGACCTGAATCCAGACTGACACACACTCTGCTCTTATGCTAATCACAATGTTTAGGAACATTGAACCGACAAGGGGGGTCGGGACAGGGCTGGACAGGGTTTGGGTGGGAGGCCTGACAAATTCCAGTAGTTTTGAAACATGGCAATTATCAGCATTAGCCTGCACCCCCCGACCCAAACCGCCAAAGTGAGCGGAAATGGCAGCAATCAGGCCCGATTTCCCTCAGAGATGCTGGATGGGCTGGACACACACATCCCAGAGACACGGGCCCTCAGTCAGGGAGGGAGAGCAGCACCAGAGCCCGGCAAGCTCCTGACAGATGGGAGCTGAACGGGGCAAGTCCTGGGGCTGACAGCAATGTTGCCAAAATTGCTCTTGGATTGGCTAACAATTAAGATATCAAAAGAGATCACGGCAGCTCACTGACAGCTGCTTCAATTGTTTGCACCTGCTCCTCTGGTGTTCTGCACATGTCTGGCATGGATTAGGCCGACTCGTGCTGGCCACATTTCACCTTTCCACAAATGATTTACTCCAGAATCATCCTCCTGCCTCACTGGCTTGTTGAACACACCCTGTAGCTACTCTCCCGTTTGGAAGAGCGGTTGGGGGGTGGAGCAGCATAATGGCATCATTATCATTGTCGTTAGCAGCATTGTTATGTATCCCCATCTCTTCTTATACTTCTGTTTAACTGCTCCTGTGCGGTAGATGCCTCGATGAATGTTCCAACCTGAACATGATACAAACAAGAACTGAACACTTTCCTGTCTGTTGTGTACACACACAGTCTGCCTCATGTGTAACATATGTGTGGGGTTGATTTGTGAAATCTCAGGGGCATCAGTGGCTTTTCAGCACACTTGCAGAAGACTTTGATAAGCCTGTGAAAACTGAACTCTGGGTTTGAAGCCCTGTCGTGATAAAGGAAGCCTTTGTGTGGTGCGCTGCTGCTTGCTGGTGCCCTATCCCACTAGGCAAGGGATGGATGGACGGACGGATGGCCAGACTGATGGCTACATGGATAAAACAATGTTGAACCGGTCCAGCTCACCATACCTGTTCTGTCGTCCCTCGCAAGAGAGGGGAGTTTGCGCACACACATCAGGGTGGAGTCTGCTCAGGTGCTGTTATGATTGGTCAAGAGATATAATGTTTTACTGGATCTTTCCTTGGTGAGCGTCTTTTGTCCTCAGACATCTGTTTGTGTGGAGAAGCAGCTGAAGGGTGAAGAGTGAGCAGCACCTGGGAGGAAGAACCCCGCTCACTCACACACATGGATGCATGAGCACACAGTCATGCATTTGTGTGTGTGTGTGTGCATGTCTGATTATAATGCATGCAGCTCAAACAGGGCAACTCTCTCCCATTATCTTTCCATCAGCTTTAGGCTCCATTAAAACTGCCCTCCCCTCAGCGCACAATAACACCAGTATTCTCTGTGTGCTGGCATTGTCCAGGTCCACAGTTGCCCTCCTCTTTTCTTTTTTTACCTAACCGAAAGCTTCCTCTTTGTGTGTGCATGCGTGCGCGCCGGTGTGTACCAACAGTACTGCTTATGGACCCGTAGACAAGCCAATTACCAAAGTATGTCCCCAAAAAACAGGAACAGGAAGGAAGGATGTGGAGGTGGCAGCTGGTACCACCTTACACAAGCACACACACACAAGCACAAACACACACACACCACTCCTCCCCTTGTCAGGGCAAGACGGGGCCAGCTGTACCCAGTGCCAACCCCTCTGGAGCCGGGCCAGTCCCGCTGGACCCTCAGGATCGTATTCTGGTGTGGGCCGTTGTGGCTGGTTGGTCCCACTGTGTAACTCTAGCTCTGTCTCTGACACAGTACAGGTATGTCCCCTGTGGCCCAGATTACCAGGGGACTGTGTAAACAGCCCTGCTAATCTGAGGAAGTATCCTGTTGGCATATTTGTGAAGCCTGCCTCAGCGACAGGTTTGGTATTTCATTTAGAAAGCCGTTGTGGGCATCATAAGACTGACAGTTCAAGAGGGAAATTCAGCTCATGCAATTTTTCTGTTTTTGTTTTTCCAAAAACAAACAAACAAAAAAACAAATCATCACGAGAACCAAAAAAATACTAAAAACTTGTTTTGAATGCAGTTTTTTCACACATCATTCTTTTGCTCGTGGATCCATTTGAACAAGTGAAATATGGACATTATAGCTGAAAATGACAATAAATTCGTGATATATTTGTGTTAGTGATTCGAGACAACTCTAACACGTGAAGAAAGGCAGAGAAAACCCTTCAAACGACCTTGCCAAAATCTTTGTATCACCTGCCTTACCTTTTGTCATGGAGAATTCGGGTCCCTGCATCTTTAAGTCACTTTAATCTGCTAACAGCTCGGGCCGGGGCCACTCGGTCATTTCTTTGGCCCTCTTTCCATTGTCCTATATGTCATCTCCAGGCAGACACTGTTTAGATATTAATGCTGCGTGATGAGATGGCCTCCTTACAAGGCTGCCCTTACTGGATAATTGATCATGTAGTGAATGACAGGATGTGGTTCAGGTTTAGGTCTTGCTGCTCCACCACAGTGACATGATCAGCTTTTTTCTTTAGGGCAAACCTTCATAGACAAATTAATGTGGACATTGGTTGACAATTTGCTAAACATTAAGGCGGGAATATCATTCATTTCCTGTGCAACAATCAAGGCATAAATGGAGAAAAAAAAAACAGAAGTTAATGTAAAATCCTGAGGGACATAAATCACACATTAAATAATAACTCTTACTGTGGAATACAAACAAGTTTAAAAATCTCCGAGTGGTTTCTCTGATGACTTTTCTGCTGCAGTAACTTATCCTGGAGCCAAATGAGAGAAATAATGAGCATTCTTTTCTGACATGAGTGTGTTTATAGGAGCACAACTCTAGCATGTAAAGAGAGACGTATGGAAGCACTTGTCCTCCTCGGAATAAAGTAATTAAGGATCTCTCGCCACATTTTTTTCTCCCGCTCTCAGCCAAAGAACGTAGCTTTCTGTATGTCAGTCCATCATCGCTGCAACTTGACATCCTGACCCGGACATTTAATTTATTGATCTTCATTTTATTCGGATGTAAGGGCCCTTTGCTCTTTTAAATTAATCCAGGTTAATTTGGCTGGGTCCTCTATCCCACCCAGCATGAATGGGCCCTCTGTTGGGCAGAGCTGGCCCTGGCCACCCAGTTATATGGGAATCTGCAGTGAATTAGAAAATCTGTCAATGCGAGAGGAGCTACGCTGCGCGGATATGCCGTGTCACTCCACCTGTAAAAGAACTGCTCTTTGTCCATTATCTCCCAGGCTTACCTGAGGAGAGTTAACCTCGAGGTCAATAACATCTCCGTGGTGTCTCATGACTGGCTGGGCCTGGGCTGGGGGTCTGAGGAGAGCCATTGTTAACACGGGGGCTGCAGACCCACACTTCCTCCCTCTTTGGCTCTCCCCATCAAATACCTCTGGGAAACAGATCTGTAAAGAGCAGTGACGGGAGCCATAAAGATGTGATCACTTTCACAGGAAAGAGCAGCCACTGTACTAGTTTGTCTTCACTGTGGTTAATAGAAACGGTTCATTTCTTTAAATGAAGTTGCAGCATCGGGGTATATTCCCTCAGGATGTAATTTCTTGGCATCCTGCAGAACTTTTACCTTGAAACCCTTTAAAGTTAGCCTCATAATTACACATAAGATATAACTCCACACTAATACTCCACCCATGGACCGCTCTGTACCCCTGAAAGCAGGGATGTGGAACTTTTGGCTGCATGCTCCCTTCCTCTTATTTCCCCCTCTTATGTGATTCATGCTGTTCTCGAGCAAGGTCTTTGTAGTTAAGCATGCTGGTATTCAAATCTTAAGCGTCCCAGATTGGACTATAATTTGCCTGCGCATATCTATTGCTCTCCCCATAATCATCCACATGGTAGAAATAATTGTAAGATTGTAGGAAAGTTTTAGGTATAATGCCAGGCGAATAACAACTATTTTGTCACAGCAGGGCAGCATTATTTCTCTCAATCCCACCCCTGCTGTGAGTAACAGGAAAGATATTTATGTTTGCAGTTGCCAGAAATAGATTTAAGATGACCAAAAGGAATAAACTGACCTGCAGACTAATTAAAGAAATGTACTTAAGGCTCTATTATGACCGTATAAACAATTAGAGACGAGTCTGCAGCATTAATTTGATTATTTCCAATTTTGCGGAGACCTTATACAAATTGACGCATAATCACAAGTCAGTTGAGGTAGTCTGTTTTGAAATGCTCCTCTGTTTAGATGGAGCCATTTGAATAGGATTTGACCTGCATGTAAATGGTGGGTTAGGAGAAGTTTACTCTGAGAGCAGGCAGGCAGGTGCAGAGGACAGGAGAGTCCAGGTGTGCTGCCGCTGACAATGACACAGATCCACTGTGCGTGTTGCTGTTTGTCTTCCAGCTACAAACCAGAGGAATATGTCATTTAGCCTTCTAGAAAACAACTTGGTTAAATTAAGTATCACTTACTCTGCTCATTGCAGTGATACTTTCAGCTTTATAGCCTGTGCAACTCTCTGTCAGAGCACACGATGAACAAAGGATTTGCCTAATTTGGGTGGATATTTTCAAGTCAGTCAAGCGTTTGTCAACAAAGGCCAACAAAGCGAGACAGACAGCTCTGCGCTACGCGAGCTGACAGCAAATTAAACAGTGCTGGACTGATTGCCGCTTGCTGTCCAACATGGATTTGTTTTACCAAACAAAAGCAGAGACAAATGTCTTTTATTGAGGTGCTCTTGGGAAACATGCCTTCTTTCCCATGTCAAACACAAGCATGCGTGCCACGGCGCTGCAGCACTTCAGCTACGCTAATCAGGTATCGATCTGTGTCGTAGGACAGAGGGCCCTCTTTGCCGCCGCTCCTTTTCTTGGAAAACTATGTTGTCATTGCATTCACTAACAGCCCCGAGGGGGTGGTGTGGAGGCAAGGGGAACATGTCGGGCCAAGCACATCACCTGTTCCTCAAACCAAAATAGGACACAACTTGAGATTCAATTTTAGCAGCCAGTGGGGCTAACGACTGGTGATGAGTGATGATCACAGGCCTTCACTCACAACCAGCAGCCTCTGGTGGCCTCATTTCACTATACCTGCCACTTACTGTGGCCCGACACTATTAATAACCCTGGATATTTGGATTTGGTTGTCTATTCAGGCCTTATTTGAAATCATCCACACAGCAGAGGGGATTATCCTGTTATTTGTTGTGGAGAGGTAGTTTCTGTTTTATATCCTTTGAGGCTCAGAGGTTCTCAAGAAGTTTGCGCCATCTGTGCCTTCATATCTGAGATCATCTCACCAGTAACAATGGAAATTAGAGCATAGCTGAGAGGACAGGACAAGCTAAATCAAGCAAAGCCTTTGAGAAAGTGAAAAAAAAAGCTCGTATTTCCTTTGAAATCTGCATCTGAGTAACATAATCAGAAAGATTAAAACTCAAATAATCAAACTGGGCAGTAATCAAAATCACAAATCTTCCTTGGAGGAAGAGACAGATCCTTCTCCTTGATTTCAGCAGCTGCATCTTCTGCATTCAATTTGTGTCTCGTCTCGCTGCCATATTAAAACACAATAGACCACAAAACAAATATTTGTTTTTGTTTTCTCCCTGGAAGTAGCGGGCTTTGAAATCCAAACCAGCCGCCTCGTAGCTCAAACCGGTGCTGTGAAATCTAAAGTGACAAAGCATTTTTCTCTCTCTCTCTCTCCGAGACATTTTTTTTTTAACCTGCTAAGAGCAGCAGATGTTTCACTTTTTCATCATTTGGAAAACGTATACCTGCCTTTTTTCTGCTATTGTATATTTAAATCCTTTGTGAAGGCTTGTGGTTATTCGCGGTTGTAATTAGGCTGTTTCCATTAAGGAATATCACTGCTAAATAGATCCATTACTCTAGACCCTACTTCGTCATAGGAAAATGCCCGACCACCAGAGTGACTGGACGGAGGCCCAGCCTGGATCTCAGAACAGAAAAGACTCACACCTGAGAGAGACAGAAGCAGAACTGCAGCTCCACATTCAGGTTTCTGCTGCTTTTATGGGTCCGGGCAAGGTAGCTGCAGGCTAAGTAAGGTAACTGTGATGTCCTTCTTCGTAGCTATGTCCTCCAACACTTCCTGAGACGTAACTGGACCAACTGAGATATGCAAACCCTACAGGGGGTTTTGCAGTGGGGTCTTCTCCAAGTTGGACGACACGCCTGCATGGAGGCATCCTAATCAGACGCTTGAACAACTGCAAATGTGCTTATTTCCACACCAAAGGAGCAGTGGTGTAGTGCTGGTGGAGAGTGATGTAGCTCTGCTCGCTTGATCTCACCTCTGTTGTTTTGTAGCAGTGTGACGCAGTATAAATGACTACAACTGATAAAAATGTTGTTTGTGTGTATTATCAGAAGCCACATGACTCTGACATTTCGGAGATGGACAACAATAATTCTCTTCCCATCCATAAATGCTTTTAACGGACAATCAGCCGGGATAAAGACACCCATCATTAAGTAAATGAGGGCTACATTCAAGGTACAGTAAGTGGAGCCTTATCTAAGACACACATTGTCTTCTTAAGGACTGTGCTGAAAACTCTGACTCCTCTCCTCCCTGTCTGGATCACCGCAGCATTGACGGAGCTTACAGCCTGCAGCGTTTTTGTCACTGATACGGCTGCACTGTCCCCTAAATGGGTGACACTGACACTGAGATGTCACCTGGACTTTGTTTCTTAGCATGCCTCCACCTCCCCACCCTCACCCTTAGGGGTGATTCCCAGCCTCAGCTCCTCTCACTCCTCCCTTTTGTATTGAGAGACCAAACAATGCATCCAAAAGCCTGGAGGCTATTTTTACACCTCTGAGCTTTGTTGTCCTCCCTCCTCCCTGTTTTTGTGAAATTCACAAAATGACAGGGCCGATCAATTGCGAAAAAATATTTTGGGAACTTTGGAATAAGTGCATGTGGCCCACAGGGCTGTTCCACAAAAGACTGAAGGCCTTATTGTTGTTGTGTGCCATTATGGTGGCAGCCCATTGCGTGACAGCACTGTGACAACAGCTCCTTTCAGATTTAATGCAGAGTGACGCATTGTTGATAATCACGACCAGATTGAGATCCTCCATGCTGCTTGTATTAGAGAGCACTGCAGTTGGCATACGTTATATGGAAAAAAACACTCTTATTATGACTATCGTTTCTACAGTGTTTGAATTAGTTGATGGGAAGCACCCTCCTCAAAAATGAAGTATTACTGTCCATTTTAACCAGAATGAGCTTGTTTTATAATTATGGTGGGAGCGGTTTTGGAAGGTCTTTTACAGTGTGTTGATTTCAAGTCAGTTTCCTAAAAAAACATACAACTGTGTCACAGTAAACCAAGAACGCTCGGGCTGATGGACTTTGTTTAACTACGAACCTCAAGTCATCAGAAAATAATGTACCTCCTTAAATTCTCCAATGAATATAATAAATGCTACAGAAAAACGTGCCAGTCCACAGTTTACTGGTTATGTGTGAGTATATGAATTTGGCGCTCCTTCTTTCTAGCATTCTGCCCCGCCAGTGAAGCGTGCCTGTGGATTTTTCTCCTCATTGTTATTAAGTGCCTTGTATCCTTTCCCTGGTCTTAACCGTGATGACAGTGCTTTCCAAATCCCAATCATTTAGAATCCTGTAAACAGACCACCGCTTTCATGTGAGCACAAACTACACAGTGAATACCCTCTAATAGCGCATATCAATTGCTATTAGGACCAGGGGAAAAAGAAGAGAAAAAAACAAAAAAAAAAACAGGGAGGTCCGATTATCCCTGAGTCTCTAACAGGCCAAATAAATAGTACCATGTGAGTGATTTGGCCCAGATGGACACCCGAGTCCAGTGGAGTTAGAGTTGTCCAAAAACCATCAGAGTTTAGGAGGGAAGTCAGGGTACCTGCCTTACCTCAGCATCCCCTCATCATTAAGGGCTTAGTGTCCCAAATGGATTTTACAGTCGCTGCTCTGGGACACATGGAGGCTAGGAGCTGCTCGAGGCGCACAGCCCAATCAAAACAACTTGTGGAGTCAGAGGTGGACTCTTTATTGAAGGGCAATGGTATTACATCATTATGATTCGAAAAAGGTGGCAGCGCAAATCATAAGAGTCATCCAAATTACAAATTTTATCCTAGCTGGTATCGAGGTGCATAGAGCGCAAAGGTTTTGTGTAGCGAGATTTTGAGATTTCTACCACTAAACACAGTGGAGAGGAATGGAGTTTTGTTTGTGATGCTCACAGCATTGTACCAAATGTCAAGGCTTAACATTCAAAAGAAATATGACGTTCCAAAAACAATGTTTGAAAAAAGAGTCTTAACTCTGTTGACAGGGAGGTCTGTGGATCATCCAGAATAACAGGGACGCTGTCTCTCAAAATAGCTTTTCGCTGTCTGTCTGAACTGTTTCTGGAAAAGGAGAAGTTTTCAAATGTCATTTCTCAGCACTGCGAGCGCCACAAGCCAAATTCCATTCACCTCTGCTGGACTGGGTCTGAGGCAGAAATGGTAAGGGCACATGATCTAAGAAAAAGAGAAAACAAAACTCCTTGCATGGAGAAAGTGTTTTTGTAATCAGGTGAATCAACTCTTCAAATGTGTAACGTCCTATCACTTCTTTCTACAGGTATTGAGTGAAGATAAAAACAAATAAAACCCTGACTGTCTGCTCTTTAGATACCACCAGAGGTGAGTGAGAAGACATTTCAGAACAGACAGGGCATCCAAAAGAATGACTGTACTCTCAAATGCAGGTCCTGGCAATCTTCCCATCAGGGCAACGTTTGCCTTTACCATCAGCTTCATTTGTGTGTGTGTAAATAAGCCTGAGCCACGGCCACACTGGGCTCCGGCTCGGGCATCAGCAATGGAAATGAGCCACAGTGTGTCAACAGACTCAAAGCAGTTTGGATCACCTTGCTCATCCTACTTCATTTGGGATTTGCTGCCACAATGTTGACTTGACCACTAGCATAGCACAGCTTAAAACATCTCATGGGGAGACAGTAGAGATGAAACAGCCAACATCTGTTTACCTGTCAGCCGCAGTGACCTGCCGACATCAGTTTTTGTAACTTAATATCGCGCAATAACCGTGGTGACCTTATGCAGCAACCACCTTCTGTCACAGTGTCGCAGCGAGTGTAGAGAAGCCAAGTGAGTCCAGAGAAATGGTGTCCTGCTTCCTAGTCATGGGCCCGTATGTCTAAATGCAGCAGCACGTGGAAGTGGCTGCAGTGGAGCTGGCCGAGAGCTGCCCAGTCAGCCCTGTTTGTGAGAGATGGAGCCTGTCTTTTATCAGTCCCCATTAGAGGGGACAGGGGTCCAGTGTGAGTGTGTGCCTGCGTTTGTGTCTCTGCGTGCATGTGTGTGCGTCTTGCTCGAGCAGCCACATTAATCTCCATGAGTGAGCGCTAGCAGGTGTTAACCCATGTCAACCCCAATCGCCACGGCAACAGAGTCGTGGCACCTGGAGGTGTCTGTGAGGCTGTGTCATGTTTTGATCGTCACCCTCGCTCCCAATACACACACACACACACACACACACACACACACACACACAGAAACAGTTGTGTTTCCATCACTCTTGGGGACATTACCTTGACTTACATTCATCTCCTGGAGACTCATGCTAACATGAGTCTTAAACCAACCTTAAACCAACTCACCCTAAAACTCAATGATATGCATTATGGGGACCTGTGTTTTGTCCCCATATGGAAGACGAGTCCCCACAGCATGACTCAAATATATGTCCTCACAATGTGACTAATACATGTTCACACACATTAAAGTGCAACATCAAGATACAATTTGACTGACATTAAAGGAATAATACATCCTGCTCGTCACACACAGTTGTGCTCTTGTGTCTGTTTTTCAAAACGAGGCTGAGGCTAGCAACAGTTAGCTTAGCATTGAGACTGGGTGCAGGGGAAAACAGCTAGCCTGGCTCAACACAGAGGTATCACAATGAGCCTACCAGCACGATTAAGACTTTATATTTTTACTATTGTTTAAAGTGTACAAAAACCAGTGTGTAAAAATGTCAAGTTGTGATTTTATAGGCAGTTATTACTATTTCTTGGCTGGTAGCAATGACTTCCTTCTGGTTTTAGGTGCTGGCACATTGTATTAAGCTTTGGAGAGAGCCAGGCTTGCTGCTTGCTTTTGTTTTTTATGCTAAGCTAAGCTAACCCCCTAGCTCTAGCTTCATATTGCACAGACAAATATACTAGTGTCGATCCTCAAAGCTCTCTCTCTCCCCTAAGGAAGTTATAAAGAGAATTTCACAAAACCTTGAACTATTTCTCCAATGGTCATCTGTTCATTATTCTGTGTTATTCATTAAGGAAGTAAAATAAAAAAAAAAAAGAAGTAAAACCTTTTCTTAATGATTCAGTAATTTCCTGAAATAATAAGCAACAAAACGCAAGAACAGCACGATTTGCTCCAATGGCAGCATCGATTCATCCGCTCTAGGCCCTTAAGCACAAGATGAGACTATCTTTTGGGATCAACCTCAAAATATCTTCCTTACAGTGTAATCATTTCAGCTGAGGTCAAGTACTGATGGTTTTCGGGAGAGCTCTCTTAATGCACCCTTAAGTCCTCTGGCTCTTTGGCTACGTTCGTCTGGCAGACAGACGTAGGCGATGGCTTGTGGAGGAAATGCTTGTGGAGGACTTCAGGCTGGAATGTGGCGCGGTGTGCTCCCAGAGGGCCGTGCTGCAGAGGCCCCAGTGTGGCTGCCACACGCCGTGATTGCCAGGGGTCACCACTCGAGCCCGGACCCTTCGGCCCCGCGCTCACTACGCATGATTTGGGGTTCACGTGTCAGAATTTTTCTCCGTTCGCTGGCCAGCCCCCACGTTGTTCCTCCAGCCATCATCCTCAGGGAAGTCGGGGAGGAGAGTGTCAGATAAGCACATTCAGATCAGAGATAGAAAAAGAAAAATTAAGAACGAGATAGAGAGTGACATAGAGAGCAGTGATCTCGCTGAGCGCCGCGTTGCAGCGGCGTTGTTTACCTTCTGAAGGAGGTGATGGTGAAGCCAAGCGCAGCGAGCTAATGCTGGGTGGCAGCTCTCTGAGGCCGGGCCCCCTGGGCTTTCTGCTGGCCAGCCCAGCTGTCATCTTTCTAATGATTTCTTTATTTTGCAGGAAGAGCTTGTCGCCAGGGGAAACGCGCCACTTCCGGCATGGGGAAACCCGACGCTGGGCCAGGCTGACGCTGGGACCCACTACGTCTGCAGCCACATCACAAGGGACCAACACACCCTTTCATCCTGCCTGTGTTTCTTTGCTTTCTTTCTCCCTCTATCCACACAGTCATCAGTATCACCCTTTCTTTGAGAGCTCCCATTTGTCCTTGGGGGGTTTAACTTTACTTCTCAGTAGTAATAGTTTTCTTTTGACTCCTAAATGATTATTTAGCATTCCATTTTGTAACACACAACAGTGGTGCTGCTACTCTGATAAGATCTCATTGCTATTTAACTATTTTCCAAAGCGTATGATGCCAGTCATCTTCCTAAATAGCTTAAATTTTATTCATGAAACACTTTAAGACTGATCATAAATCTTTTTTTTTTTGTAAAGGTAAAAGTTGAAAAGGAATATCTGCAGACAAACCATCACTAAGCATGACTGAATTTATTCGGCCCCTTTTGAAATTGTTGTTGTAACTTCATGGCGGATAAACATCCCAATTTCGATCATAATCGGCCGCATTAAAGTGTTTCTGACCACATTTGAACCTTGCGATTGATTCTGTAACGTATCTGAAATCCATTAGTGAGTTTGGCCCCGGCCAGTTGGATCGGGGTGAGCGGGGTTACGGGGCCCGCAATGACTGATCTCACCCTGGTGAAGCTTCTCTCTAAGGCCGAACTCACACACATCCCCAGAGCCCTCGCTTTCTTCCAGCCCTCTGTCAGAAACCTTCAGAGGGCCTTGAAGGAAAGAAAGCGAGCCCCCCCCCCCCCCCCCCCCCCTCCCCATCCGCCCTCCTCTCTGCCGAGTTGAGCATAATCAGGCCCAGCCTCCCAATCATGAAACCCAAGTTGAGTGCGACTTACAGCAGTTCCCCGTGCTTCTCTCCAGGCCCCTGCTGCTGATTGTTCCAGAAACAACAGATGGAAATTGTGAGCGTAAACATGTAAATATTGCAGGAGTCATGGCTGAGAGCAGCGTGGAGCAGAGGTCCTCTCCGCCATCACAGGGAAGCTATTACAACATGAAACGGAGCAAAGCCTTCAGAAAACAACCACTTTGTGTCAGAAGTGATAGCTGTCAGGATCCAACACACAGAAGCATAAACACGCACACACACACATAAACACATGCAGTCCAACCAAGCCGACATAAAAGAAAGACTGAAATCAAGTGTATGTGATTGGTTAGGGCTGAGTCACTTTTTGGTCCTCTAATCTGATGAAAACGCTGCAAAGAGTGACGGGAACAATGACACAATTTTGAAAAGTGAAATTATCAAATGAAAAACAAATAAAAAACTTCTAAGAATAAAAACATGTTTGTTGTGCATCTCACTAAAAGTATTCCATGTTGCTGAAAAAACTGGCTTAGCTAACAAAAATGGAATACTGTACGTGTGTGTGTGTGTGTGTGTGTGTGTGCGTGTGTGTGTGTCCTGTTTGTAAAATTGCTCTCATTTTGATAGATCTTAATTGTGGTCGAGCAATCTATATAGGGGCACCTGAGAGTCAAAACATGCGGCGCAGCCCAAATGTAAACATTTTTCGGAGGCTGATTGGTATCCAAACCACAGGACCGTTACCTGTCAAGTCCGAGCAGCGCTCGCGAACTTGATGAGATGTGCGTGTGTGTGTGTGTTTGTGTGTAAATATGCGTGTACCTACATGATTATGTATGATTGAAACCCAGGCCTGGTCGAGACACTGAAAAAGCTCTGGTTAAAATCAGAGGGTCTGCTCCGCTGCAGACTGACAGTGCCATCAGATCATCTACATTCTCACTGAGTTGGTTTCTGACAAAACGAGGGGGAAAAAAGGTGCACTGGCAGAGAGAGCCGACCTCAACGAAGCAGACGAACGCTTATCTGAGATTACATGATGGCCAAAAGCTGGCAGCTAACATTTGAAACTGGAACTGGAAATATATTTTCAGACTCAGATGAACAATATGAAAACTTCTGGTACTTAAATGTCCATGTGCATGTTGGTAAATCTCTTTAAACAGATATCTGCATGTGTATTTTGTTAAGTTTGAACTTCACAAACCACTAAAACTACAGAGAATGAATCAGTGACATTTAGGGTATTTAAGTAATCGATAACAATTATTTTTTGGTTTTGTGTGGCTTTGACTTGATTATTCTTCCCCATTGTTTTTTAATATAACACACATTTTGTAAAACTGTTCCTTATTTTCTCTTCTTTTTTTCATTGAAGATGTAACTTTGGATGCTTAAGACCTTAGTCTGTTTTTTTTTTAACATTTTCTAAACAACAAATTGAAATGAATGAAAATTATAGATTCATCTTTTTTTTTTTCTTTTGTGACAAAGATAAAAAAATTTTGACACAGAAGGCTGTCTGTTATAATATTGACATTAAACTGTGTTCTGACACTGGAAATTAATACAGTTTTTTTTATCTCAGCTCCACAGATCTGAAATCTTGAAATCTCACTCAGATTGCCAAAATATTTCATGCGAGAGGTTACAGCCTTCAGCTGTGGCTTTATGGTGCTCACTGCATAGCATTGCCATTGTGTTGTCTGGGAGCTGTGAACTCCACCATTAAAGGCCGGTGATTGACAGCTGTGCCCGGCCTGGAAACTCTGTTGGGGGCTCAACACTATGGGGAGGCTGCCATTGATATCCGTTGTGTAATTTTCTATTGGCAGGTGGGTGATGGCTGTGATTAAATCTGGGCTTTAGCCCCTGCCATCAGCATTATTGTGTCGGGATTCCCCGAGTCCCTGCACTGCGGATCCTCTGTCACATTCTGTCATGCCAGCTTTGGGCCCTGCCAGCTGGCCCCGTGGCACGGCATAACACAGACTATGTTAGCCCCACAAGGGCCCCCGCCTATGCTGTCTTTCACACTCACATACACACTCTCTCAATCATGCCTTCTCAAAACGTTTCCTCCCTTCCCCCTTTCCCACCCTCCATCACCCACCATTTAAAGCCCCACACTGTCATCCAGCAGCACTGTTTTATTTATTTTAGTCTTCCGCCATTCCCTGAAGCAGTGCATCTGTCCATCACGCTTTGCCGATCAGCTGAGTCCAGCCACCGACGGCGGGAGGAGGGTCACACCAGGTTTACGATGTAATTCGCGTGGGCGAGCGACGTGGGTGTTAATGATTACTGCTAAATGTCTGGGACGTGCAGGTCTGTTCTTGGTGGGCACAGCCTGGGACAGCGGCTAAAGGTCAGGCGTGCTAAAACAGAGACGCTTCCTATTGATGTCTGACTGGTGTGTTTGTTTAAGAGCAAGGAGGCGAGGAGAGCCACAGCCGCTCTCATTGGCTTTGGCTGAGGCCACTTTACCTCACACACATAATTGGGGAGGCTTCAGCATGAGTTTGAATCATCTCTAGGCCGTCAACATCATAATTACCCCATTTGCCCTCCAAACGCTGACAAATTATTCTGAGGTAATCTGACCTTCTCTGAAAGGGCAAATACAGTTGATTCAGTGAATTTGAAAACTTACAGGGAGAGAAAATAATAATTGCAAAATAGCAAAGAAAATGAGCTTGAATCCTTTAAATAGTTAAGAACAATCACATGCTAACAGTCTCTCTAAATGACTCTTCACATGATTTTATTTTCCGCTGATAAAAAAAAAAAAAAATCAACGTAACTTTGATGATATTTACTTTCTTACAGTCAGCTTCTTTGGATGAGACCATGAGTGTAACGGCTGGATTGCACATGCACAGAAACATCACTGTGGGCTGAGAGAAATAATGATTAAATTCGGTTTAAAAACATGTGGTTTGGATAAAAAAATCTGTCAGCTAAAAATAAATGTGGGCCCGCCAAATATGACTTTTTATGCTGCTTTTTTCCAAACATTTTTAAGGAAACTCTCACTTATCTGACCAGACTGTATTAAAGCACACTCATGCAAATAAACACATGCACCCAGGCAAGTATTTTGTACACATGCAGGCCTATGTGTTTAACTCATGCTTTAAAAGCTTTATAAAACTATATATACAGTGTATAACACACACCAGGGTGCATGCACATACTGTATGTGTGCATGTGTGTCATCTCTTACAGTTACATTAGAATATTATATTTCCACGCGGCTCGGCTGTCTCTCATTTGGTCCTCTGGTCGAGGTAGTTTACCGATTCAAAATTAGCCTGTGACACGTCAGGTGCGTACAGTATATCATCAGCGCAGTGACCTCCTGAATAGCGCACCTCATGCTGTGAATGTGTCAATATTATGAAGTGCTGTCATCTGATCTAATGGGGTCCATGTCAGTGGACAAGCTGTGACCCATGCCTGCACACACATGCACACACACACACACACACACACACACACACACACACACACACACACACACACACACACACACACACACACACACACACACAGGGACAGAGCCTGTGTCACCCTGCCTATTCCTGGCTATTGTTTTAACAAAATGGTTTACCCATGTGCAATTTGTTCAATGCTGTATTTGTGACTGGAGATGTATCTGATTACATTCTTCCTTGCCATAAGACTGCGGCAGACTTGGGCGCTCTAGCTCTGTTGACAGGAGCGTTTTCCTTCATATTTGCAGATTCAGTGACAGCGTGCTTATTCTGTCAGCTCAAAGTCGAGGCCAGAAAGAGAAATGTACTGCGGCCTCGTCAGTCTGTCCTCCGCCTGTCTTTAGAGCAACTTGTAAAGCAATGATCTGTCTTGGAACGCTGGAGTAAAATTAAATTCTGCGTGTGTGTGTGTGTGTGCGTCCACGCCCTGTATGGCTGCGTGCATTTTCATTTATGAGTGCACATGTGCGGACACCGCTGCGATGCCTGTACTGTAAAACGCCAACAAATGCCAAAACACACAAGAGACATTAGATGTGTGCTCAAAGAGGGCCTGTCTGCCTAATTTCAACACCGCCGACGTGGAAAAATAGATGTTAAAAATCATCATTATTACCGCTTGTTTTTATTTCATCCTGCTGCAGCACAGTATCTGCCATTGATGTTGCCTCCATCTGACTTTCTTTATTGTTTACCTTTAGTATCTATATCTGTTTACCTTGGGTGTGGGTGATTCCTTCGGGTGCTTGAAATGATTTAGCCGATGACCTCATCCAGTATACACACTTGTCAGCTGAAGTAAGCGTGGAATTAGTTCATACAGAACATATTGGTGGAGGTTTCTTTTTTCTGAAAGTGGATGTAAATGATATATTTTCTCACATAGTTGAATAGTCTGGGAGTCGGGAGGGTTGTCACAGAGGTAGCCAGCTCAGCTCAGCTGGCCGTGCTGGGAGACATGCACGCTGGCAGCTTGCTCATCACAGAAGGTAAGACTGTCAAGTGGAAGGGTGTCTGTGTGCCACATGAGCATACCAAAGCCGTGATGTACATTTCACCCGTGATCTTCTCTACAAATGACATTCAGTGAGATCCATGATTCATTTAACGCGTGAAATAATTCCGTATGATTCCAGTCCACGTGTGATCGGCGCACAAACACACACAGACTCGCACACGGGCCGTGCCTGAATCCCAACGGTAAAAGCCACATTAAAGGTGAGCGTTGTTATTCTGCCTTCAGTCCTGCTAGACTCATCAGTTATCCTCTATGGCCTCCAGGATGTCTGCCATCCCCTCCCTCCCTCCTGTTTGTTTTAAGAAAAATCCCACTCTTAAAGTGGGAGTACGGAGTGGGCGCGACGGACAAAAAAGTAAAAACACATCTTTCATGTCTAAATAAATCTGACAAAGAAATGCTTTATGAACTGCCACCTGAAGGCAGGCCTAAAAGCCACGGTGAGCAAAGTGGCCATAACGTTTAATCCAATTGGCTTCCTAGCTCCGAAACCGTCTTAGCAGATGGTAGGCTGTAATATGAAAGTTATTCACCCACTCACTACGGCAGTGCGTCTGTTATATCACCATGTCCTGTTATTCTTTATGGCTTCCATAGGCACTAAAGAGGAGAGAAGTTATTTTCTTTTCATTACTTCTCTCTCTTGGGGGACTGGGAGACTTGGTCCAGCTCTTCCCCTTCAGTCCAGAAATTCTTTTCAATTAAAGGCCTATCCTACCAGATGGTAGAGACATTAGGCCAGCGCTCTGTTGATGTGCCGCCCCTGCAGCCGATGGACAGCCATTTCATTTACCAGGCAGTAAATCTTAAGGCACCTAATGCCCCGCAGCACAGGCCGCCAGCGGACGACAACACACACCATCCCGGCCAAAGCGTTACGCGGCGTTCTGAACTTTTACCATGCAATCCTCCGCTCTCTCAATCACACATGTATTGTCTTTGCCACGGATCAATTAAAAGGATGAGGTCTAAAAAAAGGGGCCATTTGTAGAATGGACGTCCTCTAAGAAGCGAAACAGCAGCAGAGAGCATTGGAAGCGTGAATAATTTATCCCGAAACCCTATCACAGTGTTTGTATCAGTTTCCATCATAAAGCTTGGCGAGGGAGAGGGGGTGGAGGGGAATACATCAGCCTGTGTGACAGGCTCTGCAGGGAGGGTACAGTAGAGGGTCTTCTGGGCAACCACATACACATAAATCCACTGGCTGTCACCGGAGTAAGAGGATGAGAGGAAATGGCACAGTGAGAGCGTGGCACGGGGACAAACCTCGTGCATTCAAAAGAAAAAACAGCCTTTTTAACAATGACAGTCGAAGATTTCTGAAGCTATAAAGGCCTCTGCTGATAGTTTCATGTACTGTGGGGCCATAAACCTCCCGAATGTATGAAAGAACACCATGAACAAAAGCATGAAAATCATCAAATTTTACACCCAGTTTTTTTTTTTTTTTTTTTTTTTTACATGACAGCCACAATTTACAGCACAGTCTGCGCGCTTTTATTGCAGCACATGAAAGCACAAGAATCACCAGGTGATATTCAACTTCTTTTTAAAGGGAAAAAAAAGGGTAATATCTACTGCAGCTTCTGCAAAAATATACAAGGAGAAATGAGAAGCTTCTGGAATCACAATTAATTTCTTCCCGTCTTGATCTAGACTTTGTTTAGCAATGAGTGGTATGTATCTGTCAAAACATACTTTTCTCAGTTTGGGGAACTGGGATGAACTTCGCTGTGTTGTGAGATATTTGCGCCGTAAGGGAGAGGTCTCTCTTTGTTTTCCTTTGTGTTTTCACTGACATGATGAAAAGATCATTTTGCATTTGAGAGCGAATCTGCGCTGAAGCAAAGTCGGATTCCGTAATACATATACCAGACAGTGATTGCTTATCAGAGGAAATTGCCCGGCATGGTAAATGCTGCATATGTTTTTCTCTATATTGCTTTAGCCTGCTTGAAATAGAAGCATATGGGAAATACATTTGTCTTCTGAAAAGACACAAACATAAAACACCTTTTCTTCCCTCACCTGCAGACAAATAGACAAATAGACAAAGAAAGAGTTGCGTCTCTACGGAAAGGGGAACGATGCATGCTGTTTCCTGTAGCCTGTACAGCTGATTTTATGGTAATGTGCATGAAGGCCAGCTATTGTGTAAATACTGTCTCTACTGTTTCTTGAACATAAATGCACATTTGATATTTGATACCTGACAAATATAGACAGATTTACGTCTCTATCAAATGTTGGCTCTATTATAGCCTGGAATAAAAGAATAATTGTATAATATATTTACGCCGGGAAAACAGCATTCAAATGTAGTGTGTTTTGATGAAGGACATCATAGCTCATTTGCTACCCATTTCCTGTCACGTTTGGAGACTTGTAAAAACAGAGCTCCCGGTGAGTGAGTGAAAAGCAGCCAGTCTGAGCTCACCTCGGCTCTGTCCGGGCCAGTAATCACAGCCCGTAACTCCCACCGTTCCCAGCTGCCTAGGCGGGGAAGAGGAGCTGGGGACTGACTGGCTGCTACTGCCAGCAAGCTCACCGCTCACCGCGTCTGAAGCCTGGGCCAAACCTCCCCTGTCCCAGCGGAAAGTGCCATTTTCTGCAAGAGTGAGTGAAAGTCTGGTTTCAGACAGAGGAGGCAGCTTGTTAAGGCAGCTCTGCCTTTACCCGCTCCTCGTTCAACGGGAGCGCTGGGATGTTGGAGGAAATCCCACAGAGTTGAAAAGAGACTCAGTCAAAACAAAGGCTCCTGTCAGGGCCTGAGACCACAACCATTTTCACACATTGTTCTACCTGGTAAAGGTGGTTGCAGTCACTTTACTTATTACATGGATGGCTGGAGAGGGGGTAAAGTTAGTTTGATGTGTTTTACATCCAAGGAAAATTCCAGTTTATTGCAGTTTGGGTCCAAATGACAAAATTCTCATGTTTGCATGTTAAGAATGAGACTAAAGACAGGAGATGGTTATCTTAGCTTAGCATAAAAACTGGAAGCAGAAGGAAATAGCTCACATAGCTCTGTCCAAAGTTTGAAAAAATCCACCCACCAGCATCCCTGAAGCTCACACATTGTATCTTGTTTGTTTAATCTGTACCAAACAGACATGTAATGAAGGTAAGGGTTTCTTTACCTGCACATGCTGGGACCATTTCTTGGTTGTGTGCAAGGACTTCCTGGAATAATATCATCACCCTGAGGACAAGGCAAAGAGAAGTCACTGGGCCTGGCTATCAGTCAATCAAGCTATTCCTTTAAATGTCTGTTTTACTGAGCATCCAAACCTATTGGTTAGACAGATTAATTAGAGTCCGTGCTAGCATACAGAGATTTATCTAAACTCAACCTGAGTCAGTAGAAAATCTGAAATCCGAATCAGAAAAGTAGGAGCAGCATCATGTTGTTACATCAGACATGACTTCGGTATGTCTGACTCCTGCTTGTCCATCTTTTGTCCTAATCTGTCCTGCATGTAACATATGAGACAGGTCTCTGTCTTTTCTTCCTTTCAGACAGAGGGGTTTGAGGGTGAAGTGTCATTTTACTCAGCATCCATAAATAGAATGTGCGGAGCATATCCCCCATGGAGGTGAATGCATATCATGTTAGCGGGCCTGAGTAGGTGCTAACCTGCTGCTGGCAACCTCCACACTAAACAATACTTGTTACAGAGAAACACAGAAATTGGATCACTGTTGTGTGAAAAGTGAACTAATGTTATGTGGAGTAAAACACAAGAAAGTGTAACGCAATCTAAGGTTTATTGTTGTCAAGTGCTGGTTCCCCTGACAGAATTACGTTACAAGTCATTGAATAACAACAAGGAAGTCCTTGGATTGTATCGTGCGATGTGTCTGATTAAAATTCACCTAAAATTCTCAATCTGAATAATGTTCAACACAAAATTGAAATATGTAGAATAAAATATTATTAGTAAAAAAAAAAAAAAAAACACTATTCAAATTAGGCACAATTTGGGATGCTATCTTGCAGCTGTGCAACAAAAATGTTGTTATTGGGTGGTGGTAGTTCACCTTAAAGTGGGAGCAGACTTTGCTTAATGCTATATTGTTTTGCTAAGTGCTGCTTAAGGATTTAGTGTTACATCGAAAAAACAAGAAAGTGAACCCAGTGATGCAGACTTAAACAAAAGGCATGGCGAAAGCCATTCAAAAATTATTTATTTAACAAAAACCAGCTGATTTAAAAAAAAAAAAAACTCACAGGAATCATAGGGAACCGGAAAGCCGCACATAAGGGATGACGCGACAAAGACAAAGGGAAGCACACTCACTTAGATAGACAGGGGAGGAGAGCTAATTACGCACAGGTGGACACAATCAGACAATCACAAGGCCGGGAAAACACAGGAAGTAAAGGAAACTTTGACACACGAGGGATGGCTACAAAATAAAACAGGAAGTAAAACTAAACAGTCCAGGTGCTAACATTTAGCTATAGTGGCTTATGGTGGCCGAAGCGAAGCTGCTATGGCTAAATGTTCAGAGTAGCTAAAAGTAGCATTGAATGGAGCAAGAGTGTGTTTTATTACTCAGAAATCAACTTTTTAATTCTCAGAGGAAGACTGTGTTATTTGCTCAGCCACAAGTTACATAGTCTCGCTATAAAGATTAGAATTTGTCCGGAGGTTTGTTAAAAGAAACTACGTTGTAAATGTCTCTCTGATCTTATCTTACAGTTTCACTAAAGTGTTGCCAAGCTTAAATCTGTAACAAATTATCTGATCCCGTCTTTCCTTTACAGGCCTAATCATCTCAGACCCTTAAATACAGACTGGGCCTTGTGGTTAGGTGAGTAACAATGTGTAAAAATTACATGCATTAAGACAGTGTCAATTACAGAAACCTCAACATTGCTATTAACATAGAACAGACACGCCACCATTTTGAGCTCTGACACCGTACACGCCCTGATATTTATCTGAGGTGGTGTTGGAAAGTCAGTCACCAACCAAAAAATATCCCGGGGCATCGAACAAGCTGCCTGAGAAACCACTAACAAGTCTGCTTCCTTCCGAAAAACACCCTCCTCCCCCCCCAGTAAAAGTCTGCGAGCCATGCCAGCGAACATAAAGACATAAAGACGTGATAACTAATATAGCCTTGGCTACCTCGGCGTGCCCTGTAGTCACAAGCCTATTGTTGTCGTGCTCTTTTGAAGCCTGGGAAAAATATCAAAGTGTCGGAGGCTGACAGAGCTTTGAACAATTAGATTTTGGCTCGGTGACAGGAAAACCTTAGACAACAGGGGAGAGAGATGGAGTGAGAAAGAAAGAAAGTGACAGATAGAGAGAGCGAGACCGGAGAGTGTGCGCTGTGATTTTGGCTTTCCCAGTTTCTGACTGATGGGGCGAGGAGCAGAGAGGGGGGACCCTCGGATATTACTGTCCTGAAGGATGACAGCTTGACAAGGCAGCCTCCATTTGAAGCGTTGCAGGAAGGAGCAAGGCACTCACAAGCCTTGGCACATGAGTGAACTGCTTCAGATACACATGCAAACATGCAATATAGACACACACACGCCACCACCACACACATATAGACACGCTCAGGAATGTGTGTCTGAAAAACACTGGGAGAAGGTGGACTCAGCGCATCGAAAAGCGGAGCAGACAGGCCAGGGTGGATGCCAAAGACCTCCAATCATCCCATTTCCAATAGGAACCTGTCAAATTGGTATCCCCCATCTGACGGACGGAGCGAGAGAGGAAGAGAACGAATGGGAGAGGAAGAGAGCGAGAAAGGGAGAACGTCTGGTCTAGCTACAGCCTGTGCAGCTCCCCTGTTCCCAGCCAATGCAGGAAATGAAGAAATAGGATCACATCAAAATATGCAAGCCCTATCATCCCGAGCACACCTTTCCAAAGGCCACAGACAAGCCAGCGTAGGATTTAGGAGATTAACCTTTTGCCAGATGAAACAATTCTATGGAGTTTATTAAGAAATGTGTTTTAACGATGAGCAAAAAAAAAAAAACGCTCTGATGACGCCGGTAAAATAAACCAAACGTTTAGAGACTGGCCAAGCAATACAACACTTCCCCAAAAAGAGATTAAGAAGCGATAATTAAACAAACCGAAGAAGAACAAACACTAATCACTGTTTTTGGTGGTTTTAGCGATGTGCGGCGCTGGCGTACGGCTAAGCTTAAAGTCTACAGGTGAAAACACGAAATTATATCACTACCACACAGGGTGACATATTCCTTCATTACAGTAATGGTGTATTAAATCCTCATTGGTGCATCAAAGATGTATTAATGCACGGTGGAAAGTAGTCCCCAGCAAATACACATTATCTCCTATCTGCTAAGGCCGACAGTGCCCTGCTGTTTTAGGATATTACTTTGCCTTTGTAAAAAATGAAACTACTGATTTGTGACCTGTTTTTAAAGATTTACACCTTCAGTTGGAACAAATGTGCCATCAGGGTAGAGATTTCAGAAACTGCTGGGAGGAAGAGTGTAAGAGACGGTGGGTGGGGAGCGGTGGGATGGTGGCATAAATACATAACATGAGCAAAAACTGTGAGAAGAGGAAGCTTGCATGCGATGCTTTTGGAGCAGGTGGGGCTGTTTCCCACCTAGTGGGCAGTGATTACTGTTGGCTGAGGTCCACCCAGCCTGCAGCTAGCAAAACATTATCTATGGCTCCGTAAATTCCCTTTTATTTGATTTCATTGTTTTTTTTTCCAGGTTGAGAGTTTCTGCGGCTCCGTGACAGAATCCCATAACGCATGCACACTTCGAAGCCTAAAAAACTAGCTCCATAAATCACACTAGGTTTGGGAGTTTGTATGTATTGTGCGATGTTGTCGGGGGGAATGTACATTTATGAAGTGTAAACATATGTGTGACGCTGTAGATCATCCGTGCTGTAATCAGGGGAGCAAGACCCAGGCCCCTGATTAATTTACTGCTTGTTAACAAACACACACTGCTCACTGGCTGCACATTGTAAGTCAGTCTGTCTCACACACATGCACACACACACACACACACACACACACACACACACACACTCACAGCATTTATCCTGATTCATAAATGTTTTTTTCTCACTGTAACATAAATATTTAAGCACCAATGTCCTAAATCTCTTTGAACAGCATTTGGAAAAAAGACGAGTATTAACTCTTTTTATTATGAGTCTTAAGAAACTGTGGATGTTTATGGGATACACTCTTAAAGAGTAAAAAGGAAAAGACACACACAGAGACACACACACACACACACACGGGTATCAGCTGGGTTTCATTCCTCTTTTTTCTCCTTTCCGCTTCTCTCTTCATTGAGACGTGGGGAGCTCATAAAGAGGCTGAGAGAGAGAGAGAGAGGATCCGGGTGATGTAATTTGCTCTTAGCGTCAGTGAGGAGCAGTCCGGTGATTTAGCAGGAGTGTGCTGAAGACATGACAGAGACTAATTGCTTTCATTAATCACGTTTTGCTGGGCCCATTCCGAGGTAAACTAATTGAAATCCTCTTACCTGTCAGGGCGCCAACCATTGTGCGCCCGGCAGGAGTCGTGCGGGGGGGAGGGGCGGTGATGGGAGCGGGGCTGGGGGGGGTTAAGGTGCAGGGAGAGAGTGCAGGAGAAGGAACGGGCAGGAAATGAAGCTTTAACTACAAATAAACCATGTCTTTGTCTAGACAAATCTCTTTTCAAGCCGTAATGCTCTCTGAAATGTGTTAATGTCATGTAAAGTCTTTCAGGGGGCTGCAGAGCCGAGGAGAAGCCAAGCGCAAATGTGGCTTGGGAAGAAAGGCTCTTTTCCAGCATAAAATACCAAATCAAATTATTCCCCTGGCCCAGCTGCCAGTGGCGTCAGAGAGAGAGAGGCTTTAGGCCTTAATACCTTTGTGTGTGACAGGGGCCATTACTGAGGCCCCTTTATGGTGGAACAAAACAGAGACATCAGAACAGCTCGGCCTGCGCAGACAGATGGAGGGAAAGACAGACAGACAGCGCAGAGACGGAGGAGAGAGGCGTCTCTGGACAGCATGTAAAACACAATGTAAGAATCAATTACACTATAGTCAAAGCTGGAGCGTTGACATGGAAGCAACACACTTTCAATCAGGCCAGTGGATGAACTGCATGTACTCAGATCCAAACATGAAGACAAACAAAAGCCTTTTAAATAGCCAGCCGCGTGAGGACTGAAGTGCATGAGCAAGATTTATTTGCTGCTATAAAAACACATTACATTGTATTCATCAAAGGATGCCAACCAATCATGTGATCTAACAGGTGTCTAATGCACACATACCTGTCCCATTCACATATATTGCACCTCACTGCTCCTCATCAGGGGGTTTGGATTTAAAGAAGCAAATCACACCTGCATATACAGACACTCTCTCCCTCTCACACACGCACACACACACACACACACACCTCTTTTTGGCAGTGGTATTCAGGAGTTGCACAGAGGACAAATCCAAAAGTGATTGCCGTGTGAAAGGCCCTCCTCCTGCCTTGAGAGTGCGTCTCCAGTTACGAGGTCACAGACAATTAGAGAGAGAGAGGATCAGACCACGCTGTTGTCATGGTGCTGCAGAGCGACTCTCTCTCTCTCTACACACACACACACACATACACACACATGCACAAATAAGTTCACAACACAGTGCATGAAACACACACGTTTGAATCTCTTTAGTTATATACAAAACGCCATCACAGATGCTTGCATACACATGCATGAAGACACCTGGGACCGCCGTCAGCTAACACCTCGCACTTCCTCCTTCCCCCTCCCTGCCTGTCAGACAGACACCACCTCAGGCTTGAAGAGCAGACATTTTTTTGGGAGGTGAAAATGTAATTTAAGGTTCAGGAATGAATTTATTTGCCAAAAAACTATTATCTGTTGATCTGCGGGGTGTTCGCTGCTTCCTGAACACCCCTTGTCACCGCGCTGCCTTCCCTTGTGGTGCAGCGAGCAGGAGAAGGGCCTGCAGGGACACGGGCCGACTCAAGATCTTATCACCGCTACCATCCCGTATTAGGTTACATCCATTTTTTAATTTAGCATACTGGGAGACAAGTCAGCATTCACAATGAAGCCTTTATGATCTGTGTCAACTCAGTGCCAGGGATGAGTATTTCTCCTCATCACTCTGCGTATTAACGAACAGACAGCAGGCCGACTCCTTCGGCTTTCACTAATCTGTTTTATTATTGTAATTATATTTTTTAAGCTAGTAATGCTATTATGGGAATGTGTGAGCGGGATGTTGATTTCACTTGTAAGTTGCAAGGCTGTGATTTGTGATTGTGCACATTATACTCTATACAGATTTATTCAACACATTTAGATTTCTTGATATTTCAGGGCATTTTTAATGGTAACTTTACTACTCAGAATACATAGTAATGCTTGAAACAATGGGTACAATGGGCGCTTGATTTAATATAAAAACAAAAGCAGGATTCTGAAGTGAAAACTAGTATTATACAGTGTTGTGTAAAAAATGTAATTCAAATGTTGGATGCTGACAGGAAACAGGAAAGTGACACAGGGTAGCTGCTATGCTATAATGCCATGCGGGGTAAAAACCCCACGTGTTAGCTTTACTGCTATAGTTAGCTAGTCTACGTCACCTCAGAACAGACAGACACAGTTTAATCCATTCCATCGGCATTTGTTCTTATGTTTTGGGTTTTTGCAAAGGCAAAGAAACCCAACTTTCTTTCACTCTCCCATGCTAACCTTTATGATGTAAGACTAATAGGCCTAGCAGCTTTTTGTCAGGAATAATATCCCTCTGGTAGGCTAAGCGCTGATGTGAACTGGCGTAGGCTGAGTGGCTGAACAGTCCATGAACAGCTCATGAACTAACAGAAACAATTAACATAGTGAACTCTGTCAGTTCTCTGATTCTCTTGGCTGGTGGTTCAGAGGAAGAGTCATGAATTATGGATTAAGTTTTACCCCCCAACCCTATTTTAATCGACCCACAGGATGCAGGAATATAGATTAAGCAAGGCAATCTTTGTACATTCATACCGGAGTTGAGCGACAGCTGTGGGCTGAGGCATACCTCAAGGCCTTCCCTTGGACATATTCAGCCATCTTTTGATACAGGGAGCAGTGGGACAAGCCAGTGTCCCCTTTTCAACTTTACCTGCCAGTGTGAGTGAGTGTGTACAACACGCCTATTCAAGCCAGAGGTATGAGCGATCAGGGGGCAGAGAGTAAGCAGGGGTGGCGTGGAAGAGAGGGCATAGCAGGGGGTGAATGTACGGTGTGTGTGTTGGTGGGCAACTGGGTGCACAGGGGAAGGGGAATGGGTGAGGTGTGGGGAAGAAGGGAAGGGGGGTGGGGGCCTTGGTTTCCTGTTCCCCAAATTCCCAGCTCCTGTCTGCAGAGCAGGTACACAAAGCCTCCCTTGAAGAGTTTGGAGAGGGGCGGCAGGATGAAACGTAGCCACTGATGGTTAACAGATCTGTCCCCCTGGACACCCCCCCCACCCTTCCCTCCTTTCCCCTCCTGCACTGTTAGCCAGTGCCCCGTTTGTTTACACTCTCCCAAGCCTTTTTAGCATTTTCTGGCCAGGCCGGGAGACTTGGCGAGGCTCCACGCTGCTGATTGCCATATTCCCAGACCAGAAATGTCACTTACCACTTTGCTCTACTTCATCCGCCAGTTAAACCCTTTGTAATCCCCCAGAAGAGCAGAGTCACCCAGGATATAGAATATTTTCTCCTGTCCCAGTGGCTCCTTCCACCAGTGCTGCCCCCTCCATCCCGTGTGTGCCCCCTGCCCAGACAGAGGCAGAGCAAAGAACCCATTTCAGCCAACTGGAACAAGACATTAACATTCCTACTGGGGCAGAGTGGGCTCAGGAGAAAGAGACAGACTGAAGAGAAGACGCCAAGAGAGAGAAAAGTGGCACAAAACACAAATTTTTCTAACTGACCCTCATCTATCTATATGCAAATAGCTTTGGTTGTATTTTCTGTCTCCACAATACAAAAGAAGTAAATTAAATTTCATTTGTGCAGTTTACAGATTTTAAAGCACATTTTGCAATTTCAACAACCACATGTAGGGGTTACTCTGGATAATTTTTGGGAAGAGATGTTGTTGACTTTTTACTTGAAAGTTACTTGAAAAACGTACTTAATTACTTGAGACTGCTCACTGAGTAAGTAATGGCATTACCTTACTAAATAGTCACCAGCAAAAGTATTAAGTTACTTGTACTTTACTGTCAGTACTCAGCCCCCAGCTCCAACGAAACAACTCCAAAACCTTTATGGTCTTTAATACGTGTAGAAACAGAAAACAGACATTATGGTTTAGCAAGCAGCCAGCTTAGGGTTTGCAGGGATTTACTGACCATCAACAGCTAGCTTAGCATTAGCTTCAGTGGCTGTGCACATCATTCCAGAAGTCCAGTCCTCATCAGCTTCATCGGGAATTGGCAGAAAGCACCTTCCTCCTCTTTTTGATGAAGCTCACTGCCAACACCTTCAGATCTAATACATCTTACACAATATTAAAATCTCTCTTTCCTCTCGTTGTACTCTGCTCCCTCAGCCAGGTTATAGATTTATAACATTCAAATACTCCAATACTGTATGTGGTGGTAGCATTCAGCAGTTGTAGTGTTCAGTCATGATTACCATCTCTTCTTTCAAGTATAAAATAATCAAATGAATTATGTCCGCTCTAGTATTTCAGGACATAAAGCAGCAGAGTTTCAGCACTAGGAGGGGAAAAAAATCAAATGGGCAAGAACACACAGGCTACCTACCAAACACAGCTCACCTTTCCCTCATTTCTACTTATAGAAAAAAAAACATCACCCGTGACTTATCGAGCAAAAACAAGCCAAGGTGGGACGCAAGGCTGTTTTATTAACCGGATGACATCGAGTTTATTAAACTGGCTGAGAGGCTCCTTCTGCTGCCAGACGAAAGGGAGCTTGGCCCGGCTCCGAGACCCAACTTGGGAGAGCCGGCCCAATTAACACCAGAGAGGGAGGTCCTTGCAAACACACACACATACACTTTCTGAGCACGCGTGTAAATGTAAACATGCTGCGCATGCTATCACGCAGAGCACACAGGGAGGTCTGAAGGGGCAGCAGCAGGCAAATATACCCTTAGGGACCTGGGATCATAGCTAAGAAGCCATGCACATGCACACACGCAGTTGTAGGGTGGCCTTAGCTTGCCATATAAATCTGTGCCACTTGCCTTCAAATGGAGTGTTGCGGTGAGCCCAGTAAATATGAAGTAGTGTGTGTGTGTGTGTGTGTGTGTGTGTGTGTGTGTGTGTGTGTGTGTGTGTTTGACCTCAGAGGCAGGTGGAGCTGTGGTGTGGCTGGGCACACAGTGAGCATCGTTCCAGGTCCAGCCCTGGCAACGCCACTCAAACACAACAACCTCATGGTGGTTATGAGCCGCGAGAGGTTATGTGAAAGTGTGCCTTTGTTGCTGAATTTGCTCAGCAAATGAGCCTCAGTACCTGCTGAGCTGCAGCAGTTGTTGTGCGGGTAATTCTCTTTGGCAGGAGCAGGGAGTCACTGCTTCAACTTCCAAAGAAAATTAAGAAAAAACTGCATCAGAAGACAAAAAGACTAATACAGTATATTGATAACTGGCAGACATGAGGCTTCAGTTTCAACATGTTTCTGCTGCTATGATATTTAATCATGAATGAGTTGCCGCAGCTACTGCTGAGCTGGTGTAGGAGAGACGCATGATGAGAGACTCCAATGGCTACCACTGTACCTCCATACTTTATTGAAACAGCATGGGCTTTGTCAAAACAACTACTTCTGGTAAAATAACATAATTTGCAATGCTGGATTCCTGAAAACCCTAATACTAAATATTGCAAATACAATCAACCCTTTCCTCATCTTGTGGGTGCCAGAACGTGTGCATAGATGTGTGTATGTGGCTAACCCTTGCTAACCAGTCACAACCAACTCTGCAAATCCATTAAGATGCATGACCAAATCTTTTTCAGACTCCAACTCTCCACCAGCTCATGCGTATTTTGTCACAGTCTCCGCTCACTTGGGAATTCCATGTCTGTGTGGGACAGGCATAGTTGTGGACGCCTGGCCCCGTCGGAGTTGACACTCCTGGCTGGGATCCCTGGCATCCCCAGCTTCCTGATTACCAGCTGTCCCTGCCCCACTCTTGCCTGTCAAATCCCAGTAACTGAGAAATAAACAAACAGTAAACAAAGGGCCTAGTTTAGCACCAGCATGACAACAGGTTTGTCACTCTAGCTGCCTGCCAAGGCTAACTGAGCCTTGCACTCTGGAGAGAAGCCTCTCTTCATCTTCAAACCACCGGAGGAGGAGCTGCAATCAGTGACAGCATGTTTGTCTATCCTGCCTCAAGACAAACAGCATCAGCCAAACCAAGAATAAAGAATCGCAGACCGAAAGCAACCTAATAGTGTGTCTTTTTGATTCTCAGATTGAGCAGAAACTCCTTGCAGCTCTGCTAAGGATGGAGGCTTTGTGTCTGATTGTCCCCCTCCTTTCTCTCTCTCTCTTATTGTCTCAATCTGTGGACATCTGCTCGCTACAGAGACAAATTCCCCTAGCTTGAGACACACTAGCCACCAAGAGGAGAACACAGGCCTATTAATAGGCTTCCTGCTCATAAAAGAGATGTGGCAGATCAGGTTTTTTGGGGGGAGTTTGATATGCATGTAATACAATATTAGTTCAATTGTGATGCACCGTCAGAGGCCCCCTCTATGGAAATCTGCATGAAATCACTGTCTGGGCAAGGTCGTAAATCACCTACGGCGTTGTTTATTATTGCAGTACAGTTTTATGGAGGGCGGCCGCTTTGCTGGGACGTCCTGGAGAGGAATGCCCAACAGAGGACCTGCTATGTAATGGCCCCTTTATTTCCACAAGGGGGTTGATGGGAGTTCAGTGAAGATCGGGCCTCTGGAGAATTACATGGTTACTGTAAAGCCTGATTAAAGCACAGGAACACCTATATCTAACAAAAGCAAGCACATGGCATGTTCACTGAGCAGCCACCGGATCTACAACACATCTACGGAAGATCAGTCTCACAGAAAATCAAAGGTCTGGTCGAGGATTGTGAGTCAGGTGAATGACACAAGCCAAACAGACACAATCTAGCTTTTATTTTTATTCCCCTCCGTTTCGTCCAAGCAGCCAGAGCGGCTGGCCGACGTGCCACAACACCCACTTTTTCTTTCTCGAAATGTCTGGTCTGGTTGTGTCTGAGTTTCTCTGCCAGGTCCCTGAGCATCGGGAAAACTTATCAAAGAGAACAGACGTCTATTCTGTGCTGCAGAGAGAGAGCAGCACTCCTCTCCTCGAAAGACAGCCAGTCAGGCCCTCAGACACTACTCAGTCTTTCAGCTGTTCGGAAGTGGGAAAAGCACATTCGGGGTGATCGTGCTGGTGCATTCCTCTGGTAGCAGCCCGGCTTGATTTGTCCAGCCTGGCAGACGTACGTGCCTCACCCCGGCCATCAGTCCCTCTCCATCTGAAAACATAATTGATCTGGATATTAAATGAGCCTTGCGGCTCTAAATAAAATTCCATGCATGCTTAATTCTCCAACGTGGTTTTGGAGGCCGGACACTTTCTTCCCTATCCAGGCTAGTGTTACATGCTGGACTGTCTTAGCTGTGACCACCTCATAAAATCAGGCTCATAAATATTTTTCATGTGTTATTGAAACTAACTCAGCGCTCTATGGCTTGGAGTGTTCTGATATATGTTAATTATGCATGGATGCTCCAACAGACCTTTGCTATAAGGATAGAACTATTGCAAATATGGGGCTGAGCAGTGGTTTGGCTTCAGGAGCCTCAAGAATGTATGACGCATGTTATAGGTTGTGGAGGCTATTAAGGAAATTCAACATTGTCTCACGGGAATCAGGAAAAACATGGATTTGACTGAAATGCAACTAAAAATATATAAAAAGTCTTGTAAAAAGTATTTCATAGCAGCTATTGTGCAGATTTAAAGGATGTGATTAGCATGTGGGCATGACATGTTGTTTGGTCTAAACTTGCACCAGCTCCAGTTTCTATTTGCTTCCTGGTCAGATTAGTGGTTGAGGCCTGTGACATCAGTGTCAGTCTCTGGATAATGGGGGCAGATAGGTATGTTATTCCACTGATATTAACACAGTTTAAAAAGGTAAGTCAGGCCTAACAATTTTGTCCACAGACAAAAAGGATTTTAATGTCAGTGTTAATTGTGCTTTTTACTTTTTTAAATAAATAAAAAAATCAGAGGGCAGCATGTAACAGTTCACAAATCAGTTTTATTAATTTAAACACAATCAAATAATAATGTCAAAAACATCTGTACACATATTTTGCAGACACAACAATCTTTTGCGTTTCACAATGAGGCCCATGTAGTGTAAAGTATTTCCAGTTTGCATTTATGATTGCAACATAATTAAAAAAAAAGCGTGCTGTATGAATCTATAAAACATTTCCTCTATTTACCTACCATTACCTTGATCTAGCAGCAATATGTAGATACCCCCGAAGTGTGGGGGAAGAAGTTGTTTTGAGAGGACGGGGGTATGGGGGGGGGTACGTCAGGGGAGAGAGGGATCCAAATTGAAATGTAAAGGCCAACAGTGATCATGTGCAAAGGAGGGAAAAATTAGAAACGCAACGAGTTGGTTTCTGTTTAAGAAATTCACAGTCGATAGCACATGTCCTGTGTTCACAAACCCCTCAAAGTTAGTGGCTTTTCTCTCAACGTTAATCATGGTCTCCCCATCCACAGATGTAGAAGCATTATGAAAAGGGCTTCATGTGTTCCAACTATCTCAAAGAGGGGCACAGAGTGTATTTTCAAAGTCGAAATAAAAACACTACATCATACAAAATTACGCCTGCTGTACAAGAGTTGTTATAGCGCTTGTATAAAAGATAATAAAACCTATTCAAGCCTGCTTTTTTTCTCAATCTCAGATTTATTCAAATTTGTTGTTAACACGGAGGTTTTCTCACTTCGAAGCCACATCCAAAACCCTTGTTAGAATTCAATTTTCTTCCAAATAAACGGGGTCAGGGCTGCAAGCTGGTGAAATGCCGTAAGGACACAAGTTGTGAGCTACCTTTCTGAATAACTAAAAAACCAAACACCTCCTTCCCTTTAAAACATGACCCTAAAAAGGACTTGCAGTAGAGGAGGCCTGTTCTGCTGAATGAAGATGTGACTGTTCGGATGAGAAACATCACAGAATCAAATGAAAGGTCGTTGACACTTGACATCCATGCTTTTGGTCTTGACAAAACAATTTATCACAAAATCCCATTATCTACATATTTGTGTACTGAACAAAACTTGAACACATCAACACTTTCAGGCGTCGCACAAGCTTATGTGCGATGGGATGCCTTGAATTTTTTTTTTTTTACTTCAATGAAAAAGCATTGCCACCTTTCAAGAGCACGTACCTAAATGAATATAGGAAGGAATAGTCCAGTGATTACAAACTTACACACACAAAAAAAAGATTTCCTCTATACACGATTGTCTCAGCATTGTAAATAAAGTTTTTTGTCATTTTCTTAAATTATTAGAAAACCCCTTTTTTTTTCTCGTTTCTTCCATAAACGTCTTCCTCTCGCTGTGGTGGAAATCAACAGTACTTTGTAAAAGGCACGAGTCTTTTGTCGTCGAGGTACCTTCTCAGTGGCGCGGTGCCACTCACAAAGTCTCCGTTCATAAATAAGAAGCACAGGACTCCCAGGCCGACAGTTAACAGAGGAGCAGTCGCTTTGTCTGTCTGTCCCACGGCGGGGGGAGAGGCTAAAGAGTAGGTGGACAGATAAGGACCGGGCCGAGACGTGAGGTGAAGAGCAGAGGGGGAAGAGCTAGAGGGACGGAGAAATGCCACCACCAGTAGTCGTGGGCCTGTGGGTTTACTGTAGCTGAGTTCTGTGGCGAGGTGAGGCGAGGCGGGCGAGGCCATCAGTAGCTCTGCTCTCCTCACAGGTGTGAACCCTGACAGAGTCCCGGCACAAACAGGGGGCCGTAAAACACTTTGACAGCTTCAGAAAGCGGCCAATTCACAGTAACCAGGGCAAGCAGCTGCAGCGCCATAAATTCACCTCTCTCCTTCGCTTCCAGAAAGAAAAAAAAAAAAAAAAGTTTAGGGTTAAGACGAAGTGTGACCGTATGTCAGCACATTAACCGTGCGCTCAGCCTTCTTTTTTCCACACTCCTCTTCTTTTCTTCCTGTGTTGTGGAAGACAGACGCCAGGCAGCGCAGGGGGTGGGGATGGGGGGGGGGGCTCTTCTGAGCTGCAGGGTCTGCGGCAAGCGTGGGACGGGGTTGGAGGGCGAAGGTGAAAGGTTGCAGGGTGTGCTGAGGCGGAGCTGGGTGTGTGATGGTGGTGTAGTGCTACAAGTACTCCAGGTCTAGAGCGTGGTGGAGGGCCATGAGGTCTGAATGGCTGGAGATCCTCCAGAAGGGCATGTTGTGCTGTGGGAGGAAGGAAAGCATCATATTGTGTGAGAAACTTTAGTTAAACCGCTGAAAAAAAATCGAAACTCTATACATTTTTAGAGCTGAAACAATGAGTCAATAATTGTACAATGCATTTAAACAATTTCAGTATCATTTAATGAAGGAAGATTTGACCTTTATCTGTTTTTTATCATTGTAAATTGAATATCTATGAATTTTGCATAGTTGGTTGGACATAAAAGCTATTTCAAATTGTGATCTTGGGAAACTGTGATGGGCATTTTCACTGCTTTCTGACATTTTGTCAGCTAAATGAATAGAAAAAAATAACGGACAAATTCATCAGTAGTTGCGGCACATTGTAGCACGAGATTTTATTCTTCACACTGCAGCTAATGCATTCATTGAATGGAGTACGCCTGGTCCATTCACCAGGAAAAGCAATCATATCAATAACACACCCCGACTGCTCCTCTTGCTCCCTAGTGCATACGTCTGTGCAGCCTAATAATACATTTGTACCTCTAACTAATTTCTCTTCTGCAGCAACCTGCAGTTTTATACCACCAAACTAATCCAGTAGCTGTCTTCAAGCTCAGCAGAAATGAACTCCCCACAGGGTCTTTTGAATGAACCTCCTGCCTGCCAGTGTGTGTTTAGGACAGTGCAAATGAGCTGTTGTTCCCAAGCAGAGGACGGGGGAGAAACCCGAGTCGCAGAGAATGAAAGGAGCTTGTCAGGTAGAGTCCTCAGCTCCTCAGTGTGTGGAGCCCATTACCCTCCCCTTATCAAAGGTATGGCCTCTCCCAGGCACATGTTCCGCTTAGGAGAGCCTGCACTGACCCTTAGAAAGCTCTTTGCTTTTTGTTTTGTAAATTGTCTTTGCTTTTAAGTTTAAAAGCTGGAGATGTTATCTGTGCC
The DNA here is from genome assembly GCF_051107435.1 of Chaetodon auriga. Lineage (NCBI taxonomy): Eukaryota > Metazoa > Chordata > Actinopteri > Chaetodontiformes > Chaetodontidae > Chaetodon > Chaetodon auriga. Next base: position 10,362,577 of record NC_135094.1, read on the forward strand.
TTCGCTCCTAGGCGACGGTAATAACTGAAGGCAGAACTGTTTCAGGGATTGGGGATTTTTTCTTTTTTTTTTTTTTTTTCAGGATGAAGGAATGAGGGCAGAAAGAACTTTTAGACATTTGCTTTTGTAGTTCCACACAGTGTCACGTCTGATATGTGCCTCCTGACGGGTGAAATTGTTGTGTTATTTCACGTCCTCTCTGATGTTGACACAGAAACCTTTTACCGCATGGCGTGTCGTGGGACTCGCACCACTCAGACGGGGGTAAAAAAGCCTTACCCTTCCATCAGTGTCACTCTCCAACAACTCAAGACTGAGTAAAAATATTTGCATCTTTTTCCACAATCATCCCTCGGGAGCATATTCCCAGGGTGTGTTCGCTTTTCATAATACAGAGCTATTGCTTTACACACTTATCCGGGGTAAAGGTTGCTACTTCTTCCTAATCGCTGCCTAATCACTCTTCATCTGTCCTCACGCTTCTACTCATTGTTTACTGAGAAACAGGTGAAAAAGGAGCTGGAGGCTTTTCAAAGGGAAGCTCGGTGTCTTCACGCTGACACTGCGGCTCACCCAAACTGTCAGTGAAATATGCTCTTGGGCCGCCGATTAATTTGCTAATGAATATGTTTGCTGTGTGTGGCTTGCATGCGGTGCTTGGTTGACATCCAAACTTGGCAGAAAACGCTGAATACACAGCCTGCGGAGCAAGAGCCAACAGGTAACATAAAAAGGGCAATGTCAGATGTCAGATTCAGCAGAACAGATACCGTCATGTTTCCTGAGAGAGCACGGGGGACGTCGGCTTCAGCCTCTCTTAATCCGTGCCGTGCTAACAGGCCTGTCTTTGCAGCAGATATTTTAATTTCACCAACAATGATTTAAGTCTCCTTTATGTGTGCTCTATTTACGATGTGCCCTCAGCGTGCCTGAAAGGGCTTGCCTAGCATTACACATACAGCATTCATGCTGCTCAGGGCACCGAGCAGGAGTGTATAATTATGCCATCTCTCCCCTCCCCTGCTCTGTAAACCTGAGATGGCGGAGGAAGAGAGGAAGAGCGCTGATTACACACTACAGACTTTCTCTCTTGTACTCAGATGCCCTTTAAGAGGATAAACGAATGAAAGTAAGACTGTTGGGAGCTGGAGTGCTGATTCCTTTCTTTTGAAAGGTATGGCAGGTATGTTTTGTGTTCTGTGAGCATTCACGATGAACTCCTGACCTTACGGACGGCTATCACACTTCCAAACATTATCTTTTCTCGAGCATTTGAGATCAGAGTTTTCACCAGATGACTCAACGTGTATTCTTCTTACCTTTTTTGAGCCTTGCTCCTCTTCCACACCATCTCCAACAACAATGTAAACAACTTTCCTCCCGAACCTTTGAATTACTCTCTCAAAGCAGCTCTCTTTCCCTGTGGAGGAGTCGACAGCGGGACGTTAGTGGAGCGTTGCGTGGATGCAAACAGATACACAGGCACATAGACACTTGCAGAGAACCCAAACTAAACACCATCACGTTGATTCAAAGGCACAGGGCGACAAGAGCCCCTTTAAAAACACCACACGCACAAAATAAGGCAGAGTGTAAACAGTTTGAGCTCAGCGAGATGTGATAAGATCAGGCCTCAGATAAAGACAATCTGAAAAGCATTAACTCTGCCCTTCTCCTCCTCAGACATGGGACAAATGGACTCAGCTAAATCACTCTTGCATGCTACAGGGTCTGGTTCGGGGGACCAGTGTGCTTAACGCTCCGAGGAACCCTGAGCTACACTCGGCTCCAACTCTGCGCTGGCGGGCCTGAAAAAGGTGCAGGAGTGAAGCTTGATGTTTATTTTGCATTTGAAACAGTGAAGAGGGAGAAGGACTGGAGGAAAAGGGGGGAGACATGGGGGAGGAAGCGAAGGGGGAGAGGGGGGGTCCTGTTGCTGTGGAATGACATAAATGTGCAGAAGTGGTTTCATATGCAGAGACTGAACAGGAGAGGCCTGGGAGGCCCAACACAGGCCCAGCTCCAGGAAAATAATCCCAGGCTGATTAGGCCTATTCCTTCATAGAAGAACATCAACCGTCTCCGATGACTCTCCCACACCATCCACGCCTCTATCCCCTCATTTAGGTAGCGTGTGTGTCTTAACTTTTTACCCTCAACAAGCTAAAATAATAAGCATCCATGTCCCAGAGTGACCAAATCATTACAGTGGACAGAACACAAGAGGATTCAAATCACACAGTTCAGACGCAGTATTTACCTATTTTGGTTGCACTATAAATATTCTCGATAGGAAAGACTATTCCCAAGCCGTAGAGCAGGACCTTCGCCAGGGCAGGGATGAGCTGCGTGGTGGTCACCAGGATATTCACACAGTTTGACCTGAGGTGGAGGAGAGCAAAGGGATGAAATTATTCTAAATCACTCTGAGGGAGGACAAAAGAAAACACATAAAGACAGCGCAGTGCATCAGCTGTTTAAAACATGTCCTGTAATGATGCATTGGATCTCCGCTCGTTTTTAATGTCTTTCAAAATGTTTGTCCAAAAGACAAAATGGTGCATTGGTGTTTTCTTTAATAGCTTGGGAGTATGGAGTTGACTTATTTACACCACATGCGAGTTTATATATGTGCGGTGTGGGACTGGGTACAATTTTCCTCACTAGAGTCCTACCTTGAGTGGATTAATGTTAGTGCTTTCAGTGCCAGTGTTAACCAGGAGTCCGTCAAGGCTTCAATTTCTGCTCGCAATTGCAACCAGGCTTCCCTTTTGGCTGGGCCCAGCAGACCTGAAACGCAGGGTAACATTGTTTGCATTGGACCAGACCTCCGAATACCACTGAAATTTCAAAATTTACCCTGACCAAGTGGTGCGGCATGTGCGCTTTGAGAACACACACGTGAACACACGCACTCACACTAACACCCACATAATGAGGGCACGTACATCTGCAAACTCATTTCTCCACGACAGATCTGTACAAAGCAGCGCTGCTTGTTGGGGATTACCTCCAACGTTATTTTTGTAGGTGGTGTAGATTTCTTTTACTCGTCTGTAGCGGAAGGCCAGTTTTCTCATCCAGTCCACGCCTCCCCGCACGCCTGTGGCCAGACATAGGTTGGCACTGGTCGCTGCTGCGTGGAAACCGTCAGCGCCGAAGTTATACGTACTGAGATAAAGACAAAGAAAAGATCTGTCAGCCCACGCTGTGCCAAACTTGGTGGTAGGAGTTTATTTGACTATTCCGTCAGTGTTGTACCTCAGGTCCTGGCCGTTGTCGTCAGAGGACACGTCGTCGATATGTACCTGGTCACATTCCTGGAACACACAAAACATACACTTTTGAGTAATGTAGGATTCTCATACTCATAAAAAATGCACTTTTACACTTTAGAGAGGTCTCCCTCTTGGGGAAGGACACACGTTCCAGGTCATTTTCCACTAGAAACAACATCTTTATTCAGGAATTTGTGCTTTGGCTGAACACCTCGGTCTTAATCCCCTTCGCCTTGACTTTCTCTTTACATCCTTTCGAAACTGTTCTCCACATTTTTCTTCCTTTGTGCCCTCACTGGCTCTGAACACAAAAACTAACCTCATTATCAGTCAGAATGGACTGCTGCCACTAGAGGGGTCTAAAGATATGCACACCCAGCAGACATAACCAATTACGTCTCAATGCAGCAACTCTAAACACTGCCCAGGTTGGCATTTGAATACTACGTCTGTGAGTACTGATATATATACATACAGTAGAAGGGTGTATGCAGGCTGGATGAGTGTATAAAGAGCCTTGGCACTAATGGTCTGTGCATGTGTATGTGCCTGTATATGAGTGTGTGCATCTCTAAACATATGTGCGCACTCCTCTTCCCCTCTGGGGGTGCCTGGCTCTTCTTGGAAAGGTAGAGGGATTCTGCAGCTCTGCACTGATTCCACTGGTACACAGTAACACAATCCAGACTTTCTGGTAAATGTAACCTACTAGAAAAATTGAACCTGATGCTAACCGCCAATGAAATTATGACCTCTGATTGCTGCTGCGCCACACACCAACACAGCCCCGGGGCCAGTCGGCCAGGCAGCCGGCAAAGGAGCGCAGGAGAAAGCAGAAATCTGTTATTAGTTTTCCATTTATAGGAGAGATCTAGTGCCTCCCCCTTCCCCCCCTCTCTCCGCCTCCTCAGCCAGCTTGAAATGTGAGGGAGTCCTGCCTTGGCATTCAGATCAACACATTTCACATGGGGCAGAGCAGAGAGAGACGAGCTGGGTGTCTTTTTGCGAAAACTTGAGGTGGCTAACAGAAGGTGGAACCGCCATGTTAAGAGAAAACGGGCTGAAAAGGAAATGAATATGATGTCAAACTCTCAATTTGTTTCACTCAGCCCTTATCTGGAATGAAAAACAGAAAGAGCATTCGATATCTCTCTGAAGTAGTTTGAAGAATTTCTCTGGAAAGCTACAGGTTTTCAGTTGGTTGCCAAAAAGGTTAGTCTCACCTGTTTAAAGTTATGTGAGAAATAATAATTTCTCATGGAAATTGAAACTTGAGGAAGAGAATTCCTCCGGTCTCAAGCACGAAAAATCCCTCCCGATTTTTTTAAGCTTTTTAATTAAGTTTCATCCGGCTGTTAAGACACCAAAACACAGAAAGGACTTCCTTGTTTTAAGTCAATCTAACCGAGGCCAAATGCTGACGTTATTGCATTCCTCTCTAATGCTAGAGCAGGGTAAGGGTAAGGGCTTTGGACTGTAAACCTTTTTTATTTTACTGGTTCCCCTCTGAACAAATTTTTCATCTCCCTGGATTTGTGGGGAGAGGGAGGGGAGCGCGACGTGAGGAGAAACTCAAACCAGCTGTTCTTTAACAGAATTAAAATCTTGACCCCCAACCCCTGCTCTAATGCAGCCATTCTCTCGCCAAGCCTCTCCCAGCAAGCCCCGAGATCCAAAGAGGAAAAGACTTTGACCCCGTGACCCCTCTCCCCTCCTCTCCGGGGCTCCGGCACCCCGATAAGGGGGTGGAAGGGTAGAGAGGTGGAGATGGAGATGGTGGAGAGCAGCGAGTAAAGGCTGGGGGAGAGGGTCCAAAGTGACCTCACATGGAGCGAGCTCTGAGCCCCACGTTCTAGAAGATGCACTGCCAATTGGAGATGGGGTGCAGACGGGGGCTCTGCTGGCTTAATCTGTTTTCAGACACTCACCAGCAGATCTTTAGTAGCTGAAGAAAGCAACAATTTGTCCGAGCTTGAAAGCCTGCTGCCAACAAACTTGTGGATAATTTATGCTCAGACATGATCCCCAAATATTTCTCAGAACAGAACCCAAGCCAGAAGTATTGGTGTGCTTAATTCTTTAAGTAGTAGAGGCATGTCTGTTTGTTTGGGACAACAAAAACAGCAGCCTGGCTTAAGCACCTCATAAAGCTTTCTTTCAAAGACCTCCCATTCTGGTGCAAATGACTGGAATGCTTCTATTATCCAGTAATTACCTGCTGATGAATCAGACACAATCAGCCGACTGCCAAAGCTTCTACCCCCTCTTTCACTTTGGTACAGGACCATTCAGTTCCACTTGTTTGGTATATCACTGCCTAATTGTGCGCTGTCTCCTGGATGACAATAGTGCCACATATTTGTTCTTCCCCTGTAATGTGTTTCTTTCAGAGTCAGACAGCCAGCATAGATCAAAACAGCTATTTGAGAACAATATTCCCCAGCAAGATAATTATGGGTCTATTTTAGGTGCCAGAGCCAAAACTCCAACATGAACCAAAACACATAAATATGTCTCAGTAATTAGGCCTAGCTGTAGTCTTTGTCACTGCTGCCTGATTATGAATGATTTTTCATGGACAAGTCCTCAAAGCCCATAGACACATCAAACCTCAACAAACGTGAAAGTTAAATATCCACAGAGTTTTTTTTTTTTTTTTTTAAATTCTGTAGATATTATGATGCTTAATTAACAGCTGAACTTGGCTTGAGACCTCCACAGAGTGGAGTGAAGGGAGGGGGCTGCTGGCAGAATGCGCAGACTCCAACAATTACTGTTCCCAGCTGGGGCCAGCATAAACCTCTGCACTGGCTTCCTGGGAGGACTGGGAGAGCTAATAGAGAAGGCGGCTGTGGGTAATGTCGTACAGTAACCCTTACACATACTCATTAGGAGCCACTTCTGAAGGCCTCGTAAACACCACACAGCCACGGATGGTGCAGGTTCGAGTCAGTTAGGTACAGTCATATAGTCAGAGTGGATAGGATGGAAATTCACCATGGGCCGGTGAATTTTATGAACTGAAGGACTTGCTGACAGACTTATTCCAGCATTGTTGGATGGATAGATTATGAAATGCTAAGTTCAGTTACTGACTGACAGCTTTAAAAAAAAAAACCTGCTGCTGTTATTTTGTTTGTACAGTATAACGCTAACAATAAAATGACAGGGCTTCAAGATGGTGGCACATTGAGGGGCAGTCTGAGAATTTCTTAGAACCTTTTGAACATCTCTTTTCCATCAAACCCCCCCAATCTCCCCTCACCAAGCAAACAGTGGTCTCTCTAAAATCTACAATCACCACTAACTCACACCAGATGTTCCTACTGTACTCAGGAGTGAAGACCCTCCACCAGAAGCCATTGCAATTACTCCTTATGCAAACACTACGTCTTTCTGTAAAATTCATCAGCAGCCATTCTTTTCATTTAACTGAGTTCATTCAGCTGCAGAACAATAGAAGACAGGATGCTTCTGCCTCAGGATGCCTCCATCTCTACATCATTCACTCTCCCTTCCTCTCCCAGTCTCACTCATCTGCTGAAAACTCTTCACCGTGGAGGAAGTTATCAGAGCCCTCTTTGTTCCCTTGGCATCTGTCATTAAGCAATCAGCGATGACGGCCCGAGTCTTCCTGTAGTCCTGGAAAGAGCTCAGAGTGGTGACTGCAACAGTCAGAGGCAGGGAGAAGAAAGACGGGATGAGTCTGAAATACATGTTACCTAAACACAGAAAGGTCCACGCTGTCTAAACCAACTCTTAGACCTATTTTTCCCATAAAGGTCTTGGTCTCCGCCATACAAACAGTGTCCAATATTGGATGTAAGCTGCCCACCTCATTCCCCCTCTCACTCAGGTGAGCTGTTGGGGTGGGGGTGGGTGGTCAAAACCACAGTGTGAGCGATAACAGCCGTCATCACAGCATTCCTTGTGACCCTACAGGCAAATGCCATGTGAAAAAGACTCATCCATGGTTCGCAGGTTCTCAATACCGCCACTCCACCGGCAGTGGCTGTCATCCCCCCCGCGGTCTGTGACCCCCAGCAACTTCCTTCTCCGTTCCCACCACAGGCACCCCTGTCTGTGTGGAAAGGAGGAGGGTGCAGAAGGGAGGGGGGCTGTGATTACCTGGGGGTCAAACACAGGATGTGGGTAACAAAGGGAGAGTTCTTCGAACCCACTTCATTCCAATCCACAATCTGTGCTTGAACAGCCACGGAATTCAAACAGCGGCGCCAAACAAAGCACAGGTATAGAGCAGTGCATGCTGGTTTTGCAAAAATTCACACGATCGGGAGAAGGGATCTGGAGGGAGCACAAGCATACTTTGCTTAGAAGCAGACTGAACTTGAACAAAGTGGTCTATAAAGCTTGTAGGAACTGGAAAAGTTGGAAAGGAAAGAAACACCCCACCGGTAGGCAGTGAAAAGTATAAATTAGTTATGTGTGATGGATGAGCTGCTCATTATTTCCTATTTTTGGCATTATAAGTCCAAACCACACCTCAAGGAGAGGGACATTAAATGCAATATCAAATCTCAGTTGTTTCAGCATTTTCCCTCTGCAACAAACGTATCCATAGAGAGTTTATTCTTGCCAAATGGACTGTTGTTTGGACAAAGTGTCTGCTCTCTTCGTTCGTAGACCATGTTGCGCAGGTGCTGTGTGTCCCTCTATAATTCAGGACAAGAAATCTCTGCTTAAATATCATCATTTGTCACCAGGCAGCAAAGTTATATTTTCCATGCACCCTCAACCTCTACTGGTGCTTGAATCGGCTGTGTTAGGATAGTGGGTAAAGGGCGGGGGTGAGGTGGAGCTCTGTGGAGCGAAGATTGACAGGGTGGCTTTGAAACCTCTACTTTCTCTCTGTAGTCTCTCCAAAACACATCAGTGGCCCTGCCTTGAGATGTGATGGAGTTATGTCGAGGAGCATGACAGAACTGCTGCATCAGTGGCCATGCAAATGATGAAATACCCACATCAGTGCACAGACCTAAAGAAGCCCATCTGACAAAACAAACTCTGTGTATAAAAAATGGCCTTTTTTCAGTTCATTTGGAACTCCTAATAAATGGTTTCATAGTATTTCAACCGGTGCATATCTTGATGGGCTGTCAAGTTTTCTGTGTTTCTGTGTTTGCATCATTGACATATAAATAAAAAGATGTGGCACAAAGCTACAGTGTAAAGCGGTAACCGATCAACTGACTGACTTAATTTCATGACTCAATGAAAAGCACAGTTAGCATTATGTTCCTCCTTACTGGAAATAAAACCATAAAAAAAACACTATCAAGGAAAACACCATAAAGCTACCAATCATATGGAATGGTGAGTACAGGATCTGACTGTACAGTGAGACATAAAACCAACAGAATGGCTCCACACTAAGAGGCTCTGGAGGGCCATTTCAGCCACTAGGAAAAGGTAACCATGCGTTTCACAGCATCTCTCATTAACAGGCAGCCCCTGGGTGAGAGTGACAGAGGAGGTTTCAACCCTGCGACTGCAGGCTGGGAGCTATAAAAGGCACTCCACTCACAGTGTCACAGGGTTGCTCCACAGGTATGTGAGAGTCTGTAGGTAGTGTTCATGCAGTTTGTATGTGTTTGCATGTGCATGTGCAACATGTTTAGAGTGCACATGCATGGTAGGTGTGTGAGAAGGCATTGCACACAGCATGGAGGCATCAGTGGTCTAATTTAAAATGTTCCCACCTTTAGAGACCTCTCCCCCTCTCTCTCCCCATGAGTGGTTTGCCCCCATGCCCTTTATCCTCCAGACTGGGAGGGTTGTTTTCTCACCCAGGGAAGGGGGAGACGGCAGCCCCTGTACCCCACTGAGAGGGGAACACAGGGGGCTCGGCCAGCGAGAGAGAGGCCCCTGGTTCCCACATACCGCTCGGTGTTAGCGTTTGGGCTGCAGCAGTGCACCTACAGTAAACTCACACCCTGAGTCACAGCAGAGCTGTCAGTCTTCCCAGTGAGCTCAGCCTCAGTGGGCTTCATTATACACATCAGTTCAGACCATCAATTAACTCCACATTCAACCCCAGCGCACCACAGGACTACCAAGAAAATGGCATCAACTGAAGCAGATTTACTATATTTCATAAATAGGACATATGAACAACATCTTAGTAATTTACTCATAGAAGTGTATTATTTTGAAAAGCAATTAAAGGTTATTATTCACTTTGACAGAGTAGGATTCTGAAAATACTATTAAAACCCCCCCAAACAGTTATTGATATTACGTTTCCATTAGGATGTGTGTCTAAGAAATAACAAAAATGATTGATTTTGTATCAAGTTCTGTTGTAGATATAACATTGATTATATGTTTATCTGTCAATCTATCAGTGAAATATAACTTCTTCTATACGGAAAATTAATACAGAGCAGATCACATCAACCGGGCTCATATTGCCTTGAATTACTTTCCTAATACTTCCCTCAGTGAGCATTTTTGATGATAAAAACAGATTGTGCCGCTCGTACAATACTACAGCCGTCCTTTAAAGGGCTGAGCAGCAAATGGTTTGTGCGGGACGATCGATAGAGAGATTTGTGTGTGTGAGCCGGGAAGGGAAGTCTTTTGGGGAGGTGCAGTATTTCTGGGACGCACCTTCAATACTATCTGACGGCGAATGAAAAAAGAGCGCTGATCCAGAAAAAGGTTAGAGGAGAAAGAGGGAGAGAGAGACGTAAGGGTGAAACTGATCCCTGTTGACCTCTTCGGCATGCCCTCTTTCTTTTTATGACTTTCCTCTGAATCGTCACTCACCAGCTCTATCAACGCGGCTCAGCCTCCATTCACACACACACACTCTCTCACACACACGCTTGAACACATTAAACACAAGACGAGAGCCTTTGCTCTGGCTTTGCCAGGCTGAGCACAATATTATGCTTACTTGTGATGTTTGGAGGCATGTAAACAACCCTTGTGCATTTATAACATTTAAAACTAATTAATTTGCTTTAAAAACTAACATTTTAATACAAGAAAAATAATCTAAGACTGCACACAGAGACGTTGGACGGACACTGAGTCCATATTTAATGTACTTGTGTGGAGGCTGGCAGAACAACAGTGCTAAGACTTAGATGGACCCGTCATACTCACACACACACCACACACACACACACGCACACGCACACACACACACAGTCAGGCCACTAACCCTGCACCTGTGTTTCTGCACAGCCTCTGGGGTCTCCCTTTATGGCTTAGACTAAATTAGATGGACCATATGCATTTCTGCACATGCTTAAATACATAACTGCTGCTGGCTGAGGTATTTATAGTTGGACTCTATTTAGCTCTATCTGAGATGGAGGACTGTTAATCAGCAGAGAGGAAACACAACTGGTTAGGCATTGCTGAGAACTTAACACTCTGGCTGACCCAGCTCAGTTTAAGAGGAGAGATCAATACGCCTTCAAGAGAATGTCACTCCTCCTCTGGTATGATTGTTAATGACAATAGCCGCAGCGTCTGCAGAGAAGTCTTTACATTGGACATTTTTAAAAGGCAACCTTGCAGACGACCACAAATTGCTGTTTCAGTCATAACGTTACTGTAGTTTTAGCTGAAAAAAAATCTGAAGCTTTAAAGTGTCAAAACAAAATCTTTTAATTTCGTTACTGAGCTAAAGCAGGAGAAGTATAGGCCTTGCTTTTTTAAATAATTTTATAAGCAGTCTGAGCTGCCAATTCATCTGTGAACAGTTTGATCACACATGAAAAGAAATCAAAACACAGGACAGATGTTGAGCGAAACCACATTTAAGCGTTGTCACAAACTGCCATTTTTTCAAATGATTGGGGCACATCTATTAAATAAAGTGCAGCTACAATGGATTCTACATGGTTCGAGGCATAAGGAAATATTTAACCAGCCAATTGCAGCCAATTAACTTTGATCACAATGACTGTGTTTGGGATCTCAGTCACTCGTCTGTCTGGAAGAGTATGAACATTTTCCTCCTGTGTCTCCCTCTCCCCCGTTTTTTCCTCCTTCTTGGGTTTGCTTCGTGTAACACAGCCGAACATGGTGGTGAGTAATGAGACTTGGCAGACCGGCCACAGATCTCTTCACACTTAAGTATCAAACAAAACATTTCCTCTACTGTGAGGTCAGCATAAAGCAGGACACTGAGGAAAAGAGCTGGGTCAGGGGGATCAGATTCACTGGGAGACGGAGACTGAGAGGATGAGGCAAGGACAAAAATTGCAAAGATAAAAATGCAATAAAATTGTAGACAGAGAATTGGACAGAGGTAGAGCTGAGAGAAATAACACTGAGTTAAATTGCTTTGTTTATTGCTAAATGTGATGAGCGCTGATAGTTTCAACATCTGGATCTGGAAAGAGGGTAGCGGGTGCACTTCATGCCTATGCATGTGTGTATGTCTATTACCAAATGTGGCACGCACTGTTCTGTTCATACAGTCGGAGCCTATGGTCTTTCACCGCTCGCCAGAGAGGAGCAGACACTCAAGACACCCCATCACACACACCCACACACCTCCCTACCCTTGATCCCTCTATTCCTGTGCCCCAGGGGCAGATTTTACACTAGCTGTACATGAATCACAGGGGCAAAGAGGTGTGGGAGGGGAGACGACGGCGGGGGATTTCATGCTGTGACGGAGAGGTCTGTGGTGTAGGTGGACAGCGACACCAAGCACACAGCATGACACTCAGACAGACAGAGCGGCCACAGAAACACTAGAGCCTGACAAATTGAGCTGGCCGCTATGGGAGTGGGAAGGAGGTGGGGGCTGGGGGCAGGGCTGGTGACCCAGGAATGACGGAGACTGACAGCACATGTAAAATTCATGGTGTCCCCTGGGCTCCGAGGTAATACTTCACCACTATGAGACCGATAACTGGGAAACAGGCTCCACGCTATGAGTCAGTTGTTGCTGTTTTTACTAAAATCTTAATGGACTGGTCTTACGCTCCTGTTGCTGACTGCTCTGACCATTGAAATCATCACAATGTGAACAGAAGGCATTTGTGCAGAGGGAAAGAAAGCTTGAAGAAGACGGCGAGCACACACACACACACACACACACACACAGACGCACCTCTAAGTCGTTGAAGAATAAGTGTGTGTCGGCCAAGTTGAAGATCATTTCTTCCATCCTCAGGCCTAGTGATACAGATGTCGGCGGATCCTGTAGAGTAGACAGAAAAACAGATCAAATAAAAATCTGAATATTCAAGTAACGTTCCATTTTGAGGGAGTTAATGTGAAACAATAAATAACGCTGCTCCCTCTGAGTCACTCAATTAACACAGAATCCCTTTAAATTCCTCAGCAGGCCATTCCCATAAAAGAAGACATTAGGCGGACTTGAAAGTTTCAGCCTCTGTTTACGACCCCTCCGAAAGGGACCAGAATAGTCATCAGAAATGCCACAGACTTGAATGAATGCAGTAAAAGCATGTCTCTCCTCAGGAGGGGTGGTCGATTTAGAAGAGCTGGGGTCGCAGTCTCATCGTAAATAGCCCATTCTCCACATAGTTGTGCCGATGCATCGTCTGATTGCTCTCTAGGTGATAGATCAACAAAATTCCCCCCTGAAGCAACCACTCTGAGCTGTTTATTGATATTAAAAAGAATTCAAACGAAAAAATAAACACTGACGTTTCCCTGCATGTGGGTGCAAATGCAATTTTTCCTTAAATCCTGATCTCTGTCAGTAATATGAGATGTGCTGTAATGGTGATAGGGTTGCACGGTCGGTAAGATAACACCTAGAGAGGAGTGAACTACACTGTAAATAGTTAATGAACCTGTGACAATGCATGCGATTTTCCCTTTAAAAAGATAATGAATAGGCAAAAATACCTCAGTGCATTTTCTCATAAACATTTATAAAGATATAGGCCTTGTGTAATTATTTTTCATTTTCATTATGATTAATTAACTAATTGGATAAAAGTGCTTCCATTCTTTTTGCTGCTGAACAAATGTCATTTTATCTTAAATTTCTGATCAGCAGATTGTCTTTAGCAAGCAAAGGATGAAGAGGGACAATAGCAGGCTGCAGCTGGGTGAGACAGCATTGAAGACAGGCCAGGCAGGACCAGAAGCCGGGATTATAGAGTTAAACCACCTGAAGACACACCTGAGCTTTCTACTGATTAGCTGTCACTGCCCACAATGCTTATGTTTTCACTAAAATGACAGAGGACAAACCACACAAGTAGAGCTAAATCCCCACTTCTCGGGGCTTTCTCCTTCCTCTTAACCTCCCAGTTCGAATCAATCTTTCAGTCAGAATTCATCAAAAATAATTAGCCTCCCACATCAGCATGCCACCAGCTCCCTCTGCCCAACCTCTGGCGCTGTTGGGCGATTTAGCGTTATGAGCTGGTTTGGTGGGAAAAGGCAGTCTTCTCCGGTGCAAGTGAATCCTCTCCAATTAAATCTAAACAATCAGTCAGTGAGGGAGTTAAGAATACAAGCAGGCCAGAAGGCCAAAGTGCTGCTGCTGTCATTGCTTCAGCACCACCTGTCCCGAGATATCAGTGCCATCCACAGGGGCGCCAAGTCCCCCCCACCACCACCCTCCTTCTCCCTCTGAGCCCCTTACCAATAACAACCCCCCCCCCCCCCCATCCCCACCCACTTTAAGCTCTCCAGCTCTGGCCAGCCCAATAGCAGCACAGCTGGCCTCAGCCATCAGCTTTATGGGGGTGAGCTGCCTTGATGCCAATTAAAAAAGCTGATAAGAACAGCAGTGTGTTTATGTGTGTATGAGAGGGAGAAAAAAGTCCGAGAGAGTGGGTGGGAGGTCACAGTGAGTGAGAGAAAGTGTGGATGTGCACTCACTCAGATACACATCTATTTATAGTAAGCTCAGAGCAGCTCGGAGGAAAAACTGTTTAGTAACTTTTCTGTTTATGCCACTAAGATAGAGATGACATGAACGGCAGACAGGAGTGAGGAGGCGGGGGGGCGGTTGTTGTGGTGGATGTGTGGTTGTGGGGGATGTTGGTCTACTTCACTTTCTTTTCTGAGGTGGTTTACAGATCTGCGTTTCTGATATGCTTTGAGGTTGCTGTGAGTAAGCATGTCTCCCTCTCATGACGTTGCTTTAATGTGATAGTGTCAGCAGGTTGGAGCATGGCAGGAAGATAAACTTTGGTTAGAAAAAGTGGACCGACAGGAGAGTAGGAGGAGGCAAAGAGGGAACAAAAGGGAGAGCAGAGAGTGAGAGGGACTCTAGCGGCTGTCACATCCTATATGAGCTCTGATGGAACGGGCCCTTATGGAGTCAGGAGTGTTTCCTGTTTCAGAGGAGCACACTGGAGACCCTGTGTATGCATGTGTGTGTGGCTGGAGAGTCCCTCATCGCTGAGCCACGGCTCCATAAGCCTCGGCTCTCTCTTTACCCAGCATGCAGCGCCGAGAATAAAGTAAATAAACAGTGGAGGGTCGTGGGGCAGCCCTCTTTCACCCCAAAAACAAAACAGTGCCCCCATCAAACACCCCCTCATACCAGAACAAAGGCACAGAGCACGGGTCGCAGACGCTAAGCTCTCTGACATATGAGGAGCAATATGTCATTTTTGACTTCAAAACCAGACACCTCCATAGCCAAAACAACCGGCGATTAGAAATGCTGCTCTAAGACAAAATAAAACGCAGATTCTTTAAGATTTCGCTGTTGCTTTTAATCGTGTGCCCTGAATCTAAATGGGAAAATAAGAGCGGATGATACACTTTGAAAGCTATATAGAACCTATGACCTCAACAAAACCATGAGAATAGGATACTGCCTTATTTCCCAAATTGTTTGTTTTGAAAGTTTAAATTTAGAGAAGCAATTTACATGGAACAACAAATAGCAAAGCCTGGAAAAGTAAACTCGTCATCTCATAAGCACACACAGTGACATGGGATGGAAGTTCCAGTATTATAATAGTATATGTTTGTTGATATTTACATATACATACGTAATATATTTGAAAGCAGGTTTAAGGGAAACTCTGTGCTCCAGTTTGAGTTCTGACTGAGCTGCATTTGGTGGACTACGTCTCCTGCCAGGGTCTCCTGGGAGATCCCTGCCTGAAAAGGATGGATTGTGAAACACTTAATTAAACTAACAATGTGGCATTTCTGAAGGAGAAAGGAACACTTAAGATGTGTCAATAGACATCCAGAGTGCAACTGTTGTGAGCCCCTACAGCTGAGCCCCGACCAGCCATGCATAGCTCCAACAGCTGCAAAGAGCAGTCAAATACTTGCCAAGCCTCATTGGACCTATTAAAAAAAGAAACAATTATCTGTACATTGAGTTCTTCTCTGTCTTTTCACTATGGACTCAAGGAATAGTGAAATCTATCCTCTGCTCAGTGACCGTCCCCCTCCTTCGCCCTCTGATCCCTTTTTTCTCCTTTTAATATTTATGTGTTTTGCTGATAAAGTGCACCGCTACTGCCACAGTCTGATGTCACTCACCCGTCCATATCTGTTGGCATAAGAACCCGTAAGCAAGGAATGGAAAACGATGATTGTTTCATCCAGGTCCCAGATGAAAACTCGCTGGAGAGATGGGGTGCGGAGGGGGAAGAAAGAAACAAAGAAAAACAGAGAGAAAAGAGGCAAAATCAATGGTGCACTCTGTAGGGCTGCAAGGTGATCCTCCTGGTCAATAGGCCAGGAGCGTGTATTTGTGCGCCACGGGGACCAGGATCCATTTGCTTGGGTTGGTCACCGCAACACTCCTCCCATCACCCCACCACATGCTTTCCATCCCCTGCCCTGTACATTAGAGTAATCAATAGTGACAAACTAATTAACTAGATATGTTAACACGCCATGATGCCAGTGCTATAATGGGCGCTATTAACCTCGTCCAAATACATATCATACTAATGAAGAGCCCTCTGAATTACAAAGAGTTTATTTTGATGTATGGTCACTATCAAAGTGTTGTATGGCTCTTGACGCAATGGTTTGTCACAGCTGGCATCCAGTCTTTGATGATGAGAATATATATATATATTATTCACTCGAGTGATGACTCACTTAATCACAGGCCTTATTGTTTATTCACGAGGTATACATGAGACTTTATACAGGATATGCGTTTAGTGACGTCATATATTCCACAACGCATAAATAATGCTTTTATAGTTAAAGAATCAAATCTTTAAGAATTAATGTCCATCAAGTGTTAAAGCTGGTGTGGCAGCCATATAGTAAGTGGATTAGTGCCCGTGTGCCTCAGACAGGGCGAGGCTGTCTGTCGCCAAGGTAGCGGGCTCACCCTACCTCAAGGTCGGAGTCAGGCGGCGGTGATGGGTTGTTGTTCCTTCTTCCCCGGCCACGTGACTTTCCATCCGAGGCCCGCCGCAATCGATCCGAATCTGAATCTTTAATGGGGGTTGATGGACTGTGGATGGTACTGTACTCTGCTGAGAGGAAGGAAAGAAGGAAGAAGGAGAGTATAAAAAGAGTGTATCAAAGATGAGCTATTATTTGCTTTTAGCAAAGAAGTGTGATTGTCCATTTGTCTTGATGAAGGACAGACAGCTTCCTGGGGACATTTTTAGTGATTATGCAGGCCTACAGGTAAGAAAAATACATAATAAAAGCTGCTGTGCTCTATACTGATTTAATAAACAAGAGGTAACAGAGAACATGCCAACTAGAAATAGCAAAGATGCCATTTATCTAAATTAGATGACTGTGTATGAAATTACATTTAGTCAAAGCCTGACGTATTTGGTGTTGATTGATGACAACTCCAAACACAGTCATAAAATGTTGACTGACTTATAAAGATAGAGTCAGCGCTTGATTGCCAAATAATGCATTAATGTCACATCAAATTAGGGTAAACTCTACATCTGATTTCAGTTTTAACTTTTTTTTCTTGCTTGCCTCACTGCAGCGCACTGACTAAAACCATCGCTTACTCATATTGTGCATTTGGATTAGCACGAATAAAGATTTTCGGCATTTAGCTCATGCTCTCTTATCAGGAACAACTTCCAGTCCAGGATCAAATTCCTGATATTCAGGTTACACAAGGCAACCCTGCTGCCTGCGGTTTGACTCTTACCTGCAGGGTTCTCTGTGAGGGCCTGGCTGGTAATGCCGGTGGGTGGCTCCTGGAGGGTGTACGTGGTGGTGGTGGAGGGCGTGCTGGGGCTGGTGTTGTTACTTGTCATGTAGGGTGAAGTGTAGGGTGAGCTGTTGTAATACTGAGCATACTGCCCCTGGCCAAAGGCTGGATAAGTGGGATAGTCCTGTTGAGAAAGACAGACAAAGTAGGGAAATGGCAAAAAGATAAGTTACATTGGGATAAAGATATGTCAAGTGGAGAAACAAAGGAGAGATAATGAAAGATATGTATAAAGTGGTGCAAGAGGTGAGATTTGGATCAAAAGGGTGGAGGCAAAGAGAGACAAAAGGTAGCAGAGCTGAGGAAGAAGCAGGAGGTTTGGCAGAGTAACGTGAGATATGCCCTGCACCAGTGTTGCTACTTTACGGCGCAGATTCCAAAACATAAATGCAAACACATGTCTGTTCTGTCCTACATCTGGACAACGATCTGTCTTGTTTTTTTCCCCCTCTCCTTTTCCTCTGTGGCATAAGACATTTGTATTGGGGGAGGTACAGTAGATAATCCTGCGTACAAAGCTTTAGACATCCTGAGTGATTTATGTCTGAATATGTCATGGATGAAATGTAACATATTGAGTATGCATGTTTCATAAAGATTTCCAGGTTGGGAAGAAGTCTTGCAATTCAAACTTATATAAACTGATAGCTGCACACTGATACCACATCACAGAAATAGACTGAGCTGAAGGAAGGGCACAGATACCTGCTGTGTGCTGTTGAAGCCAGTGGAGTTTGTCAGGGAGTTGTTTCCTGCATACAGTCCTGACGTTGTTGTGAAAGTACCACCTTAAGGGAAAAAGAATTGATCTTTTGAGTCATGTATCCGCCATGTTATAGCAAATAAACATTATTAAAGCTGTAGAAGTGCAAGCAGTGCAGTGACAGAAATGAAATGGCATCTTGTTAGGGGGGGAAAAGTTAGTCTTTTGTGAAACAGTGGTGAACAGAGGGAGGCCTGAGGGAACGCTCCCAACAGTGGCCTTATCTTTCTCCTCTTCTTTCCTTATCAGTGATTGGATCAGGCCTGATGAATGACGGTGGGGGGGGGGAGCAGAGAAGGGTGAGGGGTGGACAGAACCTGCTTCCAAAGCCATCCAAGCCCGCACAATGTGAGGAAGACAAGAGGCTGCTGTGTGTGAGCTACTGAAGGGTGGCGTGGGGTGAAGCAGGGGGAGGAGGGGTTGGAAACGGTGGATGCACTGGGACGGATCATCAGGGTGCCAGAGGGGCTGTGCATGGGCAGTGTAGTGAGACAGAGATGTATGTGGATGGAGGGTTGAGGTCGGAGTGAGTAGCACTGGAGGGGGGTTTGCTGCTGACATCCAGCCCCGATGAATATGTATGTTCCTCTTTGCACTTGCTCAAAGGATGGTCCTCCTGGGTAATTAAATCATTCAAAGGGGCTGATACCATCTAATGGCTTTATAATATACATGACATGAGTTATAGGGGAGAGGAGCAGCGGCGGCCCCCGGGGGCACGACTTCTCTCTTCAGCGGCCGTCCACCTGCACTGTCATGTCAGGCAAGAGAACAGCGGGAGAGGCAGCTTAAAGGGGATCACAGACTGGTAGAGAGACAGTAAAGTGACAAGGGAGCATGAGAGAGCTGTGTCTTTCAAAGCTAAAATGATCCCAATCCTTTAGCTCATTTCTGAGATCAAAATTATCAGGATCTTTTGAGAACACAAAAGCTTTAATTTGCACTTTAAATTGCACTTAATTTGGCTTAGTTCTATTAATCTATGAATAAAGGTTGCTTCAAATTTGCAAAACTCAAATAACACACCTTCTGAAGTTTGACAAACCTTCCCGTAGAAAAGACTTAAATTATTAAACCTATAAGGCCACTGCAAAATGAAACTGATAAAACAGCCATGTTTAATGACAAAGCCCCACAGCAAAACCCAGTCAGAGAATGTAGCTGTGAGCAGGGAGCGTCTCATTTGATGCATTGGAGTAGGCACTCGGCACTTGGGAAGTTGTCAACTTTTCTCTACGTAGTAAAAGAGGCTTAAAAGATTTCATTACAAGTAATCTGTTAAAAAAGTCTTTGCACCAAACTGCCATGGCAGTTATTCCAACCTTTACAAGTATGACCCCTCGACTTTATTTTGCATCTCTTCTTCATACAAATTGCACCACTGCATTCCTTAAAAAAAGCTCCTTCACTTATTACCACAGTGATTCTCCCATAGTGAAAGAAAAAAAAAAAAAATCCCATAGCTTCAGTGAAAACGAAGGGGGAGATAAATTCACTGTTCCTAAATGGGGCGTAATTACACCTTTGTTCCCGGAGACAAACAGAGGGAGTTCCTTTCATCCTCTGGTCAGTGGCCCCATCAGGAGGGCCCTCCCACACCGTGACAAACGTGAAGCAGCTTTCAGCACAGGGGGAAGGATCAGGGAAGTGGGCCGGGGGGGCATGAAGGGTACCGTATGGAGGAAGGCATGCAAAACAGAAGACGTAGTGCAGTGTTTAGCCTTGTCAGTTAGCTAAGGACCCAGCACAGTGGCTAAAAAAGAGAAACAAATACACCCCAAGCTCCCGAGATTACCAGGATCCACTAATTATTTGTGCAGTTTCTCACTCTCGGCTTCCAGCAATTACACACACACAGCAGATTTTCATTGTGTTTCTCATCCTGGCCTCTACTGGTTATTTTCATCAGAACTGTTCTCTCTCTGTGCTGTTTTGCTTGATATTTCAAGGCCTGCGGGGGGAATTTTAAAACTTTTTTGTTTTCCGCAGAAAGTTCAACATCAAGTGAAAGTCCGACAGAACAATAAGGCAGAGACGAGGAGGGGTCTGCGAAGGACAACAAATTAGCCTAACACACAGTTCAAACAGTCATAAAAGCTCTCTCTGGCAGGGTTTGAGGGTTGCTCTGTGGAGAACAAGGAGCCACATAAAAGCCGACGGGACCCCCGCTAGCCCAGCGAGAATGAGCCCATGCTGTTGGGAGTGGTGGTGCTGGTTATAGCAGGGGGGAGAAAGAGGGGGTCTTGTGGTTCTCCAGGGGGCATGTTTTCTCTCCCTCCCCCTGTCCTGCTCCAGTTAGTTCACTCACTCAAGACCAGACATCATCCCTCCCTCCTCTCCTCCTTCCCTCCTGCCTTCTGGCTCCACAATTGGAAGTCCATTTGCTTTGCTTGATCAGTCTCCTTGCCACGGGCTATGTCTATCATCAGTGCACAATATTTGTAGCAGAAGTTTGTATGCCCCACTTGGGAATAGGCTATCAAGTCCAGATGGGGCTCTCCTTTTAAAAAGGCAACCGAGGCTTCATCTCCTTCAGCTCGCACTGCCACTGGGACAGAAAGCTGGAATCCAATTATTCACCTAATTAGCATCTGCTCAGTCCCACCATCAGCACAATCTCTCCACCTCCTCACACACCTTTGAAGGATTAGGCTTCTTGGGACAATACTTAAGATGCACCACATAAACAGCCACGAGGGGCTGCAAAACTGAGGCGCATAAAAAAACCCCTGCCCCCTTTACGATTCGGTGCCACGACTTTAGCGCCCACACAAAGCTCCATGGCATCGGACATGGAAGCAAGGAGCAAAAGCATTAATCTAATCGTCCTCCGCCTTGACAGCTGGCCACAGGCTGGTGGCAGGGACACTGACAGAGAGGGGGAGTATCAGATGTGGAAAAAAGAGTCTTTGGATGGGACATCTAGGCCTGAGGCACCTCGCCCAGGCAGATCAATAGGCCAGAGAGAGCAGTGATGATGGTGTGGCCGAGGGCCAGAGCCACAGTTAGAGAACCCAAGGCCAGAATAGTGGTCAATCTGTCATCTAAGATGGCTGCCAATTACTAACGCACTTAACACTACATGGGGCATCTGATAGCCAGAGATAGTAAGAGTCAGCGAGGGAGAGACAGAAACGGACGGAGGGAAACAGAAAGTCAGAGTCAGGGCATAATACTTAGAAGATGAATGGGCACATAATACTGTCATCGTGAGTTAAACCACTAAGGGCAGGATAGCGGCTTCTTCATTCGGCCGCACATGCTCCGTCTCTTGCTCCCTTTCTCTCTGTCTGCCTCTCCTTTTTCAGGCGCTCGGCTGCGCTCTGCAAAACTCCGGCTGTGGCCGACTGTATTTGGTTAAGAGGCGTGGAAAAGAGGCTTCCCCGTGCCACATCTGCTGCTGAGCTGGCGTTATTTATTGTGAGATGCTCTGGAGGCTTTTCAACAACATGTGGAGATGTTTCTACAGTCACACATTAGATATTGCAGGAGAGAACACAAAGACTACGCTGTTGGTTGACTGTCCTTGCATCGTGCAGGTGGAGCAGAGGGTTTTTTGAACCAATACAACCAGAGAGTAATAGAAGCACTACATGGCAGAAGGCCTGATCTACATTTAAACAGACTGCACGAGGGCACAGAGAGAGCACAAGAGGGGGAGTGCTGGGTGCAACAACTAATCTTTATCAGCCTCAAGGCCGTAAATCTCTATGGTCTCAGCTCTTAAACAAATACAAATATGATCACAGGGAGAGAAAAACAAAGGCTGGGGAGTGAGGAGCGACATGGCTGGTGCCTCCTAAGTGCCTGCCATTTTTCCATCTGTGCTGATTCTTTTAAGAGGAGAGGAGAGGGAGGCAGCCGTCGTGGCTGCACATAACGACCGCCGGGATGCAACCATCTTTTGGGGTGAGGGAGAGGGCCGTGTTGTGAATCAGTCTGGCTCTACATGCTATTAAACCAGGGACAGAGACCTTTTTCTCTAATCTTTTTGAAAAGGAGTACAATAAACCTTATTTGGTTGGGCTGAGCAGAGGGAACATTTGGCCGAAAAACTGAAATGAGACAAAGTAAGAAAGACGGCAGAGGGGGAAAAAGTGATAAGTGATGAATGGCAAAATAATGTTGGAGAGAGGCCCAAGTAGAGGAGTACTCTGACAGTGACGTTCAAAGGACAGAAAAAGATACACAGAGAGGAAAAAACACACCAGCAACCAGATGCCCACTGTATTTTTAGATTGTTGTTGCATCAAAATCTGCTTTGTGTTTCTGTGAACCTTTCATGATGCCCGCCATGTCCGCTGGTTTACTGCAAACATGTCATAATTGTAAAAGTGGACGTGCTGCCAGCTTTAAAGAGAGGGTGATGGCATCTCGTGCTGCATTTGGAAACCATAGCAACACCCACACTGGTTTGTGAAGATGCACAGAGAAAAAGATGAAGGATTCACAAAGATGTCCTCACCCTGCATCTGGTAGCTGTAGGGGGCCTGTCCCGTCTGTGGTGTGGTGAATCCGGAACTGTAGCTTAGGAAGCCTGCCTGTCCCGGGGACTGGGACTGGCTCAGACCCCCCTCTGTCTTTATGCCTGCCCACAATGGACCTAAATCAGTTAGTGACACCAGATCGGTTTGATGCACAGACAACAGTCAACACACAGGTTTAAATTTCACTGGACGAAGCAAAGGAACACGGCCTCTGTTTGTTAGCATAACACGCTAATCACAATGAACGAGCAACGATTATCTGATTGAAGATTTTTGCTATCGTCAGTTGTTTTGAAATATTATCTCACACTGGCTTCTGTCTTGCTGCAAAGTGGTTGGCTGTAACACCAAAAAGCATGTTAGGACTACGATTGTTTGATTTTCATGCCATCATTAGTATTATTGTTATTATCATCTCTAGGACAGGTCATCTGCGAAGTTTGTGAGTTAAACTTAAACTGGTCACTGCTCACGCTGACTCAGTCTCGATGCAGTTTCTATGCAGCGGTAGGTTGCAGGACTCCATTCAAATAAACAGTGTAAATTCCTCCACATATTGGAGAGTCTTTCGGGGTCAAAACACTCTAAAGACTTTGGACAAATAAAGCCTTCAGTGAGCCACATACTCTGTGCTTTCTCTTGCAATGCCAGAGGAAACCAGTTTTTGTTTTCAGATGTTTATCACTAATCTTTCAGATCTATCTGAACAGCTTGACAAGCAAGTTCTGTTTTACTGCAATGAAGGCGAATATGCAGGCACTAAACAACAAGTCAGCAGCTCTGCTGCTCGTGCTTTACTAGAGGAGTTGTGGGAACATGGCTTGTCGTGAGCAAGGCCTTGCTCCTGAACATGGACAAGGAAAAAAATATTGAGTCGTAGTCTTCTCCTCTTGTGCATGTACACAATGTAAGGAGCATCAACATCATTGACATACATTTTTTAGCAAGACAAGAGGTTATGAAGTGCATTAGAGAAATCTTACCATAGGCTGGGATGCCATAGTGCTGGCCAGGCTGGGGGTAGCTAGCATAAGCTGCGGCCTGCTGCATTCCTGTGGTGTACTGCGTCTGCCCATACGCAGCCATATTTTGGGATGAAGGGGTAGGAAGAATATGCGGATATGTTCTGCTATTTGAGAAAAGAAACAAAAGACAAATGTGAGAAAGGAAGGCAGGAAGAAAGAGGGCCATGTTTTACCCCTAAAACCATAACACAAACTTTGCTAACTGACCAATTCCTTGTGATTGTGCTACTTCATTTTAAACACCGAGCCAAGCTGTAAGGCAGATAGCATCACACAGCTCATATACATAGTGAAAGAACAATAAATGGCAAAGGAAATCTTTGCAAGATAATAATTACAACAGATTTCAGAGCGCGCAAGCTGCAGACATCCAGGCAAACAAAGTCGGCCGAAAACCCCCGATCTAGCAGAAGGATCTAATTAAAGATCCAAATGAAGTTGGATGCTGCTTATTTTTTAAAGAAAAATAAAAGAAGCCTTACTTGGAAGGGTAAATCTGTGGAGAGAACTGGTGAGTTTGTCTTGGGCTGAAGCCACTGGTTCCAATAGCTGAGGAGAGTTAAAAAGAAAAGAGGCAAGCACATATTTAAACATTAAGAAATAAGGTAAATATTATCTTTTGCCAATAGAACTTCTGGATTCCAAGGAAACAGTAATTACACAGCATTACTCTATTTATTTCGGTAACCTTATTTAAGGTTGAAAACCGGAGAGCAATAATGAAGCAAAATAATCAGGTAAGAACATCAGGTTTTTCTGCTGACCCACGTATCTCTGAGATACTTCTGGGCTACTATGACGACCGCTGGTGTAAACACACACAGGATGGTCTGAATCAGTCTCGGCCTGCAGCTTCACTTGCCTTGGGCCTTTCAAGCCACAAGCACATTGGAAGCGACACCACTGATTGCAGGTAATGAGTGCTACTGCATAATCATTCCTTCATTAAGCGTCTGACCATGTGGTTCCACGCTGCAGTTGACATGAGAGAGTTCAGCCGCAAACAACTCACAGAAGCACAAGATTTAAAGAGGACACACACTGGGCTTTTTTAAAAAGTAACACCTCAAACACACTCTTATTTGCAAGAAAATGTGAATTTATATCATTGTTGTGGTAAATGTTATCGGTCAGCTTTGGTTCCAAAATTCAAAAAAATCAATTTTGGAAAAAAAAAGTAGAATAAATAATATCTGAACAAAATTTAAAATTTCCTAATACACAAGAAATTCAACCTGCAACGCTTCAGTTACCAACTTGACAGTTGCACTAAAAAAAGCATCATTATTGGTTTTAATTGACTCAATATTTTTTGATATAGCAGAAATAATTTATTGCAAATTAATATCTAAATTTGAAACAATTAATAAATGAAAGTTTAATCTAAATTTGATCCAATTCAGTTAAAAATCTGAACAATTCAAGCCACAATCACAAGTCTGTCGCATTACCGCATTAAACTGCACAGTTCTGAAACATCTGTCTAATTGGTCGTGACATGTAAAATATGGGATTTTGTTGCGGGGGAGCGCTAACTGTATGTAACTGTATGCTGTAACCCTTTACACACGTTATTAATATTGAACACTTTTCCCACATCAGCAGCACCTGCCACTGGACAAAACCTGCTCTTCTGAACGGAGCTTTGGGTTTCCCCGTGGAGGATATGGGGTATAAGATTTCTAAATTTCATTAATATTGTCAGAGACAAAAGTCAGAGCAGTGATTTATGTGCTTCTAGCATAAAGTATCAAGTACTTAGTTAAACAGCTATGGAAATACAGGAAAATTAGCAGCAAGATAATACCATGCACAGTTGGATGCAGTACTATTAATACATGTTTACAGAAAATATAAGAGAGTGCTGCAGCTTGACATAGATACCGGTGAGGGTGGAAAAAAGAAATAAGCTGGAAAATTATCACATTAGTGGTTATTTCTTTTGCAATTCCTACAATGCTCATTATATTCTGTGGGCTTGGTTTTATTTAGCGATGCCCCGGTGTGTGTGTGTGTGTGTGTGTGTTTATGTGCGTGTGTGATCTTCCCATGCTGAGGGGAGGGTGTGAAAACCCTGGCTCTGACAGGGCGATAGGGTAACAGCCCGTGGAGAGCGAGGGCCACTGGGACGCCATGTCACTCCACTGGACAGGCAGGCTCGGTGCATTACAGGTCATAACTCAGTCCTCACTGGCATGGGAACCAGCGGTGCTAACACACACACAAAACACAACACACACGTGTGCGAGCAAGCAAGCACAGCATATAAATGTGCTGACAAAGGTAAGGTAAGAGTCGCTTGTTCTTTAACACTCACACACACACTCACACACACACTATATTGGTGTTTTAGCTGCAGGGACACTTCCTGGGGCTCGGCTTATCAGTCACCCATCTCCAGGCTCATCTCTCACTAATCAGTTCTGCAGCTGCGTGTGTGTGTCTGAGAGGCAGCTAGACACGAGTGCATGCATACACACACACACACACACACACACACACACACACACACACACACACACACACTCCCTCTTCTAACCTCACCTGATCCTGAGAAGCTGTCTAGAGAGGTGTCTGCTACCGAGGTGGCGATTTCGCTGCTGCTCATTGGCTCGGTTTTAACTGCAAACAAAGAAGAAACATTGTCACCAAATGCACCAAATCAAGTCTGGAAAAAAAAAAAAGAAAAATAACAAAAGATCAGATTAATGTCTAACTACTTCAGGCTTTCAAATTTTGACATTCAGCAAATTATGTTTTGAAAATACAGCAAAAAGTTACTAAATTAAAAGCAGAACTTGGCGTTGAGGAGGGCGTCAAACAACATTCCCACAGTATTCACAGTCATTTAAATGCATTATTAGTTATTACATCTTCATCAGCTCAAAAGGCTTATAGATATATTTTTTTAATTTATTATCAGCTGGTACAAGAGAGTTTATCATTGATCCTTTTCATTCAACCTGGAGAAAAAGCATTTTTTGCATTGAGTCATTTCCTTTTCTAAAGCTTATGATTTTAAAAATGCGTTTTAACTATTTCACAAGAGTGACATAAATCAAACTGAAATTTCATAGTACATATCTATCCACTTATCAAAAACAGTTCTGACAGGTCTGACATTATCAGTTACATTTAATTTTAAATTACTGGCTTATCAGTACTTATGTGTGACATGAATCACATAAAAAAGAGCTCAGCAGAGATGCATAAGCACAATTGAAATGTCAAGGAAATGTATGGTGTATAAAATCTTTTTAAGAGTTTAGCGAACGCTGTTTGACCTTGGCTCCATTTTACAGCTCAGTGATAGATCTGCAAAGACAATTTCACAGCTTTTTGACAGCTCAGGAATCTTTGAAATCAATCCATTTCTCTTCAGGCGAGCTGGAGGAGCCTTTTCCCTTTTTTTTTTTCTTTTTTGGCAAAACAAATTGACAATGTGGGCAAGGGCGTCATGCTCAGTGGAATCCCTCATGGTTGAAGAAGCCATTTGCTGTCATGTTTTACATGTTTCCGCTATGCTCGTTCAGCGCAGAAACACATGCTGACGAGGGGCAATTCTTCTGAACAACACACCGATGAAAAAATAGTGGTAAGGTGCATGCATAAACTAGCACACACTCAGGTCACAGAGCACACAATAACCACTGTATCCAGGAAACAGCAGGGAACGTCCATATGAAAACAAAATGCACAGTATGCAAGTTCACAATCTGACCATTCATTAACAATGGACTCCAGTCGGTGGCAAACCATGCTCGAGACAGATAACCACAACAATTACAGCAAATGCCAAGGAGTTTCTGAATGAAAGGCACAATAGTTGAGGCGACATTAGAATTTTGCAGCTGACAAATACTGTATTTTTGAGACAAATTATATTTCTTCATGAGTAAAGTCACTGATTCAAAAAGGTAAACGACAAAGAGCGCTTTCATTCTGAAAGTGGGGAGAACACCAAGTATTGTCCTTTCATTGTGTCACTAAGAGTAGACAAACCTGCAGCGGACTGTGAGTTAGAACCTAACAACCAGTCTGCAGTGGTAAGCATTGTGATGTTATCACCTATGGGAAAGACAGAATGGCAAAGGGACACATGACAGTCTGCACCATGTTGCGCGTCCTGTGTGGTGAATGCACAAAAAAATAAGTCCTGAGCTCAAAGCACACACTAACCTGGAGATTACGTGACAGGGGAGATGTTTTTAATAACTCGTGTGCATGACTGCTTCACTAAACAAAGGCTCAGATTTACGCACAGGTGAATCACCTGAGTAAATAACTATGTACAGTAGAGACCTCATGCAAAACTCCATCATTTCCATGCTGTGGGCTTTGAATAATTACATGGTTACTTAAATAAACAGCTAATAGTCGCTGGAAAACAACTACTGGTGGCACTGAATTGTTTAGCTAGAAATGCTAGGGCAGCAAATAGTCAGGTCCAAAATAACTATGTAAGTAAAAGCACTGGTAATTCACCATTAAAAAATTATTATTAAAGAAGTTGATGCAACAACCCTCAGCTTTACTGCGAGCTACACTGGATTACTTTCAGACTAAAAGTCACATTGAATGATACAGCACGGTTTCTATCACCACTCTCAGCACTTTTAAAATTTTAGAATATACACAGAAGACAGAGAAAGCAACAAAAGAGGAACAGCACCGCACACATACCTTCAGTGCCATTGGGTGTCATGGAATTGTTATTGATGTGGGAGTTGTCGAGGTTGGGACCATTAGGAGATTCACTGCTTCCACTTACTCGGCTGTGAGGACTGGCTAGATCCTGCATTTCCATAGACCTGACGAAACACACACGCAGGCACACACCAAATCAAATTACCCATATCACTCTGGTTTCAGGGAAGACACACAGCTCTGATGCACAATGCAGTGCACACAGTATGCATGATCCAGCGGTCCAGATTTAGATAAATAAAAGCGTGCTCAGAATTTAAAGGAAAAATAAATGAATAATTATATAATTTGCTGAGTACAAAAATCTAAAAATGTCTTTAAAATCTGCAATTCACTGCAATTTTGACAAAGGCGAAATTAAGACATGAAGGAAGAAATACACACGCGCACACACACATGCACGAAGAAAAAAGAGCGAAACTGCGAAGCTATGAAATGAATACTAAACATTTTGACGTGACGTTCCTGATTTCTCTCATTACAACAGTCTCACTGCAAGTCATTGTTCGACGCGACGTGGATGCAGTGTGTTTACTGTCAATTTGCTCTGCTGTATCTTAAAGCAAAGACGGCCTTAAGTGTATATTGTTTTGTGTGGTATCGAAGACTGTTAACAGATGTTTGCTGGTTTGAGGCAACGGTTAATGTGCCTGTTAAACGTGCAGCACTCTGCTTGATTATAAGAGCCCATGCCTCAGTGATGGGCAGATGAGAAGCTCATGAGGCATGTGTTTGCTCTGGCAAGCTCCTTAATTGTTTCTGTGTTTATACAAAAGACCACGCCACTGAAAACATTATTCTATCTTCTCATTTGTGCGCTCAAAGGATTTGATCGAGCAAAGACAATAGAGCAGAAAGAAGGCACGAGTGATTTGAAAAGTACGGCCACAAACTCGAGACCCCATTTGTCTCTGCCACTGTTCCCACTGCAAATGAAATTAGGACAAAATGTTTTGTACATTATTCTGCCATTTCCAATTATGTTGCAGGGCTCAGGGTATCTCTGCTATCGACGCACATCAGCCTTTTACACAAGGCCACAAAGATAAATGCTCAAGTAACTCTTGAGTAGTCTGAGTGCTATCAGATGGCACAAAGAAACCAGAATTATGAGATAAAACGATTAAATTATGATATGCATTTACTCTATTTAAGACGATATTATAATGTTATGATATTATGATACTTTGCAGCATAGCTTGGCAAATATAGTCCCTTCTTGCGGTTCAAGTCCAATTTAATTATTAACTGAAAAACAATATATTTTTAAGCATCATATTACAACCAAAAACACTAACATACAAGTGATAAAAAAAAAAAAAAAAACAGTGATCATAAAGCACGTTGACAGAAAAAGCCAAGCCACTCTTCCTCACACATGCTCCAATAATGGAAGCTGAGTTGTCCTTTTCCCTGAAGTATATTAATTTATTTCCCTCCTAAAAATATCACGCCCTCCAAGTATACAACAACTAAGAGGTACAAATAAAAGCACATTAAGGATCGGCCAGAATGAACTAATCCTATTTCTATGTTTCACACACACAGCTTAATCCTGTTTTCTCCTCCTTTGCCCCATTTTTTTTTTTTATATTAGCTGATGGCTAAAAAGCCTTCGCTATCTCCGATCAGACAACACAGCAAAGGCTGAGAGAAGTTGACAGTTGTTTAGCAGAGTGTCTGAGGCAATCTCTGATGCCACGCAGAGAGCTCTGATGCTGCTGGCAGTGGCTCAACTGTGCTCTTACCTGCACCTAGATGGCTTTGAGTCCTCACAAACCACACTCCCTTGTATTCTGCCTCCACCTGCCCTAAGCAGAAACAAAGTCGCTCCTTGTTATTGCAGCTCGCTGTCACAGTCCAGAGCCATCCGTGACACAAAAAAGGTTTGTCTGAGAAAACATTATTGTTGTTCTGGAGCAGAATGGGAAGAGAGGGCTCGCGGGGGGAACAGAGGCGCACATTGTCTCTCTCCGAGCCGCAGCCCTACTCCACTGTTGTTTCCTCCTCCAGGTCCTCCCTCCTCCCTGAGCAAGGGGAGCACAGCCAAATGACGGAAAGGTGATTCATCATTGGTCTACGACAGCTGCAAACTGGATTAGCCCTCCCCCAATCAACATGCAAAGCGGCTTAGCCAAGGTAAGCAGGAAGGGGTGGGGGGGGCTGTGCAGGGGTGAAGGTAGGCAGAGGGGTGAAGGGTTGGGGAGAGCAGGGGCTGAGGGGCTGCGGAGGGTGGGAGAGCCTGCCCGCTTTCCTGCTTGAGGTAGCCTGCTGCTGGAAGGAAGATGGGACTTGTTGAGCAGAGGCAAGTCAAGCGTGACACCCCTAGCATCTTCAGCAGATCTTTCATCTGCAATTGACACTATCTGAAATTTATCAGCACTCCCCCTCCCGGCATACTGACAGGTCCTAATGACCGTCAGCGGGCCTGCCCCAGCCTGGGGCCACGGCGCAGCACAGAAACACACCACTTCCTAACTTCACAGCCTATTCACAATGGACAGAGAGGCAGAGGGAGAACAATGTGTAAACTCACACACACGTCATATAAATCTTGTCTTTTTCTGTGCAACACAAAAATGCTTGTGCTTATGTCTTTTTCCGCCTTTTTTTTAATGTCTTTTTCTTTAGCAAACATAACTCATGTCTGTATGTCTGCATGTGTACACACACACACACACACACACACACACATATGCACAGGGCACTTCGGAGGCCCCCAGATCAGTGGTGCAAATGCACACACACACACACACACACACACACTCACAAACGCAGGGCACTTTAGAGGCCCCCAGATCAGTGGTGCATCTCAGACAATGAACGAGACTGGAAACAAGAACACGGAGAGCATATGGAGCCACATATGTTTCCTATGACGCTGCGAATGCCTCTATTACTCTCCTTTAGCTGACAGTTACATTTTGCTGTCCACTCCTGCTCTGCTCGTCTCTCTCCAAACATCAAGCAGAGCCATATACTTGCATGGCTATAACACTATATTAGACCTGACTCCGGCCCACCATGGGAATACAGGGTCCAAAACAGGTCAAAGGTATTCAACTGGTCAGGAAAACGGAAAAAGACGTATAAAGTCCTTTTTCAAAAATGCTGGCATGATTTTTTAATGGCTGACTGTTTACATGAGCCAGGGTAACCTGAGCTGCATGGTCTTAAGTTTTTTTCTTCTTTTTTTCAACAGGCTTTGCTCTTCACACCAAGGCAAAGCCTTCATGAATACCATTTCAGCTTTACAATTTGCCTTCTCTCCCACTGCTTACGGTACAGCAACAACATCAACAGCAAAAAAAAAAACCCATTATATTTCTTTCATTCTCGCTTTCGCAGCTACGGACAACAGCAGTGCCTCCTCCTGGCATTTCCCAACACTAAAACATGCAGAGGGGGTGTAAAAAAAAAAAATACAAAAATATCAATGGAAGAGAAAGTCCACAGAGGTAAAAGCAATAAAGGCGAAAGAGAAACACATTTTGCCACAGCACATTAACAGTGATCACAGAGTTGGGGGAAGTGGTGGTGAGATGTGGTGTGGTGTGTGTGTGTGTGTGTGTGTGTGTGTGTGTGTGGTGGCTGGTTTCTCTGTTCAGCAGTGCAGGCCAGTGAAGCCATTACCATGCTGGTGTCTCAGCCATTGCCAGCAGGTGAAGCCGGCCAGGTGAAGAGAGCGAGAGGAGAAAGGGGGAGGAAGATGGGAGAGGTAAAGAGTAGGGGGGCAGGGATTTAAAAGCAAAAAACAAGCCTTTCTTCTGTGCCGCTAAATATTTATTGTTTAAAAAAAAAAAGGGGGCTGCATTCAGCATCTTTGATGTGCTTCTTAGTTCAACCTGAACTGCCAGGTCTTTGAAGGCAACAAGAACAAAGCCAGGCTAGATGAAGCGCTGCAAGTGTCATCAAGAGGGGGGAAAAAAAGAAGAAGTGCCACAACACGTTTCACTCATGGTTTCTTGCTGGCCCTTTTGTTTCGCTTTACTTATTCCAAGACCTGCGTTTCCAAAGGTAAACACAGCCACAGCCAAGCTTTTAGCGTAGATCATCTCAGCATGCAGGTTGTCTGACCTCGGCACAACTCGTCTCTTCACCTTTGCTTCACATTTTGTCACTGAGTTTCACATGGAGGATGTTATATCACCTGCTAACTCTGAACAGATTTGTTTAAAAGTATTTACAGATATTAAGTTTTACTGTTGCAAATAAAAATAATCAAAGCGAAGATGGCCAAAGAGGATGAAATATGAGTGAATGGGCTTTGTTTATTTCCGTCCTCCACTCCCTGTGTCACCATTAATAGATATTAATTTCACAGGGCACAGTGCACAGTCCTTTGAATTTTACAGTCTATGTAAGCCATGTGTTGTGAGTTACAACTTTTGAAAAACAATGCTTTAATCAAAATCTAACTTTAAAACAACTAATCCCCACTTAAGCTGGTCAGCTGAATCCACATGGTGGCCCAGGAAAAATAAATCCACTCTCAAAGAATGTAGATGCAGACAACAATTGGACACAGATGTGAGTGGAATTAGGCACAGTTTACAAAATGCTACACTTCACTTGCGTCTCTATATGTGGACGAAAAAATGACGGCTGCCAACGAATGCAACACTAAATAGCTCTGTGTTTTTTCACGCAGCGTGTTAGATAAGATAAGCATTGCACATTTCTGATAAAACTGATGGACATTTGAAATTATACGCTGGTGTAATTTTGAACAATGCGGGCACTTTTCTAAACCTGTTTTCTGAGTGACAGAAGAACATTTGCTTAAATTTATTATCACAACAGCAGAAATCTTAATGACAATACACGTGAAGCAACATGAAATATTCCTTTTTATTTTCCTTATTCACTGCACAGATCTGTATTTGGTAACAAATTAGACTTAAGGCGACAAATGAAAAAAAGCACACGATGCTTCAAATTTTGCACTCGTCTGTAATTAAAACCAGAATTATTCACACGTGCTGTTTGTTGATGTGCAATTTGTCGCTCTCGTTTGGTTCAATCTGACATGGTGCTCCAGCAATTCACTCAATAGCTACATTAAATCTGTTAATACTGTGCTCTTCAACCTTCAAAATTATTTCCAGAAGGCCAGTTCGCCTTTGAGGGGCCATCAAACAAGATTTAAGGTGCACATTTTATCACGACCTGCCCACCACCGTGACCACCGCAGAACGAGAGAGGCTTTACACACAAAGATGAAAGAAAGAAGTCCGCAGACAAATCTTAATGATTATATCGCTTCAGTGCCTGTGGCTTGTTGTTCCGACTCTCTCAAATCTGAGACGGTCAAATAATAATGTAATTATTATTTACACAGGATAGGACGCAAAGGATTTTCTAATGTTGCTTAGTTTTTTCTCAACACTGCAGACGGTGATAAAGCTGCTGTTTTTAAAAAAAATTAAAAAGCAAACGAGGCATGTTTGCAGCACATTTGAATACAATTTCTGTTTAGACTCTCAGCTCAGCAGCTTCCTTATTATCACGCGCAACGTAAACATATTGCCATTTACAAACAAACACACGAGTGGGTATTAGCGACTGAGGACCTGCGACCAACAGCGATCTTTAAAGCTCATTTCCTGTTCTTTCAGCCACATATTACAGATCCAAACAGCGGCGTGTTAACAAAATAACACCCCACGGTATTTAGTAAACAACCCCTGCCCACTAATCACCCAACTACTTAATAGGAGGTCCCTTATTTCCTTCTTCTTGCGGTCTCTCTCCCCCTTCTCCCTCTTCCTCACAAATAGCTGGATCAGTGAGGCTGGATCAATTAGCCCTCTGTGTCTTTCACCGTTTTCAATCTCCTCTCTGAGAGAAGGGGAAAAGGGCTCGGCCTGAGTAGACACGTCTACACGGAAGGCATCAGGCCTTGGGCAAACAATGCCACCGTCACCGCCGACCACTCCTGCTTGTACACACTGCTGCTGCACATGCATGTGCCTCCGCAACCAGGCAGAGAGACACGGACCTCTCCCTGCGTAAAGCAAATACACAGTGTAAACAGCCCCAAATCAGCCTGCTCATTATCTGTTAATTGGATAAATAAGGTTATTGTGTGAGTGAATGGTTGCAGCAGGCGGTCACACACACTGTCATGTTTGTGTACACGGAGCGGAGGCCACTCTGCAAGCAGTCTGGCTCACTATCCTATCCTAACCTCTCCGTTTCCTGCCTTTCATCTACTAACACACACCTTTCTAAACACTGAAAAAGGGGCAGGCGTTCGAAAATGACAGGAATTAGAGGGTGTAAAAGGAAAGAGAGAAAAAGCACAATTTGAGAGAGATGAAATGCTCCTCACACACATAAACACACGACACAGAATAATTCCCTGACTTGTGATGGAAGCCTGTGATCATGCACAGAACATTAAACCAGAACATCCTTCAATTAGAGAGGCCAGTGATTACAGCGGGTGAGTCATCTGCACTACACGCGAAACACTGGCGAGCGGAGACGCGGCGCGGCCGGGAGCCGAGGCCTGTTGTCTTGGTCAGACGCTGAGAGGCTCTCAGGTCTCCTCGCGGCATTCCTGGCCTCAGCAGATGGCATTAGATGTCAACTGCTTTAACTGCGTTGGTTTTGTTTGTTCTGCCAGTCAAAAAGGGACTCCTGCAGGGACCAGCATGTTTTCCTCGCCTGATCAAATATGTAAACGGGGCCAGGCAGAGGAGGATCCCATATTCAAATAGGGGGGATTTGAGATATATTTGCTAACTAGGATATTACTCTTTCATGCTGATAGTAAAGACTTTTTTGCAGCTTAAAATTTTTTATTTTTTATTTTTTTTTAATTCTGACTAGAGAAAATTTAAGATAAGATGTAATAATAAGATGTCAATTTTTGTGGACATTTCATTTATAATTAAAGACAAATAAGACCGTTAATCTTCTAAAACTACAGGATGTACTGTATGTATTACAAAGACAGACTGTATAGTAAGATTTTTAGCAATTATCAAGTGTACTGTAATATGCTAGAAATTGTTATTCAAATATCATGATGCATATTTAAATGGACTTCTTTATCCGGATGTGACTTGCATTTACTTTCACTTAAACTGTAACTATACATTCATCCAGGGCAATTGTTTTCTTAGCTATCTGTCATCATCCACGAATTACAGCTGGCCTGTGAAGATTAAAGCCTTCCTATGTGGTCGATATTATTACCTTTATGTACATTTTTCAATAGCTCTTTATTACAGTTGTTATAGTATCAAAGATGTAGTAGATGCTGTTTTAACACCATAATTAATGACAAGATTAGTGCTGAAATTTAGTTGTTGCTTCCAGCTCTCTTTTGAAATAAATGCTTTAAAAGAGAATTATATGCTACATTAAATGTTCAGATAAATCAAATAAAAGGAGATAATTCCACACACACACTGAAAAACTCAAAAATTAGACAAGGTAAGAGAAGACAGGTAACATATCAGACATTAAGTAGAAATTAAAGTCATACTCACTACAATTATGATTGAATCCCTGTGTGTTTATCCCTTCTTTTTTTAAAAAAAATCTTCTGCAGAAAGATCGTTCAGTCCAGCAAAACAGACAGCAAACTTTCTAAAACTGCTCTTCAGATGCTGGTACGATCTGTAGCACAATAAGTGTAAACTACAAGACTACTTTTTTCTTTTTCATTTTAGGTGCTGGAACCCATGGAGCCCCGCGCGGTATCTCAGGAGACCCAGTCCTAGTGAGAAAGAGAGTTGTCCGATTACTGCTTCAGGCAGTGACTAGCGAGTGTCTGAGGAAGAGGGAAAAAAAGAGAGAGAGTGAGAGAGCGAGGGAGGGAGGGAGGGAGGGAGGGAGAAAGGCAGTGAATGAGGGAGGGAGAGGGAGGCTGCTGCCGTTTGAAAAAGCAGAAAAGTTGCTCGGTGCTCTCTCACAGGAAGACTTTGGGTCTGGAGGAGGCACGGGGGAGTTGTGCCTCACACCAGCTCCCCATATGTCATTCACTCACAGCTTTAAGCAATAGAGCCCTCTCCAGATTGTATCAGTGGAGACCGAGACAATGAAATGGCAGATC
The DNA here is from genome assembly GCF_051107435.1 of Chaetodon auriga. Classification (NCBI taxonomy): domain Eukaryota; kingdom Metazoa; phylum Chordata; class Actinopteri; order Chaetodontiformes; family Chaetodontidae; genus Chaetodon; species Chaetodon auriga. The sequence goes on from NC_135094.1 coordinate 10,399,063, forward strand.
CCTCCACCGGCCTGCCTGTCCACTGGAACACCAGGCTCCGCTCACACACCCCAAGGGCCCACACTTTTCTTCTCCCCCATTTCTCTCTTGTTTTTGTTATGCTCTTTTTTTCACCACAAACCACTTTTTTTTTTTTTTTTTTTTTTTTTTTGCTCTCTCTTGTGAGTCTTAGGTCGCTGCTGGATTTTCTCTTCGACACAGAGGGACCTTCAGAGGGTAAACAAGGGTTTAGCTTAGGTGATGGGGAGCCGGGGGTTTAACAGCGGGCTGAGCGGCTCGGGTCTGTCCGTCTCCACAGCAGTCTAGTGGAAGTCCTCCGTCAACACATACACACCGCGTCTGTGTGCAAGGTAATGACTGCCTTCTGTCTGCTCCAGGTTATTATTTCAACTGTGCGAAGCTACTACACAAGGCCACGCTGCTACTGATGAGCTCAATCTGGTGATTTATTCAAGCTGCTGATGAGGCTTGTACAGCTTCAATATGTCGTGCCATTTTTTTTTTTTCTCGGAGAATATCAATTCTGTGTAATGAATGGCTGAGAGGTCAATGAACCGTTTAAAATTTGTTTAATTTCCACATAATAAAACCGTGGGTGGAATACCAACTGTAATACTGAAAAATGATTACCAAGAAAGAGGAAACGATACATTTACTATGGTAAAGAGGTGGTGAGAGAAGAAGAACACCCACAGCTGGAAGAATAGTATCCTGTGTTAGCGGTTGTAAGCTTGTACCTACCAGCCAGTGGAGGATGATAAGAAATAAACGTCTCACTCAAAGAGCACACTGTTTTTGGCTTGACGTGCTGTTTCAATCAAGAAAAGAACTGATATATTAGTCAATTTCTACTTCATCAGCTATACAACCCACACTGAAAGCAAGTCAACACCAACCAACCACTGAAGAGGTAGTCAGCGAGTAGCTGACAGAAATAGATCAGCTCCTGATTTAAATACACTGCAGCAATGATGTGGACGTGCTGGAAATGCAAGTGCTACCTCCCGCTCCAAACCGACTGCCCACAGGTAAATCCATAGGCTCACGTTTCAATATCGCAGCACGAAAAATATTGCACATTGAACAGGTTCTTGATAACTCGATTGACTAATAGATGCTCGGGGACTCTCAAGTAACTATTTCTAATAGCGGAGGGGTACACATGCCAATTGAGTTACTGCATTTACTCTGTCGCTCTCTATTTCAATAAGCAGCTGTATAAAATTAGCTTGAGATGTAATTTTGCAAGTGAGTTATTTTCAAATTGCACAGTATAATTATCCAGACTTGTTTATGTCTCAACGACCAAACTCAGATTTTCCTTGTAGTCTCGCTGCATGCAGCGCTCTACGGTATGTTTTGAATCAAGGCTCCAATCAAGCTAGCAGTTTTGCTGGTGATGTTCGGTGATTGCTTTGTTCATGTTGCGCAGTATTGAATAAGAGGCTGTTAAATGAAAACAGCCTAATACAAAAAGTAGATTAAACTCTGAATTAAACTGTCAACACGTTGAGTTGAGAACGATGCATGTCATCAAGCTGTGTTTGTTTATCTTCTGATGGAAAACATTCACGTATATAAAATATATAATATCAAGATGCACTAAAACATATTCAACATAAGAAAACTTCATTAAAGGCATGAATTAGAACAATCTAATAATTTTTCCTGCAACCAGAAAAACCTAGCCTGATAGAAGTTCTACATCTGCCAAGTGGGAGCTTAACAAAAGATGTACTGATACCGCTCGACTGACATCAGCGCTAAAACGCCACTTGCCAAAAACTATATCAAGTAAGAAATAGGAGAAGTGAGCTAAGATTAAATGTGAAGCCGTTCTTTATTAAGGATTATCTTGATGGGACTCAATGGTCTTCATGTGGGGTTGCAGGGATGCCTGCCTGCAATTTAGAGTGAAGAGAGATCTGCACTGTCCTCCGCTGCCAACAGGTTATCCACTCAGCTTCTCACACACATGGAAATAGACCCACTTCCAAATGGCTGATTCTGTTTTCGAGATAAGAAATGGAGAGTTAATGTACATCTAACTGGAATCCTAGTGCTCGGAAAGTTTTGGATCCTGAGCTGTGGCGAGTTTTTCCCTCTGTTGTTCCACAAAAGAGAACATCTCGGCAGAGCGAGTTTGCTTATCTTGACAAAGAATACATAAACAGTGTGAAAGGTGCAGGAACGGTGTGACATGGGATCAAATGGAGCAGATGAAACGAAATGCTAACACCCTGGTGACACAGTTGCAATATTTTCATATGCATATGCTGCAAATTTGTTTGGTTAGAACTACTACAGTGTTTATACAATGTCACACATTGGGGGGGATCAAGTTCCTTTTTTGACATAAGTCTCAGCAGAGCATTACGCTCCAAACCTTCCCCCAAGAAAGGGAAATCTGAACTTGGGATAACTTTGGATAAAATAACAGTTTTTATATATTTACACAGGCATTACTAGGTGAAGTGTTCACCTATTGACTAAGGAAAAAATACAAAAAACCCTTAACTACACAAACCTCCCACCCTCCAGCCTTGCCCCTGACACAAGTGGGACATTAAGTTTGCTGGATGGCAATTTGTCAAAGAGCTCTGTAAGTGCTAGGTACTGGCTATTCCTGAGTTATTCAATGTGCATAGTTTCCTGTTGAAAATAATGGCGCTGCACAGAGCGACATATCCTTGGTAAAGCAAAGCAGCACTGATGACCAAAGGGAAATTCAAGATCATTTTCAATACTATTCCACTCCTTCTCTGCTCCCACTGCTTGTGTTTTCATGTGAACTCTGTAATACTAACTTAAAAGCAACTTGCATAGCAACAATGACAGCTAAAGCAACCAAAGCAAAAACAAAACGCAACCAGCATCATATTGAGGCCCCCAAAACATGTTACCTTGTTTAAGATGTCTTTCTGCATGCAGTATTCAAGTGTATAGCATTAACCCATCTATCTGCCAGGCTTTCATTAAACTCTAAAGAGAAACTTTGATGATGATGAGTTGCCACCACAAAAAAGATTTTGACAGCGCAGACAGATAATTTTGAAGTCCCTCGAGGTAAATTAGTAGCAAGTCAAGTGCTTTCAAGTGGTGAATGAAAGTTACGAGTGAAGCCCGAATTCCTTATAAACAAACATCAGGTTGGCCTGCCTCACCGAGCAGCAGTGATAAAAGCAAACACAGCATACCTCAACATGAAAATACATTGCAGCTTTCCTCCACAAGAAGTGAGGAACAAAGGAAATGGTTAACCTCAGTGGACGTCACAAACTTAAATTAACCGAGTGACCTTATTGTTGTAGCCATCTTGGTTCCAAACAAAACAAGGAGAAAATGCTTTGAATTAAATCAAGTACCCGTTTGTATCTTGAATAAAATACAGCGAGCACACTTTAGCTCAGGCAGGCTCCTTATAACAACTGCTAAATTTTGTAGCTGTTGTGTTAAAAATCCCAGTGCATAATAAATAGTATTTGGTTAAAGAACACTCTGCGGACACATTTATCCTTGCATATACCATGAGAGACAAGTTATACTTTATGACCAGTGAGGCACACCTGGGGAAAGTCTACGAGGACCCCGAAAATCCTCAGACAGACACTTTATTGCTCTCCAATGGCCCCAAAAAAGCCAAACAAGCACACTTTAGAGACCTATTACTCAGAATGAGACATCACGATGGCTGGAAGTATCACCGCGGGCATTACGCTTAAAATATATAGCCTGTTAAAAGATAAAGGGAATAATAAGACTAAATTCAGCCTAATAAAGCACATAAATAAGGTTTGTTCCATATATTTTGAGATTTATGCCATATATCAACAAAAAACTCACAATTTGCATTTTGGTGGGAACAGGCAGCATTCTGTAAATGAACACAAACCTTTCCTCCACTGAAGTGAAGCGCCGCATCACATGCTAAGCTGTCACTGGCACTGGAGTCTGGAACCAAGACATTTCGCCTAAATTCTCCATCAAAACCTAAAAGGCAAAACTGCTGACTAACCTTAATTTTAGATGTGTTTTAACACCTAGTTTAAATACCTGCTTGCTTTTGCTTTGCGAGGCAAAGATTAAAAGTTATATTTAATTCACTAAATAGTCCAGACTGGAGCTTCGCTTGTTACAATCAGCCCCTTGGCACTATTCAAAAGGATTTATACCAAACATGATTATCAACATAACACCATCTGGACAAATTCACAAGGCAGTCACCTTAGAGAAATCATTTAGGTTTAAAACTCAGTTGCATTTGATCCCTGTGAATTGAAAAAAAGCCATTTTCTACCTCCATGACCTAATTTCATGGCTGCAATCTTTCGACTGCAAATACAACTGCTGAGGAATCTGATACTGTAACTAGTTCAGCAGATATCAGTGATTATTAATGTAGTAGGTGGTAAAAGGGCAGTAAGTGGATGTTATGACTTTCTGGTGCTAAACTGGTAGTCTTGTTTGAAGACAGAGCCTGATCAGCAAAGCCACTAAATCTAAGTCAGCTGCACCCTAAAATACCAATATGTTTGGTAATAAATTTTCAGCACCCCTCTAATGGCGGCATTTGTCAGGGCTGCCCCAACTGTCTGGGACTACTTCTGACTTGCGCAACCCGGGCGGCCAGAAATGTGGCACTCCCCGTCTCCTCCACAGCTGCCTGCCCAGTTGGGCCCAGGTCAGCAGCAGGCCTGCAGTGGGTCTGGCTCATGAGGAAGGAGGGGCTGGTCATCGCTGGGAACTTATGTTCACCACACCATTAACTCCCAGTGGGTTTGAGTACAAAATGCAGAGGTTAGAGACTTAACTTCTGCCTTGCGACCCCATTCCCTCAGGCTTACTCCCCGTTCCTGTACCCCCCCCCCCCAACTCCAAACCCACTGAGTCATTCACCAAACCCCCACTAGTCCAGCCACTGTGACATTTGTGAAGCCAGGAGTCCACATAACAAAAACACATTAGGCAAATGTCTGGGGTCAAACGTCTGTTTGAATTGGCCAGATGAAAGCCACTTAGATTGGGTCTGTGCCATTCTGCTTAGCAACTAAATACAGTTACAAAAGAGGCAGTGCTATGCGAGCCAGTGGTTTGTCTCACTGACAGAATATGCTACCACATTCAAGTTCTGGTACCGTGTGTGCAGAGAGACGACACGAGAGCTGGGACAAAGCCATTTAAGCCTGGGGTATTACCAATCAGCTATCTATCATACATAAATAAAACAGATATACTACAGACCGGAAAATAACTTATATTTAACCTACAACCACATTTGTTCTCTAAGAAGCAAGTACACGCGAGCACAGCAGGGGTTAGTTGCAATGATGAATGAGCATTCCCACTGGACACCAGTTTTCAGGAATTTTTAACTCCTGGACTGACTTAACAGCTGGGCTTATCTGTATACCCGGCCTCCTTCTGCACGTGTGCACTCAAAAAAGCCGAAGCTCGGATTATCCAGGCACCAAATGTCATTCGTTTTATAGAACAGCGGGGCACATGCTGAGTTGCACAATTTTTTACAGCCTTGAGGACAGTGTGAACTATTAGCAGCTTGCCGAACTAGTGGGTGTCTCAAATCATGCTGGTGTCAGAGGGACTCGAAGCATGACAAGAAGTTCTAAAATAACCGATGGGATAATCACAGTTTAAGAGTATGCCAGAGGACTGCTGACGTATATGCTAATACCTTACCCCAAAGTACCTCTCGGTGACTTCTGTGCATGTCTGGTACTTGTCGCTGCCGTCATCATGAGTAAGGGAGACAGCCTTTCATTTATTGTTTTTACGAAAGCACAAGTGCTACACTATCAATATCCAGTGAACAGGAAGAGCTGTCCAAATTACTTTACGAATTAAAAAACAAAGACTGCATCACCCTAGTGGGGAGACACTAACAGAGACTTACACACCAGGAGGAAATAACAAATACAGCAGTAATTCATTCAAAGTAAACATCAATTCACTCTGTCCAATCCAGTCTCTTTGTCACACTAGTCCACTTTCTCGAGACCTAACGCAGTTCATTTGGACAAAAATATCATTGTGAAAAACATCAATCGAACCGACTGCACTAAATGATATGCCAACTTTCCATGTTTGTTTCCTCTTGATGTGTTTGGAGCAGCAGTGGCCCCGCGAAAAGGTGACTTCCTCTTTGAGGAAATGGAATTTGCAATGCACTCCTTTCAGCACACTCTCCCTTTGTACTTGTGTGAAAATATGTTGTATCTCATCTAGCTAGAACTGCTTACAAGTGATCTTAAGGAGAGCACTCTCTTATCTCACAGTTTTCTATTACGAACTTATGCTACAATACATGCGTTTTATAGTAACAGCCTAATGCATGGTGCTCTTGAACAATCAAACACAAATGGCCTTAAAGATGCAGTAAAAAAAAAACAACAAAAGCAAAATGTGAGAGACAAAAATGTCACATGACCTCCTCCAGGCAGGACACAGAAAAGTCAGTTTATCTCCATTAGAGAGTACAGCAAGAACAATCACGCTGTCAGCTCGTGTTCTTTACAAGTTAGTCCGCTGCCAGAGGTTTTTCCCGTAAACTTTTCATCTTCTTCGACTGTGCATTTGTATTAGTTGCAAAGCAAAATTGCAAAGCAAAATGAGGAAGACTGCACAATAACTGGTGCATTTCAAGGGTGGAGAGACAAACGGACTAACCGCAACAATAGACTTCAGAGTGAGCATGATGCTGAAAACGTATTGGCAGGTTACGTTTACCTGCATTAAAAAGCTTTAAAGAGGGGAGTGATTGATTGTTATTTAAGTTAATGTATCTAGTCCATAAACTAAATGGATTCCTATTGATATCTCACCTCTTTTAAAAGTCCATCTCATCCGATCATTGTGTAGCCTCTTTAAATCTTCTCCGTGGACTCCAAAGTTTCCGGCTATGTCTACATTTGGTTATCGAGGAGCAACACTTTTTTTTTTTTTTTTTTTACATTTTTAGATTGGTTTAAATTCAGCAGGTCTTGAGCTGAACCTTGAAAGTGCTTTTAGGAACAATATAAAACTTTCGCAGCAGCATGTATATAAAGGCAGCTATGGAACAGAGTAAACAGAAGCAGTGATATTACAATATATCTGACGTGTGTGAAGGCTAGAACTAAAAGCAAGAGACAGATTTTGAAATTGGAGTTAAGTTTGCTGCAGCTGCCAAATGCCTTAAGGGAGATCTCTTCTTGAACTCTGTACATGACACCTTTGGTAATTAATATACCTTTTCAACCTTGTGAATCAGAGATAAATTATCACTTTTAATAGGAAGGGTTGCCTGATTAACCTTTCGCTAAAGACGCACACAGCGAGTCGAGACGTGATGAACTGCCAAGGACCTCTGATGATGAACACATGAATCATCAATACCAGCAGCTCTGCACGTCTTTGCTGAAAACACAAACGAAACCACAACAAAGAAATTCCGGCCATCCGGGGCATTGCCTCTGACTCCAAAATAAACATTACGTTTTGTTACAAGGATCCGCTTCTGCGTTGGGGGGGGGGGGGGGGGGGCGCTGAAGCAGACAGTGGGAAAACAGAGGAGAAGAGTGTGAAACCTTCTTCCTCTCCACTTTGTGACTCAATTTCCGAAGCCCCAGGTGTTTTTTGTTCTCAATACGTCCAGTCAACTCTCTAGTTGGTTTCCAGTCTATCAAAAGCGCAAGAGAATTTCTCTCTGGCAAATGAATGAATAAAATTGGTGGTAACATTTCGATGCCTACTAGTACCAGCTAGATAGACCTATAAATAGCTCAGCAGCCTGCCATGGAAACAAACAACCGCCTAGCCTCGGATCAGTTTCAGGAGTAGCAACTTTTTATAGGTCACAAAAACTTCCAGTTGCCTAGGAAACGGTGAGGAAGAATAGTGCACTTTTGGACGCAGAACAGGTAATACTGGTCAGGGCAATTAGAGGGCCCATTTTGTTGAATGGGAGTTATCAGAGAGCTGGCTTGGGGTAATTGAAGGGTTTGCTCATTCACTGCTCTGCTCAGGCTGCACCTGGGCCAAGGCACCTTGAACAACTCACAACGGAAAGAAATGCCTGTTTGTTTTCTGGAAGCCAGGGGAAGTATCTGGTGCAAATCTGTCAAAGGACGGGACTGGTGGTTACACAAAAAGCCACCATCTGAATACTGATTTCCATTTTGACTTGGGTAATATTGTTCAGCCTGTAGCCAAGGTAAAGTGAAAAGCAGTAGAGCTGCTCTGACTACAATTGTGTGCAGAGTACTGAGCTGGAAAGACGTCGCCTTTCATGTTATATAACAGCCATTTATGTGTCTCTCTTCCTCTGCATCTGCTTTAGATTGATAGTGCGTATCAGAAGCTTTAATATTTTGTGTTTTGGCAAGCAAGGTGCTTCCAGCCGTCTTCATATTGTTTCTCTGCAGGATCCTTTGGACGCCTTTTGTTTCTGCACTGCAACGCTACAACTCTACCACATCTGGTTTAAACTCTCCTGTACCTGTTACTAAAACCCCAATGGCCAAACTACATTCAGAGCCGCCTGGCCCATCCATTGCATGATGACTATGCAATTTACAAAATTACAAGCTAGCTGAAACCCTGCCCTAAAGAAGCCCCAGACTCTGCCTGAATTATTAATCAACTATTGATGAAGGCCTGATAAATGCACTCGGCTCACCATCCCAATGACATTCTTGTCTCCTGCCCTGGGCCACTTCTGCCGCCCCGCCTGCCTATATGTTTCTGTCAGCTGAAACAAAAGTTACAAAGATATGAAAAGTGCTCATTTAAATAACAAAAGGTAATTGTTTTCAACAATGTATCAGCTTACAGATCTCAACTGTACTCTCTCTTGCCCGGGAACTCAAATAAGCACACTTCCATGCCAGCTAATTACAGTTTCACACTGTGTGACAGTCGACAATCTTCCCCTATTCTGTTGGCCAGCCACCAAAGTCTTCTAATGTGCTCACACAAGGGGAATCAACATGCCAACCTGATGGAAGTATACAAACATCAGCAGAGAATTACAGGCATAATTTTGATTACTTCTCTGCCTTTAGGTATTAATATAAAATCCATTAAGCTTTAAGAAACTGCAGAGAAAATCACTGAATATTTGAGGAATGCGAAAACTGCCACGAGTCGACTTAAGGATGAGTGACTTTATGTTATGTTATGCTACATGTACTGTGGTGACATAAAATGCACATTATCAAATGACAGTGAAGCACTTCAGCAGCCCCTCTGACTGACCTCTGGGCCTGGTCGTCCATATCTCCACCACCATCACCTCTAGCAGCTGCAGAGCACTTAATAAATTGCACCTTTAACAAAAGGAAAAGGCGATGAATTGAAAAATGTTTAGCCCTCTCATGCATTATTAACGCAGCCTCTGCCTCAAATCGTCCGCTGATAAATAATTAAAATTAATCTCATTATGGGAGTTTTCATTATAGGATAATTTAATTAAATGAAAGCCCAAGGACCTCTGAGGGCCTGGAGCCACTAGGGCCCCATGCCCTACTCCTCTAATGGGTCGAGGACAGGAGAGTGCATTGGTAATGCACAGCAGCCCATACATTATTTAATGGATCCCACTAAGTAAGGACAGATCAATGATAAGTTATCATCTCATCAATGTGTTGAAAGCATTCCAGAGCCCACCGCAGGACAAATCCCAAAACTGGAATCGGCACGCACATACGGAAAACCCACACACACACATTTACTGAGCAATGTCACTGACTGTCATCTGAGGCTGCAGCTATGAATATTCTCTGTTCGTGCATATTGAAATGCAATACCAAATAGAGGATGCACGTGCGTTTTACTGATGGGAAAGCAGCGGAGGCCTGGAGGTTGGAGGATGAGGGGAAAAGAGTAGGACTTGACATCTGTTGCCTACATTACAGTTCAGGTCAAACGTGCAAATGGTGAAGGGTACAAGGTGTACATCTGATACCAAACAATAAACGATATCAGAGTCAAATGGGAGCCATTAAAGACCTTCTTGGTGAATGAGAGGAGGGGCTGAAGAGGAAGAGGAAGAGGGTATCTGGGTTTGTCTCATCTCCAGGAGCACTTAAGTGCTCTAATTATCACACAGCAGCGAAGATGCACACATCTAGCCCACATTGAGACGCCTTGACCCGGTTTTCCGCCACTCATAGATTGAGTTCCCGACTGTTCACACAAGCATCACAATAAATAGCGGCTGCATTATGCTCACCCTTCTTTACCTTCTTGTTGCCAGTGAGTCTTCTTTGCAAAAAAACTGACATTGCTTTTGGTCTAATAGACTTGTTTTAATGTTGGAATAAAAGAGATGCTGGTTGTTTTATGGTCTATCCACTAAAAAGCTTTGTTCATAACATAAACTGAGGCCCACTTTGCTTTCCACGTGATTACTTCAGGACCTAAATGGACTTTTATTCTGCTCTCTCTGTTCTCTTAACTCATATTTAAATTCTTCAAAATCAATGTGCCACACTGTGTGCCATTACTCAGACTTAATTGTTATTGCCAGACTTCTACAAATTAAACAAATGCAATTATTAGGCTTAAAAAACACTGTGGGAGGCGTGCGATAATGAAGAACATATGTGATAGAAAACCCCACATTATGTATATGCACGTCAGACCTGCATTTCAAAGAGGAAATCTTTAACATAAACATTAGCATTTTGTGAAAACAACTGAGTAATTAGTTTAGGCCATAATAAGCTGGGGTAGGCACACAATGAAAGAAAGCATTCTGGCTTTAAAATGAATAAAAATTGATTGTGTCCCAATAAAAAACGAATTGGCGGAGTGTTAACTGGATTCCACATAAACGTCTGTAGCAGTCCCTGGCCGCTTTATTGTGTGCTAATGCAATAGAGAACACTTAGCAATAAATGCTCCTCTCTGATGAGCTCACAGAGGCTTTCCAAGATGGCCTGATGAAATTGTAAAAATTAGATTTGAGCTAGCTGCTAATGACTCCTAAAACAAAGGAAAATCTCTAAATAGAATTAGCCTGCCCTCTTCTTCTCTAAATGCATCATATGTAAATTACTGTCATTTGGAGAAATATGCTTGCCTGGAAGGTAAAGCCTTCATTAGAGTTCTCAGTAGGCTTGGGACTCGAACTAGAACTCCTCCAGGACATTTAAAAAGTTTGAGCACCGAGAGAAGGTAAAAGTATTGTTCACTCACGCTGGCAGATCAGAGACATGACTAAGAAATCTATTTTTCATTATTTTAGTCAAAACAGATGGATTTTGCAATAACTGATATGAGAAACAAATGCTGTATGTGTGAAATTTCATTGTTTTAATCCATATTTGTATTGAATTTGGAAATCCAGTTGTGCTTAATATGCTCCAGGCAAGTCAATGTACGATTTCTCGAAAAGCAGAAAGCTCACTTAGATTGAATATCTTCAGCGAATCGGTTCATAAATGCAGCGCCACAGACACCAATATAGTGTCTCACTGAAAGTTATTCAATACAGCAAATTAAATGAATGAAAGTCTGATGCATTAAGTGTATACAATTTCTTTTATACACTTAATGTTTAGTTTATTTAAGTTAATTGAAGTTTTTATTTCATTTTCTTAAGCATAATGAACTTCAAATCTAATCATAAAATACTTAATAACTAATCAGATGGTCTCAATATAAGCCTCTGAGTGAAAAAATGATGACAGTATTGTCAAACATGCAACTGATATTCACTTGTTTAATTGGCTGAGTTCATTATGAGTTGTTCTCACACCTGATGAAGTGTCATTAAGTTCAGCACCGCTCCAGCTGACAACCAAACGAGCTGTCTGACTTGCAGCAAATTAGTTGTTTGGGTAAGATTTTACAATTTAAGTAATCAGAGCTAAATTTATATAATACAATTCAGCAGGCAATTCATTTTATGTCAGTCTAACTCCGGTCATTCGGATTGCTCTAAGATGAAAAACACAGCTTTGTCAACTTAAAGCTCCAGAAGTGTTTGCACAATTCGTGCCATCAATTATTTGCCGCTCCACTTAACCACTCAATGGCCATTCACGCTACCTTCTATTGTTTGTACAAGTCAAGAAAAACAGACATGTATGACAACTTTGCAGGAATTACGCACCAATTAAACAGGATAAGTTGTGTTTGCAGGAGCTGCTCAACTGCTTCCTAATACAAACACAGGCCCCACCAGTTGCCTAGCTTCAGGACACAGCCCGTGTGTGTTCCTACCAGGCAGGTTAATTCACTTATCTGGGCATTGTTCTCTGTTCATCCCAGTTCAATCACATGGCTTTGGCATGAGATTTGCTCAGCTTTAGGTAAAACCTCCACCAAATAAAAGCACAGACCTCACAGGGTTTCCCAAAATAAAATCACACAGAATGTTTAGTGATCTTAAATGTCAATAATAAAAGAAATAGCTTAAAGAAAAGCATAGTCCACACAGTGCATCGCTGCATGGTGAGGCCTAATGCACTGAGCAGTGTGTCATATTCATCAAACTGTGAGTAAAAACAGAACATCTGTAAATCTATTATGCACCTAGAAGGTTTGTTGGACACATGTCTGCATGGCTGAAACTGAGACTAAGTCTGCACGGTGGTGAAGTTTGAGTGTTTTCTGAGGGTCTGACAGGAGGATCACATATGGAGCAACAGCCAGACTGCAGCTGTGGGGTATTTCCACTGTCCATAAGCACCTACCTATTAATGGGCTTAAAGCAACTCGTAATAACTCAAATTTGTCAAACAGCTACTGCATATTTACACGCGTAAGATGCAACAACTTCTTTTTAAGGCAAGCACATATTTCACACTGTATCTGCGTTTCTACACACAGTATCAGGTATAGTTGAGCTGAGCTATGGATGAAAGGAACAGGACGGAAAACTTGTAAATTTGTTATATATTTCCAAACTAACACATTTGTTTTACACTTTTGAGACAAAAAAAAACAAAAATAGAACTAAAATAAATCATTTTCACATCAAAAATAAAGCTATGTCCACTCCTGATATCTACTGCGGATGTCACATTTTGTTTATCTAGATAGTTAATCGGTCCTGATGTTCTTAAAGGAGTCAAGCAGTGGATTACAGTAATTGAAAGTCCATACTGCGACAGAAATAACTGTTCTCACACAGGGGCTAGACCCACTGGTGCCTTTTGCTGTCTGTTGGCGAGAACTAAATATATTTTCTGCATTCTGAATGGCATTCCTCTCTAACGCATACGTGCCAGTAGTTAACAGTGTATGAGAATAAATAGCTTTCTCAGCCAAGCCTTGAGACATGTCGAAGATGGGTGCACATGTATGCGATTTGTTTGTAGAAACATATATCAAGTCTATACGCTGGTGTGAAGAAGTATTTATGTTAGTATCTTCTTTTTGTCTTTACCTTTTTATCCATTTCCAATAGTAACAAGTCTGATAAGCTCACACTTGCACACACTGACAGAGTAATAACCCTTCTGGCAAAGCAGCCGAGCCTAATTTTTAAGGATCTTAACAGTGAGCCAGAATTATGTCACTCTGACCACCTGTTCCTCTGAAAAACGTCACTGGCCTTAAGTAGTTCCGGCACGCATCCAAAATGTGAACTTCTGAACCGGAGTGCTTACTTTCTCATTTGTGTAGAAGCAGGAGGTGGCAGCGTGTAGCAACAGCCACTCTAATTTCGTGGCGGCAGAGGAAAGGTTTACATAAGAGATGTGCTGCTCTGTGCCTGTCACTCAAGCTGCCGCTGATTGGCAAACACAAGACTGAGGCTGATGCTGTTTCATGTCACTTAAAGGCTAATGAGAGATTGAACATCAGTAGCAGAAATGCTAAATATTGTTCCAGTAGACCGGCAAAGAGTTCACACTTGTGGAAATAAACCCAGGGAACATTTCCTTATTGGGTGAATGGACATAGTGGTCATAGTTAGAGGCAATTTAATTAAAAAAAAAGACACATGTAGTAATTATTCTAACCAATGTTCACTTATGTGATCTATCAAAATAAGAAAATGCAATCATCTCAGGAAGACGGGGACATACATTAATAATGCTCATAAATAAGTTCTGATGGAAAGTCACAGAAATAATAGCTAATCCTTTCTCTGTCAAGGGAAAACACAAAATGTGCTGCTGCTTACACTCTGTCTGCAGGAGCAAGTTGCATTGCAGGTGTAGCACAAGTACACAGCATATTTCTTTTGGACTGGAGCTCTAAAATAGCTGTGCAAGCACTGGTGGACCACACATAGCTGTTACTGGTGTGGTGCTGCTTACATCATTGGAGTTTATGCCAATTAGCTTTTCTCCCTGTTTGCAGGGCGTTCGTCATGAATGAATGACACACATAAAAATAGATGTAGCTGCCTCCACAGCTGTGTAGCAGTGTGCTCACTGTGACTGGCAATAAAAGAGCAAACATAACAATGTTTAAAGGATGGGAACAACTTATCACACTTAATGATTTGTAATTAGTGAGATTTGCATTATTCAATGTTGTGCATTTCTGTGCCTGAAAAAGTGTCAAACAGCTACCAGGAGCTCCACAGGAGGAAACTGCACTGACTACACAGAACATGTTCCTGTTAAATGGAACAGGCTTGCTGAGGAAACCAGCCCAGCAGTGGTCCGGCATGGGGAGCAGGGCAATCACCATACTGTGGTGGCCTTGATGAAATCAGCTCACACTAAGGCCAATGTGCTGACAGTGGGGATCAAGCCGGTCAGAGTTATTCCAGGGGTCCTGCCACTCAGCCCAGTGTCTGACCTGTACAAGAGGCTGATAAGCCACAGACACTAAGCGCCAGTCTCCACGCTGTAAACTACAATAAAACCAGAAGTAATGTTTCAATCTTTGAGCAACAATACTGACACGGGCATGCAGGCAGAAGAGGGCACTGTTTTTCTTCACTGTCACTGTACAGTGATAAAAGTACTGTCTCATAAAATGCATTAAAATACACTTAAAAAGGGCTAAAAGAGGATCTTGCTGTGGATGAAAGGCAGCATGAGAGGAGGATAATACAGCAAACAGCAACACATTTTTCAAAAGAATACGAGACAAATCTCTCTAAAATGTTAAATACTAATTAGGTCCATTCAATTTTAATACATCTACTGTACGGATGTATGGATTTCTGAGTATGGGGGCCGGTGCTGTCTGTCCTGCTACAGTAACGAGAAGTAGCCACATACCCCGCTCCATTTGCTCCATGTGTTAAGGTGTCTATCATGTGTTAAACAAGCTATTTTTCTTCAGCCGTGCCTTTTTGACTCTGATGACATAATGCTGGAGAGGGTGGGAGCTGGGGGAACTTTCCCCACTCTTACTTTTATACACCTATTTAAGAACAGCAGCCTTTCACACCAAGTTCAGCAGGAAGAAGCAGTAAAACGAAATGGGCAAGACCTACAGTATTTCATAATTAATAGGTAGCAGTGAGAGGAGAATGGTCCGCGCTGACGTAAAAAGATCAACAACGTATAAAAGTGATCATTCACTCCCGAGAAAATTACGGATGAAAAACCCAGTGCCATATGTTATTCCTTTCACAAGAACAAAATCATAACAAATTTGAAATATGCGTCAAGCTTTTTATAATCTTTGATTACTTTGCTTTATTTGGAAGTCCTACAGAGCTGCTGCATTGCTTGCCTATATGATCTAATTTGTTACTGAGGTGGTCCCAAGCTCATACCAGGTCACCACCTGCAAGCAGTACTGTAAATTACTTGGTGGGCCTAATTGTCCATGTCCGCCGTATTACTATAAACCACTAGCGCTGTGCTAACTCTATTGTCAGGTACTTAATCAAGACCACCAGATTTATTTCCTCGCACTAACTCTGGGGACAACCACAAGCAGAGGCCTGAGTAATTGGATCTTTTTTTTGCATCTAAAATTAACCACCTATTCTTAGTGAGAGCTGGGGGTTTGGAAATGATAACAATAATGATATCAACCAATACCATATGAAGCCTTCAGCCTTTCATACTGGGAGCTGCATAATGCGTAATAGACCCAGATGTTGCTCGCACTGACCTTACCTGGGGGGGTATGGTGCCATTATGCCAATCACACACTGTAACACTTGATCAGTCACAGGCCTACAGCGGACTGGAGAAACTCAATTATTCAGTCTCTTACCTCACACACACACACAGCAGTAGCAGCAGACGTTAAGGTGAGCCCAGTCCCTCCTGCATGGACCTAACGCAGGAAATGACAACGGAGAGAAGTTAATAACAACAGCTTAATTTACGACACTTATAACATTTTTGAGAGCAAACCTTTCACATGCTTCCAAGCAGAATCACCATTTTCACTGCACACACACAGACATGATGATGATTTAATTCTGAAAAAAGAGGCATTTTCAGGTAGGAACTAAGACAGGACAAGTACAAAGACAGTGGCATGAAGTGCACACAGAGTGAATTGGGTTATTTGTTAACTAACAATTTTTTTACAGGTTGCAAAACAAGATATCATCGAAAAAAGAGACCTGCAAAATAAAATAAGAAAATACCCTAACCCTAACCCTAAATAACACTAAAACGCCTTTTTAAGTCAGTACAGAAATATTTTGTCGAGGAACAACTTTAGCACAGAAGCGCTGTATCAAAGGAAGTCATTTAACATGCGATAATTTAATTTTAATATGTTTTCCATTCAATTTCTTTCATTAAGTGACTGTATATAGTACTTTGTAACACAACTCCTTTTCGTCAATGCGGTAGGCGAAGCAGTGCGGAGTGAGAGGAGAGTGAGCACTGAGCATGCAGAGGGAATGTGGTCTGTGTAGGGATGTCAGATGCATAATGGCCAGCTGAGTCATAGGTTATAAAAAGCTGTCATTAGGGATTTCTGTCCTCAGCAGCTCATCACACAGGACCTGTGAATTATTTATTACGCTGGAAACTCAAGTGCCCCGTTACTCAAGACCGCCTGGTTTCCTGCACTTCCCTCTCCTTGCGCTTGTTTAATAAAAGCATAGCATTTGCTTGTTGTAATTAAAGCCTTTAAGAGGATCCAATTTATAAATAGGAATTGCATTTATTAATCTAACTGCTGTGGTCATTTTTTAATAGTGGATGTAACAAATTATACACTAACAGTGCGCGCGCCTAATGAGGGCTTTTATACCACGTAAGTGTACAATCAACGTGTTTGTATTATTAGGATGGGGCTTCTATTTACTTTGCCTGCAGTCCAAATGACCACCTAATTAGCACTCAGTGTGCATTAATAAATTTCTATTACGTGGCTGATTTTTTTTTAACATAGGCCAAAGAGCCAAGCCTAATGACAACCATTTAGAAACTTAAGAATACATGGTGTCCTAACGCTTTTTGTCCTGATATGTCCTCAAAAAAAGACCCCCTAAATCAGCCTGGCTTCATTTTTTCCCCTCAGTTTTTGATAGCAAAGTCGATGCAAATCAGCTCAGGCATTTTTCCTCACTTTGTTTTGTTCTCAGTATATGAAAATGGTTAAAAATCCCATGGGTCAGTGAAAATGATCCCTCCACTCCAGTCGCCTGCTCTTAGTCAGCCAAAACATTCCAGACTTCAAAAGGCAGCTTTGCCTACCAGGGCCATTTCAGTGTCCCAACCTCCATGGCCCAGGAGGACTTGGTTATTTGGATAAATTAATTTCTGGAGTCTGCCTGAGTTGCAAAAACAACCGCCTGCCTGACAGCAAATTAGTCTAACTGAAAAACCTACAAAATGCATAAGGTCAAGGAAAACACATCATTTTTTTCTTTTTCACAAAATTGATGTTCTGTTTATTGACTGCTCTGCTGTTTATGATTTTGTATATTTTTTGAAACTTTTATAAGAGAATAAAAAATAGAGTTGAATAAATCTGTAAACCTATATGCTGGCAGGTGAAGAGTTTCAATACAAGCACACAGGCTGTAAAACACAAAGGCTGTGTACAGTACACAGCTGACAGGCTGCGCACCATAAAACAGGCTGATGTAAAAGTTTAACGACTGTCAGTGGTATTGAAAAAAATATAGAAAACTGAAATCTCCTGAAGATTCAAACATTTACAAAAGAGAAAAAAAATAAACCTGAGAGCACAGACTGTGAAATGGGGGAGGAAAACGGTTACGGAGGGAAAATTATGCAAACAGATGAAGACAATCCAGAATTAATGGTCCGCAACATTTTCAGGCACTCAAAGAGCTGTCCAAGGACACCATAGGGGAGACTGCGTGGCCCCAGTAATTGGAGGAGCATGTAACTTCAAAAGTAAGGAGAACAGACTGGAGAACTTTCCTCTGAAGTCAAGTCTTAAAGAAAACGTGAAGCACATGTACAGTACAGTAGGGAATCTGGTACATGTGTGAATGAAAATTGTACTATTCATTGGTGCAGACATGATACATTGCAGTACTCCTGCTGTGCTACCACACTTTTAAAAGGGGATGAATTCAGCCTTTGAATCTTTAGGTCACAGCTGTTACATCTCAGGTCAGTGTCTGAGAATCCAAAATACAGCAAAGAGAAGTTGGGTCAAAACAAAACAAGATATTCCACAATGTCAATAAAGACGTCCATAAAATATATCATTCAGAGGATGTGAGATCACCCGAAGAAACAGAAAAGGCTTTAAAATGAAATGACCATAAGTCACAATAGATGTGTCATTTATAGAGTTGTGGCTTTTCGCTGTGTTCCCTATATTTCATAAAATGGATGATATTTCTGTTCAGGGGCTGGAAAGTTAAACTGTGGACTTCTCAGATGATGACTTAAACACAAGAGGAGAGATGAAGTATTAGTATGGCTGAAATGATTGGTCAGTTAATTAACTAGTCGGTCTAAAATGAAATGGTAACTACTGATAATCAATTAATTGTTTTCAATCATTTTTAAAGCAAAAATGTTAACGTTCCCTTGTTACAATTGTGAGGACTTGCTGCTTTTCTTTGTTATATGTCATCGTAAACTGAATTACTTTGACTATTGGTCGGTTAAAACAGGCAAGGTGAAGGCACCACCTTGTGTTTTAGGAAACTCTGATAGAAATTTTCACTATTTCCTGATTACAAAACCAACAATTAATACAACCCTGATTCCAAAAAAGCTGGGACGCTGTGTAATATGCTTATTCTTAATTTGACGCTCCAAAAAACACCTGTTGTATGTATCTTGTATCATGATTGGGTATGAAAGGGGCATCCTCGAAGGCTGAGTCGCTCACATGTAAGGATGGAGGGAGGTTCACTGCTTTGTGAACACATGATTGTGTAATGGATGTTACCTCATTGGTTTGGGAACTCTTCGTAAAACCGATGTCTTTAAGTGTCACAGTTCATTTGCAAATGATCGCTTTCTGTTTTTATTTATGTTTTACACAGCATCACAAATTTGGGGGAATTGGGGTTATAGACAGATAATCAGTAGATTAATCAGCAATGTCAATAATCACTAGTTGCAGCTCTAATTAGTTGAACTATTCTATAATAAAGGTCCAGTGTGTAGGATTTAGTGGCATCTAGTGGTGTGGTTGCAGATTACAACCAGCTGAACTCCTCGCCCCACCCGTGTAGGAGAACCTACAATGGCCGTGAAACTCACAAAAAATGTGTAAGGTTAAACACGGTTGTGCAACATGGCGGACTCCATGGAGGAGGACCCCCTTCCTGTAGATATAAAAAGTTAATTCTAAGGTAAAGAAAACTCAAACTTCTACATTTTGAGGTGATTATACTCTAATGAAAATATACTTAGGAGTATTATATTCCATTTCTGCCACATTTTTCCAACAGATCCCCCTAAATCTTACACAGCGGACCTTTAAGTGGGGAAAAGACTGACTTTGAAGATAATCCCATCCCTTCATGATGCATGTTGCATGTCTGCACACTGAGGGCTCAAATACAATGAACAATACCCAATTTGGCCTTTGTTTAATGAAAAGCAGTCTGATTACCAACATCAAGAATTCGTAAACCTGACACATCAGTAATGTTTGAGATTACATTAAAAAGATGGGGACCAGATGAGGCAGACAGACAAAGCAAACATCATCTGTGTACCCCGTTCACTTTTCCACCACTGTAATTACAGAACCACGTAGTTTGTGCAAACATGAACCCCTGGATGACCTCTACTCAGAAGAGAGTCAATACTCATCATAACATTCAACCAGGTGCAAAAATATGGCAGCTCCTCGAGCTGGCGTGTAGACACTGAAGGACCACTGATATTTGACAACTTTGCTCTGAGACAAGGAAAAACACCCAATCAGGGAACCACCATCTTTACACAGCTGATCCAGCGGTGCTTATTCAGTACTGCTGCACTGGTAGAAGACCTGCTTCTGCAACCTCGAGTGGAATCATGATGGCATAACTTTGACATAACCTACACTTCTGTCTTGACGATGTGCTTCAGCCATACATCATGAAAATGAGTCCGAGTCAGACGAAAATGAAGACAAACTGTATCATTTTGGAATGGGAAAAGCAGAGGGGAACACAATCTTTCCAAGGTCCTTTGGTCTGAGGGAAGAACACCATGCGTGCTTGAGTCAATCCAACATACACTAACTGAGGAGAAAATGTCCATTTTTAACCTGTTATCCATCACTGTCAAGTGTGGTGCAGAGTAAAAAAGGAAATAATTAGACAGAAAAATGACTGCAGCCCGGGGCAGAATGAATGAGAGTAAAACCTAGGTACAACACTGTTAACTTAAGGCAAATGGTATTTTGATAAATGACTGCAACTTGCACTACCTGCATCGCCCTATTTCTGGGAGTGAAAGCATGTTATTCTTACAATATGTGCTATTGAGGGAAAATGTGAGACAACACATAGTAAAACACTGTACTATGCAGTGCACTCACTCATCTGAAGCATGGGAAAGAGGCTTGTTTTAATGGCAACCGAATTATGCGGTTAAAAAAGAAAGTCACCGTTGTGAAACAGGGGCTGTAAAGGGATGCACGCAACCCACCAAATTATTTTATGCCTTGCAGGAAGGGTAAACACCAAATTAAAAGAAGGCTTTACAAACTAACTAGAATTAAAATATATAATAATTACATAAAATAAAGTTGAGCTACTGTTAAGTTGTCGTCCTATGAAAGCCCTAATTTACCCAGCGCTCATATCTCACTGCGGATTGATCCCTCTGACACAGCTAATACTACAGCTATGATTCATGGAGCTGCAGCAGTCTTACTCAAAATTACTGCTGCTGCTGTCTCCGCCCATGTTGGACACGGCTCAACACCACGCTGTCAATTCGCCACACAAGGCAAACAAATCGATGAAAACTGTGAAGAGAGGAACAGAAAAGTTGCCAAAACGCAAACACAGTCGCCTCATTGCTGCCTACCTTACTGTATCACCGCTGTCACCACATGCAACAAGTCTCTCTGTCCATAACCGTGAATTTTGTCTTCCGACCGGGCAGCGACTACTTCTCTCCCCGCTGACTGGAAAATGTGTCCGCGACGAACACAAACGTGAGAGAAGAGGGGGAAAACCGCATATAAACCGCATAAATATCCGACATAAAAGCTACAAAGTTTCAGTGCCAGCGGAGTCGGAAGGTTACAGTGAATTGACAAGATAGATCCGCGTGCGTCAGAGCGCGCGCTGGCCGCTGGTATCTAATACAGCAGGCAGGCGCGAGGAAAAGTTTACGCTCACTTTATCCTTCACATGTTGTTTTTACTTGTCAGTGACATATAATTTGAGAATATTTTTAAACTCCACACATGTGGGCATGTTTAGAAAAAGCTTTCTATTTGTTCCAGATATAATATAACTTTATTATGTACTTTGATCAGTCCCTAAAATCCACTTACAAGTCTTTAAGGATGCCCAAATATTAAAATTACTGCGTTAAACCGTTTTATGGGGCTTGTATACTGTAAACTACATCCCTCCGCCTCTCTATGGACATGAACTAGAGCGCCACCTATAGTTCCCCGTATAACCATGATTGTTGAATGATTTTCAGTGTGAGTGAGAGCTTCTTTAGGAGTGTTTAGTCCAGCAGGAATCTATCAAAATATGAGATGTTTAGTGCTCTAAAGGCTCGTGAAATAATTTCCCAAAGGATGAAATAAGAAAACAACAAAATTCTGATGCAGAAATATAGATTTATTTCCCATTTATTTGCTTAAGTTTGTTGAGGAATACTTCGAAATATCAGGGCTCTGAGAACTATTCAAATTACCTCTATAATAACCTATGACAAGGGCTCATAAAGAGATATTTCTTCATATCAAGGGGTCACATGCAAAAAAACTAAGGAACCATTGCTTTAATTATTGTACAAATTCACTATCACAATAGGGATATCTTATAGCTTCATATGCTTCCAAGGTGCATGCAGAGGGGAAAAAGAGGTCAAAGGTCCAGCAACATATAAAGTATAAAAAAATAATTTTTCGATAAGAGCTGCTGGAATTTGATTACACAATTACAGTACACTTAGGAGCATACAGCAGGATATTTCAGGACAGCGTACTTCCTGCATTGTAAAAAGAGTTTCTTGACAGATGAATGAATGCAACGTTGCTTTTTCGTGAATAGTCTCGATATAGTAAAGCCATTGTCATTCTGCTCCTTTGATAATATCAACTCGCTGGACTCGATGATTGGATGGACAGCCCTTAACAGCCTTCAGCAATACATCACAAGACAATTCTGATGATTTGTTGCATCAATTGACTGTTCACGTAATCTCATTTGGGCTGGAAAATGCACTCATCCAAAGGTTCCAGTCCAGGCCTTCATTTCAACACAGCAGCCCACACACCTTCAGATAAAGGGATTCGAGTGGATGGAAAGTGCCACATATCCTTGAGAGCATTTTTTAATTTCTTGGTGCTCCATCTGTTGAAATGATAAAGTGCAGCCATAATGGAGTGCAACAAGATTAAATTAATCAGGTTTGTCCATTACACCGCCGCAGGCTCTTCACAGATGATTGCAATTTTCTCTGTCAGGCCCATTATTGTAAGATCTGTTTAGTGGCTTGATGCAATTAAAATGGACTTAATGTAAATCTAACAATACAAATAACACTTCTGTCTGTGTATGTTTAAGAGGGGTGCGGCTGGAGGGTCCTGAAGTGCAACGGTAAACACCCACTGTAACCATTTTTAACTTCAAACAAACCAGGGTGCTATTTGATTAGCGCGGACTCAGTGATCAATAACTATGTTTCATGTTTTCATGTTCTCTGTGATGTCAAAGGATCCGGTTGCACAGACCACCCTTGTCTGGACATCAGCAGTGAGGAACACAACACCTTCCACAAGCGTATCATGATGCTCATAGATCATTTGAACCTGGAGTGTGTGTGTGTGTGTGGGGGGGGTTTAATGGAGTCGCTCTGATGAAAGCATATAAAGTGCACGCCTTTACTCTTGTGTATGAATCTCAAGGTTCAGTACAGTAGGTGAGGCAGACTTGAGAGAATTTTATTAATTTTTCCCGGAGCTGATCTAATATTTTCCTGATTGGTTGCTTCCTCCTGCTGGATCGGGTCACTGCCAGGGGACAAAGCCTACAGGATGTGTGCTTAACAGGAGGAGATCTCGGCCTAGCGCCACAAAGCTCCCACCGCCACTTAAACACGGGAACTGCGGAACTGTCACGCTAAAAATGTCAGATGCTTTTTATTCTCAGCACCTCTATAATTTTTGATTTATGCCATACAGTAAAATATAACAATGCACCAATGCTTTCCCTGCATGAGGACACTCCCGCACATTTGAGGACCAGGTTTTTGGTGGTACCTCCGCCGTGAGGCACATTTTTCATAGATCTATCTGGAACCTCAGAGCCACATCTGTTTTAGGTGATTTTACTGGATTTGAGGCGCTGAGCTTAAGGTTATTGTGGCTAAATGAAGAATTACCATAACCAATCAGACAATGCACTTTATTACATTATATGCTGCATTTCATTTTGAGGTCAGGTGTTTTGTATTAGTCTCCTATCACATTACAAGCAAAGTGAAATAACCCACACCTGGAGAAAAGTACATATTTTCTTTGATACATTAAAGGGATGAGGACATTTTTGTATTCAAATATTCCTTCTTGACCCTCTTTTTTTGTATCACACAATGAGATTTATAATACCTGGAGTGCCGCCCAGGTAACCTGAGGAGATATGCGCCAGTGTGTTTGTTGGAGGCACCTTTCACACGAGGTGCATTCCAGTGGTCATGGCAGGCCAACAACAAGTCAATCAATCACATTCTGTACACCAGTAATTTAGTAGGTGTCACAGTATCTCTTTTGTTAGCCACAGGACAGCAGTGGGAGTGAGAGAAAGAAGCAAGACAACAAAATGCTTTTCAAGCCGTCGAGGACGCATAAAAAGCAATAAGAACTCCCTCCCAAAATCACATTATGCAACATTTTCATGTGGTTTATATGAATCACTGAACTGCAGTCAAGCACAATTTAAGACACTGACACATTTTTTATGCACTGAATTAAAGACAGGAATTTGATACATCTTTTATATGATTGAAATTTGATGCTTTATTGACCCCTGTAGAAAGCATGCTTAAGGTTTGTGCCCCAGACTCAAGGAGTGGTTAGCAACACATCAGCAGGGTTTAAGGCGACATGAAAACCAATCTGTCAGTTAAAGGTCCAATCTGTAATTTAGCTTTTTGACAGTTTGATTTCTAGATCGAAAATAATCACTTTTATGCTCCTTGGCTGGCTGTAACTGAAAATAATGGCTGTTTTGCTTATAGGTTTGGGAATTATAGCTTTAGAGTAAGTGTTTTGGTGTGGGGAGTAGCCTTTTATTTATACTCAGATCACAGATTGTTCCTTTAAAGCAGAGGCTTTTTAACCATAAGACAGTCCTGCAAAACAACCGTTCACACACCCTGATATCAATGAAAAAAACAAATAATGTAATGCATTATGATATATGTAATTATAGTTGCAGTGTAGATCCAGCTATAGAGGTTCAATAAACTACACAAAATATTAATTTCCTTATATCACACAATACAACACTGTGTGTCCTTTGGAAATTAATTGCCATCTGTGGTCATTTATGTCTTTGACTTGCTAGACATCTGCCCAAATATACAAATACAATAACAACCGAGATACTTTAATTCATTGCCCTGGTGGTATATGGCCTTGAGGTGATGGCTGTCCAGTTGCCAAATCAAATACCCCTGCAGGTATGTAAAACCCTGAAAAATGTGGCTCAATCTGTCCTCTATCAGCGGTTATATTGGAGAGGAAGTATGGCCAATGTTTGAGAGTGGAGCGCAAAATAATGAGCCGCCCATTCCAAGAAATGTTTAATACAAACATACAAGCACCGGCAACAAATGCCAAAATCTCCCACAAAAAGAGCCAATGAAGCCCCGGTCCAGTGGGATAGCATAAAGTATGGGAAATTTGTAGCAGGGTGAAGCCCTCCAAAACTGCTCAGTACAATTACTCGGTATGTGTGGATTCTTTTTAATATGTCATGAAGAAACCTGGCTCTGAGTGCAAGACCTCGTCTTTGCCTTTTTCTCAGTCACAATGCTTTATGGGGCATACTTTTTAAAATACAACAGGCATCTTCTAAACTTCACCAAAGTTGTTTTTTTTTTTTTTTTTTTTTATCATTGAGTGGTTTTTCGCCATTACAGGAAGATATGTTACCTTTTTTAAATTATCACCAAAGCAGATTCCTTTTGGCTTGTAATAGAAAATTGCTTTTGGGGGAAATAATGTGTGTGAAGGTTAAAAACGTACCAGAGAAGGGTTACCTTATTGGCTCCTCTTAGATATAATGTGATTCCACTGATGTTCTTCTTTATTTTCTGCCAGGTTTGCCTTACATATATGTGGTTTTATATAATAATACAATAACTGGTAGATGCACTTTTAAAAACATTATACATATAAAAAATGGTGCTGGTGAGCTCGGTACTTGCTTTAAAAGCATTTATTTGCGCACTGTCACTTACGTACATGTGCTGCATTATCGTGGCATTTTCTACCAGGAGGTTGTATTTCACAATGATGTAATAATTTTCTTTTCAGGGGAGAGAAGACTTATTGGATTTGTAAAGCATCCACCCTGCTGTTTTTTAATGAAGACAAAGTAACCTCTGCCATACAACAGGCCATAGTCCATATGGTGGAACTGACTTAATCATAACACATATACCTTCACCAGTATTGAAAACATCTCTATTCATGAAGGGGGAAACACACATTGAAAGAAAATGTGTTTGCCTCATAGCAATAGGTCAGCAATAGGTGTGGTTGAGTCCGCAGACGGATAGTGATCATGTGGATTAAACTGCATTTAGCCACACTTGTCTCATGGGATTTTCCTTGGCTACATGCAAGCAGACACTGAGCCAAAGCCCAGCTCAGTATTTTGACAGCAGAGCCAGAAAAAACAAAAGTGTTTTGCTTTTCCGTTGAAAAAAAAAAAAAAAAAAGCGAGGTTAGAAAGAAATGAAGATGTAGTGGAGAGAAACGGTAGTCCCTCAGCCACTGCCTTACTCAATCCATATGCGAGGCTTAAAGGCAGGAAATACCCACAATTCAGTGTAATCAGGGTAGAGGCCGCCTACCCCATTGGAACGGACCTGGTGGAACTGATTGGGCACCATTAGGGCAAGCAAGAGCTAAATATGCAGCGCACTCAAAATGTTACATTTTCATACAGCCAGAGACGCAATCAAAGTAATGGAAGGGAACAAGGTCTATCTCCCATGAAAACTTAAGTAGAAATGGATTTGTGAAGGTTTTTCTGTATGATTTTTAGGTTCACCTCTGACCTATCAGCTTCAGTCTCCTGCTAAATACACAAGAGCACTACCGCCTCACACTTGCCTTATTTAGAGTGACATATCTCCAAGTTACGAATGTTTGATCACGCCGAGGGCACATGTGCATCTGCTGCGTGCTCCAAGTTCACTTTGAATCACAAAGGAGCGTTTGTATTTTGCTCGGTCGCATTGCTAATTCACAAACTGCGGTACATAACGTTCAACCACAAGCAAGACTTCGGCAGAGCAAATGACAATGTGCTTCCCCAAGAAGGCAGCAGTTGTTTGACAGGCCGGTGGGTTTGTTTCATGATGAGGGAGAACTGCTGGCATGTTAAACCATAATAACACTTCCCCCAAACTAGCGTGCTAGCTGTAGCTCTGTATCAAAACCAGAGAGGGGTTTCCCAGTTATACAAACAGAGGCGGGCTGCTTGTTGTCTCTGCAGCTTGACGTTTATGGAATTTGAGGAGTCTGCATGTTTACTGATAGTTGGTTTTGGTTTGTCCCTTTTGAGAAATAATTGGGGAGGCTGAAGGAAACAAGGGTAGCGACAGCTGATGTGGTTTGGTCAAAGGGAATGGGAACATCTGCCTTTGATTTAATGCGTGGCCCAATAAAGAGCCATGGCACTGGTGCAATATCTGTCTTTCTCTCTGTCTATTGTTGGATTTGTCTGTCTCTCACACTATTTCTCACTCTTTCGCTCACACACGATTCAAAAGGCATCATCACCGCCACCGCACGACACAGTACTTTGTGATTACTCTCTTCTCTTCTGCGCTATATATGTAAACACTGGCCCATGCCTAGTGAGTAGGAGAGAGGGCTGGAGTAGTTAAATCCTTGATTTGTACCTCTCGAAACTCTCACAAGTCCCCCATGCCCCTCCACCCCCGCTCTCCACCTCCCACACAATTCCCAGGTCAACAGAGCTCTCAATATGAGGCGCGTCTGGTCTACTGTGACAGCATATGGTTATCCACTCAAGGTGTCCAGAGGCACTCGTTCTTAATACATTTCCAATAAACAATAGAGTAAGGGGCTTATTCAATCAAAGTGGTACTACGTTGAAGAAGCAAAGAACCTGTCTGCCTCAGTAAAATAAAAATATATATATATCTTTAAGTATTATTCTGCTCATAATCTGGCATTTAAAAAGGTAATGTTATACTATTACAGTAAGTTGCATTTGACAATTGGAGTCTCTTTTCTCTGCAATCAAAATATCCCCCCTTTTAGCAGTTAAACATCTGGCAAAAAGGAGCTATACTGTATGCAAGCGAAGAGTAAACACACTAAATTAGACACTGATTACATCATATTTTGAATCGGGGGCTAGAATGGCATCACATGAAGTTTTATAGGCACTGTCAGTTACCTTTTAAATACACTCACCATGGAGATGATGTTTACTTTAAGAAAACAAGTGTACGTTTTGCCTGTTAGAGGCACAGTTCCTAAAGTGCTCAGCGGTTCTGTGCAGATGTTTGTAGTGTAAACATGTGAGGAATATTAGAATGATGTAAACCCAGAGGGTCTGCAGTCTGTTCCCACCTCTGCCTCTTAATTTATAATGCTCAAGATTAACAAAAAAGCTGATTTTATTCCATCATACGTGTTCTCTCCAGCAGTTTTGACTTACATATTGTCTCGCTGGATGAGAGACAGATGCTGCCTTTCCTGGGGTTTGCGTAGTGCAGCTGCATGGCGACAGTGCGGCAGGCATGATGGAGACGTGTGCTCGGGTTGATAGCATCTCTGAAAGGCAGCTCCCCTGGGTTAATGGGGGAGTTATCGTATTAGAGCCCCTCCTCTGCTCCACTCCCCCGCTGTCTGCTGGAGAGCACCCATCAGTGCTTGGTCTCTCCTGAAAGGGGAAGAGGCTAATGGCCTCTGCTGCGCACAGTAGATCCAGGCCTGGACTGAAAGTACTATACTTAAATACAAATCTGAGGTCTTTATTTCCATGTTCTGCTACTCAACTAAAACTCAGAGGGAAATAATGCACTTTTCACTCCACTGCAGCTGTTTAACAGCTTTAGTTACTTTACATATTAAGATGGAGCTCATAAAATATAATGGATCGTTATAGATTGAAATACTTACACATAAATGCATCAGGAATAAAAGACCCATATAATATACAGTATAATAGCATTACAGGGCAATGTTGCAGTTTTTGCACTTTTAATTGTAATGTATTGTAAAATCTAAAATTAAAAAGGATTTGAATACCTCCTCAACTTGAGTCCAGTAAGAGCTCCGAGGAAATGGCAGGTGCCGAACAAACGGTCTAAAAGTGCACAAAAATGTTATTCCTGTAACCTTAATTATTTAAGTGCAGTTGACTAAGTCTTGAGCTGAGGGCTCTTTTGAATTGTTTCTTTATGAAGCAGTTTTTTATTTAGTGATAAAACGAAAAGATGTGTCGCTGCCATGAATAGTAACATTTAAAGAAAGCAGTGATGTGGAGTTCGGCCTGGGCTGACATTAGATTCCTGGTCTTGATTATTATGCCGGTCCAGCCCTCTCCTCTCCTTCTGTATCAGTCTCCTGTCTCATTGGCTGTCTCTGTCTCTCACTTACCTCTCTTCCTCGGCCCCTCCACCTCTTCTTCCTCGCTGCTGATTCCCAGGATCGATTGTTCTCGGCGGGTGCCCTTACATTTCCCTCTCAACATGTTGGGTCATAAATCACCCCTCTGCTTCTCCCGGCAGGAAGGATGCCTCAGCTAGAAAACATCTCCAGCAAGCACAGGTCAGGTGGAAAGGTGAGGACAGCTTAACGGACTGTCCCCAATAACATGCTATTACTTCCAAAAGAGATTGTTTTTCTCTTTGGTCCTGAGTCAATGGATGGGTGGGGGAATAAATTAGGAAGCCACATTAAGCTGTCAACCAGGACTCTGAACAACACAACACCAGCTTTTCAACTGTGATGGTGCTTTTCAGAAACCACACTGAGTAGTTGGACCAGCTTGAAGCCATATTCGGAAATAAAAAGCATTCAAAAAATTATAGCAGAGCTGTATTTTTAAGATTATTTGAGAGAGAAGCCTCAGAAAATGTTTTACTTTAATGGGCTTTTTGTCATTGCCCAATTGTATATTGTTCTAACATCTATGCTCACATCAACCACAGCCACTGGAAAGCCTGCACCACAGGAAACAACAAAACCACCCCCTTTAAAAAAAAAAATCACCGCTGGTACAGCATATTCCACATGGCATCCTGTTGTTTCAAATGTAACCCTGCTGTTGTGTAAATCACACGGCCTCCAGGTTTTCCTCCTTCACAGATCTGACCGTCATATAAAGCATTCTTACTGCACATATGTTTGATAGTGAAAGTCAAAGGAGGGAATCTTTGAAGATTTCAGGAGTGTGCATCTGGCCTGTTCTCTCCCCGCACCAGAGCTGCTAGTTATTTCCCCATGGCTTCTGAAGGCAGCACAAAGACATTGACCTAGGCCTCAGTAACGGCCCCTTGGTGGCCATCCTGTCTTGCGATGTCCATCTTCACCATCACTGAGTGCTGAGGCCCTTGACGTTTTTATGCCGTAACTTATGCGACTCAACCGCATCGGCGAGGGTGCACTAGCGAGACAGTGAGGGAGAGAGAACCATAAAAAAGTTGGAAGGATTAAAACAATCTTATAGATCACAGTCAAGCGGGGCCTGCACAGCTTTGTCCAGCGGTGATCGCAAATTGTGCTTTGGGTTTTTCAGGACATCAAAGGTGGTATGGGGAAGGTGACTCACCCACAGCAGGGAAGACTGATATATGGCGTGAGGAGGGAGACAGTATGAGGCTCAGTGAGGGGCTCATGTGGAAACATCTTGGACAAACTCTCACTGCACCGTGTTTGCCCTTGTGACCCTTGTTCCTGACAGCATTTGGTCAGGAGCGGGGAAATATTATTACTTTCAGACGATGTTCAGAAGCCGTATTCAGGCAGTGGCATTGGCCTCGGTTCATACTGTGAGCGTGAGGGGTAGAAAACACGTTCATCTTCCACTGTTTTAACCACATTTTTAAAAAGTTGTCACATTCAATGGGGTGTGCACTCCTTCTTGAGTCCCAAATAAACTTCTCTGCTCTTCTGTTTCTTTAGGAGATGAATGGTGGCAGAGCGGAGCTAAAAACACACAAGTACTTCAAAGAGTGTAAAGTTTGATGGGGTTTTTGCGCCAGCAATTTATGATTTTGAGTCAAAGATATTTCCAGGAGCGGCCAATGTTTTTCCTACCAGACTATAATTGTGCTGATTTACACCACTGGCTACAGAAACATTTAATTTCACCTCCTCCCTTCAGTGCTAAACTTTGTCCTTTCCCTCAGCACAGGCACACCATTGTGTCTCTGCATTACGATGAAGAATACACAGATAAGTGGAGACTCGTACCAGACAATGGCTTTTCTATTGCAAGTGTGTGTAATCGTCTTGTGGAGGGAGGCACTGTGTTTTGGCAAATTGCATCAGATTCATCAGGCTATAGGCATCCCCTTTCCTGCTCTCTCCTCGGGTTTCCTCCGCCCCATCACAGCGCGGGGGCCTTATAGTGCTGCCCACTCTCAATAGGCAGGGCCGACGCTAAGATTTCAGATGCTGGCCAACCTCTCTGAGGGAACAGGTGTCCCCTCTGTCTGCCTGTGGTCGAGGTCCCGTGGTGGAAGCATGGGAAAGGGCAGCCACCGCAGAGGTTCTACCCCAGCGGACAGGTAACAGTGCGCCTTTCAACTCAGCCTGAATTCAGCTAAATTGGTATCCTTTTAGGAACCACGGGAAGCAGTTGGAGCTCGAAAATAAAGAGCGGAAATTCGCCCAGCTATTCCCAGTTGGCTTGAGGAGTATGGTGCTCTCACAATGGGAAAGGAGAGAAACTATTTTGATGTGTAAATGAGATAAGAAAAAAAAAGGAGCTTTGGCCTGGACTGCTTTACCTTGTTGCTTTCACAGAAAAAAAAAAAAACTGACTATATTAAACATGAATTCAGTGGATTCAAATAAAATCAATGAATCAAAATGGGGTTTGAGAATTTGCTTCCTGAACAAAACCATCAATCAAGAGTTTATTGTTTTGTGTTTTTTTTAGTCTGATGTTTTTGGCCTGGTGGTGAGCAGGTCATTCTGAAGACAGATCTAAAGAGCAGCAGTGTCAGCCCTGAAGCAAACAGCTCATCAGTGTGACCTGTGATCAGTGGAGCAGGTGTGGAGGAGAAAACCTGGCCAGGTAAATATCTCAGAGGCTAACACCTTGAGCTACTCATTAGGTACAAATTTGTGTCAACTTTGAGGTCCAAACTTTGAGCCATACAGAGTTTAAGTCTGGAAAACCCTTATTTCTAGTAAGCCATTAAAGATAATTAATATTTTTACTGCTGCAGCAGTTTTTAATGTTACCTCTGACTGACAGCACACCCACCCAGTGATCCCCCCTCCATTCATGAATGCAGCCCAACATAAACAGCTACATCATCAAAGTCCACCACAGCCTCAAGGAAGCTCTGGGCTTGCAGAACAAAGACATTTGCAAATGTCATTTGTGACCTCCACGCTCAAATTCTGCAGAGTGATAATATATCTATGGGAACGCCATTAAAAACAGTTTCAAGCCCCTCCTGGATTCATTTGCGCTGACCCAGAATGCAGTATTTTCTTAACACAAGCAGCAGGCTGCTTTGATGTTATCTCCCTATCCAAACAGTGGAGGGTCGGCCGGCTGCCCCTGCCCCGCCTGTGGCCGCGCAGGACGGCGTCGATTAATCACAGTGAAGCCTGCGAGAGCGCGCTCATAAATCGCCTGGCCGCTCCTTAAACAGGAGAGTCCCAGGGCGCAGCGCCGTCATCTATCAACACGCTCCCCTCAGATGAGGAGTAAATAAAACTCCGAATATGTAACGGAGGGGAGAGGAGGGGCTGGTGTCCCGGGATATTGAGCGTATGCACTGGTGTAATGGTAAATAAAGAAATGACTCAACTATGATCTCCAAGCAGTGAGCACTTTAATTTGTTTATTTACTGACTGTTTCGGCGCTTCCTTTAAAACATCTCACATCATGGTGGAATTATAACACGTTTATGAAGACTGTACAGTAAATTTGCATAATCTACGGCACATTAAAACAACCAAGATTAGAGTTTATTCAGCATTTAACACAACGACCTCTGTGGAGCTCATTTGAATGTATTTTTCCATCTCTAACATAATATTACACCAATGCACCGTTATATATGTGATAATTTGACCAACAGGTCCTCCCTAAAAACTGAAATATGTATGGGGCTGAAATGATCATTTGATTAATCGCTTAGTTAATTGGCACAAAATTAATTACCAGCCCTCATCACCATGAATTGAGCATTTAAGACATTTCAGCAAGAATATTAAACACTAAGCAGATCAAGCTTCTAAATTGAAAATGTCACCTTGGTATATTTTCACTCTCCTCTGACATTTCTGAACAAATCCATTAATTGATTAACCAAAAAGATAATCAACAGATGAATCAATGAAGCCCTGAGTGGCATCTTCTCCTCATCAGATGTGTCTTCACCACAGACTGTGGTAGAGAAACAAATTGGTGCCATAGCTGCAAAATGTTTCCCTCAAGTGGAGATTAGGAAAAATGCATTGGTTTGGGGCTCTGTGACACTTTGTGTGTCTCTAACTATTTACAGTACAAATGTAGTGGATGTATACAACAGATCGTTCTGAACAAACAAGAATTCAGAGAGCTTATCATTCAGGTTTTATATTTTATTTAGTTTATTTATTGTTATTTTGTAGAGAAAGCCAAAACCTACACAGCTGCTGCAATGGCATGATAGTATAAAAGTATGACAGTATGATGGTGATGCTGCACATTCATTACACCCTTGGTCAAGGTTTCTCTCAGGACAAATGTGTAGATGAGTTAACTGGTTGATCTATGTTACTCTTCTTCATATCACCCTCAAATCTGTCTCATTCTCCTCTGTGCTATTCTGTGCAGTACCAGTCAGCAAAATGGTTCAAACTTTCTTAACACACAGACATACACTCACATAAAAGTACAGCAGAAATATATCTGAGATTAGTCTGATGTGTTTGGACTGATCTAAACTAATGTGTGAGTTCACAGACCCTTGTGAAAGCATCTTGCAACAGAACATCACACTTTGAACTCAATAATACAAACACCAAGTCTGAGTGAAGACCAGGTTTCCCAGGATTGCTCTGTGGGACTGTCTGGGGGTGTAAACATTGCTGCTTGTGTGTCGCAACACTAGAGTCCTGTGAGAGTCTGGGAGAAGCTGCAGCAGAAAGCACTATCTCCATCATCGGTGCTCACCGGGCCTGTCCTCACACTGGCAACCCCACAAAGCCTGCCCGGAGACAGATGACAGCCCCACAAAGACAACACAGGTGGCTGGCTGCAGACCACCTGGAGCAGAAAAGCTCGGCCACGCTAAGATCTCTGGGAGATGCCACAGAAAGCAGAGTTTGGAGATGGGGGGGATGAGAGGGAGGAAATTATGAAGGGGGTGAGGTATAGACAGAGTGAAGAGCAGGATGAAGACACAAACAGGATAGGAGTTAAGGTCCTGAGAGTTGGGCTGAGATAAAGCTGCAGGCCATCTTAATAACACCTTAGCTGAAAACTGCGAAGTATTAAGGAAGATATTTTGATAAATGCCCTCATTTGCCTCAATGCTGAGAGTTAAATGAGCAGATCCATACCACCCCCATGCTTTTTCACAAATAAGAAACTGCAGCTAGCAGTCAGTTAGCTTAGCTTAGCAGAAAAAACATGGCAACATGGAAACAGCTAGCCTGGCTGATCCAAAATTAAGAAAATCAACAGACTAGCACCTCTGCAACTCACTGCATGTCATATCTTGTTTGTTTAGTGAACTAAAATTTTAAATGTCAGAATTAGTGTTTATGTGCATGACTATTTCTTTTCTGGGAGAAGCCATAATTGTTGTTCATACACTTCAGTTTTTGTATGAATTACAAAAATGTGTTTATTTTTGTAGTCAGCCGAGCTGTTCATCCCTCTATCCAGTCTTTGTGCTAAGCTAAGCTAAGCAGCAGCTGGCTGTATGGCTTCATATTCAGAAGACATGAGAGTGGCATCGATCTACTCATCTAAGTTTTAACACATAAGTCACAAAATTTTAGATAATGCATTGCGTTGATATATAGTTAGAGGATCCTATTATAATGAATTATGATGAAATAAATCTGTAGAGTTTTAGTTTTAACAATTTAAGAAGGATATAATGTTGGAAAGTAATGTCATCACAAATAATAGAAAATACAGCTTTTTTCCCCAAATGACATCTACCTCCAAACTATTATTTATAGTGATGGATAAGCTCATCAAAGCCAGCCCTCTGTCTATCACCAGGATCAGTGAAGGACTCGTCTCAAATGTCACAATAAGGCGGCTTACATCAAATTTGACCTCTCTCTCCTATTTCCTTTAACAATACCGTTTAATAACGATATGGTCTGTCACGCTCCATACTGCAATTACATGCCCTCCTTTCAAGAGGCTTTCTCCTGACCAAGATGAATCTCTCTTCAGGGCTCACATTCATGCCCACCTTTGAACTTAGGGAGATGCTTTAGTGCCGTGACCTCAGTCCATTCCCCTTATAGAGCACGGTGAACATTTATCCAGACAGCTCAATCCCTGGATCAAATTCTTCAGCATGATGGAGAATTTCTGGAGCCAGTCGGTCTTTAAAGCAAAGATGGACTTCCAGTGAGGGAGCGAAGACTTGATAGCCTTTTGGACCTTAGATCAAGCTTTCCTGTGCTGGCCGTGAGCAGTAGTTAGCCTTTACAGAGACGGAGGAAGGTGAAAGGCAGAGAGAGAATAAAAATAAGTCAGACAGAGCATTGGTGGGGGACTGATTGGAAACCCAGAAGAAGCTCGTACTCCCAGCAGTAGACCAGGTTCAATTTTTGACCTCCTGCTATTGTCTGTACTTTTACATGGCAGTAATAGCACATATGACCTTACCTGCTGTTGGAAGAGCAGCGTTGGAACATCATCAAGGCTGAATCATAAGCCTTCATTCTGTCATCGCGTTGAAAGCCACCCACAGGGGGTTTCCATGAAATAAACACAAAGTCAAGGCTCTGTTATTCTTCTATAATCTATGTTAGCTTTGGACAACATTTATTCCTCTTCCACTCCCCCAATTCCCCCGGTTCTTTTGCTACTCTCATTTTGACTATCTCCATCTCTTTTTGTCCTTGTTGTCATCACAGTGTTTTCTTTTCTCCTTCCCTTGTCAGCATCACTTCTCCATCTCACAGACTTCATTTTTCAACCTCTTTATCCTGGTAGCAAATCCCTTTTTATGGCTGAATCTCACCTCATCAGCGGCGCTTCCCTATATGCACCGCAGCCTCCTGTGCATCTGCACATGCTACATCTGGGTCCAGGCCTGCTCGGTGGGAGCGCTTCACCTCCAGCACGAGGCCTGACCATCTGCAAGCCTCCTCACCAGCTGTCATGAAAACCAAACAGACAATCTTAATTGGCGTTCCAGACTCAAGGAAACTGGACTAAAATATTTGCATAATTTCACAGAGGACGGAGGAAATTGTTAAAACATGTGAGCCGAGGCCCTGGCTGCTGTAACCCTACCCGGCCAGGGCCCGAGTGGCTCTTGGGTGCCACCCAGCGCCAACGGTGCCAGGAGAGAATGCGGGGGTGAGGGGAGGGCAGTGGAGGAGAGAGAGGCGAGGAGTGAAAAGGTCATACTGGCTGATCCTATTAGAGTGTCTCACCTTCTCATACTGCTCAGAGCCAGAGAAGACCTGACACAGGCAGAGCCAAGCCTGCAGTATCGTATGAACACAACACTGGGTGGTTCTTGTTAGGGCAAACAGCGAGTTTTTTCCTCTTTTCTGAAATTTGTTCTTCAGCTTTAGGAGATATAGCGTACGCATGGGGTTTTGTGTGTTTCAGGATCTTGCAGAAATCCCGCTTTTTAGCAAATAAAGCTAAAGTTTTTGTTTATTTATTTTTTTGTGTCACTACGTGTGCTCACATCAGAATAAAATTGATTATATCAGTGGTTCCCAGCATGACCGCCAGGACTCCCCAGTGGGGTAACAAGATAAATCTGAAGGGTCATGAGATGATTCACATGTTAGGAAAGAAGAACAAAACATTTTTTTCCCCTACATGAAATTATGTTTGCTTTTTACGGTGTTTTTAGGGTATCTTTGTTTTTTTTTCTTGTAAATTCCAGTATAGTTTTACCTCTTCAGGCCTCCAGAAGTTAATCAAATCAGACTTGATCAAATCACTCTTTTGCTTGCATGAGGGGCTCAAAGCTCAGAGAAATGTTCAACCTTTTCTAAGGGGTCATGACTTGGCTCTTTATTGTTTTAAAGGCTCACAAGCCAAACAGATTTGGCTTATCGTATTGATCATATCATTGAAGATTAATAAAGTGGAGTATATGATACATTCCAAACAAAATTAAAGATACAAGCTCAACTTCTCAATAGTGCGTCAAAATCACAAAATTTCCTCACATTTAAGCATCTGTGATTTTCTGAAAATCAAAAATTCATGGTTGAGTTTCAGTTCAGCTGGGAGGAAATTTTGGTGTTAGCTATTGGAAGCTTTAACAAAGTCAGGGAGTAGAAGGTCCATAAAGGTACTTAAGATTATTCATGTTATAATTCTGATTAAAATCCTAGA
The DNA here is from genome assembly GCF_051107435.1 of Chaetodon auriga. Lineage (NCBI taxonomy): Eukaryota > Metazoa > Chordata > Actinopteri > Chaetodontiformes > Chaetodontidae > Chaetodon > Chaetodon auriga. The sequence goes on from NC_135094.1 coordinate 10,436,577, forward strand.
CTGTATATATTAGTTGGTCCACAATATAACATAATAGTTGGGAGGCAGGGGTGTTCAGAGGCTGGAAGAATTCAGGGGAACCATCTTTTTATGAATCGATTATTCAAAGTTCCCTCACATGAAATGATCTATTTCAGAATGAGAGACATGGCTGATCATCATATGGCCAAATGAGGTGATCTTTTAAATTGTATCAATGCTATCAGTGATCACATAGAACTAAATATGTGTGTATCCAGGAATGTATGTGCTTGCATGGGTATACATAAGTACACATGTCTCATATTCTTTTACTTGCAAGAGAATTACAGAATTTTGGTGAATGTTTATGCCAAAATCAGTTCGATATAAATCATAAAAAGCATCCAATAAAAAGGTTGTAGACTGTAGTGTATATTGCGTATATGAATGGAGACATGAGCATATGCACTTGGATCATAAATCTGTCATTCAAACTTTGTTGTTCCTTCTGCATTAATGTGTATTAGCTCATATCAGTTTTAGTCCATATGCAGCAGGGCTCCGGCCCCTGTCCTCCTCCGTCCTGGTTCCCACATAGTGAACCAGATTGTGGGCGTTCACAGTCACAGCTGAGGCAGGGCAAGGTAATTAAACTAGTCTGGGCCATGTGGAAAAGACATAGAGCTTTAAATGCCCTCACTGGAGATAACATGAGCACCATGCAGATAGATCACATGGGAGCCCCCCGTTTACTGGGGGTGCCAGCTGCACTGAGACACTGAGGCGAGCTTTGTCACCTTGTAAACGAAAGAGGATAGACAGAGAAGTGTGGGGAAGTCAGTGAGTGGTACTGCAGTATGTCTTTTTGTTGCACACCAGAGGCAGAGGGAGCAGCGAGGGGAACATAGGGTCTGAAATTGCACGGTGCTTAATAAAAACGCGGAGGAGGCTAGTATGAGACGCATGAAGTAGCTCAAACAAGCATCAGGTGTCTCTGGGATTTCAAAGGAAATTTCATGCTGCAAACCTGTATTTTATGGTTCTCAGCTAAGAGAGATTGTGAAATACAAGCCAATGATTGTTGACATTAGATATTATTTCTTTTTTTTTTTTTTTTTCCTTTTTGCAATATAGATGCAAATGAGCCATCGTTCTGCACTTCAGTATAAAGGGCAAATTACAAATTCACCACAGCTACAAATAATTATTATAAAAAAAAACAACTTTGTATTACCGAGGAGTGATTAGATCTAATCAAGTGGAGATAAAGTGAGTAAACAGATCATGAAACATCCGCTCGTTATGAATACAACATAATTATTAAATGATTATGGTGATTACACACCCACCAGGGTTTGTGGCGTGTCTTCATTATCACGCAGATTAATCAACGCCACAGGCTCAGGCAGCAGGCTGCTGGAATATTTACACTGCAAGAAAGATGCATAACTAGGTCAAAAACAAGAACGCATGCCATTGTTATTGCTATAAAATAGACATTTTTGACCATTATTATTAACTATTGTCTACTATAAAGCAAAAAAGCTGAAAAAATACCAGTTAAATAAACAGTGATCAGGTGTGATTGCCGTATTTGTTTTTTGCCACAGCACAGTCTACAGTCAAGACCATGCTTCTTATTTTCAGGTACTGAAAAGTAAAACTTCTGCCAAATTATCTGGGTAGTTTGGACGTATTAAATTCCGTACTGAATTAGCATAGATTGCCAAAAAAAATCAGCTTGAATCAACTCTCTGGAAGCAGGTGAAGCAGTTACTGATGTTTGGCAAAATATGTGCTTTTATTCAGTGAGGGAATGCAAATGCACTGTATTTTATTACAACTGATATTCTCCCCAATGCCTGATTATTGTATCAGTTATGATTAATAGGTAGGTAGGAGTTAACCAGGGAAACTGCATATTAATGTTTTGGAACAGCATCTAGTTTTCTGAGTTTTCAAACAGATCAGAGAACATAATGTCTTCATAATGTTCTTCCACTTCCACTCACAATGTATAAATGACTGCAGAACACTTACCCTGATATTAGTTTTGTCTCCATTATATGGGGCAAATTAATCAGTGTCACAGGCCCAGACAGTGGGAGAAAGATGATGGATGGAAATGTCTGCATGGTAACCATGTGATGCAAATAACGACAGAGAGCGAGTGTAAGCATCTGTGATGTCGTGATAGAGGAGGAGGAGGAGGAGGAGGAGGAGAGTGTGTGGCTTACTGATGCTGAGAGGAAGGAAGAGACAGTGAGAGAAACAGTGTGTGTGTGTCTTTTCAAGTGTGTGTGTGTGTGTGAGTATGTCTTGCTATGATGACAGAACAAACGACCTCCTCTGTCAAGCATGGCCTTGAGAATCCTCCATGGATTTAGGGCTCCATCAGCCCCGGGGAAGGGGGGGCGGGGTGGGGCGGCTCTCTGGCCGTCCTTGGAGCTGCCTGTTTGTCTCTTTCCACACCACCGACTAGCCAAACAGCAGGGTCCTCCGCCTCTCCCACGGGTCAGGTCCCTCTCAACCCCCGGTGAGCTTTGATCTGACGGACAGAAGAAGGGGGTCTGAGAGGGCTTTGGGAACTCTAAGCTCTGCGTATGCATGTGTGTGTGTGTGATGGGGTAGCAGACAGAAAGGCAGGGGGATGGTCAGGGTCGGGTGGGGTCAAAGGCCGGTGTCCATCTCGACTGTCCTGTTTTGTGGCTACGGAAGAACGGCTAACTCTACTTGTGCGAGCAGACATAAAGACATTAAAGCTGCTACAACAGACAGTTTAAAGCGGCTATAAAAGGATAATAATAATGTCCCTCAGAGGCTGAGACCAAAACATGGCTAAATGGAAATAGACTGTTAACTCATATGTTTCCCATATTAATTTTGTGTTTAAAGCTTGTTTCTGCAGCCTCTAAGTGGTCCAAAACCTGTGATTAAAATAAAATATGCAATATGTTGTGGCATCATGCTCTACATCTTGCTCTGGATGATTTTAGCTTAATTTGCTGGTTTGGTGAAGTTATGTGTTTAGCAGATGAATTAAAAATACTCTGATCATAGATTATCTTCGTTGGTGGACAGTGCCACTGATACACCACATTTTGCACAGGAGCCTTGTGTCACTTCATGATGAGTCTCATCTGATGGCTCACCTGTGTGAGAGGTTGCATGTGTGTGTGATCACTGTGTAGATCTCCACATGTATCCCTCATCCCCATGCCTTTTCCCCACAGGCAACCTCTCTGACCACCACACAGCCATCAGCCCTCCGCTCACTTCTACCCAGGACAGCCCCCTTTTGAAGGCTGAGTAATTAACGTGCCATCTGATACACCATCCGGCCATAGAGGCTCTCCAGGGGGACACACACACCCACACATCTCTCACGCACACACACACATCAAACCTGCATGCACACTTGCACGCTTACACGCACAGGCGATCCATCAAACAGTGTTAACTGGCTGAGTGTTGCTGTCAGCTGTGTCATGGTGTATGATGGTGACCCCGAGGTTAGCCCAAAGAGACCATCATGTGCCATAATGACAATCCCCTCTTCAGCAATTTGGAATTGGATGCACCATAAAACTAGTCCTAAAGATGTGAAGTCTGATTGAAGGTCTCTAACAATTACCCTAAAGGGATAGTTTGAATGGGGGAATTTTTTACCACTGACTCAGAATCATCCAACTCATGGATGCCTTGTTTAATGTCCTTTTGTGTGGTTTGAAGGTGTGCATTGCTTCGCTTTGCTAGTTGTTTAGGGACACAACCAGCATTGCTGATGACATTGTTAATGTAATGAACTTCTTTCTCACAAGCACACAAAATGTCTAAACAATTACATAATTATTTGGAGCCACTGTTTTTGAATATGTATATTCACATCAGGTGTACTGTAGTAAGAATAGGTATTTTCATATGATACATAGTCTTTCTTTATCTTAACTATCAAAGAAGTAACATAAATATATCAAAATCACCATCAGTGTGTTTTAATGAATAAGCAAACATTTGGAAAAATGTCCTCTTCATGCTTTCAGTAGATCTAAATGGTGAAATATGTGGACGCTGTGTGAGAGACGTCTTTGTGTTTTCCCCATCAAAGCATCATTTCAATGGTGGTGTTAAGTTATTCATGCTGCTGTCTAAATTAGACATGAGGCTTCACCTGTGTTACAAAACTCCACCGTCACTCAGCACAAAAGTCGGGCTTTAAGATGAAGAGCGGGAGTGAGTTAGTTCTTACTGTCATCCAAGAAGTTTGAGGGGGGAGGACGGGAAATGTTGTAATGACGAGGAAGTCTTTGTAAAGCAACTAAGCAAATACCAGACACGAACTTCAACTACTTTTCTCTTTTCAGAATTTAAAAGAGCCACGTCTTTCGTTGCACCTGTGCAGACTACGAGGCAATAAACAAGAACAGAGACCACACCTCAATAAAATTCTCTCTTCCCCTGAGATTTTTAAGGACATCACGTTCTACACGATGACCATGAAATCGCTTTGATTTCTGATGTGGTCATGGAAAGTTCAAGCCTCTTAGAAAAAAGGTTGGATTTGGGATTTAGTTGCTTGGATGTGGCCATCAGAGACCCTTGACAGAATATTTTCTCCGCAAGGTTAAAGGTGACGCAGGGATGTCAAAATAAGACTGATGCCTGGAAAATGAATCCTTCCTGACATTTATTTGGACTTGTAGGAACATTTGCTACATGCTGTGGATTGATTCAAAGGATGAACTCCTGTAAAACATAAATCATTTCAACATATTAATAAAGAACTACCAAAATAAAAGTCCTTTTTTTTACATCACAAGTAAGCATCTACACATAACAAGACGACTAATAAAAAAAAAAAAAGAAAAATAAGCTGCATATCTTGTCCACCATTGCTGCAGGTGTTGACCAGGAAAGCCTGTTTCTTTTTGTCTTGAAGATCACTTTTGATGTGGCCAACACTGCCATGGGCAATGTGTCAGTAAAGAAAGAGAAAAAGACAAGAGAGAAGAAAAAGAGGGTAAAAAAAGGATCTAATCCATAGTTGCAGGTGTGTTACACTTTTGTTGCCCCAGCAGAAGTTCACAACAGAGTTGATGACAAAGGGCCGAGCCCCATGCAGCCTATTGTGGCCTGAAGAACAATACGTAGGCTGTGAATGGCTAATCCCTCTGGACCGCTGACAGGTTGGGCCTTTAAGCAACCTGGGGACTCATTTCTCCACTGGGTTGGGCCGCTGTCTGACAGGGATGGGAAAACCCAGGCTACTTACTGCGTCTGAGCCTTCGCCCAGAGCAGAGACTGGGAGACCATTGTGAAGGGAAAATATTATCTCCATTGTCAGGCTGTGGCCGTCTTTGTACTGTCAGAAGATGAACTCGGGGAGAATATGGCACCGGAGGGGGACTGGAGCAGCAATATAACCAGCTCAGACTGTGTGAACACTTTTCACCCTATTAAACCTTGTCCCAAAAATACCCAAAGGAATCCAGCATTAACAAGAACGTTTGTGCTGGTATTTTCATTTATTTATTGATATTAAATTCTTACATTTTTTGATATTTCAAATTTTAATGATACAATTTCCCCTTAATAAGTTATTAGACTGAAATTACTGGAACCAAAAAGGCCATTTCATTTCATTTCTTTCATTTTCTCCCATGTAGAACATATGACATGACTTTAACCTTTGCTTGTGCACACCTTAAACCTGTTTACATGCCTGCACGAGCACATCTAAGAGTGCACCAAACATATCCAGAAACTCGGACACAATGGGTGAAATATGCGGTCAGTGTCGAGGTAAAACAAGCTCATTGAAAGAAGCTGGTGGTGTAAATCTCTTTGTGTGAGAGACAGAAAGGCGAGGACAAGATAATAGGCCAGGGGGCACCGCCCAGTCCTTGTAAACTGGGCTGGGATAGCTCCACATGCCCTGAGAGCAAACACAAATATCTGTTTCTTCTGGGCTCCCATTGGCAGCCGCGCTGGAACCAGGACACCACTCCAGCAGCTCAGTGTCTGCCTCAGTTAGGGAGGCAGCGGAGGACGAGGCTGAGAGAGGCCGGCGGGGCTTGTGTGGATGTCGTTTTGTCAACCTTCTCCTCCTCGCGCCCTCCTTACCCCTTCCTCACCGCTTTCTGCATCCTCCCACTCGCCTTCTTCTTCCCTTTTTTTTTCCCCTGTTTGGCTCGACCTTCCCTTTCAGAGTGTCCAGCTCATCCTGCCACAAAGAGCCTCCAGTCTCTCCTGAGAGGAGGCTGCCAGTCCCCCACTGTAACCTAATCACCTGTCTAACAGAAGAGTGTGTCGTCTCCACAGAGGAACAGGAAGTCTTGCACACAAGACAGATCTCCGTCTCCCTCTCAGTCACACTTACTCACCAGAGGGCATACGCATATTGTACACACTGTACATGCATGGATGCTCTTAGCAGCAAATTATCAATATCCTGCAGAAAACTGCATGACATTTGATTTGGGGGACTTTTTTTTTTACATTGACATGCACGTGCTCTTTAAAGATAAGGCTGGCTGATATTCATTGTCAAAAAATCCAATGAAAAGACCACATTGTTGCACACAGAGTCATATTCCATCAATAAATGAACATTGGCACATACACCATGCTGCTGTCAGAAATACTCACTAGTACAACAAATCTGTGGCTGGAAATAGTCGCCCACAAATGCACAATTTACTCCTGTTCGCTTGAAGTTTGCTCAAAATGACAGTTTTAGGAAATAACAAGAGGTTGTTTTTTTTTGTTTTTTTTTTTCTTTTTTTAAAAAGACTTAAATCATTAGCAGGAATGAATGGACTTATGGTTTAAGTGTCACAGACAGGCTTGGGGAGTTGGAGGTATTGACAGTGGGTTTTGGTCTTTTAATGGGATTGGCCTTATCTTTTAAATCACATCATTTAGTAAACTGTATCAGTCAGAATACTAATTTCATTAATATAATGGATAAGTGTGCATGCGCAACTGTGCCTGCAGCCTGTTGCAGTTGCTCCAGCTTTGCTTGTATTACTATTATCAGCATTATTTTTACTGTATTATACATTTTTTTTAATCATTACTCTTAAAATGCATTATTATCTTATTTAACATTTGCACATTTGCATTACCCTTTGTACTACTTAGTAGTTTTTTACCTTTTTAAGTACATTTATCCGTCTTTTTAACTGTGTGTGAACAGCTAGTACTGCAACAAAGCAATTTCACTGTGGGGACAAATAAAGTTTTTTCCTGAATCTGAATAAAAGAGTGTGTTTTGTTGTATAACAGCAAAATGTTCAAATATTTATACTGCAGTGATTCAGAGATTTCGCAGAGCTTTGTATCTGCTTGAGAAGATGAAATGAAAAAACAAAATGTGTTTAAATGCTTACACAGATGCACACGCACAGAAATGTCTCAGTATCATTCGGTGACCTTCAGAAGACAAACCACCACTTCCTTCAGTCCAAGTCCAGCTCTGGATCTGGATCTGTTGCAAGTCTCTTTAAACGTCTGGTTCCTCAGTTCATGGGCACATTCCCGGAGATGTTCCATCCAGTCTGGATAGAGCTGGTTATCATAAAACAACATCCGCATCCATGTTGTACCACAAGCCCACTTCAATAATCATAATTACAGCAATTTTTAGAAAAGCAATAGCCCAACTGTTATCTTAAATATCTGTTCTAGGATGATGGCTGTAGGTTCGGGGGTCAACATTTTCATACCTGGAAAGAATGTATTTTCTAAACAAAGCCTGGACACAGCGGAGGAACTGATCCCCCCATGGGAAAGTGTGTACATTAGGCAAACGTGATTGAAATAGTTTGGGATTTACATATCCCTTTTGTCATTAGTGGTATTGAGTGACTGGATATTAAATAACAAACATGCTGAAAGTGGGTTTGGAAAGCTCAAAGCGTCCAGGCTGGATTCCTGCAGGCTGCAAGGCCTAAACTTAGTGCTTTTGGGGCAGCTACAAAGGCAGCCTCGCTGAACCCCCGATGTTGGCTTTGGACCTATAGTTCCTTCCTGTTCATGGAAATTTTCCTAAAAAATGTTTCAGTCGCACCAAAAAGTTCGACTATGGCGAGTCTTGATGGCTGACGATGCAGTTTTATCAAAGCAATGCGCTCCGCCTGAACTGAATTAATATCTGGTTCAAAAAAAAGATAGAAAAAGAAGAATGATAATTAAGTCAGACAGCATTTCTGTATGGAAAGCGCACAAGGAGCAGAAGGGCGAGTGCGCTGTTATTGTTTGTATTTGTTTTATATAAAAGTTTCTGTCTAAAGTGATGTTTGATGGTCAGATATGGAGGATAACATCAAGAAAAAGGAACTTAATGCTGAGGCTTCCCAAATCCAAATATACTGTTCAATGCAAAGAAATGTCACAGTTTGTCTCGACCATCATGAACATATGCTGACCTCTGCTGGACATAAAGACTCATGGTTTTTCAAAGTGAAGATACTGTCCTTTCTCCTCCAGCACTACATTTGTCTTTAAACCTTTGGAGTCCTTTAAACTTGCTTGAGCCAGCAAAGAGAGACATTTTATTGCACGAGGACGGTTCAGAATCAGGAAATCTTTGTGCACATCTGTTCACGTGTCTCAAATTTACTTTACCTTTAAACAAAATCTTTCCATTGTGTTCATCCTGTTATAAACCTCAACAGTTTTTTACTCAGTGCGGTTTTAACAGCCGGCATTCTGACTTGTAATAAAGCACATGTGTTACTAATAACATTAACGATGACTCTGTTCTGTTCAGGTGTCACATCGAGACGTGACAGTGTGACAGTGAGCTGGCATAAACAACACCAACTGGAACTGAAGCAGCTAAATGGAATTCAGGCATCGTTCATTTTGTCTGATTTATAGTTATTTTCACCTGTGCTTTTCCTACTGTGACAAAATGTCCTCTGATGCCTCTGTTTAGTAGCTCATGTTACTATTTACGCTGTCTAATATCTAAACTTGTACTTTTTTTTTTTTTAAATAAGTCAATATTCTGCCAGCAGTGTAAGATTACTCCACTGATTGCTAACGTAGCTTTCAAAGAGAAATCGTAAAACGATTCGAGTTTTAGTGAAAAAAGTGTCATTTCAGTCAGTTTGTGGACTTTTGTTACTTGTTTAAGGCAAAATTATTATTTAAGTGATAATTACAACGATTTTTTTGGACAGCTGCTTTCTGTTTATGGGCTTAACCGTCTGCTAAGTCCACTATTCCAGTGGTGGAATGTAACTAAGCACATTTACTCAAGTACTGTACTTAAGCACAAATTTGAGGTACATTTTCCATTTTATGCAGCTTTATACTTTTACTCCTAGATGCAAATCTTGTACTTTTTCCTCCACTGCACTTGTCTGACAGCTTTACTTACTTTGCAGATTACATTTTTTACTTCAATTCCTACTTTTTGAATGGTTTTGAATGCAGGACCTTTACCTATACTGGTCTATTCACAGTGTGGTATTAGTACTTTAACTGAAGTCCATGATGTCAAGACTTCTTCCACTACTGGCTAAGTTTCATAAACAATAATGCTGATTTGCAGATATACACTAAGTACTGCACAGATAGGACTGTAGGTGTAACTCAGAAATAAAGGAAGTGATTTTTCATTATCAATCTCTCCATTAAGGGCCATACTCTGCAAAGTGAGTACATGATCATGACTTCAGGTTTCTTGTTCTGCTCAGCTGAATGTGACCACTAGATGCCACTCATGTAACATCACAAACTGCACGAGCTGCAACGAAACTTGCCACAGCAACACATTTTCATCTCAGCAGCGGTGCCGTTGTCAGTCCAGCCAGCATTGCCATAAATCAAGACAAACATTTAGTAGTTTTATTTGTGAAACATAAGAGCCTCACTCCCACAGAGCTGAGATCAGCTCGCCGCAGGATGGTCGGGTGCAAACATCCTCATTTTGTTGACATGCCATGCTTTGATTAATGGCGCCTCATTTTCAGTGCAGTCAAGATGCACGTCGGACATTTACAAGTGGCTTTCCCTTGGTGCCACATTTGAAGTTGATGGTGCAAGAACAGAGGCAGACTGAGTGTGAGAAGGCAGCTCATTAGCTGTGCGGGTCCAGCAAGAGTGGCTGGTTTCTCCCAGGGGAGCAGTTCAGAATTCTGGGAAACTCACCAACACGCCAACAGCTGCGATTCTGCATGAACCTGATGAAAACTCTTCCTCTTTCTCCTCTCTCTCTATTTCTCTCTTCATCTTGTGTCATTCTGTCCCACCAGAATGCCCGGGCCCTGGATCTCCATCCATCTGTACTCACATCATTTTGGGTTTTAACTGCATATTGAAGGCCCCGTAGATTAAGAGATCAGCGTCATCCATTCTATCTCTGTCGACTAAGTGTGGATGTGCATGAGCATGTGAACGTCTGCTTCTCCCTGAACTTTTGACCAATGCTTTGTGAAGGTTTTTTCTTTTTGTTTTGACTGCAGTATGAACAACTGCATTCTGCCTGATGACCTGGCTCAAGATCTCTGGAGTCCTGCTGGCAGATACGAGTTGTGTTCTGAATACATGATGTGTGGTGGGAAGAGCACTGTCCAGTGAACAAGCTTTATGGTGGGTACAGTTGCATCTGCATTGTATCAAATTTCCTTTTTCCAGCAAGGAAAATGAATAAAAGATGTCTAAAAGTCTAAAGAAACACAACATATGTTCATTGTTTTTGCGAATGTTTGGACAAGTGTGCTATGTGTTGATTGACTGTGACAGAATACAACCAAACCAAACCCATTTTTTCAAATAAAATATCGTTCTGTGAACAGTTTTCATGACTATCTTAAATGCACTTGGAGTTTGGTTACATGCATAAATAGCAGAAGTAGCAAACATCTGCTTCTCACAGCTTAAGAGTGCCGCAGCTGCTGACCACCACTATAGATTCATCTGCTACAGACATATCATTTAAACCATCAGGATTCATGGATTTGCATTTACTGTGCAGGTCACATGACAGCTTGTGCTCCGTGTCTCAACACCGAGTTTCAATACATGAAATAAACACACAATGAGATGCTGTTATATGTCAGATATTATCATTTTTTTGATGCAACACAAGGAGAGAAGACAACTGTTCTTAGTAAAATTTTATCTGAAATGCAAAAATATTAAAGGACAAATACAATCATCACAAATCACATACACAATAAATACTGTAGATCTAAACTGTAGTAGAATCCTGCTACACATTTTAGTTTGGTGATTGCAATGCAGTCAAGTCAAAGTAACAAAACAGACAGTGTTTGGAGCTGTGAGTCGATTTTGTGAAATGCACTCTTAAACCTGTCAAAAGCACCTGAATCTATACAGATAATAACACTAAACTGACTGCTGCTGTAAACTTCGCAGAGCTCCCCAAACTGTAACATCAGTAAGGTTTGTGATCATCTGTAATATTTGTTACACTGCTCAATTGTCGATAAAATGGCATAAATGGGGCTGAAGTTTGTACAATCCAGACTTTAAATCCAATATAAATGATCTTACACACAGTGTAAACATGCCATAATACTACAGTAATTACAGCAAACATGCACACAAGAAAATATATCTGAAAACAAACGTGGATTACTGTCTTTATTGTTCTAACTGACATGCTCTGAAATACACAATCCAGGGTGTGTTAAAGGTTGAGTTCAGGACACACACAGAGAGACTGAAGCACAGGTACGCAGACAGTTTTCCAAAGATAGGCACCGGACAGCAGGAGTCATCGTTTCATATTGTCTGCAGGCTCCACGAGAACCAAAGGTGGTGTATGAAGAAGGGAGTCCTATGCTGTTGCTCCACATAGTCTGACAGTGGATGAGATGTCTTGGCTGTCCTCTGATCGGCCTGTCATCATAAACGGCCAGGTCTGTTAAAGCAAAACACAACAGGTTTAACAGTCAAGGACCACATCCAACACTTTAACTGTTAGTCTTTAATGAAGAGATCCCCCATTTTTAGAATGAGTCTGCAGAAATAACAGTGATATTATGAGAATGTTATAGTGACTAATTACATTATAAGGTCACTATATATAAGTCAAATCTCTAAAATTTCAAAGTTGTTTTGCATTTTGTTGATGCAATTTATTAAAAGTACATTCTGAGACCTTTCACTTTAAAGCTTATTTTCGGTTGTTTGGAAAGTTAGAACTTCATACCAGATTGACTGGGTGCGCAAAGCGGTTCTCGAAGCGGTCATCCTGCAGGAGCTGTCTCAGGTGAGAGATGTAGCTCGAGGCGAGTCGAAGCGTGTCCAGTTTGGACAGCTTGGTGTCCGCTGGTACCCAGGGCAGGCTGGTTTTTAGCCTGGAGAAAGCTTTGCTCAGCACTCTCATCCGCGCCCTCTCCCTGGCGTTGGCCGCGTTCCTCTGTGACTGGCGCGCTTCCTTCTGGTGCGCCTTGGAGAGTCTGCGCTCATGCTGGATCCTCTCCTCCACACCGTCATCTTCCAACTCCTCGTCAGAATAGCGGCGGGGATTGTAGCAGGTAGTCTTCCGTACGGTGGCAGTCCTTCTGTGACACGTCTCGTAGTCCTCAGCATCACTTGCAGCAGAGCCAGTGGACATGGCTGCTCCACCTGTGCCTCGGAGGCGGACACGAGAGGCACTTTGGTGACAGCAGTGACTGGATATCTAGACTCTCAGCTCGATAAGTTGTTTCGGAAACGACACCAGCTTGCAAGTCAGCAGACTCCCACCACTTTTAACTTCCCATTTGGTAACCCTACAACTTCTTTCGCCCTGAAATGTCACCACTTGACAATGCTACGGTTCCCACTGCTTGAGGTCAAGGCTGAAAATTGCAGCTCTCTCTAAAACTGAAACATGCCTCCTTGCTTAGCTACCCCTCTAATTTAAGTGTCCAGGACTTGGCATCTGTACAGTTTTTTCTGAGCATTTCTCCTCCCCCTTCCTCTCCAAACCACCATGACCTCAGTTAGACCACAAGTCTATCTCCTTGTGTAAACTGTAAAAGGCTTAAGTTGTTCATCTGCAACTTGATGATTACATTAATCCTTGTAAATGAATGGCTTATTAATGGTCTATCTAGTGGGAGGTGGAATAAAACTGCAAAATGACTGTGGAAGGATTGATTTTTCCAAGCAGAGACATAATCCTTCTAATACGTTGTATTACGGGGCCATAACTTCCCTGATAGTAATATGTGCAACCTGTTGCAACGTTTATAAATGCACATATATGGTAAACATTTCCTAAGTTTGTCGGTTCCACAGATGTGTTTTGGTAATAGAAATGTCTTGAGGACCTTATCAAAAGTGCATAATCCTTTGCTGTTTTCACAGAGGGATTGGGTTTCTGCAGATGGAGCAGCCTTTCACACGCAGCCTGCGTGCACCAGCCCCAGCTGCTATCGGTTCCCATGACATCTGGAGCGTTGGCATGACAAGGGTGTGGCAGGAGGCGAGGAGGCACCATCTCCATTCCCATAGTAGCACAAACATTTCTCAGCATTTTCGCATTGGTTTTGTATCCTCCAAACTTTCAATCCATGGAGATCAGACGGGGTAGCAGATTTTTAATGTGGACTGAGATCAAGAGCTAACAGAAGGGGGAAAAGAGAATTGCTGCAGGCCTCTGAAATATTGTTTGCTGAGGTAACACACTGCCTGGAAAGGTTTTGAGAAATAAGTACCAAACTCTACTCTTCAGACAGAATATTATCTGTTGTGAGATTTGCAAGCATCGGAGAGTTTCGGAGAGTAAAGCGAGCAGACTGTGTTAAAAAGAAGACGACTTTGGGGAAAGCTGTGAGGAGCCTGGAGATGTGGGAGCTTTGAATAACTGGAAGGTTATGTTTCCATACAGCACTTACAGAAACCCCCCTTTACTTTTTCAAGATAGAAAATCCCAGGTCCCCGACAGCTATTACTCCACATAATATGTGTGAAATTAAGATTTTTTTATGACAATAGCAAGACTGCCAAGAATTACCTAACTGCAGCTGAGATGCACGCTTGATTTTGGTGGCTGGCCATGCCAGGGTCACAAAAGGGGAACTACTGTACTCTGCACTGTGCTGTTTGGTGTACTCTACTCCAACATGCTGCCTCAAATCTCCCTTTATTAAACTTTTAAAACACGCATTCTCTCAAAGCTTGTTATTCTTGTTCATTAGCTGTTTGTAATATTGTTCTGATGCAATTTTTCTGTATCAAAATGCAAGTCATCATGATTTTCAAGTGTTCTGCGGTTTTCCATCGCTCAGATTTCCCATTCACACGGCAAGAATGCTCCCTAATCCAAGGACACATTCACATGCTTCCCACAATCCCGCTCCTCCATGCACGTTTTCACGAGAAGACCTGACATCAGCTGGAACCTTGGAGGGATCTTAGCTTATCCTTGGATGTGTCATGAGGTTGAGATATTAAGTTCCACTTGTGCTGGTAAGACAGTCTGAGCTTCAGGCAGGCTGCCATCTCATCCCGTCACTGCATCCGTCAGCGAGGTGGACGGCCTGACTGACACACTTGAAGGAGCAAGCTAAGGGATTCTGCTGTTGGATTTACTCCCCATTTCATCAGCTGTCATCTTTTTTTTTTTTTTTTTTTACATAACACGAAAAGGTATTGACTATTGGACACATATTTCAACCAGCTGCTTCATTCACTGTCAACAAGAAGCAGGTTGAGGTAAAACAAGGTCGCTCATTAGTCATTCTGTAGATGTAGTTCCTCAAGTAAATGAAAAAATATTGTCCAAAACATCAGTGTAATTGATGGTTACATGGTTATTGCATTTGCCCTGGGAATAATTAAATTCAGGGCCAACAGTAATAAATATTACTTAAAAGTTGACTTGAAGGGAGAGCTAGCATTTGTCTATCAGCGAAGACTTTCAGGGGTTGTGACCTCTATCGGGGCCCTGTGCTGGAGAAGCAGAGGGACAGGTGCAGGCTTATGATGTCAGAGGCCTTTCTCTGTTTCTCTCCCAGGACCGTCGCTGAGGCAGCTCAAGTGCACCAATCTGCTGAAGGGCACAAATCAGAGGCAATAGTCCCTCAACCACTGAGAGGACTTGGAAGGTTTTCTATCATTGTGTCATAGAAGAGACCATGCCCAGCCTGCGAGGGCTTACAAGACTCCACACGTTAATATGAACCAGATCTGGACATTTTCAAACAATTCTACAAAGAGTCCAGGAATAAATATAATCAGATTTTCATGTGCACAACAAAATTCATAGTTTTAGATTTTGCTTCTGTATGTTGGATGAAGTATTTAGTATCTGTCTTGCAAAAAAAAGATCTTTGTGTAACTGATGCATTCGTATGGATCTCACATGCACTGAGGAAATACATAATTTTGCTGTGAGGTTCAAGGGAAATCCTTGCCTGAATTGACATGCCACAGTAATTCATGCACACGAGGGAGGTGTCCTCTCGGCTCCTACTGCAGCTTTAAATTCTGCCTGCGTCTCACCCAACAAACTTACAATTCAATAAAACCTGATATATTTAAATAGTGAAAAACAAAAGACAAAAAAAAAAATTCCTTTTACATGTTGACATGTTTAATAATGGATTGAGACATCATATTTGAGAGTACATATTTCCCAGAAAGACACATTACAGCATTACAGAAGCAGTAGTAGTTAAGTATGACAATGCTGCGCACACGCCACACAAAGACTTTAACATTCAACATTATCAGTGGGTCACCAGTGTAACTTAGCAGTGCCACAGTGGACAAGAAACATTACGGTCTCAGCCTACAGAGAAAAATGTTAATGATATCACTAATACAATAGGTTTAAGCTCAGTATGCAGCAATATTCAATATTGAACCACACAACAGTTAAGACGACTCAAGAGCACTTAATTAAATTAACTGTTACACTATACAGGATGGATACAGTGGATATAAGGGCTAAATCTTATCATTTTTATTCACTTTGGTGCATTTCTTTTTACGTCACGCTGATTAAACAGTCTTAACATTTGGACATTAGTTTATTGTAAGTCACAACACGCAAAGTGACTGAACCAGTTTTCTGTAAATTTCTCTCAGACTTTATTTTCTTTTTGTAAATGTTTTTCTAATGACTCATTAATGAAAGGATGTGAGTGAAGAGTCAGATCCACCAATGATCAGTCGGTTCTCCAAAAGAGCTCACAGGTGCATCTCATGAACCGTCAAATTGGCATGCATACAGTGTACACACAGAGCACAAGACAGTGTTACAAAGCCTGATGAGAGGCTGAACAAGACACTCCAGAAGATTCTTTCTGCATTACAAAGGGAGATCTGTTGCCTGACAGACAGGAGGCGTAGATAGCCTGCACTGTAATTCCTCATACAGTTCTGCATGCACAGTTCTGCTTTAGCCTTATTTCCTGTGTTTACATTCCTAATTTTGTCTCTTTTTTTTTTGCTTTGTGCTGTAAAACACTGTCTTTTTCTTTTCTGTATCAATGACACTGCCTGTCGACAAATGACAATACGAGTAGTGATGGCTGCTTTGTTCTGCTGAAACTGATATATGCCATCCAGAGAGAGTGCAGAAAACACTGTTAGATTGACTACTTGATGACACGAGAAGTTGTCATTCTGATTGTAATGGCATGCTTGTTGATATAATAGCTCTTTAGAAAGATAAACTAAGCATTCTGAGCAAGTTACGGGCTCTTGCAGACGATCCATTATGTGGAGCTGTTTGTAAGAACTGTTTTGAGAAATGCACTGTTTTGCAAATGTTAAGGATGATTTGAGAAATGTACCAAAGTGACTGAGAAAAACTGTAATACAATGAATTACGCTGTGCATTTGTCATATAATTATGCAAGTTATACCCAGAGATTTATGATGTAGCTATAATTCAGTAGTTGTTGCCGTGTTAAGATGCCCTCTCATTTTCTCTTGGACTCGATGGCCTTCATCAGTGGGACCCACCGGGACACACGCTGTCCTCTTGGTTTAGCCTGACTCAGGCTTGGCCACATCCTGGTCCTAACGTTCATGGGGCCGTCGTACTCGTCAGCCTCTGAGGTGATCTCCATCTTCTGGATGATGAGCTTCAGAAGGTTGTGCTGTTTCTCCAGCGTGCTCGACATCTCCTTCATCCTGATGAGGAAAACATCAGCTCATGTGGTTCAGTGAGAGGCTTCATTTGAACTTGAGCAGGTTTAAAATCAGGCTTTTTGTGGGCGATACTGCTGAGTGATCCAATTTGCTTATTATAGAAAGAAAGCATCTTTCGGTCACCTGGTCCCAGGCTTTATTGATTTGTCACCACTAGGGGCTGCTCATGCATCAACAACTGCTGTTAAGTTGCTTGAAAGACCACAGTTTATGCATTCCTTAGGGCAGCTTATTATATTTGAATTAATGATAACAATGTACTCTCCATCATCACAGTACTAAGCCTACTCGAAGCCTGACTGAAAACTGACTGATGTGATTATTATGTGCACCCTTGTGTGCTTTACCTGCCCTTCTGCTTTTTCAGCTCGGTCTCCAACAGTGGGCACTTCTGTGAATTGGCACGCAGACGAGTCCAGAGTTCATTTGTGTCATCATCACCTGTGATTAATTGCCTTATATAGTGCTGTTGACAAAAGTGGTGCAAATTAAGAAAGGGAACCGACACAGGTACGGAGACAAATCGATATGTTGGACGGTATCTGGTTTTTAAGTGTTGCACATACCTTGGAGCACTTGTGATTGGGGTAGACAGTGATGGAGTTCTTGTCGACTCTCTTCATAAACCAATAAGGCAGCTTGTCTTCCAGAGCGGTGTGGAGCTCAATCTGAGGTCATAAAATTCAGACTTTCAGTCAGAGGGGGTTGTACATGCTTAAGATAGACAAATATCTTTACTAATATTCTAAACTACATCTATCACTTCTTCATTTGTATTAAAGTCTAAACAGTCATCTACAGTACATAGTCTCCTGCCAATAATCCAACATTTTTGGACAAGTATCACATTTTACATGTCTATGTTCCAAGTCTACTTGGCTTCAAGAACAAAACACCACAGTATCATCTACTGTGTGTGTGTGTGTTTTTTTATACTTGTCTGCTTTATTTGTCCAGGACAGGCATGAGAGGCTGGGAGTGCACGGAGCAAGCAGGATAAAAGATGTAATGACTCCTGTGCTTTGGAAATGCTGTATACGTAAGAGAAATGTAGTAACAGACGAGCTATTTCCACACATACCTGCATGGCTATTCTTTTTAGCGCAGCATTTCTTTGCACTTCAGCAATGTCTCCAACTGCTAAACCAATCTAAAACAACAAACAAAAACAAATTAGAACCACATCATCTATTCAGTAGTTTAAAAATATAAACTAGCTGCTGTTATGTGAGAACTAGATGTCTATAAGGAGGCGATGAAAAGGGACACTGCATACTTACCATCAGGTTCACCAGCAGTATTGGCATGAGCAGAACAAAGTTCACAAAGATTAAATAAGTCAGGATACCAAAAGGTAGCTCCTGCTTCAGGTAAGCATCCAGGAAGTTGTTTTGGTAGTTCAACTCCCCAACCATCATCACGAAGGTTTGTATCACTGAGAGCGGCACGCTGTCAAACTCTTTCTGAGGGTTAACAAAAAAGAAGGCAAATTTCATCTATCAGAGTTAAATACTGGAGCACTTCTTCAAAACAATCCATTAATAGAACGACAAAGTGACGTGCTCTCAGTGGGGACAAAACATGCCAAATGTTTTTAACCTGTCACAGCGAGGCCTAAAGGTGGTCCCGGCCAAGATAACTTGACCACTGGCCCAATTACTGTAACATTTGGTATTGATATTCGTCCTCCACAGATGATGATTTTGTGACCTTCTTGCCTGTTGTCTGTTTAGGGACATAGGCTCATTCAGTGTCTTGCAGAGAGTTACATGACAAGGTGAGTACCACTCTTATCTGTATGAAGCGACCATCCAGCACCAGTTAGCTTAGCTTAACTCAAAGACTACCAGTGACACCATCTTGAAAATTAAAGGTTTACCATGACTTTTGCATTGCATTCATAAATAAAACGCCTTTGGTATTACCCAAACTCCATCTTAGCTCCACCACTGACAACAGAATAATCATTAGTATGTTATTCATTCTGTTACTTTGTGAGTTGTAGGAAACACCGGAGCCTATTGGACCCACTCAAAAGGCTTAAAACATTTAGTTTTACATAGTTTTGACTATTTCTTTTTTTCTCTTACCTGGTTGAGCATCAGAGCATAGAACGCCAAGCTGAATGCTAACATCAGGTAAAAGAACAGCATTACGATGCGGACCAGTGTTCTCATGATCTCCCAAAACATCACAACATAGATGCCAACACCTTCAAACCTGGAGAAGCAGATTACCAGTTAATGGCCTCTACACCATACAAGAAGACATAATGTAGACACAGTACAGTTAAGTCAGAGTGAGAAGTACCTCTGGAGATACAAGAGGAATCCAATCCAGCAGTTTAAAACTGCTATGGCCCCTGCTTGCCAGTGTAAAGAACCTTCTGCATTTAGCATTACGGGAATGATGAACAGGAGACAGACGATGGCTGATATCCAGTCAGACTGGTTGGAATAATCCCTGAAGTAATTCCAGCGCTTTCAAGAGAAGAAAAGAAAAATCAGCAAAAATCAACAACCTTGCAGATATAAGCAACATTCAGGTACAGTATTTCATTAAATGCACGACAACACTGTAAATGTATATTCCTGAATCCTCAGATAAAGTACAGAGGGAACATTCTGACTGTGGTCGTTCTGTGATCCCGCACATCTAAATCAGAGTGTGCTCATCCATCACACCCGATTGCTGGCGAGACCTGGTGCCGAACAGATTTATGAGCACATGCTTCGTGCAAGGCGACAACACGTGCATAACAGTACCTGTTGTGATATCTGCACCACTTCCTTCCCTATGGCGTAGATGTTCATGACCAAGACCATCACCATGCAGAAGGACAAGAAGACGCTTTGCTGTGAAGTGAAGAGCATTGGCATTTTAATGCCTGCATCACAATGACAAATGTTGATTACTGTCATCCTTCATCACATGTACTCTGCTTGTGTACTATGTGTGTATCTGGAGAGTGAAAAAGTATATTCACAAAGAGGTGAATCAAAGCAGAATCTCCCATGGTCAACACCAAAAATACGTTCCTTTAAAGCCTCCACTGTTGCACAGTGTAAACATGGCAAAACAAGACAACTCTCAGATGCTGTACTGAGAACACAGCGGAAACCAGGTGTTAGCAGCCACTCTGTTACGCATTGAACTTATTTCGATATTAAACACATATGGATCATTACTGTCATTAGTACCTCTGAGAAAGATACTGGCACCATGGTGATCTTGTGCTCGCCCGTGCTCGTGGTGTTCATAGAGGGCCTCAGAGTCACTATCAGGTGAGTCAGGGGCAGCAGGCCTAACAGGTAAAAAAATATGTTGAGCAAATGAGCCTTGCTCCCATAAGCAGTCCTGTGGATTAGAACAAAGGAAACAGAGTAATTTCAACATGAGAAGAATGACATTCAAAGTAAATGGTGCAGTGGTATTTGGTGCATTCAGCACAATAAATCTTCTCGCAATCTGATCAGCAGTCGCAACACATCAGAGTGAGAAATGTCACTCTTGGGGGTTAAATCACAAATACGCACCACTTCATTGCAAGGTACTTTTTGCAGACGGGGTGGTTGAGGAGTTCAATGCGGTTGTAATGCACCATGGCCTGCGCAAAGAGCAACAGAAAAATAGCTCGCTGTTAATGGCACGTTATCTGCTAGCAATAAAGAACAGCCTGACAGCTGCAGCCAAAAAGATTTCAAAGTGTATGTACCTTATTGACATCCACAGGTATGCAAGATGACTTCAGCAGGCAGAACCACGCTATGAGTGTCTCTAACGTTTGATGGTAGATGAGATTGTGTTTTTGTAATAAATGAAATGTCACTGTGTAGTAAAAGAATAGTCGTTGCTGTGTAAATGGCTATTTAACAAAGATTACACAGTATACCTCTGGTTCAATGCCCTGACAGAGCCGTTTAATAGAGCCCTGCAGACTTGGCCACTCACCAAAGCATATTTATGAACATCTGCATGCAGATTGAACCCATTTTGAACTTAATTGCAAAATGAGAATATATTCACAGGCAGATGAGCTCTGTGGAGCTTTTGGCAGGATCATGGCTTACACCTTTGCCTCTTCCTCTGCTAGTTTTCCAACCGGAAAAAAATCAAAATGGCACATGCAATTGCAGTCAACACAATGCACTTTAAGAGGTGCTGACCTCTAAGGCGGCAAACAGCAACAGGAGAAATAGGTGGCACTCACGGCACATTTATCAGCTTGTTCATAAGCATCTAGAACCAACACATGGTAGTGTTAACAGGAGGAAAGCAGCAGCCTGACCTCACAGCTTTTTCCCCAACCAGCCCCTCATGGGGGTCCAGGAGGCCAGGCAGAAACCTGCACCTCCTGGGTCTCCCTCCCTGGAGGCGAAGATAGAGGGCAGATGGCATAAAAGCAAGAGGAATAAAAATTGGGGGACACACTGAGGTAAGAATTTTGTTTTGAAAAAGCAACAAAGCAAGGCGTCATCTCTCAGCTAGGTGTAACATAGCGGCGGGGTGATCGAATGAGCCTGTATGTGCAAAATTTGAGCCCACAGATACATGAAGGAGAATAGTTGAGCCTGCAGAGCCTCAGTAGAGGGCATGTGTGACTGTAAAGTAGATTATTTGCAGATTTGTTCATTTTTGTCAATTAAAATCAAAAGTTGCTTACATTGAGTGCAGCCAGTGGCCTAACCCTCAGGTTCTCGTCAGCTGACTTCACTGTTGCAAGGGGAGCTTGGAGCCATGTGAAGTTGTATTCAATCTACAAAACATAAAGAAAAGTTTAATCTGATTGTTTAGTACAATATTAGATCACGATGTTCTGTGCAACTTGAAGCTGAGTTACATGGTAGTCAGAACTGTTGCGATCATGGTCAGATTCCTTCACACAGTTGTCCAATAGGTGCTATTGAAGAAAGCAGAAAAACAGTGATAGAAGATCTGAGGGCTTTACATGTGATATATAAGCAGTGCTCAATTAGAGCAGTTTATAAAACAGCGAACTGCTGAAAATACGACCAGCTTTATGATACACATGTTATATTTCTTTGCTACTGGCAACCTTGTAGGTCTCAGGAAGAAACTCAATCATGTCTAGTATGGGACATCGCTGGCTGGAGCCGGGTATGAACAGCGTCAAAGAATCAGCACATCTGGAAGAAGAAAAACAAATAAATCACAGAGCCACTGCAAAAAGTGTGGAGTAAACATTTTGGGCTTTGGCGCTACCCAGTGGTAGTTTTCCAAAAAGATAACACGGTCACATAAAACCTGCTTTGAAGCCATAGCTTTAGTGGTTTTTAAATCTTCTCAAGATAGATTTTAATACCAATCAGATTATTGGTTACAATGCTGAAAACAGGCCTGTCTTTCTTGTAACTACAGAAAAGTTTTGGAGGTACATGGTTTTCTCAGGACAAAACTGAAACACTGGATAAATGTATGGTTTACAAATGGTGCTTTGAGCTGAGCTTTTTCTCTGCAGTTGTATGAGTAATATACCTGTCACTGTCAATTATAGCGTTGACCACATCTTTTCTCCCGTTTTGCAGAGCTTCATGGAGGAACGACGTGTCATTCTTGTTTAAGATGAGGCCTGCTCCCCGAGACAGCATGAGCCTGACTGCAGCCACATGTCCCTCTCTCGCTGCGACGTGGAGCGCAGTGTTCTGGCATATACAGTATATATAATACATAACAGGAGACAGTACTCTGCATTAATTATAGAACAGGGACATCTCTATTATTCAGTGTTGGTCGTTATTAGGGTGCCAGTGTTTTTATGCAACAATTCATGAACTGCAGAAATAAGTTTTGGTTGGACTTTCTGAAACAATACTAGCTCATACCCCATCCTCATCTGTTTTATCCAGTAACTTGGGATTGGCTGACAGGAGGATGTCCATAGTGTGTGTGTATCCTGCAGACGCAGCGTGGTGCAGACAAGTCCAACCCTTGTAGTCACTGTAAACAAGACATGCTCAATGAACGGGAATTGGTGACAAGAATAAAAATTGTATACAGTTCTGTATACTGTAAACTGCAACAGTACATAGCCCTAGTTCACACCTGCATGGCTATTTTGGAAAACAGCTGTCCATATGAAAATGCAAATGAGCATTCCAAGCCAACAGGTGGTAATATGACCTAAAGCCACGTTGGCCAATCAGAGGCCTGAAAAAAAGCTAGTACCGGGACACATCTAGAACCAGAACTAATGGGAGGTAATGTTTACTTAAACTGTTGCACTGCTCAGCTGTGATTTCTTTATTCCCAACATTATCTGTCGAACGCATGGAAAATGTTCTGTTTTGTAAGATATCATAAATAACAGTTATGATAATCATGATACAGATTGCAAATAGAAACTTCTACATCACTGATGCAGCTAATTATGAAGCATTGACGTTCAGCAGTTATTCGCCACCTTTGCCTCATTGAAATGAGTCTGCAGGTATTTCTCATGATTCGGCAGTTGATCCATGACAGTGTGGACTTAAAGTATACAAAGACATGTGTGCTCCGTTTAAATCCCCCACCCACTCCCCCTCTGCTCTCCAAGTATGCTCTGTGCAACGTATGCCGTTTTGTAATACCGAGGGCTGAGGGCAAGAGAATGAGTGAAAGTGGAGCCGCTAATGAAACACAGCGTGTTGCTGGCTAGGTCTGTGTCGTAGGAGTGTTGGATTACGTAGCAGCGACCTCACTGTGACACTGCTGTGCCTCAAAAAAAAAAAAAAAATCTAAGAGTAACTGTATATTTATGCATAGACATGTAGCACCAACACTACTTTGGCCACGTCTGCCAATGCACAAAATCACCTCATGTAGTCACAAACCAAAAAATCCCTGTATATATATATATCTCCACCCTGGAAGGAGTTCTCCAAAAGCTCCATTTTCAGTGACCTAAAAATGCATTTGTAAGTAGAGGAAGGACCAAAATACATTGAAAAACATACATATGTGAAAATACCCATGCATGTGTGGACAAGGCCATAGATGATGATATAGTGTTTTGCATATACTTTTTATATTTGTACAAGAAGATTTTTTGTCTGTGTTTCCGTTTACCAGTGAAAGAGAGCTCCTTTGCGTAACAACAGCTGTACCACCTTGGTGTGGCCCTCTCTTGAAGCTAAATGGAGTGGTGTCAGGCCTCGCTCATCACCCTCATTCAGCATACGAGAGTCTGTGATTGTTTCCAGCAATCGGTGACATGTATTGATGCGCCCATACCTTAAAGGAGAAAGGAATGAGGAGAAGCATGAGGTTGTGGAAGAACTTTTTTCATTATTATGATCTGTCAATCTCTGAAGTGGACACGCTTTGCTGTGCTGTGGCCAGAGGCCGCAGGCACATACAGCACAGTTCATCTTGGCAAGTGAGTATCTTGCTCAAAGACACTTAAGATTGCAGTTGCAGGGCTTGAATCTGCAGGGAAAACATAGTTAAAAAGTGCCGGGGAGCGTTAATGACTAATGGTTCGGCAAACCGCGAGAAGACATAAACAGAAGTGACAGACTGACTTGCGCTATGATCTTTCTTTGTCTCCGAACCTTTTAAGAAGGTCAGCAGCACTTTGTGTTAGTGCAGTGAGACTGGTGTGAAAGGAAATGAGGTGCCCACAGTGGTTAAGGTATGATATCATAGCATGGCCTTCATTTGGCCTCCAGCTCTGATGAAATAGAGGGTACATGATAGAAAAATCAATAACAATAATGTTGAATGTCCGCTCATTTCACACTGTTAGCACTGTGACATTTCTTCACATGTGCCTCGCTAATTGAATTCTATTCTTGTAATAATTCCTTTGGGTCACTGTATAATAGGTATGTCACAGCAATGAATCATCAAAAGACACCTGAGTGCAGAAATTGCTCACCGGATTAAAACAGCAGTGAGGTAGCTGTATTAAATGTAGGCACATTCTTTCATTTTTCATCTGACCACTGTTGAATTACAGAGCTAAAAGTCTTGGCTTTTGGAGGATCATAAGTCAAAACCCTCCGAAGAGCCATTTTTGATTAATGTTTTATACTCTTGGGGTATCATTGATCAATACATAACACTTGTTAGAGAGTAACTAGAGGAACAATGTCAGAATGTGATCTTTAGCTGCCTGTGAAGCCAGACGTTTTAAGACAAGGAAATTCTGTGTAGAAAGTAATTGCTCCAGAGTTTTAACAGTAATTCAGTGTACAGCAGCTTTAAAATAACAACAAAAACAATATAAAAAGGATATATTCCCTGCATCCCACACTGGCTAATGTCAACAGCCGTGACATTGCTGGCAGTACTTTGATCAAATTTGAGCGACTTTGAGTGAAATTCAGGCCAAATCAGTGTTGCTTAGTTTGATGTTACGGAAAGTCATTTCCTCAGGGACCAATTGAACTCACTGAGCAGCAAAGTGCAGGGCAGACTTCTTGTCCTTGGACTTGCATGCGAGGCCGACCTGCCCCGAGAGGCCCAGCATGTTCTTCACCGAGTCATGGATGCCCAGTCTGCAAGCGTAGTGGAGCGGGGTGCAGCCCTCATTATCCTCGCAGCTCAGCAATTCCTTCACACTGCTGTGCTACAGTTAGACAAGTCAAAAACACATTTATGTATTCATACTTTAAAATAGACAGTAAAATGTGCTTTAAACAAAGAACAACTTCAAATCATGTAGCATAAAGGGCACATATTATATAACTTCGACCATGACTACATTTATACACATGCATACGCACCCACGCACACACATGCTGAGATTAGATGCATAATAGTGAAGTGTAATAATATTTGAGCACAGATATGGAGAGATCCCATTCCCAGTGTAAATATCAGCCTTCCTCTGTGGCTCATTTTGAAGGTGTCACTGTAGCTTTAGGTAAAGCTTACAATGTTTTCAAGGATCATCTGGCTTAGTGAGAGTATAATGAACTTCATCAACTGGCCTTGAATGCGTGAAGCTAGGCTCAATGGAAATTGACAGAATGATTTCCAATCTTAGTGACATCTTTGTTTGAGCGGCATTACAGTACATGTGATGAGTTAAAAAGAGGCAGCGTTGATTGAGGAGTACCTGCAGGACTTCTTCTGGGAGGTTTTTCAGACCTTTAGGCTGCAGAATGGCCAGGTGAAGGAAGTTACAACCGCATCTGTCCCTCACATTCACATTTGCCCCTAAAAGACATAAACACATGCATGAGCGGGCACAACCTGCATTATCAAGCATTTTACAAAACAATATGGGCATTGCTGGTGGTGAAATACAGTGCAGTAGCTCACCTTTTGACAGCAGCAGAGCCACAGTTTTCCATGCTCCACAGCTCGTAGCCAGCAGCAAGGGAGAGTTTCCTTTACAATCGATGCCATTAAGGTCTGCGCCCTGATGAGAGAATGCACGGTGCACCTCATTAATTTTAACACACATTGATGAAATCATGGCAAACAAATGAGACCATGGGAACATTAGCAACATCTATGCTAATGTCAGGCTTGAGGTTCTCAGATCAAATGTGTGTATGTGAGGTATGTAGTGTGGCACATGAGTAATGAAATGGGCAAATAAATTAATTCTAGATTTAAAGTCTGAAGGATTTTAAGCTTAGCAGCCACAAGGCATGACAGAAATACAAGAGCCAATATGTATGGAACAGCTTACTAGCTAGCAACAGCATTACTTCCAAGACAGCATATCACCTAGTCTACTGTGTGGAAGCCAGTGCTAGATAATATAGACATTTAGGCTAATGTTAGCAGCTCTATTCTGCTCAAAAATATTGGGTTTGGGGAAGTTTACAGTCACAATCTGCTCCTCACTTCCCCTTTTTCTACAAATTGCTCTCAGGTCTGCTCACTTCTCCCAGGCCATATACTTTCACTCTCCTTTTCACTCTCCCTCCAGGCCTGCCATCCTCAAGCTGTCGACCAAATGTCCCTGCTTTTCCTCATCACCTGACTGCCCCACCCATCCACACACCTGTTCCCACTTCTCATCTGCCCCACACCCATTTCCCCACCTGCACCTCATTCCCTAATCAACCAATCGTTTTGCTATGTGGCCATGTGCTCCATGACTTGCTCTCTAGCCTGTATCCTGGTAATCTGTTGTACCTGAGACCCATTACCTGTCTGCTTTGGACCTTGCCTGTTCATCACACTTTCAGTTCTTGCCTGCTCCTTGTTGGACTTGATTGCCTATTTGGACTTCCTTCTCTGGTTTTGACCCTTGCTGGCCTCACCATCCTGTAAGCCTTTGTACCTCTATGTTATCATTGAAATGCATCACTCTGCCTCAGTTGTCTGCATTTGGGTCCAATCCCTGGCCCAACTGTGACGTCTACACTTTAGCAACCCCCTGCTAATGTCACCTTAGATACCACTATGTTTGGTGAAGACATCTTTAGTCATCATCCTTGAAACGTTTGCCATTATATAATGTTTAGTTAAATACTAAAGGACACAAATAAACGTGTCAAATTTGCCACCATTTTCTTAAACTGTAAAAGTTGCATGCAAGAGCAGAAAGGTCTAGCAACAGTGACTGAGGGGACAGAAGGGCTTGACGAAATGTCAATCCTTTGAGCCAAAAAATAGACACTTATATCCTGTTAGCGACACAAATCAGACCTATAAAAAGACCACACAGGAGAGAAGGGGCAGCACTATCTTTTCAAAAGCAATTAAAACACGACACTCCTCCTTTTGAAGTGCCACTAACCACCTCATGGCCTGATTTGTTAGCATTAAAACCAAAAGCCCAGTCAAAATTGCAGCTGAAAAGCAGATGTATTCACTGCAATTAGCTGGTCTGTGGTGCCAAGCAATGTCACTCTTTGTGAGATAAACATGCACAGCATGCAGAGTTTGTCTCCTATTGCAGTGTTTGCTGACAGAATGAGTTGACAGGAGATAAACTTGGACCCCCTGCTTTTTCTTAGCAACACAATTCCGTTAAAGCAAGTGCAACAGATGGTGACAGATGGCCCGCAGGCAACGGGGCTGCACCTTTAGCATTTACTACACCAAGAGGTGTGTGTAAAATTGCAAATATTGTTTAGTGATGGCAATATGAACACACATGTTACCCAATCACTGAATGAGCAGCATTGATACATACATTGTTGATTTGCCATTTCATTTGCTCAACTGAAGTATTTACTGCAGAAAAAAAATGCAGTTTTCCTCTCTTTAATGCAGTTTCTTGCACTTAATGCAAGCAATTTCTAACACACCCCCTGATGTTAAAGGTGGGAATGTCCTGTGCATAACATCTGTGGTGTGTGTGTGTGTGTGTATGTGTATGTGTGTTTTTATTTACCAAAGAAATTAGGTACTCGGCCAGCTCTGCGTGGTCAAATATTGTAGCCCTGGAAAAGCAAACACACTTATTGTAAAGCCAGCCATACAACACGTGATTTGTGAGTCAAGATCTGACCATTATTGTCAGATGTCGAATAAGGACAATCTGATTCTAATTCTTCTTTGTCAAAGCATGATATAACAACCAGATTTTCCTTTGTGGTTACATGTTTTATCTCCAGGATTGTAATGGCTCACTTCGATGATGCACTAATTCCTGGTATTCCGGTGACATTCTGCATCAAGAGAGAGACTTAAGTAGAGGTAAGATGATTTCCGCCACTGAGTGACGTTCTTCACAGACTTGAAAATCTCAAAGTCTAAAATCCACAGATGATGCTATGGCTTGGGGGGAGACGGGAGCACGGCTGTTGTGTGTTAGAGGTCATGGGTTAGATTTATTGAACCAAATCAGCTATAAGTTTAATGTGGGTATTTTACAACACACTACAGCAGTTATATCAGAGTAAGAATAAAAATGTCAGCTAAGGACTTTTTTGATGTTAAAAAGAGGATAAAAAGGGTTACACAGATCCATCCCCCCTCCCTCTGTCCTTGAATCTGGTCTTACTCTGCTGCTGCCTGTGCCAACACAAATAGCTTTAAGATAAAATCAATGTGGGGAGCATATCTTTATTATGTACTCATATCTTTATTATTGTCCCCAATTAAAAGCTCATTATTCTGCTGGCCATGCCCAAGGATTTTATATCTTTGTTCTTCTTGTTTGTCACAGTGTTTATTACAGAGATGGATTGATCTTTACAGAGCATGAGCAAGCAGTTGGGATATTAACTGCAGATACTACACATCAACATAAATGCATTCATGTGCCTTTGAAAGGGTTTTTATCTCTGAATAGTTTAATTAAAACAATATCTATTCAAAAAATGATTAATTAAAAGTATTTCTGAACATGTGCGAAAACTGAAAAAGATTATGCTGGAAGCTTGGTGACGTGACTTTTCCTGCTCTTAGTCTCTAACTGGCCTGTAAGTGAATTTGAGGGACCATATTTGACCATCCACTCTCAATAGCTGCGAAGCATGGCTCATCTCCTTTGTGAAGAAGTTCATCCTTTTGTGGAGACTCAGATTAAATTGGATGAAGAGAACTAATAAGATAGCTCTCTCCATTATGGACTCTCAGGATCTCTCCGTTCCCTCAAAGGTCAGCCCTGTCAAGATGGTTAAAAGTGCAAAGTCGCATCCTGAAATGCTCCACGGTTGAACTCTACACAAAAGCATTGTGCACATTTACATAGACTCTGCAATTCTCACAACTCCATTGACAAGAACTAACTTGAGTGCTAATTTTTTGTGTCATAAATGTAGTCTGGATATATAGAAATATGATGCTAAAGCCAGCTGCTACTTAGCTTAGCTTAGCTTAGCATACAGACTGCTATATGATGAGGAATGTGGTGTCATGTGCCTTAAATGCTCCAAGCTTAACTGTAAAGAGCAGCTAAAGAACATCATCACAGTGTATAATATCAAGTCAAACGGGCAGATAAATAGCTGCTAAGAGGCCATGATGGAGCAAAATTAGCATCTTATTGAAACTCAATGAATGTATCTACAGACCTCCATAGCCACACGCATTGGCATTATCAATACATGCAATCAATGGAAGGGGGTATTTTCAAATTAGAGAATTTGTTTTTACTCAGTTCAGGGTGGAGGGATAGAATAAGCCCACCTGTGTAGAGGGGTCTGATTTGCCCCATCAGTTAGGTTGATAATGTCGTCCACTTGGTCAAAAGAGGACAGCATCAGCTTGACTACCTCAGTAGCACCCTGGGTGCAGGCCAAATGTAGCGGCGTGGACCTGTCATTCTGGACAGCAACAAAACACAATAACATTATGAGCGATGAATAATGAATAAATACAATGAATATTCACGAGCTCTTCAAGCTCGATTTATGTCTGCGCCATTCAGAGAAGCCGTGACATACTGAGCTAGAGAGAGCACAACACACACACGCACACAGGAATTAGCATGGTCCCAGGCTCTCACATGTGCTCGCTTACACACATACAATGTCCACTTCTGCAGTGTAACATCAGCAAAGCATCTCTCAGACTTACTGGCTGAACCCAGGCGTCTGTAACACAAGCCTTTAATGAGATAACCAGAACTGGCAAGAGGAGGCCAGTGATAGCTCCACTCAGCTTCGCCGAGTAAGTGGAGGTAATTTGTATCAATTTAGCCAACCGAGGCTATTACTGTAGTCACTATTCCTGCTGCAGCTCCGGCCACTACCCCAGGGCTACACATAATGATCACTCCCAGATGGGCATTATAAGACTGACATGCTTGAACAGTAGAGACTGAGCCCCTTTGCCAGCTTCACAGGTGTACGCAAATAAGATCTAGTTTCAAAAATACTGCAAACCTGATAAAGCATGCAAGAGACAGATGGAACGTGAACATCAATATCTGCAATTAGCCGCCCCCAGATGTTTAAGTGTTTATCACAGTGCAGTGGAGAGAGGTAGGAAAGCACTCAGTGTCAGTACCTGTTGCTGTTCAACTTTGGCGCCATATGTGAGGCAGAGACGGATGGCGTCCATATTCCCGCCGCGTACAGCCAGATGGAGGGGACTGCTATTGGACTTGTCTAAATAGTTGATGTGTGATTGAATGGGGTAGCCCATCTCCTCTCCTGCCAGCAGGAAATTAAACTGTTTCATAATTGTGAATTACACACTGAGTACATACAAGGCTCATGATGAAGGATTCTTACTCGAGGCTTGTTGGTGTAAGCTTGTTTGTTTTCATTGCTGATAAGCTTTCAAGGGAATTTCAATCACAGGACCTCTATCTTGTACCTTCCTTATTTCGGCTGTTTGTTTTTTAAGGGAAGGGGAAATAACGGGTAATTGTGTCCGTTCACGGTGGGCTATCTGTGTGATTTCCCAAACATTGCAAAATGTGAACACACATTAATTCCCTTGCCGAGCAATCACAGATATATCATAAATATTTAAAAATATTTTGTGATCTGACTAAACCTTCCTCCAACAACTCACAATTTACCAAACAGACCTCCCACAGTGGATAAACACACTGTCAGTCTGCAGCATCTGGCCTCTGTACAAAGTAGCACAAGCATTTTTCTGCTAAACATCCCTGGGGGCTGAGTTGAACCCTCGTGTTATCTATCGATTTAATGCGCTGTTTGGCCCTGGAAAAACTTTTTCTTATTGTCAGCACTCTGTTTTTGATGATGGGCTGTTCCTTTTGTCGTACCGGACTTCAGGATCACCTCCATGGCCGTCTTTGCACCTGCGAAGGCAGCTGCATGGATGGGGAAATGGCCCAGCTTGTTCTGTTGGCAAAGCATCGCTCTATTCTTTATCTTTGACAGAGAGGCGAATGGATGGAGAGAGAGACAAACAGAGAATTCTTTGTCAGAGACAAAGCCGCAGTGGGCTGACAGTCAGTATAAAGAACTGCTACATAATCTGTTCTGTACAGCTGGACAGTTATCCTTTACAGGCTGGTGCAGGTAGACATGAGCTTGAATGCATCGTTTTCTCTTGTACATACCAACATGCTGAGAGCCTCACAGTTATTCGTTGAACAGGCCAGTATCAGGGGGGTGTTCCCAAGATCTCCCTGTAGATTGCTGTCTGTAGCACAGTAGGACAGCAGCAGCTGCAGGGGGCAGAGATAAGAACCTAACATGAGCTCCATCCCGTTCCTGTCCTCGACTCTCTACTTATGCACTCGCGTCCTTTCTCCTCCAGCATACGGCAACTGTGTCAGTTTGTGGACAACAGCCAAACGCTACAGGGAGGACAGGACAAGGTCTTTCCAAGTAGACAGTCGAGTCAGGTTTTGTCAGATAGTTTTCAGTTGACTTTAGGGTGCAGTGGCTGCTCTAAGTGATGAGTTCATGTGCTGTGAAGTGTGTGATGTGATGATATGATTGTCTACTATACAGTTTTCTTCCCTTTAAAAAGTTTGTGAACCTGCAGTCTTTTTGTTATGTAGAGATGCGGTCTTACACTGGACTTCCTGTTGGCATAATGGGTGTATCAGAGCAACTAAATCTTGGTTTGAAAAGTATATTATTGGTTTGAATATTTTATTAAAACAACTGACTTAGAAAAAAACAATACCTCAAAATAGTATATTTGTTGCAACATAAAATGATAAAATTATTATTACAGGCACCATGCTGGGCACAGTCAACAGCTGTGATGAATGGCTTGCATGTGTGTAAACTGTAACATGCTCTAAATGTCAAGAATAACAGAACTCATTCTGTAGACTGGACTTTTTTGTGTAAGTGTACTAGGCACTTCTACTTAGTATGGGACGTGCTGTTTTTTCCTAAATAAATACAGTGCCTCTGCAATCATCTGGTCATCAATGAGATAACGCAAAAACAAGGGAGCACTTCACATAGACTGTTATTTCAGCTGGGCGCCGTTGACTTCCTCACCTCCACCAGGCTGTTGTGTCCGAGGCTCACGGCCAGATGCAGAGGGGACAGGAGGGCCGTGTTGAGGATGTTGGGGTCGGCCCCCAGGTCCAGAAGAGCCTTGCAGCTCTCTGCCTTGTTCCTCTCCACAGCCCAGTGGAGGGGCACATTACCCTGGTCATCACAGCTGTTCAGCTCTGGGAGGTGATACGAGAGCACATGCAAATACACACAGACGCAAATGCAATTACATAAATATGCATGTAGATCCAGGAAACTCTTATCAGTGCCAGACACAGCACTCCATAATGTGACTTATTCCTTTCTACAGTAGCTTCAATCTGAATTATGGTGATGCACAATATGCATATTTTTACCTATTCTGGAGTGCAACTTATGATCAATGACTGAGGCGTGCCTACCCTGTGAGTCTATGACACTGGTGATGAATTGGATAAGGGTGATGTAGCCCCCTGCGGCAGCGTGATGAAGGGGACTGGCTCCACATTCATCTTTCTCACTCAGGACCTCTGGGCTCTTCTTGACCAGGTTGTCCAGGAGAGCCAGGTCACCCTTCTCAGCCAACTAGGTGGTAATAAAGAATGTGATATTATGTACGGAGAGTGAAGATAAGAGAAGAATCTGTTAGCCATGTCGGTGTTTTCACAGTGGGAATTTTTATAGGCATGAACAGCTAGCAGTGTTTCTGTTGCAATAATATGTATGCAAACCTAAACCTAACCAAATAGCTCTGGTGTCTCAACCTGAGACCATTTCTCAACCACATGACAATCAGTCCAGTATACCTATCGCTGGTACTCTCCAACAGTCATATATGTCAGTTTGGTAACAGCTATTTTGGCAATCATTAGCGGTCGACCTCATCAGTTGTTTAAGTACGAGGACATGTATGTATGATATAATGTCTATTGTTCAGTTTAAAGACCACTAATCTAAGTTCAAATACTGCAACTCACGTAACATTATTATACAATACTAGAGCTGTCATCTGCCCTGTACTCAGCTCTTCACAGTGTTTTTCTTTAAGATTACACAGAGTTGGGATTACTGATGGGATGTTACATAAACACTCCTCATATTGTAAATACATGTAAAAGAGAGAAACCACATCTTAAACTGTTTTTTTTTTTTTTTTTTAGACATTTGTGGTTTCATATTTGTTGATTTTTACGCACATTTGCTCATTTTTCACACAGTTTGGTGACAGCCTCACCTCAAATATGCTAAGGCTCGCCAGGGCTGGATCCTCATCCTCTATCACATATGTATAACAACTGGTCTGTCGGGCCACCTCCCTGCCGAAGTTCATCACTCAACTCACTGGAGACAAACCTTGGGTGCCCGCATGAAGGGTGACGGCACGTGTCTAGGCAATAAGCACAGACACACAGGGGAGCACATCTGTATACAGGCAACAACAAAATACTGAAATAGAGAACAATAGTTTTAATCAAGTCATATAACTGAGTATATAAAGCGTGCTTTACAAGCCAGGAGAACATAGTGTTATGTGACTGAGAGGGCAGATAATGCCTTAAGCCATAGGCTCCTCCTGCCATGAGGGGATACGGGCACAGATGACTTTGTCTTTACCCGGAAGGGCATTCAGCTCCGCCGAGTGTTTGGAGGTTGAACCCTTCTGTTGAAGAAAGCAATTATCTCCTTCACAGTTGGGGGGCAGCTTGTTTGAGTCAGTCCCACGTGTCCTTGGGTGATCCTGAGTGTGCGAGATTGAGAAAGACCTTGTAATTGTATTGTATGAAGCCCTCAGTCACATCAAAAGGCCAAACAGCAAATGACATTTGTGGTGAGCAAATTATGGAGAAGTCTCAGTGGGAATCTCCTCCGCCTCGCTCCTTTGGCGTCAACTGTGACTGATCAAAGCTGTTTCCCGTGTCAACACAGCAGTTTCACCCTGCGCGGAAGACATTTTGTGGAAATTATAGTTTCTACTGGTCACTCGTTTTACAGTGAATTTCGAACATTTAAGCAATATTGAGTTGGATCGCCTGGATGGAGGTTCTAAGAGGGCCGGCTCCTTTAAGGTGAGCAGAATGACGATCTCCACGTGCGAGATCAATAATCAACTCTGACCTCTGTGAGCTATAGCCAATCAATTTAATTCACTTCCCTTCAGGCAGCACTGCAGATCAGCAATGGATTCTTCTGATCGGTAAATAAAGGAATAGAATCGTAAAGAAGAAGTGTTGCTCTCGCTGGAACATGTGGTCTTTGCTTCAGGGGACTTCACAAGGATTTACCTTGTTGGCACCAATTACAGTTTGAAGTACTTACGCTTATACACTATTGTTACACAGGTTACAGATGACCCAGAAATACAGTACGGTGTACAAAACATTTCCACCAGAGAAAATGTTTCCTTTATGAGCCGTCAATATTTCAGGACTGGGTATACTTTGATCAGGCTCGCACTTAAGTCTGGACCACAGTGCAATTTAACATGGTGACTCCTCTGCAGTCTAGATTAAAAAAAAAAAAAAAGAAACAAAAAAAAACAAATAACGCAGCCTCAATTTCTCCTAATTTGGCAGAATTGATAATGACCCTTTGCATATCACCCTCCCAATCACTTCCGAGCAGCAGCGGTAAATAATTGCCACTGCTGTTATAATTGAGTCTGCCACTCATCTGAACACAGTATACAGGAAGCGCACTAATGGCCACTGGTAAACACATTTCCCACACAGCTGAAAAACAGGTGGTAGATAGAATAGCATTTAACAATGACGTCCTTGCTTTGAAAGTTTGGTCTTCCATTGTTTATATTCAGTGTACAGTGATAGTACAGACACACAAGGCATAGATGTTTGCTGACTGAATTTAATTAAAAAACTGATAAAAAATCTCACTTATCTTAAATTGCCTACAATGACCAGTCGTTTAGAAATAGATTTCTTTTGCGGCAAAACAACCACAGTCAAAAAAAAAAAAAAAAAAAAAAAAAAAAAAAGTGGCACACTAGACTATTAGATTATGATCATGAAACTTTAAAACAAAATCATAAAACTTCATGTAAGTTTTGATAAATAAATGAAAAATAAAATAGTGGAAGGATGGAAGGAGTGTGTTTCTATTTTCTGTTACTTCACTTGTGACCACTCCAAAAAAAAAAAAAAAAAAAGCAGGTCACATTTCAGAAGTCTGAGTTGTGAGTTCTGCCAAAGAGAAAACTCCCCTCTCATGCTGTTATTTAAATAACTTTATCTATCATTTCCCCAAAACAAAGATAAAATTCCATCCAAAAAGGGATGAATTTATGATTTCATGACCCTCTGGAGGCGCCTGTCCCCTGGGCTAAAACTAGTCCCACCTCGAGAAGCTACAATCTATAATTATATCTATTCTCATCGTAATTAATATCATTACTACGCTACTTACAGTACACACAGTACACCATCAGTATTATCAGTTATCATACATATCAGTCACAGGGAGGAAATTAGTAGTTTTCCTTGTAATGGATTAGTCTTAGATTGGTACTAAAAGAGTAAGTAAAGGATCTGAACACTTCTTCCACCGCTATAAAGAGCATATTTAATGAGAAAAATTTATTGCTGTGCCAATGTGGACACTTGTTGGATGTAACTCTGCACAAGAACTGCTTCTAATCTAGCTGCATCAAAGATATTTAGAGAAGTCGACGTTTCAAGTGAAACACCGGCTAAAACTTTAAACTGAGAAATACTTTCTACAATGAAACCATTTGTTAGAATCCAAGATATCCCTAATATTTACCCTCTCTGATAAATAAAGTTCAAACATTCAGAAGAGGTTGAAGGCGTCATGTACTTACTGCGTCGGTGTGATGCCAGTGTTGAGCTCAGGATGTTCTCCTCACCACTGCAATAGGGCTTTTAAATAGTGTGGACAGACGAGCTATTACCCAGTCTGTTTCCTAATGCAGGCAAGACGCTGCCCCTTGTGACCAAATGACTCTGTTTTCACAGAGAAGAAGGCAAGCCCATGTTGTAATGCGATAGGAAATTTGGCTGGCATGAATGCATTAAGCAGCACACATGATACTGCTGTCTCCCTCACAATAATGTTAATGTGAAAGGATGCTAAGATAAAAGAATTTAACCGCTATGTAAAGTGTGATTTGATTAAAAAGCATCTTTCATTTTGTGGCTGTTTACAAACTAGACACTTTCATTTCACCAGAGCAACCAGAACATGTGTTCTTGTCCAAAACAGCATTTGTCATCATTTCAAGTTTGAGGGGCTGACCTTATTATTTTGTGTATTATTGTAAAGGTAAGGCTCTCTGACATTTTCTACAAACCAAAGCAGAAACTTGTCCCTGCCCCAGCAGCATAAACTACCATTTATCAAAGCGTTACTCTGTAGAAGAAAACTATATCTTTTCCTGCACATGTTTGCGGACGAGGCCTGTCCTGCTGCTTTTTCTCTTTAAGCGAGTCACTCTCGACAAGAGACGATGAAGGCGACCTCTAAGACCTCCGTGTTGATGGGGGGGGTTTAAGGAATATTCCTCAGGGAATCTTTATCGGGCAGGATTATCAGAGAAGGTATATCATTAACTAAGGATTATACTGCTATTCCTACCGGCATTATCATCAAGGGAATACACTAAGTAGGTTGTATCCTGGTCTTTGAATACAGAAAACATTTATTCCAGCTGCCATGGAGGCATGAATAAATAAACGATATTTTAAAAGCAAGTTAATACTGTGCTTAGAATATTACTTCAAATGGATGAGCCACTCAGTCTGAGAAGTTCACTTTTAACATTTATTTGGTCATGACGGTGGCTAAAACAACTACTGGATGCAATGAATATTTGAATAGAGGTTAATGGGCGCCTGAGGATACATCCTTGATGATTGATTGATTGAAATGATTTTGGCAATCTCCTAACTTTCTAGCACAACCTTGAGGCTGACATTTCTGGATTTTAGTCAAATGTCTCGACAGCTGGATTGCTATGAAATTTTATACAGATATTTGTGTTCCCTGTAATCACTTTGATGGTCCCCTGCCTTTTTCATCTATATGTGCAAAACTAACATTCATCAGCCTCAGCTGTGCTTTGATTTAACTGCTGATTAGCAAATGCTAGCATGTTAACATGCTAAAATGGTCAACAAAAAATTAAAGAGTGTGAACATGGTTGACAATGTTCCTACTAAACATCAGTATGTTAGCATTGTCATTGTTAACACGCTGGTGTTAGCATTTAGCTCAAAACACTGCTGTGCACATGGGTACAGCCTCACAGAGCTGCTAGCATGTTAGCATGGCTGTACTCTTTTTTGGCTGATAAGTGACAACACAGTCTATCTGATTAAACCTCTGAACTGAAAGACTAAAAATGAATTGCACCTACTGACACAAGTCTGATTTAGAAGCGAGCAACTGTGTTATAATTATAATAATTATGAAAAATAGAATTAACGAGCCAACAGCTCAGCAAACAACATAATAATTTTCTAACTTTATTAAAGATCTTTAAGTTCGATTTGCCAAAAAAAAAAAAAATACAATACAAAACTATGCGTCATACTAAATGTCACCATGTATACTTTGTTCAGATCCAGAGTCCAGACCTAGCATAGATCTAAAAGCTCAAAACTAATATTTACCCGGTTATTGTTCTCCTAGGCTATCTTTGAGATGTGCTGTTGTCCAAGCAATATTTGCGGAAAAGCCACACATGCAGCAGAAGGCAGTGGCACAAAGACAGTATTATCTCTCTAGCTGAGCGTGATGAATTGCCCGGATCACGTTGTGTTAGATAAATATGTAGTGCCTGCAGAACAGTATGGCTGTGTTTGTCTTAATTTGCAGTAAGTAGTAATTTAATGCACAGAGGCGGAGATGGAAGAGAGGGTGAGGAAGACCAAGTGATGTACGCGTTTGTGTGTTTTGACTAAATTTGCTGCAGAGGTTGCCTTTATGAGTGTTCATGTGCGTAATGGCTAAGTAATGACAATGTGAGTTGAACATTCGGTCGTTCAAACGGAGGGTATGTGTGTTTAACAGCGAAGCAGGACGCCTCACTGCACCTGTCGAACGATGACTCAACTGCTGACGAGTCGTTACTGAGCTCTGGTCCTGGAAGGGCTACTGGGGACTAAATTATACATTCATGCCGTTATGCAGAGGGCATACTGCACACTGTGAAAATCCCCACTGCATAAAAAATGTCAGTTCTTACATGCTTTCCCATATGCTCACCTATGCGTTTGATGCCACTATTAATAATGCACATAAAAACTTTATTTCCAGTTTTACACGTTTGCCCTGATTTACATATTGAGTGTTTTTTTGGCAACATCCTCATGCAACATTGAGGAAAACTTATGACGCATATCATTCATAAGAGCTATCTAAGCAGTAGAAAAGGCTCTTATCGGTTTACAAGTGTAAAAAGGACAGGTTAATGCGTCACTGTACACAGAAGTGGCTGAGACCAGCAATATGCAGACTGCCTAACCGGCAGAGCTGTCAATCTGAAGTTCTCTATGGCCTAAGTGGTGTTTTTGTGTGTGTGCATGTGGGTGGGGGCTCGTGGTAACATGTGGCACTGCGTTGGTGTTCCATCACTTATAAATGAGGTTACCTCTTAAGAGTGGCCCTGTCCTTGGGGACTGTGCTGCAGGTCCGGCTGCCAGACTGCTTTTTGACACTCTATTTGTCCCCCGCTGAAAACGCACTCAGCATGTTTGACTTTTCACATTTATCATCTTTGAATTCTAATCAAACAAAAAGTCACTTTCCCGTCCATTAAACCGACATACCCACACATAACTTTCTATAACCATTAAGCTCGTTTTTAGTGATTTTCCTGCCTGACAATGACGAGCCTGTCAGACGCTGCAAATTACTGGGATGCAAAGGAGGAAGCAAATTTATAATATAACATAATGTTTTCATAGGCAATCTGTTCAGTCATACTGGGGATTATATTCTTTCTTAGTATATAATCAAGAGCTCAAAGGCATGATTTTAAGGCTTTACAGAGATATGGCGTTATTCCAAAGAAACACACTTGACTGCTTTGCTCATTTGAAAAGATCACATGTATGATGCTTGTATTTCTCTGCGTATACCCAAAGGGCAGTCAAAATGCTCTGAAAGGCTGCTGTTAATAATAATAGTACAAAGGTGAAATTATCATTCTTCAGACTGTTCAGCACGACACAGAATGAATTCTAAATGTTTGTGATGTTAATGTGCCTGCTCAAGAAAGGCAGCACCCAGCAGGGATGGTATCGCACACCTGGAAACATCCTTTGCACAGTGTTCATGTTACGATTTAGCTGTATCTATCGCCTAAGTCAACACCGTAATGAATAACTTATTCATAACAATCATTTTTTGCTCCGCCTTAACGTCATTTTCAGTGCAGAATTTGCAAGCGTGTCAGTCTTTGACTTCCCCCATTCAGATTTTTATTCTGTCAAGTCCAGTGTGAAGCAGCACTTTTTATTGGGCTTGTTATTGTTTTGCTTGCTGCAAACTTATGAAATGTTTATAAGACCTCTTTACACATTAATCATATGGGTATGGGGGCCTAGGGATGACAATGTAAATGAGAGAAATGGCCCCACGCGTAACTGTGTTTTGGAGAAAATAGATGTCCTTGTTTTAGAATGTTGGTTTCCCCGGTAATTATCCTCCATGAACAGGAAAAATAACATGAAAAAAACATGAAAGATTCAACAGTTGTTCTTTTGACAGAAAACAGCTGTTAGGTAAAAAGAAAATAATTGTTTGCTCTTAAATTTAGCTTTTTGCCTCCTACAAGCAAACCATGAGTTGTCCCAAACCAATTAACATGGGCAAATGTGACTAATTGACAGTGTTTCAAGGGTGGGAATTGTACTGGTCTTATCTGTTGCTGCTTTAGAGGGTATTTCTGAACCTAATCCTTTGAAATGTTTCCCTTGTGGTGCAAAATGTTATTTCTGACAGCTTAACACAATAAT
Organism: Chaetodon auriga; assembly: GCF_051107435.1. Classification (NCBI taxonomy): domain Eukaryota; kingdom Metazoa; phylum Chordata; class Actinopteri; order Chaetodontiformes; family Chaetodontidae; genus Chaetodon; species Chaetodon auriga. Next base: position 10,477,447 of record NC_135094.1, read on the forward strand.
GTTAAAACAATTTGTGCGTAACAGGCGGGGAAGTCAGAGCTGTATTGAATGTAAGAGCTGTTAAATGGTGGTCCCTTCCTCCTGGAGACTTAAAACTGTTTGGATCACTCTGTCTCTCTCTCTTTCCTTTTTATTCTTTCTTTTCTATCCAAGCCCCAGCTGGTCTGAGCTAAGCTGAGGTGAGCTCAACTGCATTGTCTGGAGACTATGACCATGAGCGTTATGACTGCTGGAACCCCCTGAGGTATAAATCCTTGATCCCGATGCCTGTGATTATCTGTGTGGATTCGCACAGGTCAAATTGGAAAAACAATCATGCTGCTGCTGCTGCTTGTCAGGTCAGAGACAGTATCATTTCTATCCCATCCCAGCTACACCATCTGCTCAGTTTGTTAGGCCATGCCCTCATACACTTACTGGAGCATCGTGCTTGCATCATTCCAGTTTAATTTCTCAAATTTCTTTAAACTGTGGGCATTTTTATGCACTTTTTGTGCTTTAATAGTTCAGTTTGCAGCTGCACATTGGTCTCATGTATTGCAGCTATGTTTGCAATATATTCATATACAGCATAATTTTCTTTTCTTCCTTAAATTTTTTGAAATTATCCTTTATGATGAGCGAAGTCAAAAATTTGTTTTTAATTGAAGACACCAGAACAATTCTCGAGTCATGCAAATCAGCAAAAACTCAGCAAGAACACAGCAGAGGACGAGAAGGATGTGTGTCGCAGCTGCTTCCAGGAAGCAATCCTGGCACTTCATGTGCTTCTCTCCGCTCCATCCGCTCAAATACCTGGAGGACCACTTCCCCTGAGCCCACCTTAATCCTCTTTTAACAATATTCTTCCATCTGTCAGTGCCAGGCTCTGTGCCAGTCATTAACACTAAATTTACTCTTCAGCCACCGGCCTGGTGGGTCCTGCCATCCATTGCAGCTTACAGTGTCAGCAGCAGAAAAGTAAGGCTCAATTCTGAGATAACCAGCATTACAAGCAAACTCTATTTAGTGTAACTGTCGAAAATACGGTGCCCTAGATTGAGTTGCGTTAACTAATTCCTAAGAGAGTGTCTCAGGTTCTTCAAGTTAAAGACACTAGCTAGTGAATACTTAATGAAAAGTAATATATAAATCAGTTGCAAAGTATCATTTAGTAGCATGGTACAGTCAGAACTATGTGGGAGTCACTGTACCATCAATGTACCATCACCAAACTGTGACATGAGGTCCTATATGTAAGTGTTGGTACATAGTGAAGAAAAAAAATGTCCCCAACAATAAAACATCTTCTCCAAACTCTGTAAAATGGCATTGTGCCGGGTTCCCTTTATTTTACAGCGATGTTACTGAGGGACGTCTGAGCAGGATGTAAGACAATGTCCCAAGGACATGACAAGGGCTCTAGACATCCATTATGATGATGATGATGATGATTGAGTATTATTATTGTCATTATTGATGCTGCTGCTGCTGTTGTTGTTATTTATTGTAGGCTACTGCTGCTACTACTACCAGTATAAATATCCTTTACTGTATATATTGCAGAAATATGTAAGATTCAGTATTAGTATCGTTCATGCAGTTCAGGGCTAACTATCCATTTAAGATCTTCACAGCTTACATCATTATTACACAAGATTTTCATCTGATGTCATGGAGGATACAGTGACTACATTTCATATGATCTCTTGGTCATGCTTGTTTATTTATAAGCTTATCACAGTTTGCTTAATTGGATAAGCCAACTGTTGCATGTCTAACTGAGCAAGACTGGCATTTACTACATGTAAATATTTAGTCACAGTTCATCTCTTATAACTGTTTGTGTGATGCAGCCCGTTTGAATTTAGTGACATGTAAACTAGAACTAGGAGGTGGTGCAACCGGCTCCTGGCTTGTCTCAATAAATCACCACCAGCTCACACTTATTAAACCATGAGTCTCAATCATATTTTCCATCAGTTCTTGCTGAGGAATCATAGTGCCACTTTATTTACTAAAGCGTATGACAGAGAGCTAAAGGAATACCTTTTATCTTTTTGCAGCATCTTAAGTTTTGGCAAAGTTTATATGGTTGCATACAATACTCAGTAGCTCAGTCCTGCGACAAACTGGTTGTGGATCTGTTAGCCCATCATGAGTCATGGTTAGTTCCACTTGCTTGGACAAGACAAAGCTTGTTAACCCTGACACGATGGAGGTTATGCCTGGGTACACTCAGCCACAACCAGAGCTGACCACCAGGGCAATGTGTCACAAGAGACCAAAGCGGTTTGCTTATAATTGTATTGCATAAGCACTCATTGTTTTTGCACACAACCAGGAATTACAGGTGGTGAAATATGTAAGTGACTGATTTCTGATTATTCTACAAAGTCAGGTGTAGAAGATAATGAGGGAGAACTACAGGGAGAGAGGGAGAAAGAGATTAAGTTGGAAATCAGAGAGGATAGAACAAATGACAGAGAGGAGAGAGACATGAGATTCAAACCACTCCAGGATGCCCTGTTTTCTTGACCTTATTTAGTGATTGAGACTGTGTGAGCTAGTGTACTGACAGGCATTCTGGGTAATGAACTGTCTCCACTCCACTGCAACCATTATTTTGAAGGTCAATGGACGGGTCAAGACAGCCAGCTCCACAGACCAATACCTTCCAAACTGTGGTAACGAGTGGTTGGCTGCACTGTCTCACTTCACTGAACTGCTCTCAGCTGTGAACTGTTTCATAGTCACATTTGGGACTTCAAACTACAGGACAACAAGTGTCTGCAGTCAGTTTGAACTGAAAAGCACACTGATTCAAATCTTCTTGACTTTTTTGTTAAATCAGAGTTAATTACAGGTCTGCCCCAGACTACTTTATTTCTCCCAGCTAGTAATTTACATGTGGGAAAGATGGAGTTATCATGTAAGTGTACAAGAGTCAGACTGGCTGTAAAAATGAGCTGCAATATTTAGCTAATGAGCATGACACCACCTTGTGGAGACAACACAGATTTCGGACTGGAACACACATGCTGAGGGAGTGAGACAAACTCTTTCAGTAGTTTAGACAGACCATCCAGGAACATCACACTGCTTAGACAGGCAGTGCTGTTTCATTTTTAATTGGAGAGGAAACGCTTATCTGACAAATGTACGAAAATGCTTATGGAGTGCAGTATCATCCTGAAAACTGTGGCACCTCTTATTAATCCTTTTTACCTCTGGGCCACAGTCTATCCTACTTCTTTTCCAAGAATTGCTGTATCAAGGACTCCGAAACACAAAATCAAACAGAATCCCCCTCCTCCCACCCCCACCCCTCCCAAAAAAAAAAAAAAAAAAAAAATCCAATCAAGGCTGATGAATTTGAAATTGATGGTAAATCTTTATGAGTGCAGGCACTTCTCAGGTGATGAGCGCCACTGAAAAATGAGAAACGAGAGGAAGAAGAGGTGGGGAGAGAGATAGCGATGTGTCGACAGCTCAATGGGGAGGATGAGGAGGGGGGTGAGGATACACTGCTAGATTTATGGCTTCTTGTAGCGAGCATACTGCTGAAACAGACTCATAAATGTTTTTGATGGTCCGCAAATAAATAACTCCCAGGATGTCTGCTCAGCACACAATAAATAATCCTAAAAAGTTTAATCATCCTCCATCCTTCCGATTTATTTTGGGGATATTTATGTGAGCTCATATATACAGTAAGGCACATAGAGGCGCGCACAGGCTTGCACTATCTCCCCATCTTACCCCACATGTCACCTTCAAATCTGTGGGATTTCACTGAAGTTGTATATTAGAGTAAAAATGTTGTGCCAGCAAGATTGTGAGATGCCATCACTGGAAAATCCTTTTGTTTCTGCACCTGAAACTCTATTGGCTGTATCCTCTGTGCAGTAATTTCAGTGTATTTGCTAAGAGCCGTGTTCACCCTTGAACCTCCTCCTCTCCCACAGCAAACCGCTTCCCACATGCACCGGTCAAGAGACCCACTGTAAAGGTGACCTTTGTATAACTCATTATAACACACTGGGCTCTGAGAAAGGAGGAGTCTGCATGCATGTTTTTATACACAAATACATCTCATCCTCCACAGGTGCACGTGGCCTGCATGTGCAGTGTGTGCTACAAGTGCACGTGCATGCTCGCAGAAGATGCAGATGCATGTTGGTGGAGAGCCCGCAATTGACCAGTGTGTGGGACTGCATTTGTGTATGTGTGTGTGTGTGTGTGTGTGTGTGTGTGTGTGTGTGTGTGTTGGCGTGTGAGCTCATATGTGTTGGCGGAGGTTTCCCTGGAGAAGCCTAGCAACACAGCTGACCTTGCAGTTAAAAAAAAGACACTAATTTATTCATTGGCATTGCACAAATTCGTCTCTATTTTCTATCAGGTGTTCAGCTGTTATCTCAACTGTTTAAAAGCAACTCTTGCTGCACTCTGCGGATTATTGATTTGTCCAAACAACCTGTCATTAGTTTAGGACACCAAGATTGAGATCATAATTTATGATCTAATCAGTGTGCATTCGGGCTTCATTTGGAATCACTTGTACACCTCCTCCAAATCTGAAGGTCCATGCTTACCAGCATCACTGCATTGTGTATTTTTAAGCCATGAAGCTTAACTTCGCTGTAAAAATGTCTCTTATCGGACAGGGTCCAGCTGGCAATGTCAAACAGATGGCTTTATACCCTCTAGGGTTTCCATTCCAAATAAATTAGTTCAATAAAATACCAAGAGGGCACTTAGAGAGCACACAATTAAACACCTTGCATAGAACGCAGTCAAGCTGTATTTCAAATGACTGAATGCTCCCACTGATGAATGCAGTCATTAAAAGAGACAGCACTCAATAGGATTTCAACAACGGACAGTAAACACACCGCTAACCTTGAAGCTGAATGAAATAGAGTTGAGATGGATTCAGAAACTACAGTTTGAGTGTATGCTCAGGATCAAGCTGTTGCATAATGAGTGTTTGACTTAACATGGACGGAGAAGGGGTGATGCTCCCCAAGTGACTTTTGGTTGCACATGTTAAATGACTAAGTACGGCAGCTGTGGAAGTGTTCATATCCGGAGCCACGTCCAAATCGCCAACAGGCAACACTTGTTGGTGATACGGCTATCATTCTGCTCTGTGGTGCCAGTAACAAGGGATCACAATGAAACATTCATCGAATCCTACTCAACATAATTAAACTGTATTAACTTAATTACCTCTGCCTCTGTCACGGTAATCAAATGGATAGAGTTGAGCTGTGTGCTAACCTTTCCCCCAGGTGTGAGTTACAGAATACCAGAGGGATAACATTACCATCGCTGCCAAAGGCCTGACTGTCATTTCTTTTGAGGGCTTCATTCCTTTTCTGTCTATCTGCCAGGTCCGGAAGGATTTCGCTGCCACAGGGGTTACTGAACGTGGGTCTCCGTCTGTGCCCTCCAAAAACCAGAGAAGGTATTCTTAGAACAATGACCCAACTCCCTTGTGAAAGTAAGCTCATGCCTGATCCTTTTACTGGAAGGTTAATGTGGGTGCAATGATCCAAGGACCACCATCTGTCCTCAGGGGTTCTCCTTTACGGTGACAGCAATAACTCATTTTGATACTTCTCATCATGACTCCGCTTTTGGACAAGGGCTTGGACCTGTGTTCTGGGTAGAGGGCGTGTTGGGCTGCACAGGGTCGCCTGGCATGCCGCATGATGGATGAAGGGAAGGAAGTCTTGGTTCCTGACAGGATCCATTGAGCCTGTCTTGCCAGCAGGGATTTGGAAGCGCAGGACTCGTGTCAAATTTTTCATTGCAGTAAAAATCAGTCAGGTCACTGTTTGCTGAAATCATATTAAGGCTCAGATGTTTGTAGTCCACACACTTGCAATGAGAATCATGTTAACCTTAAGATATTTTAAAGTAACTAGACCCCTTACAATGTGGATCAGTTGACCTTTTCTACTTTGGGAGTCAGTCTACAAGGGTTTTTCCCGGCTCAGCGTGAGGCTAGAGGGGCTATGGCTCGTGAAAACATGGGGCTTACCTTGATTGTGTCCAGAGTTGAAGGTTTGTCCAAACAGCATTTTGTCTTTGTCTCCAGGTGGGCTTAGGTGAATGAATGACTAAATGAATGTTTATTTTATTTTCATGTTCCATGTGGAATTATTCAGACACAGTCACTTACGACAAAGCAAGCATTCTTTGATAAGATAAGAAAAAACTTTATTGATCCCATGCCAGGGGAAAAAAAGTTGCTGCAGCCAGCAAGTTTTAACAATAGGCAAAAACAGTGGCATAGAAGGATCAAAGATAAAAAGGGTACGGGATAAAAAATCAGTTATCTATACATACATTATGTAGAGATTATAAAGACATTTTTATGAATAATCAACCAATGCCATATGTTGAAATGCACTTTGCACAAGCATGTTAACTCACCATCACTGAACAGCACAATACATCAACATCATCCAACCACAACATAAACATAGACCTATCACAAATAACACTCTGGGAGCAATCCCACAATGGAAATAAAACAAATATACAAACACAGGCCCCTCACCACAAGCCACAATACACAAATCCAAGCAAGACAAAAGCTGCACCCTTTCGTGCCAGACACTGTATATTTGATCCAGCTCAAGTCTGCAGTCCATATAAAATAGAGTCTGGAGAAGGGCAGGTAGTTAGCCAAAGGGGGGGAAAAAAGTAAGAAAGAAAACACTTAAGTTGCTGTCACAGATTTACAGAGGCAGGAAAGCACTATTGACTTCTACTGATGGCTAAGTGTATTGAAGTGGTGGGCTATAAATAACCGTGTGTAAAACTCATGACATGCACCACTCAAGCAGACCAAAAGACAGACCTAACAAAAAAACAAATGAACACATCAGCCTCACAACACATGTACCAGTATTAAAACTTAAAACTAGATTTTGATTCAAGATGCTCTTTTCAAGACAGGACCTCAAGATCATGGAAAAAAGACACATTAAGCCACTTATCATGTTAGTTGATACTGTGCTTCAGTGGTGCACTTTCCCAAACAAATTGTCACTTAAATGAGCACAAACCAGTTGATATACAGCACATCTGTTGCTTGGTAATCCAGGCTTGGTCCCCAGTCCCAAATGTTCCATCTTCCTGTATCGTGATACTGGTGGTGGCCAATCACTGTGGGACACTACTGTCAAGGACAGAAATCAAGATCAGCACAGGTGACCTCTTAAATAGACTGGTTTAAATTAGGGGGCACTTCCAGAAAGCATGCACCAGAGTCCATCAAAAGCCTTGACATCTCCGGCAGTTAGCATTATCTTTAAAGTGCGATATGCGTAACCTTGAAGGACACGAGTGAGATGAAAAAATGATATCATATCACCACTGGACGGTGATGGTGATGGAATATATCAATTGTGTACACTGGATTGCTTCACGTCCAGTGACTTGATGAATTGGTCAATGTAAATATCCAAGGTTACCATGCACACACACACACACACACACACACACACACACACACACTTACACACATATACAGTCCAGTTAGCAGAGGGGACAGGGGATTGGATGTCAGTGCAATGCCATCTCCCATGCTTAGAGCCAGAAACGCTGTTGGCCAACATCCTCAACGTGACCGCGGACCTACAATACTTCAGCAGGCAAACAACAAGCTGAACAAGGTAGCAAGGTTGAGTGATATCGCCTACTCCACCTGTTTTACCTTGACATGCAGACAATGTATGTCTACACACACCCACTGTATAGTTAGCCCTATATTACTGCACATTTGTCACCCATTGGTGTGTTCACAGCATGACACACAATGCGGACATGTAAAACCCAAGTAAATAACAAATGAGTCAAGCATGAGCAAAATGAATGAAGGTTGGAAAATAAACATCAAAAGAGAGCCCCGTAACTTGTTAGATGTTAGATTTTAATGTTGAGTCTTACTGTAACTTTGCTCTCAGTCAGTAAACTGAACTCAAAATGAACACAATCTATTAATGTTTTTCAACCGGCAAACCATTCAACCCAGTGCATTTCCCCAAAAGGCTACTTAAGTGGACTTAGCGGTTAACACATTAGCAGTTGACTGTGGTATCAATATTACAAGGGCCCATAACACCTTGGTGCAATATTTAGCCAGTATCTTAATAAGCTTCCCCATTGTTGCCTATACATGTTGGAAAACACCTTATTCTTATTAGTATCATATTAACATCAAAGTAGAAAGCTCATCTCTGTTTTGGACTTTTCTTAATTAAGCTCAAGCAATTCTGCCCTGAAGATGAGATCATTCGTGAAAAGAGACAAAACAGTCAGCATTACACAAATTCAAACAGACCTCCCTCCTCTTTCTTCTGCGCTCATTTGTGAGAGGAGAAAAGAATTTCCCCATCACAATATCCCTCCCAGGAGTGGGCAAGTTTTGGTTTCCTGTCCAAATGATTAATCTTTCACATTATTTTGCAGAGGGGCTCATAACACCATAACACTACCTGTGGACCCAATTACACAACTGACAACAGTATCAATGCAACTCTCTGACTTATGGTAGCATAAACAAGCCCTTTGTGCTATATCAGCGCAAAGTGATTTACTGAATGATCTGTGCAGATTTATAGGCCAGAGTGGATGCATAAAAATGTATTTTGATATGGTTAGTTTCTCCTGGTAAAGATGCAAAACAGTGTGAAAGCTGAGAGCAAGGATACAGACATGTCACCAGTGTCTATGATATAAAAACTCACTTAAGAGTAACACAAAGTAAAAGCATGTTGACAAACCTTATAATCACAGGCAGGGTTTTGTGTATTGGAAAGAAACAGAACTTAAAAATGGCACTTCAACAAATCAGATGCAGACTGAAACTAAATGGTCCACCCCAACACCAGCTAATATGCCAGCTACACCACAAGTGACTTCATTGCTATTCATACCATGCTCTCTCCTCCCTGTCTTTCACTTCGATGTACAACTCACAGTGATCACTGGAACACGCTAGAGGTGCCACACCTGCCCTGATTACATAAACGCTTACTCTCAAAGTGCAACTCTTGACAGTAGTTAGTAGGCCAAATTGCCAGGCTGCGTGTTTTTGCAACAATTAGACCAAGTGCATTATATTCACATTATCATGCTGCCACAAGCACTTTGGGTTAAGGTGCAGCACTGAGCATCTTGTCTGCCCTGCAAAGCGGCATTATTCACACTGATGAATGCTGATGAGTATGGCGCAAGCTCCTGAAATTTAGAGGTTACAGAGAAGCTGTGCTGCAAAGGATGTGGCATTCTGTATTTGGTAAACAATGATGCTGAGGTGTAGAGTCAAAGCAGAGGAAAGCATCTCTGTGTGTTCCTTTCATTCTGCCTCTGGTGTGCTTTGCAATTGCCCAGCAGTCGCCGCTGAGATACCAATAAAAACATAAAAGCAACTCCCATTCAATTAGTGATCCACAGCCCTGGATGTATAATGCAAAAATAAGCAGCAGGATGCAGTATTGATCAATCATGTTTCTTTGTCCCATGCAAATAGCAGCACTACTGTGGCCAGAGCAGCATGGACTACATATGCACATTAAGAAAACTGAGTGTGTTTCTCTATAAGATTGCTTTGAAGGGATTGTTGGCTCACTTTGATTGATGGCCGTGGGGAGTGGCAATAAACACAGGGAGATAGAGAGAGATGACATACTGCAAAGGTCTTTGGTTGGATTTGAACCAGGATTTAGTAGACGCATGGTGACATGGTACAGACTTAGACCAGTGAGCCCCTGGGACACCCCGCGTACTGTAATCGTCAATTGCACAACGACATACCAGAGCATGTTCCTGCTCATTGTGTAGTGTGTATTTTTGAAATGGTCGTTCTTGTTGGCAGCATCGGGGTGAACAGGTGTGTTTCGCGGGATGAATAAAGAGATGACATGGATTGATGACTCGGGTCTACAGTGGACCATTATATTGAAGGCCGCGGCTGCCCACTGTGGGTGGGTGGTTGTGTGGACCTTGACATGGCCAACAGCTAAAAATAGCCAAAGAGAATAAACAAGCTGCTGCTATGGTGTGTTTCCTCCCTCTTATTGACAAAAACATACACAAGCAGGTACAGACGCAGCCACACACACATTTACGCATACGGCAATGTGCCACGGCATACTTAAAGATTCTTCAAACTCACACTTGGTGGACTCACATCGAGCCAGTTATGGGCTGTCCTCAACTTTGAATTTCACAGAATAATAAATGACACCTCTGAAAAGGATGTTATATCCCAGCCTTGCTCTGGCGCCTGGCAGCAGAGAAATAGAGTGGGACAGAACATATGCTCACATTTTTAACCTTGTCCACCTGTGTCTTTTTTCCCTTCACAAGCATTCAAATCTATCACAGCTTTCTATTAATAGAAAGGCGTCCCACATTGATTGAATGCTTATTGTAATTTAACTGAATGTGACTTTTGCTCTCTCCTTTCCGCAAAGGCTCCCAGTAAATTACAGCCATCCGCATTTCTTTCTCTCTTTCTTTCTCTATCTCTTTCGCGCACACACAGGCCCATTTTGCACACAAGGCAGCATGGCTTGTTTGCTTGAATCTGCAGTTTGTAGAACCATTTTCATGCATATTCATACTTTAAGAGCTCATTATGGTAGCATATTCTTTATCTATAAGCAAATACATTCAGCTACTTACAGGGAAGCTGTAAATGATATGTGCGTTGCTCTCTCTAATGAAGGCGTTATGAACAGATGATGGTGTGTCTCTCTCCTGTGCTGACAGCGTCAGAAGCAGGAGCTGTGGATTGCAAGTGTGTCCGTGGTGTTGTTTGGATGATGGAGTGGACACATTTTATGACAAATTGGAAAGGGAAAATACAGCAGGCAGTGACGGCTCAGGGATGAGGCAGCCGGTGTAGTCAGTCAACTCTTTTTTGGCATGAGATTGATGAGAATATGCTTACAAAGAGCGAAGCTGGAGGTGACTGTTAATGTAGGTTAGCTCCTCACCTTTGAGTTCTTCTTTATAGCTTACTTTCTTCTCTCTTCACTCGCAGAATGTGCTGCATAAAACTTCTGCATGGCCCTCAGTTCTCCATCATGACATCCTGCTGTTACTGTGAGGGTGTACAGTATACTGATAAATACAGACAGCAAAGGTTAATGGTCCAAACAGTTGATTAAGTCACTGTCAGCCATGCGGGCTCGCAAGGCTATCTGGCTCCATGGCCCAAAGTGTTTCCTCAGCATGATGCTACAATTTGGGTTGCTATGGCAACAACCCACACAAGCGCACATGCCCACATAGTGCACAGGAATTAAAAAAAAACCTGCATAACCTCATCTGTGTGAACACCCTCTTAGAAGAAAAAAAAAATCATTTTGTAGTCTTTTGTAATCTGCAGAGCATCAACAGATTTATATGGAAAGTTAGTAATTACAGATCTCAAGCTGCTAGCTGGAGTTATTCCGCCCACATGGTGGGACGCGGGCCGGCTTCAAGTCCCCGGAGTACCCATGCATGCAGGTGGTGTTAGTATAGGGCCGGAAGCCTCTACTGCACAAAGTATAACATTACTCCTCGCACCACATTTGCCTGCTTTAGAAGCTGTGGTGCACAATCCTGCGCTGCTGATTATTTTGTATCACTGCTACCTCACACATCATGACTCATAGAATCGCTGACTGAATGCCAGTTTGGTCATAATTAATGAAAGGGGACACAGTCAATTGCTCTTAATCATTTCTCTGTACCCTAAGTAATTAACGACTGTGTCATCAGTGGGTTTGTCGTCAAGAGAATAATTTACGTCTGTCAATTAGGGTTCAGGGCGATGCTTCCCTCCTCTGGCCCTGAACACTGTCAGATGAATGTCATCATGGTAAACACAGTGTTGCTGGAAAATCTTGACTTCAGCTGAAGTTTTGCTCCTTAAATGCATATTTTTCACATGACTCCTATAACCCTCATGCTGTATTCAAATAAAATTTGCATGGCAAAGAGATGGAGGCAGCCTGGACGGCCGGAGTGCTGAAGTGACATTCAAATAATTAATCAGGTCCATATGTGATGGCCATAAAGATGATGTGGGATTAAACTGCCCTGAATCTGTGTATGTGCAGATCCATATTTGACTGGACAGTGCCAAAGCCTTTGACCTTTAAACAGTGCCTACACAGTAAAGACATACGTGCACACAGAGACTCCACTTAGTCAATGCAGCATTATTGATCACTTGTCACTGGAAGGAAGGAACATGGCAAGGAAATCAATTACACATATGCAGTGCATAATCAAATTTCTGCAAAAATGCTTGGCTAAGGGGAAATGTTTCACCACGCTCTATCCAGGGAAATATCATTGCTGTATTGAATACTGTTCATATGGACAGAGAGTGAGGGATAGAGAGAGGACAGAGGCAAACACTCCAGCAGTGTAGGTAACGACCTGAGGGATAATAAAGGTTACATAATTTAATATATCTATTTATTCATTTAAGACCAGGGAGTGGGGAGATCATTACATATTGATAGCTAATAGATAAGATGGGTTTTGATTGCCTTGCATAAGGTGCGTCTGCCCAGGTTTAAGGCTGCCTTACAGCTCACTGCCCACTCAAGTGGTCAAGAAAAAGAACTAGCAGCTTTTGACTTCTGCAGATCAGATTACTTGCCATGGGTCAAATGGAGCTTCTCAAATTGTTTGTTAGCTGTTACCTTTGAGGTTTCAGCTGCTTTGCTTGTCATGGGTGTGTGTGTGGAGGTGAGTGGGGGCGGTGGGAGGAGCGGAGGGAGCACTTTGTTCTGCTTATGCTCTTTAGAGACGCTGAGTGAAATATTATTTTCCTATCAGGTTTTGCAAGCGGTTCTTCACGGTGCTGCAAAATAAAAGCACAGGCTTAGTTGCGCATTTACGGTCAGAATCAACATAACATTTCATGGCCATTTCACTAAAAGTCGCCCGTGGCAAATTGCGCACCTAATATCATTTGCCAGCAACACTTTAAAGCCGGCCTTTGTTGGGCCACTGATACTAATGTGATTTCTGGAATATGAGATAAAGGTTATGGCCCGTGTGTGTGTGTGTGTGTGTGTGTGCTTTACTATATTGCCAAGTAATGATCATAACCATCATAACTGAAACAATAAAAAAAAAAACCATCTCAACTCTCTTTGCCACAGCACTTCAGCGGAATGGAACGAGCAGCTCTCATTTTATGATGTTACACAGTGTAATCTGCTGCTTAGTTGCACTGAGGTTTTCACCTCTAGGATGTGGTGCAGCCCGTGCGCACCCCTCCGCTCCTCCTTGTGTAGTATACAGCGGGACACTCCGCAGTTCGCTTATCCCGTTTCTTCCCGTTGCCTTTTACGCGCACGACGTCTGCAGCACAGTGATTCAGTGAGCCCGTCATCTCCGCACGCTGCAAGCTTTTGGATGAAGGCAGCACTCTTTTCCTTGTGTTCCGATGGCGAAGCAGCGCTGGTTCTGTTCCGGTGATCTTTTGTAGAGGAAGACATTCACGCTTTTTTTTTTTTTCTTGTACTCCTTCTCTTCTCGACTCATTTTCAACAAAATGTGGGACGCGCGTTCTCTGCGCGGCGTCCGCGGAGTGCTCTCCTCGGTCGTGGCCGCTTGACTGAAGGGGGATCCCGGCTCCCTTTTCATCCTCTTACTCCCGTAGGAACAAGAGGAGTTTGGATGCAAAAGGTGGTTTATCTCGGCAAGGTAAGAGAAGCTGTTTTTATGTGACTTTTTGAAAATTTGGATACCACTTTTAGAGTCGAAAACAGAATTCGTGCGTCGCCAGTACAGATTTTTATCGGCAGATTTACATAGGAGGTGTTGGGCTGTGAAAATCTTACAGAACACAAGATACGATTATAGCGTAACAGGTTTGCAGTGTTTCTGAATTTCTATCACTGCCGAACAAGTCAACACATATAGATTAGCAACGTGGTGCCGCTTAACATCCCTTCCTGTACACATCTCAGAATATTCCATTTGGATAGTAAAACTGGCTGCTTTGTAGCAAATGTTTGGTATAAATAATCAGGCAGTGCCAAATGTGACTAAAAAACTGTTGCATTCAGGAACCTCCGCTTATCTCAATCCTGCACTAGGAAGACACAAGCCCTGTTCCTAATTAAAAATAGAAACCTGCGTCAATTAATCATTAAAGACCTCATTATGTACAACTTTTTGTTCAATTTTGAGTACTTGTGAAAGGAGCATTTTAATCCATCTGTTGAATTTAAAAAATCCATTCAGTGGCTCTTTTCATGTGCAGGGGGTTATGTTAGTCAGAGAATGGGATTGTAAGGAGAAGTTAAATATAAGACTCCAGAAATCACTGTAACTCATACCCCCTCCGTCCATATAGTCAGAGCACATTAATGGACTGACGGCGTCTTTCAGTTAATTTGATTCCTGACCTACCACTGTGTCCTATTTCGTCCTATGGGCTGCATAGAAAGAAGTGCTCGAGCAGGAGTTCAGTGCCTCACTACAGCCATAACAGTGCTGAAGTGGAGTGCAAAGCAAAGCAGCCATATTGACTGATAAAACAAAATCATTGATTGCACCTAACACCTTTGTTGAAATGTGATCAATAACACTGTGCAGCTGTGGATATTTTTGACAGACAATTTGAAGGAACAGGTGACCCTTTCCTAGTGTCGCTTGAAAAGAGGGGATTTATTTTTTGTTTCTTGAATTATGCTTCACACAGAGCATAAAAGGATTTTGTAATACATCTGAATTATGATGCTGAACTTCTCACAAACTGCCTCTGTTGTTCTTTCAGCCATGGAGGGACTTCCCTAAAGAGGATCCAACATAATTTAAAAATTTTCAGGCTTTTTTTTTTTTCTATTTTCCTTTTTCTTTTCTTGTCATCGTCACACCATCCCCAGTAAGCCTACTTTTCCATCACCATGGCTGAGAAGCTTGGACCTGCAGGGCCCAAGCCCACCAACATCCGAACCGCTCCCTCCCTGCCACCCGAGCCCATTGACATCATCCGCACCAAAGCCCGCTCCCGCAGAGTCCGCCTTAACGTCGGGGGTCTGAACCACGAGGTTTTGTGGCGGACCCTGGACCGGCTCCCCAGGACCCGGCTCGGCAAGCTTCGAGACTGCAACACCCATGAGTCCCTGATGGAAATCTGCGACGACTACAGCCTGAATGAAAATGAATACTTCTTCGACCGGCACCCGGGGGCCTTCACCTCCATCCTGAACTTTTACCGCACAGGCAAGTTACACATGATGGAGGAGATGTGTGCCCTTTCGTTTGGCCAGGAGTTAGACTACTGGGGAATTGACGAGATCTACCTGGAGTCCTGCTGCCAGGCCCGCTACCACCAGAAAAAAGAGCAGATGAATGAGGAGCTGCGGAGGGAGGCAGAGACAATGAGGGAGAGGGAGGGAGAGGGAGAGTTTGATAACACCTGCTGCCCAGACAAGAGGAAGAAGCTGTGGGATCTCCTGGAGAAGCCCAGCTCCTCGGTGGCTGCCAAGGTAGGGAACCGAAACTGGAAGTGCGATCACACCGCCCCCATCGCACATTTCCTGATCACATTTCAAAGCCCAACACTCTGCCTGGATCATAACACATTACCAGCACACTTATTAAAGGCCTACTCCCACCTGTAAGAAATAAGCATGAGATCATCAATTTGAATCTTAAACAGGCGTTTACTGTACTCCCGTCAGGTGTTTTCTTGTTCCATCTGTCTGCTCTCCATCTTTGTAAGTAGCAACAGTTGTTAGGGATGACTTAAATATAGAGAAAGCTGCAGTCTTTGGGTAACAGTATTCATGGGTGCAATGGAAGAAAAAAAAGGTGAGGAGTGGAAGTAGACGTGTGCTGTGTAAGCAAACATCACCGTAAAGTAAAATGTATAGTTCTGAAACTGATAAATGAGTAGTGAAATCACTGCAGGAGCTGCATTTAGACTCCATTTGCTTTGACACACTAATTGGTGAGTGCGTCAGCCTCTAGTGTTGCTTTCTGTGCGGGGATAAAGTATGTCAGAGTAGACCAGATCCGTCTTGTGACAGGCCACATCTCTTGGAGGAAGCAGGCCTCTTTTCTCATGCTATTATATTTCTAGTCTCACTCACTGATTGGACGAACTCCCTTCTGGATCTGTGAGTCAGTGAAATGACAGCACGATGTCAAAAGTTTGTCGCAGGTGTGTCAATGGATGCTGTCACTTCTGGCGCCGTTTACTATATTTACCTTGAGCGCATTTATTTGGTTTGATTGCGAAGTGAGGTAGTCATCAACGCTCCCTTCCCACGTACCACATGTTTCGAATACTGCTGCATCAGTCACATGCAGGTTTCATTCCTACGTGATAAATCTTGCAGAAATCAAACGCCTGTGTCGCACTATCAACGCTGTCCCTGGTACAATGATGACATCTCTTTCAGCTCCTCCCCCACCTCCTCCTCCTCATTCCCTCTCCGCTCTGACTCAGTCCTCAATTAGGTAGGTCAACCTTGATGAAATCCAATCACTGGTAATTTACCTCTGGTCTCCAGTATCCTGATCTCATCATCAGGCAGTGCAGGGCAGGGCTGACTGGGATTATATTCCATGAGAGACGATCATAAACAGGGTCCTGTGTGTGTGTGTGTCTGTGTGTGTGTGTGACTGAAGCAACATCATCCCCCCTGTGTGAGAAATGCAGCTCCTGATAGGCGGTACATACTGTGTGGTGCATTGTTGCGGCCTCTCCCCTTGAAGCAAACAATATTTCCCTTTGGCTGAGACAGTCTAGAAATCATCCTAGATTCAATTTCGGAGCTCTGGCGCCTTGTGCAAAATTTATAGTGCAGTATTCAGCTTTAAAAATGGCAAAAATATGGTAATGACACTGAATACGTAAGGTTCAGCTCCTCTTGTCGGGCTGCTGTTGTTGCTCTATTCCTCCCTGTGTTATCCCCGCATGCCTTGTTTTCCCTGAATCAACCAGCGATTTGTGATTGACAAGGATTTCCCGCGTCAGCTTAATAATTGCATTCAGCCTCCAGTTGGGAAGCTGTATAACACAAGAATCAATTACCAGGAGGTTGCCATCATCTAATTTAAGGCAAACTCAGGTGACGGCAGTGGGGTAACGTGATCCGCTGTGTGACATGTAAAGTGATTTACCTACTCAGTGTGGTCCCTCATTCTCTAGACACGTCTCTCAGTATTGCTGACCTGTTCACTACAAAGTGGGGGAAGCCTGTGAAGCCTTAAAGGGAAATCCCGCCCTAATTCAAGTTGCATTGACATTCTGCTGAGTGCTGTACGAGGAGAATTTGAACGTGACTCAGCCCTGTGATAGCGCTAAGGTTATCCACAGCCGAAAGTACGTTTGGAAATAGACTACCAGGGCTGCTCAACTGTCAGATGGCGGCTCCTCGAGGTCAGGGAAGCCTTTTACAGGGCGCGCACTACGCACTGAGAACCCTTGAAAGCTCTTGACCAAGGAAACACCATTACTAGGCTGGTACGCAGCCGTGTGCTTTTATACAAAGCAACCTGAGCTCTTTGTCAAATGCAATCACAGTCTCCTGGCACACACATTTTTTCTCTCTCCCTCTCTCTCTCTCTCGCTGTCTTTTCTCCCACTCCCTTTTTTCCTCTTACTCTGCTTTAATCAGATATTACAGGCCAGTGTGCTGCTTTGTGGCACCTATGGCCCTCTCTGCCCTTAAATAAAGGTTAAGCATGAGAGGACTGGCCTTTTCAGCAGGGTCAATCAAGCTAGGATTACATTCATTAGCAATAACGGCAGCGCACACTGTGAGAGTACGGGCAAGCCCTTGCAGAATGCAAAAGATGGAATCTAATATGAGGTTGCACCAAGAAAAAAAGGTGAAACAAAGCAGCAGAGTTGTGTTTAGAGAAAGCCACAAGTGAAGGAAGAGAGGTGGCAGAAAAGATAGTGAGGCTAGAGGAAAGCCCTGAGAGAGAGAGAGAGAGTGAGAGAGAGAGAGAGAGAGAGAGAGTGATGTAAGAGATGCAGTCATGTAAGTTACGCCTCGGGATGCTGAGCTGGATCTTTGCAAACCTTTCCTAATGAATAATGAATGCAATGGTCAAAACAAAGAGGACAAGGGCTAATGCAGTGGCTTCTCTGTTACTGCGTGACTTTTGGTTGAGTGCCCCGTCGCGTGTGGAGGAGGAGGAGGAGGAGGAGTAGCAGGAGGAGGAGGAGGAGCAGCAGTTGTGTCCGGTTCCATCTGGCGCTCGCCTTGTCACAGGTGAGCGTCCAGGGAGAAAAGTGAAAACTTAATGTCACAACAAGATCTTGCAGGCCTGTTTCTGTACACCTGCAGGAGCGTGCACCTGCAATATCCTTAGTGGAACTTCCATCACACGTGTTTTGGAAACTTTAATGAAAATAGAATTTGGTTGATCATATCTGTCAACAACTTAATGCCTTTTTCTCAAGGGCTGTGTCCTGCTTGAATATATCCACATCTTAGCTACTGGTAAAAGTCATGTGGAAGTAGTTTCCAGTATGTAAGATTAGAGTGTTGTCATGTTTAAAAAAAAAAAAAAAAAAGAATAAGATAGGATGTTGCCATTGTGTCTTTACTGTAGGCTCTAATTTCTATTAATCCAGTAGAACGTGTCATCCTTGATATTGAGCCAGAAGGATTTGTGCTGCTCTGACCCTCTTTTGTTTACAATGAGTCACGGGTGTTGCTGTGCAGCAAATACACTTAGTGCAGGCTCATACGAGGAAGCCATATCCAAACTGCTGGATTGCTGAAAGGTGTCTGAATTACAGTGAATTTTGCTTTGATGTTTGCGTGTGTAAATGTGCCACCATTTGCCAAATATCATTCCTGCAAAGACGGATCATGGCGCGCATAACTTGTAAATGTAGTTTGTCACCTGCCTGTGTTTTGCCGCTGGAAGTGTCAGCGTGACGGGAAATGTGATTAGATGCCTCTGATGCGTTACCTTCTGTGTTCAGATGAGCACAACAATGTGTGGAAAGTGTGTAATAAATACCAGGACCTCACCAAGCATTTGCTGCACAACTAGTGATGTAGTGAGAGCTTCAACATTAACATACCAGTCAGGCTGTGCTCCTGGTATCATAAATTAATGCTATTAACTGTTACATGGGTGCCTACAGTGCAGCTTTAATATGCTGTCTCTATAGTATAGTTTGCACGGGCAGCATCTTTTTATTTTGATTTGTGTTCATGCAAAGCTTTCCAGAATATTAACAATGTCATATGAAATATTAAAGCTGTAATACAGCCATCACTCCAAGAGAGAAAACATTCTCCCGTTTATGCTTCTTCGCTTTGGAGTCCGTTCGGTCTGGGCAGCCCTGGAAAATAATGGCCGAGGATTCAGAGCATTTTAAAGAGATCAATGTTTCTACTCGCCAGACATTTCAAGTTGGGTTTTCTGCCCCTCCTCCCACCTCCCTCCTCCCTGCATCCACCATGTCTAGCCTTGTGCTTGCTCCTAATGTGGATGTGCACCATCACTCTTTCCTTTATCTAATAATGTAGTCTAGCTAGTGGGGAATGCTAAGCAATGGGCCTGCATGGGCGCAGACTTGTGCTGTTTGGTCCTCCCACGCTTGGGAGCAGCCAAAGTCAGTCCGCCACAGACACTGTTGGTGATGATGACACAATGTGAGGAAGCTGTAGCATAATAAGCTACTGTAACAGACACCTCAAATGCCAATCTTAGTGAATGTCAGTTTTGTCATATTCATGTGCCTTAATGCAATGCAGCCACATGTGACCAAGGCACAATTTTGTTGATTAGAGGTGTGCATATGCTAAGTGGCAATATAAATAGTTTTAAGTGTGACAGGAGCAAATTCACTTAGTATACAGTGGTGCTGTAACTCCACAGAGGCCTGTTGTTTCAGATCACTGCAGAAAGCCTCACACTCTCCATCTGTCTGTTTCCTTCCAGGCTTTTACAGCACTGAAGTAAGCATTTGGCCTTTAGTGTGTATTGATAGTGGGTGAGTCAAAGATGAAGGGAGGTGGGGATAGGGAAAGTGAGGGAGAGGCCTTTAGTCAGCATTAAGTCAGACGTTCTCTACAGTATGTGCCCTTGGTTCGGATCCAAGCGGCAGGTCCTCTACTTCGTCTACTCTCTCATCCTTTCACCTCTGCATGGATTGTGGTCAGACTTCAGAGGGTTAAGTCTTCAGGCACTGGCATTGTATGGAAGAAATGTACACAGCTTGTTGGGCAAATGGATTTTAGTTACTTTTAGCTTAACCTGACCACTGGATGCTGACCTTGATTGCTGATGTCAGATTTTGGTGACTGTGGGTCGCCAATCATATTCATAAGCTTGTCTCAATGATTTTAAGTCATTTATTTCTCTCATGGTGATGCCTGCAAGAAGAGAGCAGCAGAGGGGCTGATGAAAACTCCAACCTGTAGAGTTTGTATTGTACTACCTTGTCTATTTTGCTTTTAGGAAGTTATCAGGATGTATAACAGGGGAGGACTTTGTCATTTAGGAAGCACACACCTTCTCCCCCCCTGCAGTCTCCTAGTTACATAAGCCCTCCACCGGGCCTCTAATCAGCACAGCCTAGCATTTAGGCAGCAGCACCTAAATCCTCTTTAACCCGCAATCATAATCAGATAAGAGTGAACCTCCTAGATTATAGGTGGCATGAGTTCTTATAGTGCCTGCATGTCCAGAGGCAGTAGCATTCATCATGTGGATGTTCCAGGACACACTTTAACTCGGTGCACTGCTGTCTTCCTCTTCTATGTTTAAGTCACTGGCAATGTAAGGATTATCTTAAATTGAAGTGAGTTCTCTAATGATTTGGCTCAGATCAGAAACGCTGTGGAGTCTTTAGAAGGACGCAGACATGCTAACTAACAGGCAGCACTTCTGAACTTCATTCAATCCTTTCTTCTTCACGCTTATGTTTCATTTGTTGAAAGCATTTGTAAGCGCGCCTCCTGCTGTTTTCATGAAAAGTGGCCGATTTGTTGTATATGTTTAAAGTGAATACTCACGAGTTTGTTCTGCTGTTTACGCTCTCTAAACGAACTTCCACATATGGACAACCAACTGCAGGAGTGGCTTCGGCAGTGCATAGAGCACTTTCCACTCTCCACAGTTGTGTTAGTGCTGTTTGAATTTATGGTTTTGTTACTAAGCAGCAAATATCAACTTTCATAACAGTCGTGTTGCACGTTTACCAGGGTGGTGATATCAAATGGTGAAATTATGAGTTGTAGCTCAATTCTTTGCATTGAATGTGTGTTTACATTATATTCAGTGAGTTTACACTCATGCTAGGGATGCATTTGATTTCTGCTGATAGTGTTCACCACTGCACCATTGTATGTGCAGATATGAAAATGTATGTTGCAAATAGTACACAAGGCAAACCTTAAATCAGCAGTTCATTACACGAAAGCAATTTTTAATATTGTCAGATTATCTCTCACTGGCTGACTAGATCTCATTTTGGTTTTACAGCAGAGGTATCCCAGGGTCATACATAAAATGAGGAGGAGGTTAGGACACTGCAGCCCTTTATTGATCTAACTGTAGTGTTGTATCTGTGAGTCTCACCCACAGGGTTGAGAGAGGACGTTTGAAGTGAGGCAAAGGAAGTTGTTGAAGACGAAGCAGGAGAAAGCTATTGATGCTCCTGACCATTAAAATTGATCCGCTGAAATCACGCTGTTGTACGTTTTTTAATCATTTTAGGAATACTCTTTGTTGTGTGTGCAGTAACATACCTCCATCCTCTCGTTATGCTTCGCTTTGCACAAATAACCCGCCGCTGCCTTCTTCCATTTTCATGTTTACAAGAGGGAACTTGCATGCAGAGGAATTATAGCCTGAATGCAGCTCAGTGGCAACTGTGTCCCAGCAGAGCCCACGGGCGTTCTTAAGGCTTACTGCACTTGACCATGCACGTAGTGATTCATGAGTGAAGATATCATTAAATGGAACTTACGAGGCACGGCTAATATACACTATGTTATTCGCACACTTTAAGAGAAGAGAAGGGAGAGAACAACAGGCAAAACTGGATTCAGGGGAACAAGAAAAACTCACTTTAACACAAGTCTAGTATAAACAACATGGCTAATACAAGCCAAGGCTAATGAGTGGCCAGATGGTGAGAGGAGCCTGATGGCTGAAGTCTCATTAGTAATTCCACTGTCGTCCCTAGAATACACCCTCACATTTCCTAAGTGAACAAATGTGTTATGACTAAGGCTGCTACTAAGGATTATTTTCATAATCAATTCATCTCTGTTTTTTCAAGAAATCGTTTAGCGTATAAGATGTTAATTTCCCAGAGGTGAGATCTTCAAATTGCTTGTTTTTTTCCAACCAGTGGTCCAAAACTCAAAGGCATTTCATTTATTATGATGCAAAACAGAATAAAAGCAGCAATTCCCTCACATTTGAGAAGGCAGAGCTTGTGAATGTTTGGAATTTTATCGTGAGAAATGGCTTGAACTATTAATAAATTATGATTCCTGTCACACATCGTCAACAGCCATGCTCCTTTTAGCTTTGTTTTGTTCTCCTCCTACTCCTGAGGAAAATATCAGGCTCTTCAGCTGCTAAATGCGCTGCTGTGTTCACCAGCTACTCACTACCTTCATGTGGTTGTCATTTGATGCTGGGCAGGTAGCGTATTCACTAAACATTTCATTAAAATTAGCTGTCTGCTACAGCCTAAAACAATGTGATAAGAGCAATTGGAGTGATCCAAAACACTACAGTTGTGGGACAAAGAACCAAAACAACAAGATGCTAAAAGTTCCATACAGGTGGCGTTTTTTTCTCTCTGTGGGTTCATCGTTAGGAGCAAACTTTCTCTTCTGAGAGGGTTCTGACGTGAAAGTTGTCGTGTGATCTGTTGTTCAAAAAATATTGATTATAGCCTCTTTAAGCAAGGGTTTTCTCTAGCCTGCCATTTCTTGTCACACACTTTCTGTGATACAAAAAGTCCATAGGATGTAAACTGGCAAAAAGCCTCAGGTCTGAGCACCATCAGAGCGAGACATAAATCCCACTGAAGGCTGGGAGTGGCTGTGGACCAGCAGCGAACGGCGGCGCTGGCTGGCACTGCCAGCTTGAGCGACACTCTGGGTAAGAGGCTAATGTGTTCCTTCCTCCTCCTGACTTCCTCGTGGCCTCCCCGTCCTCCTGCTCACTGCTTCCACCGCTGCCTCTTGTGAGGTTTGCTCACCCTGTCCTTTGCTGTTTCCCTCGTCCCAGAAAGCATCGGATATGTGTGGGGACGGGGGTAGAAGAGTCATCAGTCTAAACGCCATGAACACCAGGTCTCTATTACGTGCTTCACTGAATCCCCTTTGCACACATACACACACTATGTACTCACAGTTAGTTTTCCACTTCTCTGCACATTCATACAATAGTGCACACATTATGCCCTCAGTAACTACGGCACAAAAACGAAAGACTTGCCCATCTGCACACACACACAAATACACACCTTCAAATACTGCTGAGCCAGCTTTCTGTGGGTGCCACAGCACAGTGAGTGCCACGCTGCTGTCTCCCTCACTCCCCATGCCATCTCTCTTTCAATATCCTTCACCTCCTGTTTACCACCCCAGCTGCTTTCATAGCCTCCCTTTACATTTGCTTTTTTATCACCAGTGCCCTACACTCCTCCGTTTCCTCTTATAACGCTGACTTCCTGCGCCCTTTCATCTCCCTGCTCTGTTTTCCCTTCCCCTCCACATTTTGGTCTTTATTTACTCGCAGGGTGAGAGCTGAATTGTGATCCTGCTCACCGTTCCATCTTGGAAGCAGTGATATGAGAGTGCATTGGTATTCATTGCAGCGTTTTTACATTTGGCTCAATATCAGTCATGTTTATGATTCAGTACCACTGGTCAGAGAAGCACTTCCTCAGGTGTCTCCACTTTCTTTGTGCTTCCAGAGCTGCAGCACAGAGCGTGCTCTGCTGCTTCTAGATACAAAAACTGGGTGGTTTTGCATGCACCAAATGTACAAACAACCCAGACACCTTGAAAAATGACTGGTGGAGAAGCAAAACCGAGTGATGCATATTGAGAATCCTGACTAACAAAAGGGATATCCTTTGGAGGAAGAGTGCTGGCAGTCTCCCCTGACCAAGAAAAACCCTCCATGGAGCTCTTGAAACGAAAAAAAAAGGAACATGTAATCAACCTCATTTTACTTGTTTCCTCAGAAATGCTGTGTTTGCATAGTTTCCATGGTGACCGTGGTGTGCCATGGTGACTTATTGACACCCAGGAAGCAATTCATCTCTATACAGGCTGTGTGAGAGGCAGAGCAGCTGGTACCTCAGCCCCCACAACCAACCCCAAACGCAAATGTAAAGCAAATGCCTGTGATGCACCACTTAGGTCTCACTGACTTAAACCTACCCTCATACGTTTTCATGCAATTCTTTGATAATTTTCCTTCCCTTACTCGGTGTGTTTTGAATTTTTGTCAAATGCTTTAATAGTTCTCACTGACACCAAAATTACCTCCTATTGTGCAGCGGAGTGCTGACATGAAATCACACAGACATATTCAGTGCAGTAGCTGCTGTGATAAGATGAGCGTAAACTACCGCTCATTTTAATTGCGGGATGTAATAAGCTGTTCTCCTCTATTTGAGACTGGAGAGCAGAGAAGAGAGAAACAAAGCGAGCAGAGGAGGGATTGCACTCCTGCGAAGGAAAAGAAGAAGAATGGTATCTCTGCCTCTCTCATGGCCCGGCTCTCCAGGCCAATCAGAGGGTCTCTGGAGCATCAGCAGCAGAACAGGGACTCGGTTTTGTAGGACAGAAAAGATTAATTAAAAACCTCTGCTCGATGAAGGGGCCTCTAAGGACGTATGAGAGAAAAGAGACAGATCGGTGGGAGGTTGAAAAGGGTTGACGCCACTTGTTAGCCGTTGCCTCGTGGATACTGGGTGACGAAGCAGAAGTTATTGTGATTGGGCACATTTCTTCACATTTCCCTCTCATCACCACTTCCTCCTCCTCCTCCTCCTCCTTCTCTCTAGGCTTTAGCTTTTCCTGTCTTTTTCTTATTTTAGCTCCTCAGTTGGACTGCCTCCATTTTCATACAACGTCTCCCCCTCTTTCGCGCTTCTCTTTTCTCTTGTGTCCTCGCGCTGTTGGCGTCACCGTGGGCTGTGCTGCCAGCTGTTTGCTGTCTCCCAGCACCCCAGGAAGTGACAGAAGAAATTATTATATCTCCTGCTCTGTGTTGTGTGTGTGTGTGTGTGTGTGTGTGCGGGCCTCCCGCCTCCTCAGTCGAGCCACAGGAGTTCCTCGGTGCTGATCGTAACTCTGCCTTGCCTCAAATGCTTTAATGCACCTTAAATTTTCAGTTTTCCTACAGTTTTCATATATCTGACATCCATTGTGCAAAAACCTAATCTTAAATACTGTATTCTCAGATTCAGTTATAAAAGTTTAAGCACGTTTAACAATTTATGCCCCTGGCAGGAGATATTTCTGTTTGTTTCAAGAGTTTCTTCACTTGAATCTTCCAGAGATAGGTGCCACCGACATGCCTCCAAGGATGGCAAACTAACTTCACTGGTATTAAAAAAAAAGACACTTATTTCAAGAGTCATTTTTGATTAAAGAGAGGTTAAACATATTTTACACTCATTTAAAAAAAAACTTCAAAAGCTTTGATTAAGTCATTAAATGCGGTGCAGCTCCTCTCGGCAGGAGGCTCCCAACCAGTCACTGAAACCTCTCTGTAACCCAAAGGTCACAGCTTTAATCCCTCTTTAATTCAGCCAGTGCATGAAGTATTAGACGAATGACTTCATATGCTCCATTCATCCCCCTCGTTCCATGCCATTCAGTTTTCAACCAAGCCATTCATAAAATCAGTAAATCAGTCAAACACATCACCAAATGTGCCCTCAACTGGAACTGTCCATCTGTGTGTTCAGTGAGGCGAGGTGACAAGAGGCATTGATACAGTCCTTTAGCTCACTCGTGTGATTATTGTCAGCTTACTGCCATTGGAGGGAAGGACAAGGCTGGCCCGAGGGCACATGGAGTCATATACCATGTGATCCATGTCAATGTCAGGAAGCCAAACAGTGGGCCAAAGGATCAGCGTCTGAGACACCTGAAAGGTCACGCTGCCTTCTGGTTTTCTCTGGTGCAGTGTGCAGATGTGGGTCTGGTCCTCTGTAGTCTGTGTGTGTGTGTGTGTGTGTGTGTGTGTGTGTGTGTGTGTGTGGTCCGACCTATCACAGCACAAATTTTCTTTGTGGTTTTATGTCATACTGGCAGCTAAAGAGCGAGCTGTCCTCCATCACTGCAGGATCAGGGAAGATTTTGGTCTTTTGGGTGTTGACATTTGGTTGAAGCCTTGCCAATCAATAGGATGACTCTCAGGTATTGACCGTTGTGCTGAAAGGCCCACCTATCTCTTTGTATTTCAGAGTACAGGGCTGTGTCGTATGTACAGTGCACGAAACACCACCAGGCCAAGCACACTCTGGCTGTACTGGTGCTTTTACACTCTGGCATGTGACTGATATTTGCTGTGTCACCCTCTTCAGCTGCAGCAGATATGAAGCATTTATGTCTTATATTTATTTTTCTGAACTTGCCGCTACTTTTACAGCAGCTCAGCTGCTGCTTTTCTTTATGCCTGTTTGTGGTTCACCTTCAGTGACTCACTGTTAAGTTGATTCTCTTTATAACCTTCCTTGATTATCCACATCTCTTGTGTGAAATATACTTCTTCACCTCTTCTTCTCTGCCCTTCATCTTACCCTGGTGTCCTCCAGTCGTTCACTCTTGCTCCCACATCACTTGTTTCCTCTCAAGTCTCATCTCTCCCCTTATTTCCAGACACTCTTTCATGCAAAACTAATAAACATTTATGGGATTTCTCCACCAATATGTATTTAATTTGCAATGCATGCTGGCATACGAATCAGCCAAACCCACTCGAAGTCTGCAGTGCACTCAGACTCACCGGTGCTGGCCAATGTTTCTGGCACTGGCCCAACTAAAGATTTTTAAAGTATACTTGTTTTGCAATAAATCCCCTTTAAGTAGCGTGACAGTATCTAAAGGCCACCTAGCACTCTTAAGCATCCTGTTCCAAGGTATTGAATAAGGTGTCTGAAAGCGAATAACAATACTAATGTTGATGGATGACTGTTGATACAAGGCAAAGAACCAGCGGCTTTTGTCACGTTTCCAGTGTTGCTATTCTCGTCTTTTTAAACGGTCGCTTTCCCGCACTAGTCTGGGCCTATCTGGATCACACTAATGCTGCTTTAAAACTGCATTAATGTCGCCATAAAAGTCAACTTATGCCACAAATAGATGCCATAAAGCTTAGTATTAAAACTGCTTAACACTTAGAGGGAGATGTAAAGGAAAGCTCACTTCTAAAAATACCAACGAGGCAGCCCGACCCGCCACATTACAACACATTGAGTGGACAACAATGTGCAGTCATGCAGAGAATAAAATCAGAAAATCTAGGTTTTCTCTTCACTTGTTGGTCTCGGGTGTATCGGGAGAGATTAGGAGGTCTCATTTAAACATATAGCTGCATTGTGAATGGGTAAAGCTAATGCGGATTATAATAGGAAGCATTAAATCGGCTAAGGCAGTGATTCATCCATCCTTAGAGTCATGATTCATCTCCTCTGTTATTACTTCAATATGTATTTATTCCCTTTCTTCACATGTCACACCTAATGAAACCCTGGCCTTTAATCTTTGTTAAATTCAGCTGGAACAATGTGGAATTTTATAAAGTGACCCGCTTCCAGGGTGACCTTTTTGCTGTGTATGTATGGGTATGTATGTCTCAGAAGGCGTATTCACTGAATTTCCAAGTAGTCTGAAGCACACAGAAGTATATACACAGATACATTTGTATGCGCGGACTCTATTCAAACAGATGCAGATGAAAAACGAAAAAGACATCATGGTGTCAGTTTCATTTCCATTCGGTCAACAACAATTTCACCCACTTGAGAGATGACGTTGCTTCTCAGGCAGTGGAAGCCGTACAGGGATGTATTCATCAAAATATCTAATTTAGTATTAAAAGAATAATTTTTTTTGTTTTCTCTCATTTCTCCACTTGAGATTCACCCTTTCACTTTGCCCTCATATCTGCGAGTTTACCACCACATTCACGGGTTTACACAGCTGATGGGTCTCCGCAGAGTTGGAGGAATGTGTCTGGAGAAACAGCACACACTTTGGCAGTGGAAAGCTGTGACAGAGGAATGCTGTTTATGTGTAATAGTTTAAAAGTTCGATAAATATTAATTTAAAAATGTTTACCGTTTCGGCCTGTTTAAGAGGGGCAGCAATTTAATCATGGCCCTGTAATTTGTCTTACTGAACACAAGGAAATTCCACAAATTGCTCTTTCCTAATTGAAAGCCCAAGTCTGTCTCCTTGCTAGGATTAACTCTGGTGTCAAGAAGTGTAAATCCAGCCTCCTGCCCGTCTGACGGACAGGCAGACACGCCCCCAACCTGATGTGCTGCTCCCCTAATCCCCTCTGACGACACGACAGAGTCTGAGGACAGAAATTAACTGCCCTCTTACATTGTGTCAACTGCGACGTCCTGCCTGCCTGTCATCGCAACAATCACATGCTCATGACGGCAGCGAACCAATTACCATTGCTGGTGTATATCAGATTAAGACTAAACAGGGCCAAAGGCGGGCTCATTAAAACGGTTGTCTGTTCAGCTCGTCTGATGGAGGCCAAGCAGAGGCTTAATGGGGGAGGGTTAGAGTTGTTGAGGGACACTGTGGATTGCCGGGGTTCACAGCCTAATCTGGAGTGATTGGCTTCTCTGTATTCAAGAATCAGAGCAGGGGGAGAAACAGGTGCACATGACTTCAAAAAAATGGATGTTTCTTAATCTTAAAGCTGCTCTAATCATTATTTTTGTCTTAACAATGGATCAGATGACCGTAGCATCTTTCAGCTTATTGTCTTGGCTTTATGGCCCACAACTTTAGTGTTTGGGTTCACTCTCATGACTCTCATTAGCATTGTTATGCTACAGTAGGCAGCTATTTCTAAGAAGAAGTTAACCACAGCCAAACAGCAGAGAAAGTTAGAGACTAGCTGGTGAACGTAGTGGAGAATTTAGCAGTAGGGGTGTAATGGTACACAGAAGTCACGGTTCAGCTCATTCCCTGGTTTAGTCATGGTTTGGTGCAAGTTTGGATAAAAAAAAAAACAAATGCAAAAGGATACATTTCGTTTCATTTATTTTTAACCAGACAGAAGTGCAAATGTCAAAGACAGACAAAATCCCCTTGCTGGGGATTGAGGTAGCATTTTGCCCACAGGCAACATTGGTGTGCATACACAATGGTTCAAACATTTCTGTGTGAACACTGAATAAAGTCTTACTCAAAGACAATAGGTCACAATAGGCTATAAAACTGAAAAAACATCTCTCATGAAATTGAAAATACAAAATATGCAGAATAATAAGAAATAAAACTTGTGCCTGAGGAGAAGTGTTTCAATTAGTTCCACCATGGCTGTATTTATTCAAAACACCCAAACATGCATGTCTTGCGCAACAGTGGAGCAGTGCCAACACATCATCCTGTGTGTGTGTGTGTGTGTGTGTGTGTGTGTGTGTGTTTATATGCATGTTTGCCCACGTTTCTGCCAGTTTTCAGGTGGGACGTCTGCATGCCTGCAGAAACAAGACGGTGTATAGGAGTCTTCCCATTGGTTCCCACGGGGCCCTGTGCTGAAAGATGCAGTATACACAGCCTGCAGATTACATTAGTGCACACTGCATACGTGTGTGTAGTGTGTGCACATGTGTGTGTGACTCTGTAGGAGTGCAAATGCAGCACACTGTAGCCAGCCATGTAGAACATTGCATGGACAGCATCATGCAAAGCACGTTGCAGTTCAGGTGCTCTGCAGCAAGCTGTTAAGCTCCATTCACAAGAATACATGTAACACCATCACAGTGGTGAATATCGAACAAATGCCCATTTAGTTCTTTGTCCATTAGCTTAAACATGAGCTCCGGTTCAGCGACCGTTTTGCTGAGACAGTTTTTTGTCTGTGAACTTGAACAGTATGCTAATGAAACCTCCAGTCTTATCAGCCATAGATATCTGCTTTGTGCTCTGACAAAGCACTCATTTGTATCTGGTACCACCAGTGAAGGAGGAAATAGTAAGGGAGATGTACTTTGATATGAATTATTGATAGCCAGGACATTTACTTGAATTGCAACAAAGTGCTCGCAGACAGAAACAGGGAGTTTTGGCTCAAGACAATGAAATATAGAGCAAGGACTGGGAAATACCATAGACAGATATAGAGAGGTGAGCTCCAGTTTCTTAGAGTTACAGACTG
Source organism: Chaetodon auriga (assembly GCF_051107435.1). Classification (NCBI taxonomy): domain Eukaryota; kingdom Metazoa; phylum Chordata; class Actinopteri; order Chaetodontiformes; family Chaetodontidae; genus Chaetodon; species Chaetodon auriga. The sequence continues at coordinate 10,507,849 of NC_135094.1, forward strand.
CAGCAGTTGGAGAGATAAAAGCGCATTACGAAGAAGTGCTGTAGACACAGCTTCACAGGGATGGAGCTTTGGTTGAGGTTGTGACTCTGTGACCATAACAGGGATGTGGCTCCTCTCCACAAGATTCTTACTGAACGCTTCAGGGCTCGTCTCCTCTCCTCTCCTGCTTGCAACTGCAGCCAGCTCGCAGAGTGTTTGTTGCTAGGCCACTTAGAAGGCTGAACATGGGAGAAAAACACACTACTGAGGTACAATCAATAGTCCCTAAATAATTTCCCAACTCTATTTATTTGATGTTGGTTCGATCCAAGAGGTTCATCAATATTGCTGTCAAATGAAATAATGTTGTATTTGGCAACGTTTGCCCCCCCCTCCTCCTCTCTCTCTTTCTCGACCTCTGCAGATTGAGGTAAATGTTTAATGGCCATGTGTGTTCAGCCTGCGCCTTGAAGTGTACCACTCTCCACAAAGCACATGTCCCACTCCTCACTTGTACAGTAGCACTACAGAAAGCCTGTGCATGTGTGGATGTACAGTAATCTCGTGTGTCTCCCCCTCTTTCAACTCTCTTTCACGTGCCTTGTGATCTCTCCTATTTGGAAGTTCAAAGCTTAGGTTGTACCTCATATCTGTGTTTATCTATGAGAGACACATTTGCATTTTGATGACAAGGCTGAAAATATAATAGGGCATAATGTGGAGTAGTACAAACAGAGCAAAGTCAAGGTGTCAGGTTCAGTGTAGGACACTTGAGCTGTCTACACATCAGGGAAGATGGAGTCAGGAATGTGGGGCAGTGAACTTTATTGATGCCATAAAACACCCGAATTCTTCAGATCCCATTTTAATCCATGTAATTTATTTTTTCATCTCTTTTCAACCAGCTACTTTATCTGTTTTTCTCTTCTTTTTCGTCCCTTGATGCCAATCCCTTTTTCTGGCCTCTATTTGCTTCCACCCACATGCCCACCCACTATCCTCTGCTCCTCTACCCAGCAGAGAGAACTGCCCTGCATGTTCCTTCTCCCTTGTGGAGGACAATGCATGTAACCTCTATCCCAAATACTACGCGTGTTAGGTCTGCACTTAGAGCTACTTCATATTTCATGCAATCCAAACTGCCCATTTGTCTCCATTAATTCAGAAAAATCTGTTCTTTTTTTGAAACGTGACCCTGGTTGTGTATGTGCATCGTCTATCCCCATGTGAACTCTGAATGACAAGCCCACAGGCCCGTGCGGCAAGAGTGCAAGTCATCACACCACCTAATCTGACGCCACCGCCTAAGACAATTTAAGCAAATTAGCAAGTGAGCCGTGCGTGCGCCGATACTAATCTGGCATAAACAGAGAGTGGGCTATTTAAAGTTCAGTTTCCACTGCGACAAGTCAAATTTAGCGTAGCTACAGAAGTGTATGGATATCACTTCATCATCCTGATAACTTAATCCCTTCTTTGTGTAGTCATGCAAGAGGTAGAGATGGAGGGGATGAAGCTGGAGGTTGGATGGGTGTGAGTGTGTATTAATAAGCTCATGGAACTCTGGCTGGAGCCGAGCAAAAGGAAAATACCGCATACTTCTGGAGATACGCGAAGGTGATGGAGAGGGAATGACTGTGATGGGCTTTGATAGCGATTGAAGGCAACTTCTGTTTACGTTTCTGGTTAAAAAAGAGAATTTGAAAAAGAAAAAATGAAAGAAACATCCAAAGAGAATGCAAAACTTGTCTGGGGTTAAAGTTGAGGCAGCTTCAAAGGAGGCAGCGGGGAGTGCTCGTCTCTGATAGTGGGGTGTTTAAACACAGCACACTCCCACACAACTGCTTCCAAGAAACTGAACAAGCCAGTGAAAGTGATGTTTACTTTATTCCAAAATATACTCTGAGGCTGCTGGGATATGCCTATGAGGTCTTGTCTAGTGTGGTGTATACATTTCTCCAAGCACTATCACTGCTCACAGTGCCGCTGATTAGCATTTAATCAAGGATGCAGTTTTCATTTGACTTGAATACAATTATGCTCATATCCGTATGCAGGGGCCGTATCATTATTGTATTTATTGCAGGACAGGATAGGTGAGGTGGTGGTGAGGTGGGATACGGGAAAAGCCGATGAAGCGCATCACAGGAAACAAAATGCAGATGTGGGGATGTAAGATATAAAGCTGGAGAGGTGTAGAGAAAGATGAGAGGAAGCAGCAGGATGTGAAAGAGTGCGACGAGAGAAAGAAACAAGAGATGGTGGGATGGAGGGCGGGGGACTAATGTGTCCTTCATGGGGTGAGGCTGGACAGAAATGGCTCAGCGTGGAGCTAAATTGACTCCATTACTGGAGCAGTGCACCGGAAAGTATCAGTGACATCACCCACCCCTCCCAGACAGGCAGTTACAACTCTCAGAGGGAATGATGGGAGCAGCCTATCTGCAGGATGCAGAAACCGCCGCGGTTTAGGCGTGTTTACTACTGCTTTGCATGTTAAAACATGCATGTTAAAACATGCAAAGCAGCGGCAACACGTACGTTTTAAGAAAACAGCGTGTAAGAGTTTTTCCTGCATGCTTGAGAGCAAAGAGACACAACTAATGCAACAAATGTCACTGGGGTCTACAGAAGAGTGCACCCACAAACTCATCATCACTTGTCTCATGCTTGTTAGGTTGACCTGCAGTGAAACATGCACACATGTTGATTTCTGACTCTTGAAATGCATGCGGTATGTGTATTACACTACGCTGTATGTTTTATATGAACACTTTTGCCTTCATGCACTTGCATGTGTGCAGTTTACATCAGAAGAAATATTAGCTGCTGGGTTGCAGCTATTTGCAAGTATTCGGCTTCAGTTTATTCAAGTTTACACGGGTATGTAACATATCCACTGGGATTGGGAGATGATTTAATATTTGAATTATTCAAAGTTGGAGTATTGTGATATGAGGGCTGCAACTAACAATTGTTTTCATTGTGAATAAATCTGCCAAGTATTGTCTTGATTAAGCTCTTAATTCTTAGCAGTGAAAATGCCCACTGTTATTTTACTATGAACATTCTGTCAATCTACTAATCTATTAATTGGCTTATCATTTCAGCTGATTTCAGCAGTTGTGTTGTATTTAGATTTTGTGGTGCAAGCAAGTTGTGATGGCAAAACTTCCAAAATGACTTATTTGACTTTTTGGCTCTACAGGTGGGATGTTTTTTCTAATGTAACACAGCCAAACAGTAGAAAAGAGGTGATTTTGCATACATTTGCCTTATCAAAATATGATATGTATCAATACTGGAAAAGCATTCTTATTGACATTGTAATATTGAATTAAGCCTGTAAGACAGACTGCCCTGTGACACAGTTAGATGTCGCCTTGTCACCTTGTCACCTGATCTGGACTCACATCCGGTATGGAGCTGCTGAATCTGCCTGTACGTTTGCCCGTGTTTCACAGAAAACAGGTGCAGTTTGCATACAACACATTCAACCATCGACACGACACTAAAAGCAGAATGACTAAATACGAAATGCAGTTAAAATTCTGTGCTAAATCCTACCTGACAGCCAGGATCAACAGCAACACGCTGGACTCCATATCGGCTCTGTTCCAGTGTCGGATTGCTCATGCACAGGATTAAGAGAAGGTCATGCTACCACAAGTATTCGAATCACGCGCCACTCTTTCATGGTGTTTTGTGTGTTTGTTCTCTAATACACTTTATGTTTATGTTCATTAAATGAGCCTCATTATTGATACACTGACAGACTAAGTGGTTCAAATGAATCTCTCGTGTCCTGACTTGCCTCCTAATCTGGATCAATACAGCTTATACGACGACGTTCAACTTATCTGCTTTCACATTTTTACAGTCTGCCATTCATTTTTGCTACTTGATGCTTTTCACTGCGTTCCAACTGTTGACTCATACCAACAGGGGCTTCCTCTGAGTTCAGACCCCTCAGTGTTATTTATAGAGGCAGAAAAGACAAGAAGGAAGATGTAACCAAGACAACAGTGGATACTTTCACACTTCACACTGGATTGGGCTGAATGGAAAAGAAAGCATACAATTATGTCTCTTTCCTTACTGCGATACAGCTGCCTGATTATAGAGACAGAGCATGCACAAGCTGGTGAATACATCCAAACAGAAGGGACTGTGGAACAGGGTCTGCAGCATGTAAACACCTTTCAGACAATAACATCTCGTAAAACTAAGTCCACCAGCCTTTCTCCCGCTCTCAAAACAGCTCGTGAATCAAGTTTGTGACAAACTTATATGAAGCAGTGTCGCCACCGGACTGGCTCGCAGTCCCCATTGTCCAAAACAATCAACCCTGAGTTGTCTCTTGGCTTTGCATTAGGGATGCATTCAGGTAATGAACAATGAGCGAGAGCAGAAAAATATAGTATGCACCAGTGAGCGGCTGATTAGGGAAGGTTAGTGGAGTAATTATGCAGCTGTATGGAGTAGTTAATTAAAAAGGAGCACTTGGCAGATCAAGCATGTTAGACACAGAGAGCACAAGATGGAGGCGCCTCGCCACAGACCTGGCCAGGACAGTGGGAACTGTGCAGCTGCGTCCTCTCTGGCCACTGGCCCAGGCCTTGGTTTGTGCCCACGGCCTCGCCTCCATTTCCGCGATCAATCCCGGGCCCTTCCACGAAGCCGGAGCACCTGCTGACCATTCTTACTGGACTGATTTCCATCTGTTCTTTTTTTGCACTTCCTACGAAAAGTAAGCGAGGGGAAGACAAAGGAGGAAGACCCTCTCATTGTTAATGCAACAGAACTACGTTGTCTACTCGTCTCATCTCTCGGGCCCTCTCCATTATTGATGGCTTTTTCCAGAGGAATTGCACGGCTACTGATTTCAGCCAGCTGGTCTTGATCCATGAGTGACAGTTATAGATCATAGGTCTCCTTTTGAGGGAAGGCTTTGCACAAAATGTCCAACATGTCCTTCATAGCAGAAGGTGCAGTGCATGTCCTGAATATCATATTTCAGATGCCTACTATAAGATACTTCTATTCCTGCATGACATTTGATACCTCTTGATGGATCCTAATCCTCGTGTTTGTCTCTCTGTCATCTCTTGTGTTGGAGAGAGCAGTGACTATAGAGATTATGATATGGGTTCATGCTTGCTGTGGTGAGTCGTAATTAGTGCATCAGAAGCATACAGAGGGACATTCTGGTCTTCACAATTCACTTAACCCCTATTATCTGCACTGATTTGATCTGCCCCTCCTTTACTCTCATTAGCAGGGTAATTATCAAACCCAGCCCCGGGACACAGAAGTGAAGCACAACATTTGGTGGAGCAGGATAGCTCTGTTATCATACCTCTATTAATTAGACACATAGTTACTTGTTAACTGCTCTGGTGTCCTTTCAGTAAGTCAGAAACGTCTCACACCTGCATGGCTGTGTCTCTGTTGCTGTGCCCCTGCATCTCCTCATTTGCTAATAACACAGTGACCCCGCTGCAAGAGTGATTCCTGTGGCCCCTATCATCATAGGGCAGCACTCCATCACCACAATTAAAGCTTTATGTTTCAGGTCAGCAGGTCTCCCGCTCCAGAGGAGGTGAAATGAAAGACACTGCGTGGTAAAGGGGGCTCATGGGAAAGCAAGCATTGAGGGAGAAATGGAAGGAGGGAGGGTGTGCATGGAGAGGATAGGGCGATTATCTGTCCTTGCGTTTATGCTAATAAATAAGTTTCCTACTGCACAGTGTTGTCAGGGAGGGGGGGGGGGGTGAGTGGAAAAAGAAAAGGAGCTGGCTGATGAAGGGGAAACGGAAAAGAGAGACGTAACCGCTTAGAAGATAGAAAGTGATAGAGGGAAGAAAGGAGAAGGAGTGACAATGAAAGGCAAAGGAAAGGACGGAGGTTTTTTGATGTTGGCCTGGTTTGGCTCTGGTGAAAGTCCCACCTTTATTGTTCAGGTGCACTTTGCCCAGATCTGAAACGGGCTGACTCGGACTGCTCTGTGGAGTCCTCTGAGGCTTATTTCCTTATCAAAGAGTGCTACCTCTTAGAAACTGTGAGTGTGCGGCTGTCTTACTGTCTGTCCTGTCAATTTATTTAAATGAATCCAGCTTTTATGCAAGCTAGTCAGAAGAACAGGGCGGGCGTTTCATCCGGTTCCAGTTTGGACTTCGCAGCGGAGGACTGCCTGATTTGTTCATAAGCCTGGCAGTGAAACTTTTTAGTTTGCCTTTGTTTGCATGCAGAATATTCACTTGCATAGCCACTTGCAACACCCTCTTCAAAGTTGTAATTGTTTGGATTTTCCTTAAATTAAATCTAGTTTTTGATACTATTTATGGTCATCATTTTTCAGTAATAGGCATTAAATGTATCACACTCTATACAGTAATTTTCATTGTTAGTGGCAGATTCCGCCATTGCCATGCTGGATTCATACGCACAAGGGAAACGACTCATCCTTGAAATCTATCATTGCTGTTAGTGTGTAATTTTATCTCATTAACACCAGCCTGACTGTTTACTGTTCACTCGCTGCAGCCGTATCAGGGCTGTATTAAGTTCCTGTTAATGTAAACTGAGCATTTCCTACCGCTATTAGTTTGCAGTGAAAGCATTCAACTGGTGAAACGCTTTGAATGAACAATGCATTTGTCAAGTGGTTGTCTGACAGCAGTCAGTCAACAAAAAAAAAAAACAGGCATTTTCTGTATTTTTTGATCACTTGTGAATACGGCAGAGAGCAGTGATGAGTAGCCACAGTGAGCCATCAGATGAGGAAATGCATGCGACTTCTCCAACTTCTCAGCAAGGTAACCAACTCCCTTGGTTACCTGCTGCTGTGCGGCTAACTGTGAGCGCTGTGTGCTCCATGAAATCATATTGTGGTTTCTCATGGCCAATTATTTTTGATTGATGTCTTTGACTGCCATGAGTTTGTTTGGCTTCACTGTAAACAGATGCACCAGTTGCTCTTCTGTTGTAGCTGCTGAAGGAGTTTATTCGCTGCCCCCACGATTCTGGGACTGCATTCGGTGTTAGCACCGGTATCCAAGGATGTTGCCAGCACTGAAATTAAGTAAATAAGTTTAAGATATGAATTCTATAACAACCTGATTCTGATTCTGGCTTGTTTTTTTTTTTTGGTCAGCCATTCATAGTTTAAAGCAGAAATATAAGAAGAAGAAAAATGAACACGCCTGTTTGGTCTAAATATATCCAGTTGGAGGTTAAGTGTATTCTAAGGTGGAAACAGACAAGGCGGTCCCTGTGGGCACTCGGTCCCAGGCTTTATTTTTATGTCTGGACAGCAGTGCTGACTTTACTGCGCTCTACCTGTCCTATGAATGTGGCAGACTCCCCCTCATCCTTCTGTGATCCCGCCCACACAACAGCGAGCCGACATGGCCGTTGGCAAAGTTAGCTTTTCCGCATCTATAAGAGAATGCACAAACACGCACAAAGAAAAACAGGCAGAGAGAGAAAGGAGAGTGAGGCGGCGTCGGGAAATGAACGACGTGAACCATAACCTGTGAGATTAATAAAGGAGAAAGACAAAGGAAGAAAGACCGAAGACAAAAGAAAGAACTTAAGTGGTTGAACAGATATGCGGGAGAAAAAAGGAGGAAAGGAGAGAACGGAGAGATGAGATGATAGAATACAGTAGAGACAGCTGAGTCACTTGGCTTCTGTCTGAATAATCAGATATTGTTATTCATGTGGAGCAAGCTGCTCCACACTGCCACGGGCCATGTGCAAAAGCTGAATGACTGCAAAGAAAGCGAATGACAAGCTAATGGACTTCTGTGGGAGTGTGAGGAAGCACTCTGAGGGAAGCTATGTGGATATGCACACTGTTTACTTGGTGACATTTGCAACATCACATTATTGGTTTGTTTTTCTTACTTTTTGTTTTAATTTTGCCTGAGGATCAGTGAGCCTGTCCAAATTACAGAGGAGAGACAATGAGAGACAAAAGGGGAGCTATGTGTTTTCTGCTATACTCTACCTGGCTGGGATTATTAACCTGTTTTCAGTGAGATGCGTTGGAGGTTTGAAAAGCAATCTCTCTCAGATTATTCCCATCTCTTGTGTTTACTTCACAGAGAACAATAACTCTATATTACATGACCTGACCAAAGCTGGGGCACACACACACACACGTCACAGACCTACACAGAGATCAACGCACATATACACCCACATCTTCATGCAGATACGGATGAAAGCTCCCACTCTGCTCCACGGAGAATCAGGATATATTTAAGCATATAACTGTACTCTATGCATAAATGCACATGCCCCTATTAGCTTTGGCCTTTCTCTTTTATGTTCATACACCAAGGTGAGCACAAACACATATACCTGCTCACCTCATCAAACCTCATAATGTCCTGACATTTCATCTAAAACCCCCAGGAAGGGCAGAACCCAGAGCTGTGAACTGTGTGTGAAGCCGCACTACCATCTCTCAACCCCCCCCGCCACCACCACCACCACCACCACACACACCTCTGTGGTGTTAGCCTGTGTAATTTACCACTCCAAACACACTGAGCGCAGCATCCTCATGTTTTAACCAAACAACAATGAGACAGTGCTGTAGCCTCCTCTTCAAGTCCCACATTGCGGCAGAGCATCAATTATGAACAAATGCAGGGGTTTGATGTGGTGCTGAACAGCTGGATATGATACGTGCAGAGGAGAGTTGGCAAATTTGTTATTCTTTGTGTAGTGCGAATGAATGGCTTTTCCCCTGTCTCTGAATTTCTCGATTCACCACATGCAGGTAGAGGAAGGCAATGCCAAATATTAGAATTTGCCTCTCTCACGGTATACCACACCTGTCAACACTGGAATCTGAAATAAGGAAAATTTTCCGCTGCTCTACCTTGGGGCCGTCCCACCACCCCCACCCACTGTCCATGTACCCCTTGCATTTAGATAAGGGTGCAGACAGAGAATCACTGCAAGGCAACAAGTTGCTTTAAAGAGCAACACGGATTGGAGTTAACTAGTGACTACAGTTATATGGTCAGAATCAGGTACCTGGTTGAAAGATAAATGCTGTCAGCGTCAATCCATAATATAAAACATAGAAAACACAAAGAATCCCAGGCAAACTTAAAGTGCCTGAATACTCTACCCCAGTCAGCAATGCTGCAAGAAACCAAACCACATACAGTTAATACTGATTTGGTGCATTAATATTAAATGAAATGGTGCAGTATATCTCAAGATACTCACTGCATTCTGTCTTGCTGTTAACTCAAGTTAACTCAATTTTTGATACCATGCACACATCTTAAATGTTTTCTAGCGTGAACGATAAGAGAATATATCTCTAGAAAGTTTAACTTACAGAGCTTTCAGAAAGTATTCGCCTCTCAGGAGTCATTCAGCCCTTGTGTACAGAATCTGTAAACATCAGACCAGCTACTACTGCAACTGCATTTTCTTACTTCTATACAGTCGTCTCAGTGCGCATCTTTTGATCAGCTTGCACAGAAATAACATTTGAAGCATGTTTACCCATTTGGAAATGGTCCCACAAGGAAACAGGTGAGTCGCTCAAAGGGGAAGCTTCTCCACTTCCTGCTTTGCTCTTTGCATACTGCTCAGTTTGGGGGGAGCCGAAAGAGGAGAGTGTCATCCAGTGGCTCAGTGAGAGCACACACCATGTACAGTAAATAAGACAACTCAGCAGGAGGTGCATTTCTCATTAGCAGGAGTTTTGCTTTTCTGCTCTTTTGCTATGCACTCCAGCTAATATGTACCAGACCAGTCTCACCACTGAATTCAGAGAGCCCCAATTAATATCAACCCTCCCTCCAAATCCTGGTAAGACAACAAACAAGCCAACAAATTGCCAAAGTATGTGTAAGTGAGCGTTACTGGGATTAATAATGTTCTTCGGTGTAAGTAAGTAAGTAATGTACTACTGTCTCTGTTCATAGGAAACACTAGTGGTCCCATGTGGCTTGATCTCAGGTGGTAATTATGCTAAATTACATAAAAATGTATTTTCAAATAATAGAGTTGAGTTGGATTAGAAAAACATTTATATTTCCACTTTTAACCTTGAGGGAAAGGTTCATGCGTGGTGTAAGTTTTCAGCTGGCTGATCTTTACATCCTATTATGTCTTGTTGGCTTTTAGACCTGCAGTATTTCAAAGCAATCCTCACTTTGCTGTGGATTTTTTTATTTTTTATTTATTTTTTTTTTTTTTGTTTGCTTCTTGCCTACGGGCATAACATCATTAATACTGAGATCCATTGTGTATCTCCTGAGACCTCTCTCAACTCAGCGAATTGCAGTGAAATGAAGTACAACCTGTCTCTTTGCTGTAATAGTTTTATGTCACCAGCCCCCCGTGGTAACGCCAGGTGCATGAGATATGTGATTTGTTATCATCATTACGTTCAACAAATTACATGTGTTTGGGGAGCAAATGCAGCCATCGGTGAAGGCTGCAAAATTGCGAGAGAGAATTGGCAAATGAGTTCATATAAATTCTGTCACACATGTGAGGCACTTGTCTAATCTATTAAGAAACGCCTGTGTGGCGAAGGGTCGTGCTGACTCAAAGTGGGCTGGTATTAATTTGATATCCGGCTATGGAGGAAGGGTGGGGGAAACTGTTACAGTGTGAGGGCCGTTGAAGCCAATATTTTACTCCTCGCAGAAACCATTATTCTGTTTCATTTGTCACATGAGGCGTGCAGGACAGCCCGGTGATTAATGGGGGCTTTACGTCAGTGTGCACATATCCCCCCCCACCTTACATTCCCGTCTTCACGTCATCCCTCTCATCTCACCCGTTTCTCTATGCTTGTTCTGTTTGACAGAAACAGCAGAGCATTTGGTGAATGATGTGACTTTCCCTCTTTTTGGATGACGCGTACTTTGTGATTGATAGGGATCAGGAGTGGGTGTGAGCGGGCGTCTGTCAGTCACTGTAGATAGACAGATAGACAGATAGATGAGGTCAGAGCTGATATATTGTGAATGATGTACAGATTGGCAAATAAATTATTTGCTATGCACCCTTTTGGACTTCAGTGTAATTTATCAGTGTAATTTGACATTTTGGGAACGCCGTGGTGCCCAAGGTTTGGCAAAATTCAAATGCAATATATTACAGTTGTCAAGTGGATCACAGCTAAAAGTCTGTCCTCCAATTTTATTTTGTAGGATGATAAATATGGTCTGTTTTCCCTCTTTCAAACTCTTCAGCCTTCAACTTTGTTTTTTCTGCCTCTGCTGACCCTGCGACCTCACATCTCCAGGGGGATGAGAGGATGGGTGACAGTAATTAGACCGCCCTCCCCTCTTGAGGTTGGGGTGACATTAGCCTTGGTCTAATTTAACGCGAGCTGATTATATGACACACTGACGCACCTGAAGGGTTTCATTGCCGGATTAAAGTACGTGAGCTGAATTGGTGGGATCTGCCCATGGCCTGGCTCTAATGAAAGCATTGAGTTGCTCTTCTATGGCGAATGCCCGTAAACAGTTTCAGAGATCCAACTCTACTGGCAGTCTTGTCTCTGAAGGAGAGGTTGAAAGACTGAGATTCAGTATGGAGCCTGATGTAGCCAACATAATTTTGAACAAGCTCTCATCCAATCAAATTGCTGTAAAGAATGGTAACATCCTCCATGTGGTTGTTTCTCAGTGATGGGAGTTAAATATGCGTGATGTGTGTTTGGCAGGCTTACTAATGGTCAAGAGGCTGCGCTGTAATCTCCAGTAACTATTGAATTTTGTAATTTGCTGTGCTCTACATGAAAGCCGTCATTAGCTGAATGATGCTTTGTTGCTGATTGCAGGAAGCAGTGCGAGATAACTGTGTTGTAATGCTCCTTTTTATAGACGTAAACACACGGAGCATGTGCACCGTGTGTTCATTAGGTCATTATCATGCAGGATTATCACATCACATAGTCAGAGCCGCACATACAAAGACGCACATTGCGAAGATAATGTTTGAGCACAATGGGAGGCTCATCCCTGTCTCAGCAGCGTGGCCCAGGAAATATTGACTTTATTACTGCACCACTGACGGCTCCACCCACTGATAACCATCAGCTGCATCAGCCGCTGGTCTCAAGCAGGTCTCACTTCATTAACAAGGCCATTATCACTGACGGTGCTTATCAGGATGGGACGGACACTGAGCATGGATGTGTGTGCATGAAGGTCTACAGGGGAAATTATTTTTGCAACTGTCAAGGACTTGATGACGTTCCTCTCAACCGAGGTGTCTAATGTGTGTGTGTGTGTGTGTGTGTGTGTGTGTGTGTGTGTGTGTGTGTGTGTGGTCTTGTCAGGATCTGACATATAGGACGCACCAGCTCATTCAGCACACAGCGCAGCAGGTGTGACACTGCGTGAAAGGATGTGTTAACTGAGACGGAGAGTTTGTCTGTGTCCTGTGATGAGACCCATTTCAGGAAGTTAGAGAAGCGAGCCATCATCATAACGCAGCACCATTGTCCATCTCTGCTGCAATTTGTAGACCCAGTCTGGTAGCCAGCACCAGTGCGTGACTCCGTGCAAGCCAATTATGATTTATCCATGGCTTTTGCCATGTGAAAATGATTCATGGCTCTGCTTTACCCAAACCCATGCAGCGTGCTCGGAGTCTGGCACACTCCCTGTAACTGGCTGCATTCATAAATCATGTTCTGAATAAGTATCGATTTGCTTTTATGGTAGAACGTCACATTGTTTATATGTGACACAATTTAGTTCAGCGTCCTCCCCCGGTGTGCCGTATCACAAACTGTACTGGCAGTGACACAGATTTTTGTGGCCTCACATGTTTGAGTGTGCCTTATTTTAAAATGATCGGAAATGTAAAGGCAGTTGGGTATGTGTACGATGCCACAGCGTGCAACACTTGAAAACGTGCATTAGCATGAAGTGCGTTGTGGCTGGCCAAAATGTTTTTGTGGACGTTAATGATACACTCTGGTATCCCTGTGAGGAAGCTGCTAATTGTTAGACATTTGATCCTCCCTAAGGTCTGTTCTGGGAAACAGAGATGGTAAAAGCTCTTAGAGATCACAGCCATCACAGGGGAGAGCTTTCTCACCACACGTGACCGTCCTCACTCGCCGCTACGACTGTGCGACATGTTCCTCAGTCAAACGCTAAATACACTTTTTGGAAGAGTCACACAGAGGAGAAGAACATAATGGCTTAGAGAGAATGGATTTAGTGCAAAGTTATGTTCGTTATTAATCAATAATCAGTTAGAAAGGCAACAACTGTTTGGCACAAGTTACCAGAACACGACGTTGATCTCTTAAAAGCATTCATTTTTTCCACAAATGCTTTGATTTCCTCCTCCCATCAGGGACAGAGAATGCATTTCATATTGTTTTTATGGGAATATGACTTCAAACTAAACACCAGCCATGCGCTTAATGTTATTTATTACCATATTACTACCTTGAGATGTAGTTCCCTAGTGTTGGCCTATTATGAAAAATAAACCCCAATATTAACAAGATATTCTCCAGATAAGCTGGTTAGTACCTTGTTTTGTCTGTGCTGTAATGTGAAGCTCTGCTGAGCCCTTTGTGTATGAACTCATCTGCGCATTGAGCGATTGTTTCAGCAACACTGGAGAGGTTACATCGTTCCCTTTGGGTGACGCTCTCAGCAGTTTACGGAGAAAAATGACATACTTTTTGCGCGAGCACAAGCTCCTCAGACTCAACAGTTTAGGCAAGGGCGGTGAAGCGTGCTGTCTCCAAGTTCATCATGTCTTTTATGTTTACTGTCAGAGTGCCCTCCTGGAAAAGACAACAGTGACAGTTAATAAGAGGATGGCTGTTGGCATCCAGCCTGCCTGTCACTTTACAGAGGCTTGACGTAACGCAACACCCAACATGTGCATGACAAAAGCACCAAAGGCACTGGTGTATAGTATGTCACTCTGCATTTACACATGTATGCACCGAAACAAACAAGCATACATGCTCCTCTGTGTTCACATGTAGATAACATATACATGGAAATACAGGAACGATTAAAACAGAATGAGTATGGAAATTTAAAGAGCCTTCTGTCACCCCTCTCTGAGATATGACACATCAGTTGGCACTGCATTGCCTTTTCCACCTTCATACAGACAATGGCGCAGCACATCCATAATTCATAACATCGTTACAGATGTACAGAAGGATACTCACTTTGATTCCTCTTTGAACATGTGCATGCGTATGTGTGCGCTTGCGTGTGTGTGTGTGTGTGTGTAAGAGAGACTGGGAGAGTCGGGTCATGATTAACAAGCAGTATGGTCAGAGTTGCTGTACAACCTGTCTGAGTCAGTGCTGCATGTTTACTAAGTGTTTGGCTGGGGTTAATCTAGTTAAAAGGGATTGCACAGCGCAGTGTGTGTTTGTGTATGTGTTGGTCGCGGCAGGGTTTGTTGCATCACTGTTTGGTATAAAATTTCTCAAAGAAATTAGAGGATTGTGGGAAAGTGCTAAATGTGCCTGACAGGGATGAGCATGCAGAAGAGGAACTCCTCGTTTTTAAATGTTGAACATGCACAAAACGGAGCGCCGAACACAAACGTGAGTGTGCTTGATGCAAAACTTTGAAATTGAACTTGAGTGTTGATTGATGAAGCTGAATGCTTTTCATAAGGAAATGTAAGGCTGAAACACTTTTTGTTATTTATTTCAGGATCCTTTTATGAATGACAAGTCACCTGTGAAGAGTGTAATTAGGTGCTTTGGCTCTTTTTAACGTACAATAAAGGAACCTCTCCGGTTTACCAGCAGCAGCTCCATCCATTAAAGGTCTGTGTCTCCTTCCTTCATTGGAACAACACCTCGGATGAGACCGTCTCCAATTATAGAAGCCGCCGAAGAGCCCTGAGCTCAGGTGTCCCCTGAACATCACTGGTGGCAGCTATGCTTTGTCGGTACGCGGCAATCCACTTCTTGGCACCGACTTTGATATCCTACCACTTCTTCTAGATTTGCAGAATGCTTCAGCTAAGTGAGCTTAAAGTGTCAGTGGTGTTGTGACATTCTGGCACCTAATAAACCTTCTCTTATGACAAGTGAAGTATGACCTGTGAACTAAGAACTATAACCAGCAAACAAGTGCGACCTCTGCAACGACCTCTGTTTCAGACACAACACGACACTCGCTTTTCAGTTCCAAATAAGTTTCATGAAGCTTTTCTGTTTTCTGGGGTTTTTTTTTTTTTTTGGGGGGGGGGGCTGTTATAAAAAGTAAATTACATGTGGCAGGTGAGATGATTTCATAAACCAGAAATACAGTGACAAGATTGATAGTGCTTGTAGGCAGATTTGTTACATTTGGACTGAGCTTGGCTAGCTTGTTTCCAGTCTTTATGCTAAGCTAAGCTAAGTAGCTTCATAGTAGCCATACAGACATGACAGTGACAGTTTAGGCTTTTATATTTCTGTTTTTGTTTGTTACATATTAAAACAGATATATGAACAGTGTTAGAAATGAAGAGTGTGAAATATACAGCATCAGCAAAGATAGAGAAACAATCATCCTGTGTTCCAGAGGCAGAGCTGATTTGTGCGAGAGCAAAAACATAAGAGTGAGAGAAGAGTTATTACGACCTTTATGAGTGCAAGAACAAAAAAATGCTTGTTTGCTCTTGAACTTTGGGCTTTTTTCTTCCTGTCAGCCCGTCTCTCTCCTCCTCTTCCCATGCCTTGGAGCTCATCCTACACAACCCTAATCTTGTGTTCCGATGGGGATTAGCCCGAAATTCTGTCTGTTCTTAAACCCTGGCATCACCGTCTTGCCTCAGCAGGCAGCACCACGCACATTATGTCTGAAGATTAAGATGTGGCCTCTATGCCTTGTTCTCACAGCCCTCTAAGCCCGAAACCCAATTCAATTAAAGAACAATTGCAACCCTAATTGCATTCTAATTGCCATTGCATCTCTGGCTTGTTGGCACAGTCACTAAGATTCTTGGCGTGTTTTCCGGAAAGCTGCCCACCCGCATAACAAAGAGGGATTGTACCGGAAGTTTTGAGTGGATGGAGAAAGACCCGCTCGGATTGAATTACTTTGCCATTACTGACCACTTAACAGTGGAGACTTTGGCTTTTCCCCCACACAGTAGCATCTGGGTTATGAAAGTCAAGATGATAGGCACTCTATTTCATCCACTTTCCGGAGACAGAGGTTGGAGACAGAAAACTAAGAAACACACATCAAGCTGCCAAAGTCTACTGGTGAGACTTGAAATGCTCTAATGTAACATTAAAGTTAGAACGGCAGGAAACACTGCATAGGAAAGTATCGAGGTTTGATTCCTATTCTAACTTAATAGCCCTGGAAGGAGGTTATTAGGAAGCATCGGAGATGTGGCTTGTGGTTGATTGATGGTTAAGGGATAGTGGTGGGCTTCATTATGTAGCATCTGTCAGTCAATTCAACCTTAATGTCTTGGTTATAATACAAATCAGGGAAATGCCGAGAGCAGGAGCAAGCTGACGACTCACACGGCGGTCTTGGTTTTCATGTTAACCACATTACCACTAATGGCAAAAACTTCTTCTGCTCCGACGACCACTGTCTTGTGCTAAGGAGGACAGTGTAATTTACTCTGTCAAGACCAAGTATAATACCCCTTTCACTGAGTTAGTGCTTTTTCATCAGCGGGAATGATCTGCAGAGAAAAGTGTCTTTATTTGGCAGATGACAGGCTGTCATCTTCTCCTGGATTAGTGCTCTTTCGGCTGAGATGACATCGCCTCGCAGGTCAAATCCTTGTGAAGAATTGAGGCCAATTGACAGATAACAAAGGCGTTCACTGGTGTCTGCTGATAAGGCTAGTTACCATGGTGACAGAAGGTAATGGCCACTGAGTTCTGCCATTGTTGCAGTGATGGGGATCATGATAAGATGAAACCAGTCAATGCGTTATGTTGTTAAAGGTACAAGGTACTCCATGAAAAAATGACTGTTTTGACGTTTTAAAGATGCAACCCAGGAGCTGGTGATTGGAGGGTCAGGAACGTGGAAGTGTTAAGGAGAGCTGGACAAAGATAGCCCCCGTTCATTCATATGAAAGCTGCATACGCTGAAAAAGCCTCTGTGGGGTTCCTCACGCTTCCTTGCAGAGACTCATGCACATTGGAGTCCCTCTCAAGCCGAGCCAATAGAGAACTTCCTGTGGGCTCCTCGTGCACATGAATGGGATGAAATCGTATAATCATACAGCTTTTCTAGATGTGACTGTATTGAAGCGATTAAACATTACAGTCATTTCAGGAGGATTGTGATGCTCAGAACAATTTATGGACCGTTTTACAGATGCTCCTTTTCCAATGATTGTGTTGAAAAAGGCTTTTTGAGACAGTTTGTGTCACGTGGTGAATGTGAAAGTTCTAGTGGCCAAAAAAAGAAATATCCATCAAAATTCCCCCCAAATCTAAAAAGTTGTGGCACTCATCACAGTTTGTGGCAGTAGCACGTAATGTTCCAACAAATGCACTGAAGAAGAAGAGTGCTGTTAGCACATGTGGTTGTAAACGACATGGGATTCAAAATGCATTAAAAACTGGCTTTGCAAATGTTGTTTATGAGTTACAAAGTGCATTCAACATGTTTGTTAGACCTCAAGGATGCACCAAATGTCTGTCTCCTTTCCATTTATTTAGAGCTGTTTTGCTCTCATTATCAAAGCAAATAAAAGCAAGGTTTTTTTTTTGGTTTTTTTTTTTGCCCATTTCTCGGTTTCATGAACTGAGCCTCCTGCTTTTGCTCTGAAGTGATTTATTCATTAATTAGCTGCAGCGGGGCACTTTAGAGGCAGAGCTTGTTAGCTGCTGTGCAAGAATATCATCTATTCTGAGTGCGCCGGCGCTGCTGACCCTTCGCTTGCTGCGCGGATGCTTGTTTGCTCCTCGCTTGGTGTAACACATTGTTCTACTCGGTCGGGTCAGCTTGGAGACACACTTGTTGTATTGGTTATATAAGTGCTGTTTTTGGAGAATGAATATTTGATTGGGGCCCTTAATGCAGAGTGAGCGTTCAGATGAGGAGGCGGTCAGTAGGCGGAGAGCAGCGAGCTGCATCTCTGTCCAGGGCCTGGCAGTGTGCCAACACAGAGGAGAGCTTTTACTGTACCCACTCTTCTACTCTTCTATCCACTCGCCAATGTTCTTTCCTACTTTTCTATTCCGCTCCTCTCCTTCATTTCTTGGCCCATCATCTTTCTTTGCACTTTAGCTGTCAGTCTCCACTTTTCTTTGCCTTAGATTTCTCTTTATTGCTGATTTGCGTCTTCGTTACCTGCTCTCAAACACCGGCGTAGTCAACACAAAGTCAGGGGGCATTTGAGTGTTTTCCAAAACATTGACACAACTCCTCGCCTGGAGAAGGTGTGAAATCTAGACGGTGGGTTGTGGGATATGTGTATGGGTGTGACTGCACATAGCTGAGTGCTCATGTTTGTGTATGTACATGACTCCTTGGGGTAGTTCAGTCACATGCAGGCCTACAACTGGTGATCCCACTTAAGATTTTCTGTGAGTAAGATGAAGCCTCATTGCAATAATACAGGAAATAATATAACATAACAAGTTGCACAACTGATATCTGAAATCAATCATTGCTGATAATAATGAAGAGTAGTAGTGAAGGGAAATCCCTGTAGGTTATAGCCTCCTCTGAGAAAATAGCAGGCTGACAAAGGCAAACACTCTCCTGTAATTATCTTTTGATGCTGTTCAAATCCTGCACAAATAATAGAGGCGTGAACCATGCAGAGAAGGAAAATAAGCCTCAGGGCCACATTTACAGTATTCGTAGAATATTAAAGACTTTCTTTTTTCATAGATTAATGCTGAACCTGCATCGCCATGGCCATAATTGCGAAAACATTAGCAGATTAGGCAGCTGAGTGTACAATTTTGCTAATCGATTAATGGTTGAAGTCACTTATCCAGCAAAAATGTGCAACATTTTCCGGTTTCAGCCTCTCAGATGGGATGATTTACTGCTTTTCTCTGTTTTATGTCAATGTGAATTTAATATCTTTGTGGTTTTGACTGTTGAAGACGCCATTTTAGGCTCTTTAAAGTAGTCTGTTGGCGATAAAGAAATCATTATCGGCCCAAGACTAATAAAACAAAGTTGTTCATTCAATTTTGTAATTGCGAGAGTCTAAACTATTCATTTAAGATATTTAATTTTAGAGTTTGGAGTTTAGTTGGATTTAATTAAGTTTGCAGGGGAAGACAAATATTAAAAATTTGAGTCAAGCTGAAATGAATAGTGTCGAGGAGATTTAAGTGCAGCATCCATAGGTCGGCGCCCATAGGTCCCAGCATGCACTGGGGTAACTGACTCATTTCTCATTTTATAAGCGTTCCTGCATTTTTACTGGTGTTATTGTGTTTGCTACCATTTCCTCATTTCCATTGTAATACAGTTAGACTGAGGCTGGTTTAACCGTGAATGATGTTGTGTGCGTGGTTGGTGGGAATGTGGAGTGACTCAGCTTGAAGAGCAGTTGGTGGAAAAACCCCTGGTGCTTCCTAATGTCCTGCAGGTCTGAGCTTGCAAGGCACAAATATGTGAAAATATAATATAGCACTGCACTCTGTATAAGTGGTTACATATAAAAGCGGAAATTATTACAGCATTTATAAGTAGTTTGTTGTGCTCCGATAAAATGCTTTGCCTTGACTGAAAAATTCGGCTTCAGTGAAATAAACGGAATTATGTTAAAATATTTATTGTGAATCATTAGCTTGTTTTGTTTAAGTTTGGCCCAGGGTAGGTTTCTCCGGTGTACCTGGTTATATACTAAATTAATAAGGATGGCTCACAGGAAGCTTCCCAAGTAATTTCTTATTTTCAACTATGGCTTAGCAAAAACCAGAACGCCTGAGTGTAAACAGCATGGGTGTTTTACCAAAAAGCATGAGCCAGACAGGTGAGGTCACAGCCGAGCCTGGTCAGATAGACTGGTCGCTGTCTGTTATTTCACCTCTAACCTTCCACTGTGGATGCGGCGTGGACGGCCACAGTGTCATGCATCTCTCTCCCTTTCCAGCCAGATTCTCCTTGTTTATCTGTTTTTTGGGGTTTTTTTTTTTTTTTTTGAGGTTAAGCCTTAGAGGAAGGGGTGCAGCTGTGTGCTGGTGCTTTTTCAGCTCTCCTCTCTCCATTTTCTCTCCTGACTCCAACGCCTTTCCCATGGGGGAGGTCGTAGAGAGAGGCGGTTTGGCTCACCAGTCTGATGCCTCCCTAATTGTCTCTCCCATGTGGGTGAGTGTGGGTAAGCGAATGATAGGGAAGTGGGGGGGGGGGGGGGGGGGTAAGGTGGGGACAGAGGGATACAAGGGTCAGCTGCCTCACAAAGGCACAGGCTAATGATAGCAGCACGGGTGCGCAAGGAGATGTAGCTGTGTGCCCACCTACTCTGCTCAGACTGGGACAAAGTGGATCCAAAGACACCTGCCACGGTCACACGGACCTTCACTGAGCATCCCTCTGAGCCGACAGCGGCAGCTCGTCTGGAGAGTCAGCGCAACAATGGATAAACATGCTTGGAGAGGAAGGATGTAGGAAAATGGACAGATGTTGAAAGGTCAACAGCATCGACGCTTACATGGATTTACGGTTTTCACGGCACATAAGCTGACAATAAGTGTTGCTGTTATCTTTAATAATCAGTATTTAGTGCAAAAGCATTACCATCAGCCGTCAACTAAGTCTCTCATGAGACCTCAATCAGTTTTCTCACAGTCCAGATTTGTTAAAGACAGCTAAAAAAAAACTCTGGTGTGCTTTATTTCCCCTGAGTTATGTGATACTTTATTTGAATATTCTTTTGACATTCAGTTGGGTTTGTGGTGTGAGTTCCCAGTGGGTAAAATGTGCTCCACTTGTGCTGTGGCATTTAGCCGTGTTGCCATGGTCGTGTACCGTATTTACCGACTGCGGCCACAGTGAGTTCTTGACAGCTGCGTATTTGTGTGTGTGCGTGCGGCCGAGCCCAGGGTCGAGCCTGCGTGTGCTCAACACTGAACCGCTCACGAACAATTTGAGATGTGTGAAATCAAGGTCTAAGACGACTAGAAATGCCATCGGTAAACGAGGCTCGCCTCTGGCCTTTACACTCTGTGCCCTGAACTGTCCCCAGTGCGGCCACCTCCTGCATAAATAAGACATAAAGATACAGAGTCAAATTGCTTTCTGATATCGTAATTAGAAGTGATTGATTCTCTGCGACATTGTTATTAATTTTGTTGTGAAGGGATCATTATGCAAATTGAAAGGACTGCATTTCATTAAAATTAACTGTCAGCATGAGAGGAGAGACTCATTAACTGGAACTGCAAAGGTTCTTGTGAATGATTTTTCTGTAGCCGTTGCTCCAAAATCGAGTTATTCTTAGCTTTGGTAGCTCCAGGCAACTGTTGCCATGCATACATATCCGTAGATACGCTTGGTGGCGCAGGCTTTTTTCTTTTTTCTTTTTTTTTCTTTTTCCAGCAGTGGGGAGGCTCAGTGTTAAGGAGGGCAAAAAGAAGGTGATTGGTGAAATGAACCCAGGGGACCATTGATTTCCGAAGAGTGGAAGATATAGCAGTTTGTTTCCACAGTCGGTTATGGAACCATGAAATGTCCATTGTTTAACAGTAATGCTTGGATTGTCGCTGGGCCGATGGAGACCATCCTTGGCCGTGTGCAAAGGCATGAAATAAAGCTGGAAATAAAAATATAAGGCATGGCAAAAATCTTTGAGAGTGGGGTGTACGAGCAGCGTGATGGTGTACAAGCAAGTACCTGTGCTTGTGTTTACGCTCATCTGTATGCATGTGTGCGTGTGTGTGTGTGTGTGTGTGTGTGTGTGTGTGTGTGCGCACGTCAAGCAGCTGGCTTAGTCGTTCCTCCTGGCCTGGTGTGGGCAGATGTTGGTGGAAAGCTTCCCGGAAAAGAAAGCTCTCTCATGTAAACATTTCAACAATACCTTAAGCTTCTTATAGACTTATATGTCATAGCTGTGTTTGACCTGCATGGCTTTCATTTACTTTTATTCATCTGCTATGCAAAAACTCTTTCATCTCAGTGGTTTTCACATTTCAGTGATGGAGGGAAAGGCAGCTACAGTAATTGCAGTTTGAAGAGGAAGCTTTTGATGGAGAGGATGTAAGGGATGCAGTGCGTAATAAGGTCCTCGGTACATTTATGCCTTCTTTAATAGAATGTGGTTAGATGACTTAGTTTGCATCCTTTTTCGATCTGAACTTGAAGTCTTAGCAGAACATGTCATGAATCTGATACCAATGTTAATCTCTTGCACTTCATTTAAATTCTTTTCTTTAGATTGTGGCCAGTTCAGGGTTAACATTTAGTTCCTGACAGCTTGTTGGACCACCAGAACAGCCTTGCGATTATATGATGGCTCTTCAGTAACTCCTCAGCTGACCACTTGTGCTCTTACAAGTGCAAATCGACGTCGGACTCATTGACACCCGACAGCACGACGCTTACACAATACCTCGCTATGCAACGAAGCTGAAGTGTGCTTGAACTGCAGTCTTGAAAATAAAGGGCAGGAAGATTATTTCTCCTCTTTTTTCATCATCCCTCTCTTCTCTCGCTCAGTTTCAATGGCGACTCACCCTCTTGAAACTATAATACTATGATGGCTGTTAGAGAGACGGTGTAGAGGGGAGTTTCCAGTGTAAGCCTCAGTAAGCCAGTGGAAAGACATTTGGATTAGGTTTTGGGTGCTTTTTTGGTTGGTTGCTCCCCCTCAATAACTAGAGTGGACTTGATGGATGGAAGCTGTGTTGGCCAAACTCTCCACTGTTCGATGGCCAGTGATCACAAATGAAAAGGGGAGGGGAGGGAAGCACGTGTGTTCGCCTTGGCTGCAAAGGTTAGGACAACAGATTGAATTTCCTCAGCTTTGCTTCATCTATACATGGATTTATCCCAAGCAAGCCTTAAGCTGGCATTCTTACCTCATTAATTCTGGTCTGGAAGTCTGTGTGTGTGTGTGTGTGTGTGTCTGTGTGTGTGTGTGTGTGTGTGTGTGTGTGTGTGTGTGTGTGTGTGTGTGTGTGTGTGAACGTATATGTGTGCTTGCTGACAACATGATGTTCTCATTCCTTCTTCACTTCAAAGCACGGGAGCGGCGTTTGATAGACGGTGGCAGTGTGGGAAGCACATGGAAGTTGTCTCTGCCAACTTTTAAGCTCATTGATTGACTCCCAATCAATTCAATTATTTATCTTTCAATTTCATGGAGAGTGAGCCAAGAGAAGGATGCTGTCTGCGCTAGGAAGTCGGGAGGAGGAAGAGGCGTAATTTCCTTTTCTGATGCCTTACTGTTTATGCACTGCACCACTGAAAAGTGCTGAAAAGATAAGGCAGACTTGTGTTGCGACATTACTTTCAAATTAAAAAAGCACTGGAGTTAATGCTCTGCTGTCGAAATCTCTGTTTTTACTTCATTTCTGTATGCAGAAAAGTGAAGCTAATCAAAGTCTCATGGAATGCCGCGTGGAAGTACAGCGAGCACAAAGCTGCAGTGACAGTAGATGCATTTGAGTCCTAATTTAATCACATACATGAGAGGCTGTAATGCAACTGCATAAAAACTGCATTATGGCAGAGGAAATGTGCTGGGTGTCACAGCAGATTATGGTTTGTTTATGAGGTTTTCATGGGTTGGCCATTTTACAGTTTATTGGACAAAGAGGCTGAAAGATGATACATCTTCTCTATTGCCTAAAACAAAGAGTCAAATGCGGGCCGTCATCTGAACCGGTGGAAAACAACTCATGCCAATGGAATCACAGCAAGTTCACAGGGGCGACATAAATCTGCATTTTACTTTGACTTCAATATTTGTGAACTTGACCTCTGAATTTGAACCTCACCAGCTGCAAGCCATCTTCACTCTGCTGACCATTAAGGGGAAGGAGAGCTGCAGAGGCCAAAAATGGAGGAGGCTATTGTTTCTTATTAGCAGTGTCTCTTCATTCTCTTTTATCTAACCCTCCTCTGTTGGAGTATAAACTGAAACAAAAGAGGCGTTGTTTGCAGCTAGTCGTGAAGCAGAAATTGGTGACACAAATACATCTTTTGAGTAAACTTTGTGCTCGTATTGTTCCATTCGAAACAGAGCTAACAAGCCTGCTAACTGACGGTGTGCAGTTTGCAAACCTGCATTAGAAAGTTTGTTGAGCTTATTTCCCTCGTCAATAAGTCCTCATTGAATGAAATTGTGTGCATCCTTCCAAACAAAACACCAAACATTCTGCCTTCCTCTTTACTTCTACGCTGTTCTTGCTTCACCCACAGACACCCGACAGCTCAACATCCTAATCTGTCTCCCATTTCCATATTGCTGACTGTCTCTTCTTAATCACTACCCTGCAGTCATGTCCCTGACAATGTGACCCGCGTTGACCTCCTAACTTGTCATGTACTCTTTGGCCTGAGGGTTGATTTCACCTCTGAATTACTCCGCTGCCATATGTCGTCCTGCAGTCTCCCTATCTGTCTGTACCTGTCGCTGGCTGGGCTCCCACAGGCAGTGACAACATCTTTGTGATTATGCTTTAGAGTAAACATGAATGGCCCACACACACACACACACACACACACGTTTGTCCACAGGATAATGTCAGAGAGCTTCAACTTTCAGTGTGTTGGTGAAGACATATAGGCAGTCTTTTTCTTTGCATTTAACTATCACACCTTTCAAGGAATGCCACTACTTTCACTTCAAAGTTACGCTTTGAACTCAAATTTGTTTTCTGCATTAAGAACTAATGTTAATCATGTTTTTTGAGATTCGAGCGGGTTTTGACAAGCTTATCGTCATAAAACAAGACAGTTTTATGCAGCATTTTATGCAAATCAAGCTGGCATGAAGAGTCATAGCTGTGTCTACTCATTCTATTTATATAGCTGGTTGGGTGTGTAATATTTATAACCTATCACTTGTGATTTAAAACGAAACAACCCTGTGCCAAATGGAGAGATACAATGTTATGTAAAGCATAAAGACCTCTCAGCGTGAACATTAAGACCACTTTGTTTTGCCGCGTGGTGCCTTATGAGTTAAATGCTATTCCAGATATACGCAGCTGATAAAAGTCTTCTCTGGGGAGTAACTAACAGCGATGCTACAAATCTGTATTTATGACTGTTATCTATGATGTTATGATCGTCTGCTGCTGGGGTTTGAGGGTTGAGTTGTGTTTGTCTGTCTGTCCATCTGCTCCGATACTGACAAAAACCTGGAAGGATGATGTGTCTTGGCAATGTGCTCTGATATTTAAAGCAGCATTAAGCTATATTTCTGAATCAACACTGAGTCAAATGACTCCCTGTAAAAATCAACAAACCAAGTCAATGCCAGTTCCCATAAAGCTCGAGGCAGCCACTCCCCGGCAGAGGCTCACATGAACCCGCTGAATGCTACCCAAGCCAATGCAGTGTGAGGGTGAAAGAATACTACACTTAAATGATCCTTTTTGAAGAATGTACTAATTACATTTTGTGCTATTTTAGTTGCCTTCAAGTATACTTAAGAGTATTTAAGTAGTCTGTGAGTAATACTTGAGCGTGTTTATAATTGCTAAATTGGCACAACCTTTACAACCTTCAAGAGCACTGATGTACACCAGTGACAATCATGACTCATGAGCAGTCAAAACACACTTGCAGTACAGTTGTATTATATCACCAATGTGCTGGAAATATACTTCAAATGAAGTGAAATTGAAGTACACTTTAATTAAGCATGCTAATAGTGTATTGCACAGGACTTGAAAATGACTAAACTTTTCATAAGTACACTTAATTACTATTAGAAGTATTTGTAATTTAGCCCACTTTTTAAAAGTACTTTGAAATACTACTTGAAGTCTTGCAGAATTAGTATATTCATTTAAGTCGAACTTGAGATGTTGAAGTTGCAGTTTTTTACATGTTTTGTCATGTTTGTCATGATTTTTATTATTTTTGCCTTTTATTATTTTTTAATTGCCAAACTTGACTTATCATGTACTGTCGTATCACCTGTTTTATGTAAATATCCTGCGGTGTTTGGGTGCCTGCGTTATTAGCCAGGGAAAGCGTATCGGTAACCAATAAGGCTCAAATTTTCTAAAATCTGTTACTATTAAATCACTTTTAGCGGGAGTGGTGCAAGTCATATGTTTGCATGCTTTCAGGATACTCCAGCATGTTGCATGTTATGGCTCCTCAGCTGTTTTTATCTTTTCCATCTCTCAACATTAGACTGTACAGCAAAGGACAAAGCACTAAAGCAAGATCTGTGGGAGATAAAGCCCCAAGGGGCAACCCAACAAATGGATCTCTCCATTTGGCCAAAAAAAAACCTCAAACTAGAGTTGACTACTCCATACTGGTCAGAGTATGTGAAGAAAGAGCATCCAGCTGTAGAACCTAATACAGTAGATTACCTCATACTCACACATACCCTGTCAGCAGCATGATACAGGAAAAGGCAGTAGAAAGTTGACCATATAAAGAAATAGGGCTGTCATAGCTCCAATTCCAGATACTTGGTCATCCTTAGAGGCTGCAATGATCGACTATAGCCCCCAGTTCATGCGGTACGATGGATTATACTGCTCTGCTATGAACACCTTCTCCATCCTCCTGCAGTGAGGGCTGCAGGAAACCGTAACCATGGTCACCTCATTAAAGGAGTAGAGGTAAAAAAAAAAAAAAAAAAGGAAAATCATAGCAGTAGAGACAGCCTCATAACTCTACAAAACACCACTCACACATCCTCACATGTCTACACCTACACACTCACAAGCACGCTGCAGGTTCACAAATGACTGCCACAGAATTAACTGTGAGTTATTTTGAGTAAGTAGTTACAGGTGATGTCAGTCCCGTTGCAAGACTTCAGGTCAGGGATTTTTCTGCTGGTAATTAAATGCCTTTGAACAAATACACACATGGCGGGTGGAGTTTTGACGTCATTAGGAATGAGCTTGCTGAGGTCGGGGCACTGCTATTTTAGGGAGCATTTCAAAAGAAACGCTCGTTCCTGGGAAACACTTTGGATTTTTTTCTCCAATAGTATCATCTCTCCTGGACCAAAATGTGGAAAATTCAATACATCCACTTTGTCATTGCCCCTGGAATAGCTGTGGCAATATCGATCATGGTATTCTTCCGTTTTTGGCAAGGGGTTCCGGCCACTCACTGTGGAGGACAGAGCACTCAAAAAGTATTCCCCCAAAATACACCATCCTTCAGCTTTCAGCCACTTAACCGGACTGGCTAAAAGAAACCTGCAGCCACATAATGATATCACTCCATTTTGGAGGGGGTTTGATATCACATGTGGATGCAAATCTTATAATCTGAGTGTGTGCTGATTGGGTTGATGCAGCAATTTGGACTGAATGTCCACGTTTATCATCTGAGAGCTTCAAATGTAAATGGCTGCATCTACAGAGTGAGATCACAGGTCACTGGTGTATGTTATAGCAAAGCTGTAAAAGCCTTTAGGAAGCCAACATTTTATGAGCCAGCTTCACAGTTGCTCTACAGCTGATAAATAATTGAATGGGTTTGGAAAATCGAGATGGATGAAAGTTGAAGGAATGTCTATATTCCCCACCACTGTTAGATTAGATGAAAGTTTAATTAACCCCTCCAGGGAAATTAGGAAATGGAAAACTGGTAACGTTATAGCAAAACTTGCAGGGGGAAAAAAATCCTGTTGAATAGGAAATTAAGTGGTAAAAGCCTTCCATGTAAAGTGTTGCAGTATATTCAAACCATGTTCCAAATATATAGCAGCTAGGTCTTCAGCACCAAAAGTGACACAGTATTCTGTGCAAATATAGTTATTCTGTGTAGCATATTGTCACTGCCCAGTAAAACCATGTATCTACCTCTTATGGTGTGTGAATTTCAGATACAGCATGATTGCATACAATGGAAAGATGGATGCAATTAGACGTCAGTCCTCCTGGGACAGTGTGAGTGGAGGCAAAGAAGCCTTGATGTTTGGGAGATTCGAAGTTTCCACTTGTCTCGGAGGTCATGGTAACTTTGCTGCATACATATGATGTGATAATCACAGAAGGAATAAGCAAAAGCAAACCAACTTTGAATTTAGCCGAGGTCAAATGTCAAGTTGCATTATCCTTGATGTCTCTGGGATTCAGTGCCAAAGTAGAACAGTTTCATATGTTGGCTGGAGACAAAATGATGCAAAAACAAAAGTTTCTCTCAGACACAGCACACACAGAATAGCACAGAGTCGCACAGTGCAATCTAAAAAATCACCCAAACCTCCCATTGGCAGCACAGGTATTTTATCATTGTAGTCCCCTGACAGAAGGTTGTCTCCTGATGACCCCTCAGATCTATCATTTCCCAAGGATTATAAAGTGGTGTAGATCTAACCCCCTGTCAGAGCATAGGTCAAGGAGAGACATACACTTCTCCTCCCCATATTTCCTTTAATCTGGAAAGGGGCTCTGTCACTCACTCGAGATGCACGGATGAATGACACTTGCATGATTGTGTTTTTCTGTCTTCTCTGGCGTCTGTTATTTATTTGTAAATGTGATTTTGAATGAAAGTTTGCTGGTTGAATAAATAGAAACATCTTGTTCCACACTGACTCTGTACCTCGCAGTGAGAGAGAGGAACAAGATTGCTCTGCAGTGGTGATAATTTCAAAATGTATACATAATTATGCATAAGCCATATGGTCATTTGAAAGTACAAGGGAGGAAGGCGCAAAGCGAAAATGTTCAGAGCCCTCCTGCAGTAGCTGGCTAATGATGCTACTTTATGCTGTTTGTTGTACAACGATGTTATATGGACAAGCTGTTCAGCCCAGTCTGTGCGTGATGTGAGAACAGGCACGGTGCTGTGCTGGGATGATGCTGAATGTTCAAACTCCCCCCCCCCCCCCCCCCACTTCCAGTCTTTATGCCAAGCTAAGATAAGCTAATTGTCTCCTGGCTGCGGCGTCACATTTAGCATGCAGACATGTTCTGTATGCTTAATTAAATGAACGTAAATGAAAGAATCAAAGCGTTTGTTTGTGCATTGTTGTAGGTGGGTTTTGTTTTCTCTGCAGGCATTTCTGCAATTTTCTGTCTCCGGTTATGCATATGGGGCTTAAGGGGGGAAAAAAAAACGTTTTATTTTCAGTTTTCAGTATTTCAAAAGTGGTGATATGAGAAAATTATACCCCTGCAGTTTGTTGTTGAATATGCATGATATTGCCGTAAAAATTAAGTGATCGGAACATTCAGTTCAAATTCCTAATAGGTATGCAAAACTAGAAAATGTCCCCAGAAGACATACAGAATTTGCAGTTTCGTAGTAGGTTCTCATTATTATGCAAACCTGCTCAATGGTTTTTCAAGTTCGGCTCATAAAAGTGCTTTTGACATACGTGTACATGCACACGTAAGCTGCATACACAGAGAAATCCTGGAACACACTCTTTATCGCTCCACCCATGCGATTAATTGTAACAGGCTGGACCATGAGGTAGTAAAGTGAAGGTCACCTTGTGTTTGGCCCCAGCTGATAAGCTGTAATGTTGTCTTTTATGTGATGCCATGCTCTCCAAGGACCCTCTGCAGCTTACAGCAGCTGATCAATACACTAAATCAGACAGTCTCATTATGGCACCCATGGGCATGTGTGTGTGAGTCTGTGCATGTGTGCCAAGCAGGATTTCATTTTGAGCAGGATGTAGTTTATTGTGTTTGCATATGAGCATTTTGCATAATATTAGTCGAGGGTTGTGCGTTTTATGCGTGTGTTATTGCACATGCATGCTGATTTGTCACTTCGGTAATGCAATTATTTGCTCCTTCATTAAGCTTCAAAGAACATGAAATTAAGGGCAGTGTAAGGTTGCCAAACTGAATTTGTCTCAGTTGACATTTCAAGACATTCACTGTTGTTAATACGGTATAAAATAAGGATTTTCAGGCAAAATGTCATTTTAATAAGTCATAGCATTTGCAATCTACAGTTCATCAGCAAATTTTAGTCTGAGCCGTCTAATGTTGAATGAATGACAATCACTTGACTCAGAAACAGTAGCGAGCAACTTGACCTTTTCCTGTGGAAAGCGGAAAGTTTGTCTGTGTGTATGTGGCCATGTGTGAGTGCATGCACGCAGGTTTACTTACATTTGCGCCGGCATGTGTGTGTGTGTGCGTGTGTGTGTTTGTGTGTGTGTGTGTGTGTGTGTGTGTGTGTGTGTGTGTGCGTGGATGTACAGAACCACGTGTGAGCTGGAGGAATAGAGTTCAGCCAAGTGCCCAGAGCCTGTAATAGCTACCTTGAAGGCTCACCTTCAAAACTCCAGATTACAAGTTGTACCTACCTCTCCTATGATTTCCTCCGTTCTCTTTATTCCCTTGTTCCCCCGTTTTTCCATCTGCCTTTGCTGTAATTCATGCATGTCCTCGAAACCCATCACCTCGCCTGTCTGGGAATATCACAGCAATGAAAGCAGGAAATGCTCCGAAGAATTGCGTCCTTCAGTCTCACTGGACGTTGTGTATGTGTGAGATGCCAGTCTTGAGAGCCGTATAGATAAAAATAGCGTCACTGTTTTGTGACCCCAATCTGGCTGTCTCAAAATCAGTAATGCTATCGTATAAAACCTTATTAGCACATTGGCAAAGTGAAAAACTAGCATTTCATTGCACTTTGGGGACATAAGGATTGATCATAAGTTTATGTCCCTGATGACTGATATTTTTTATTTAGCTCATTGTGTCCTCATCTCACACACCCAGACACACTACAGGCCTGTAATTTCTCCTGCCAGCTTGTTTTTATCTCCTCTATAAATGATAAACATAATTCTCCACTCCCAGCACGAGGCAGAGGAGGACTTCCAAATCTGCAGCGGGATATGTTGCTATAAACAATCCTGTGATGGTATTTTTGGGTTTCTTCATCTCATTCTGAGCAGTGATCCGCGTAGCCGGAGGAGGTGGAGAGGGCCGTATGAGAAAAGGTCGGGCGATTATGAGCGGGAGTGGGGGGTGGGGGGATGGGGGGGGAGAGAAAGGAGGAGAAAAGTCTTGGAGTCAGCCAAGCTAAATGAAAAGAAATCCAAATCTTTCAATTAATCTGCTTAGCTCCCCTGTGGGCAGATGTTAGGAGAGACTGCAGCAGGGCACAGGTCAGAGAAATAAATAGGCAAGAGGAATAAAGAGTGGAAAAAAAAAAAGAAATCAGAACTTCATCGCTGCCCCTGAGTTGTCACAGACCTCTACATAATCTTCTCTGCCCTTCCAGCCACCTTGTCTAAATCTTTGCTTCTGTTTCGTTCTTTTCTATCCACACCAACCATCTGGGTTCGGGGGGTACAAATAACTTACTGGTGAAGCCAGTAATGCTCAGTCTGTCTGTGCCCTAGAAAATGACTCATCCATGACTGCTTACAGTCTGTTGACCACGGAGACAATGTGGATCATGAGACTTACCAAATAATCATGGAGTAAAACAGAATGTGCCATAGAACTGCACCATAAATCAATAAAAGATCAGTATATTATCGTTCCTCTGCTTTAAGTAAGGCAGTAAGGCAGCCCCAGCTGCTACAGCCAACAACATGAAGCTAATGCATGAGAACAGCAAGCAGATGAAGAGGGAGAGACAGCGCCCGATGCAGGATGTGACCCACGACCAGCTCATCATGGTTTATAATGATGCAGCAGCGTGATGATACAGACGTTTCATAGGAGGAGGAGACGAGCGTATGTACCGCAGATCTATCGGTCTGTCACTTCTAACGGAGACTTCAGTCTGCAGTGCTGCTCATAGACTTCACTGACAAACTACAGAACTGTTGAGTAACTTTAGGCTTCGTGATCAAAGAAAGTTTTTGTATCACGTCACCGCTCCTGTCCATGTTTTTACGCTCCCTCTCGCTTGTACGTGGGAGCTCCCTCTCCATGCATCACACTTTTTATCATCACTTTTTATCAGTTGATGGTTTTGTTTCTGCTTCAAGACTTTTAAGTCACTGTTAATGTCAAACCAAACATTTCCAGCTCCTGCAGCTTCGCACTGAAAGCATTTGACTGCCGAAAAATGAGTTAACTTTTATTATGAAGTAGTCACAGGAAATGCAACGTGTTTGTCGGTGAGACGCTGATTCAAAAATGTGTCTGCGAAACAAGACAATGGTAACTTTCAGCATTTTCTTGAGAGCGGATCACTGTGAAATATTGCAGGCAGTAATGGAAGAAGAAGCAGCAGCCTCTATGAGCTGTTAGATGAAGAGATGCAGACGACACTGCACACCTTCAACTTCTCAGTGATGTAACCAGCTCCTTTCAGTGTGACCTGCTGCGCACAGACACGTCGCTTACAGCATAACGTCAGGGCCGCTCGCAGAATAAGAAAAAAATCCTATTATTGCCTGACTTCTTTATCAAAATAACAAGTTTGTTTTTTTGCTGCACTCAGAATTCTGGGACTTAAATCTTAAGAACTTTATCTTTGAAGTTTAAAAAAGAACTGGAAAAAGTTGTGGTGCATGGGTACGGCTAAAACAATGGGTGTGGAATTTGCGCTTAAAACTGTGGGTTTGACTGCTGCGTCCCGAACTGCAGGGACTCTCTGGCTCTGCAGAGCGATGATATTGAGAAAGCTGCAAACAGCAATACCAGAAGCCAATCACTCAGCCTGTTCTGAGGCACATTTTGAACGGGCACTGCACTACTTCTTCGTAATGGGACATTACAGCCATGTCTCACTCGAAGATAATGCTGTGGTTTGCTTTGTGGTAAGATACAAAGGTCATATAATTGAACAACAATGAAAGACAGTGGGTGAAGACCAAGAGTGCAGCCTAAGGGATAAGTTAAAGTTGAACCATTGAATTTTACAGTACCTGCCATCAACTAAAAGGAAAGCAACCTTACCCTTCTTTCTCCTTCGCAGTTACCCAGAGATACTGAGGCACACTCGGCCTTCCAATTAACCGCGTAGCCCAGACAAGGAAGCAAAGTCCGTTTCCCCACCTAGCAGAGATCACCTCAGACTTTAATCAAGGAGAGGGAACTCAAATTCTACAAGTAATGATTAATACCAGATGATTAGCCACACTGCATGCCAAAGTGGCAAACTCCCATCCTCATTAGTTTCCAATAGGCAGCGTAATTTAACAACGTGGAGTGGTCTCATATATTTTTAGGAACCTCCTTCTTCTCAGGCAGGGGGTCTGCCGGTAATCTATGGCTCAATTTGTGTTCCTGAGGAATAGAGATTGTTCAGCCGAGCTTTAATCAGCACTGACACGCTCTCCACTATCTGATAAACGGGCTAACTTTGTTTCAGGTGGACAGCGCTGACAGCAACATCAGATAGGGAGGAGGGAGGAGGGCAGGAGGGAGGAGTGGGTGGGATGAAGGGAGGCAGAAAGAATAGACAATCAAGCCTCATATTCAGTGAGCATATGGACTGTTACGGCATTGAGGGATTGCATGAATACCTTGTTCTGTACTTTAATGGGGCTTGTGAATTATAGCAATTGAGTTATTTCAATAAAATGAGTTTTGTTTTAAAGAATCGCTCTGCACATCGCAGCTGATATTTCCATTTGTGAATTACGCTCATCTCGCAAATAACAAGGTGAATTGAGCTGCACAAACACTATTGCTTTTGCTCAATCGAGCACACAGGAGCTTATACCTCAGTCTACAGCGAAGGATTTCAGTCTTTTTTTTTCATAAGCAATAAATTTGTGATAGGTGTATGAAATGGCTTTTCCCAAGGCATATATCTGCTGAGAGCTCTCCATGTATGGATTATCTCTTCCTGAATACGCTGGAGTAATACCCCCTTTGATAACGGGCCTCTGCGAGTCGGCCTGGGTGTGACATTGGTATCGCTTCTGCCAGAAATATTCGTAGATCTATTTTCATGGCGCGCAAACTATACGGAGGGCGTGAAAAGAGTGTCTTGAGTAGAAAGAGCTTATAGCTCTAAAGAGAGATAGATTAAGCCTGTATTTTCCTCCTCATCGTGATTGATTTGGCTATTACATCTTATAGGAAATAAAATTGTGTTTTTCGGCCCCAGACTGTGGAAAATACGCCTGGTGGGGTTTCCATTAACATTGCCTGATTTCAGGCAGTCTGTGGGGATCGTTATATGGATTAGAGAAAATCTCATTGTGTGTAAATCTTTTCATCGAGGCTCTCCTTTCTGCATCACAGTGTAATCTTAAATCATATGTATACTTATCCCATGGCATCGTTATTATTTTCTAGACTCATTCGCTTTTTATGCGAAATCTCTGTGAGGTATCCAGTACATCACGCTAGAGTGTTGTTCAGTTGTGCCACATCCAAATGAAACTAATTTCATCACTGATTCAATTTTGGCTACATCAGCACTGCATGCCTGTTACGACAAGACCTCTGTAACCTATTGTGACTTGCAGAGCTGCTGCAGATTTAGCGTCTCATTGTGTGAGAAAGCAGTCATTTCTCCAAAAAGACGAAGAGTCTACAGCTACAGTAGCAGCTCTGTGAGGCTATTAGGGATGGATTAGGATTTTTGAATAGTTATTGAATTATACAAATTGAATAGTTAAAGCAAAGATCGACTTAAAAAGGAAGAATGGTCAAATAGTTTGGATCGGGTTATAATTTGGAACCAAATTTCAGTTCTCAGTCCTGCATGTCGCTCCCTCAAATTCCAGCTCCCCAGCCTACTTATCTCTCAGCCAGCAGTAGCTACATCTGGTCCCTCTGCTCTGTGTGTAGCCATGTTATGCTTGCTAGCACCACAGCTTGCAGCCTTATTAGCACCAACAAATTTGTTCTTGACACTAATTACAGCTTCACAGTAAGCGGTGCAGTGGGCTAGACAAATGAAAGGCAGCAATCTCCCCATCACCATGGCCTTTTTGTAAGCACGAGCAGTGACAGGTGTGGGGGAAGAGGGAGGAAAACAATGGATCCTCTTCTTGCTGCCGGGTTAAAGGTGGCCTCTTCAAAGGAAGGAGAAGGAGGAGTAAAGGATGGCAGGGGAAGAGGAGTGAGGTCATCCGGAGGGAATTTCTTTTTGTCTTTATTGAGGGCTGAAGGAAGTCAAGAGGAGGTTCCCTGAGCCTTCGTGCTCCATGCATCACAGGAGAGGCGATATGTCCATGTCAGGATCTGTCCACCTCCTGCTTCAGCCGTGCTGCTGTCGGTTCCTCCTTTCAGTTTATGTTTTCCACCCAACAGGCTTAGCAGGCTATAACCAACAGCAACAGGAGCTCGCAGTCTCAGGATGTTTTTCATTGCTGCTGTGTGAGAACAGTCTGCGTTTCCTGTTCAAGGTTTCAGTCTGTATAGGTGTATCCCCATGTGAAATGAGAGTTCTCTCAGTTCATCCCGGGGAGCAGCAATGGCCTGTGACTATGCAAGTGTCTAAAAATGGAACAGTTCCCCTGATGTCAAGTTACTCTCAACCCTCCAAACATCCACTGTGAAGGCTTACGGTGGCAAAATGTTGGCATCGGTAATGGGCTCACTCACAGGACTTACTACTTTAGAAGAGTCGGGATGCAACTGATGATGAGGAAGGTGTGTAGGCGGCCCCACCAACGCTGCTGCAGATCAGTGGAGAGAGCAGCAGGCTGGAGGAGCTGCAGTGGAAACACACACATGCACAAATACAGATCCTAACTTGTGCTCCTACACTAAGCTCTGAAGAGACAAACACTGAGAGAGGGAGAGATGATTGCGTGCGTGTGAAAATGTGTGTGTGCTGGGGAGTGTAGATCATAAAGTAGATATCAGGCATTGTGCTTGTTTCTGGACAGGGATCATAAGCCAGGCAACAGGATGCCTGGAGCATACTTTAAGCAGCTGGGAGGACAGTGGCTCGTTCAGCACGCTTGGACTGGCCTCTTATTTACAGCTGAGGGTGGTTTAATGTCACACAAGGGTTGTTATGGTTGGTTTGAGCTGACTTTGTTGTATTTTAGATGCCAAATGGGCTGGATCTGTCACAGAGGCGCCAAGCACCAGCTGGAGTTGCAGAAAGTTTAAGCAATCCCTGGAAAGTATTTTAAAGTCAGTTTATTATACATTTCTGTGAGCGACAACATCTGGCACATCTGAATAGTGCTGATACCGTAAATGCCAACCTTCAGGCAGGCTGAGCAGGGTAAAACAAACACTAGATATTATTTGGAAAAGCTTTTTATCTGAGGTCCAGTGGATGTACACACTGTACTTGAAACTTGGCTTGACTGACAGCGATACGCTGAAGCACCAAATATGGCGTGGATGCAGCACAGACTCTTGGGGAGATTCCGTGGTCCTCCCACATGTACTCCCATCCGCAGCATTTTGTGGCAACGTGTGACTCCCCATTCCTACTGACCAACGCACACACACACACACACACACACACTTGTGTACGTGAGTGCACGCACATGTGCAAGCGGCGCGCAGCCCAGAAAAGCGTCCAGTCTATCAAGCTTGCTGCAGATCTCTTATTAGCAGGTATTTGGTCATGGAAGCTGTACTCCCCGGAATTGACTAAGGAAATTAATTTAAAATGAGAGACTGAGGAAATTTGCTTAAAAATTAGGGGCTATTTTTGTCTGTGTGTGTGCATGTAGCTCATTAGTCATGAAAGAGGGATATTTATACTCATTTCCTCAGACAGTCATCCACGTATTCTCTCCTCTCCTCATCTCTCCTCTGATTCACTCTCTTGACGCTCTACTTTCTGGATTTCTTCCCCTCCCCCCCCTCCTCTTGTTCACAGAAGCATTCAAGAGTTAGAGATGGCGTACTCTCTCTAAGGCCTGTCATCATACTTCATTCACAAATCTGTGCACTATCACTCATAAACACACATACACACTGGAAGAAGAAATGAAATAATTAAAGGACATGCACATGCTCACGTTGCAGTGGTCAGTCCTTCCAGCATCCACCTGATCCACCCTCCACAGCCTCGCTTTGGCACCCATGAAAAGTCTTTGAACAATTACACTCCTGTAAATAGCCTACCTGCCCGAAGTGCTGACCCAGAATAGGCAGCTCCGAATAAAGATAAAGCCAGTCCAGGGTATTTGTAACATTTCCTTACAGGCGGATCAGCAT
This sequence comes from Chaetodon auriga, assembly GCF_051107435.1. Lineage (NCBI taxonomy): Eukaryota > Metazoa > Chordata > Actinopteri > Chaetodontiformes > Chaetodontidae > Chaetodon > Chaetodon auriga. The sequence continues at coordinate 10,544,999 of NC_135094.1, forward strand.
TATCTGTCTGTGTGTCCATTAAGGCCAAAGTAATGGCACACCTGGGATAGACAGAGGGAACGTTGCATCAAATTAATAATTGAGCGAGATTGATTATTGAGGAAGAAATGCTTCTCCAATCGCTCTCATTGTATTCTATTTTAATTAGTCCTTTGTCTCTGATAATCAGTGTCAGATCCTCTAAAGGTGCTAGGGGGTTAGGGTTCAAGATCATTATAAAGAAGAAGGAAAGGAGCAATTTCCCTAATTAGAACAAATATAGCAGAAGAAAGGAATGTTTCAGCATATTTATGGTGTTTTGTGTGTGTGTCTGTGCATGCTTGCGTACTTATTTGTAGGCATTCCAGTGCCTCGAATGCTGCAGCCCCCTTCACCCCAAAGGCATCCACATGTTCCGTGTTCTCTGGCTTCTCTCATTTCCCAGCGTTGCCTCACACATCATCACACAGACATGAGAGAATAAAATATTGCTTGTTTATCCAGCAGCCTACAGTGAAGCCACATGCTCCGGCGCAATGCAGCATATGAGTGGTGCCACTTCCTACCATCAATACGTGCCTTATTCGTATTAATAAACTTGGCTGTGGCACCCACAGTCATTAGGGGGTATGCCTGTCAAGGGGGATTACTCCTGATCCTCCTACAGATGGCTGCAGCCACTTGTCTCTCATTCCTTGTCCTGAACAGAGTCGACAGAGAGAACAAAGACCGGCTTCACAAGGAGCTGATGCCAGTCGGTCAGTCACAAGTGATGATGTGTTAGTCGAATGCTAGACCTTGTTGTTTGGAGTAGGACTGAAATGAGGAGATGAGCTGAGAGGAAAGGTGGGAGGAGAAGAGGCCAATGGGGACAGACGCAACACTTACTATTAAGAGGGGGACACATGACACCCAAAGCATAACTGTAATAAGCAGATTATTGTAATGCTTTGGGCATTACGACTGAGCGGACCAAGTTGGATGCAGTCTGTGGCAGTTGGTGTTTACTGTCAGGAGGTAAAATCATACACGGTGTGGTGTTTAAGGACTCCAGCTGCTCCCCGCGGTTCTCAGTGAAATTGCAGCAAAACGGCGAATCAGTTTACTGCTTAGTACAATTCCAAATTTTAGAGAACCACCTGAAACCTGAAGTTCACCTCACTGTTATAAAGTCACTTTGTAGAGTTTGCAGACCTTGCTCCCCACAGATTCCACACCTCACAATTTATATCCAGTGCTGATGTAAGACGCGGTGTCCCCTTTATGTGGCTCAGTAAAAAAGACTTTCAGAACCAATTTTCATGACCATAGCCTAACCATAATTGAGTGTTTAAGTTGCCTACCCATATCCACACTGTCATGATAGCTACATCTTTCACTAACCTTGACCATACCTCAGTTATATACCAAGTGTAGATATTGTTTGTCCACCAGCTCGTCCAAATTCAGCGTTTTTCTTCTGTAACAGCAGGTCTACCCAGGAGGAGTAATGGTCAGCATTGAAAAATCTCTGTGTGTGTGTGTGTGTGTGTGTGTGTGTGTGTGTGTGTGTGTGTGTGTGTGTGTGTGTGTGTGTGTGTGTGTGTTTCGTGCATGTGGGGTCTCATGTCTTTGTGGGTTTCGGTAATCCGTTCCCAGCTGGCATCAAGACAGGCAGACTTCCACGGTGGAGGGAGAGAATGAGAAGAGACTTCGGGTGGGTGAATCAAGGAGAAGAAGTGCATTTGTGGGTGTAGCAGGAGAGCTGAATGAGAGAGAGAAAGGCAGGGGTAGTTCGAAGGGAATACAGTGAAGGAATGCAATTTAATCTGGGTGCCAAGGTTAAAGCCACTGCTGTGCATGTGGCAACTGTTCTTAGACCCCTAGTGACATCAGAGTGTGGTCTGCTTTCCCCAGGCCTATTTTAGCTACGTACGCTGGCAGCCATGGGATCCACTGTTCCTGTTTGTCAAGCAGGAACTACTGATGCCAGCGATGACATCATCACTCAGATGCACAGGAAAGCTTTTAAACCAAAGACATGCACACACACACACACACACGCACACATATAGGCATTCAGAGTCCCTACAGGAATATCATCTGTACATGCTACAAGTGTAGTCGATGTTATTTGTGTTACAGTGGCGTCATGTCACAGTCCAGCCAGCGTTTCTTGTTCACCAGAGGAAAAGACTGTGTAGACGCAGACTGAGAGAAACAAAGAAATTATCTGTTTGCTTTGCAAGAAAAGTCATCATGAAGAAGGATTAAACTGAGCTTTGTGGAGCGAAAAGAAATCTGACTCATTGTTGCAGTAATCCCTGTGGTACACCTGAGCTTTCATACCGCTGTCCTAAATCCATTATTACAAACACACACACCTCGCAGTTTATGCCATCGCATTTCCCTACCAACCAGTCCCCAATTAATTCTGATGAAAATTTCAGATGAGCTTTTCAGAGTAAAAGCCACGCGCTTGGAGGGCTTGTGACTGGACTTAATGAATAAGAATCAATATTTGACATTGATTGTGGGATTTTCTGAGAGTATGGTGTGCCTCAATGGGCTGTTCTAGTGGCATAAATTTTGTATTTGAACTGGAGCGTGACGCTGAACAGTGAGAGGAGGTCAATGCAGGAGGCTTCTCATGCTGCTCATTAGCACTGGTTGCTAATGGGCCAGTCGCTAAGAGCCCAGTGACTGAAGGTTTCTGGCTGTCATTCACGCGCATACCCGAGCACAATGGCACAAATACATACTTGTGCTATTCCCTCGCAATAATGGTGATCCTGTTGCTATATCAGCACTACCTGAGCATGCTTTATTGGAAGATAAGATAAACCTTTATTGATTCCCAGCAGGAAAATCCAGTTGTTGCAGGAGCACAGTGTCAGAAACAGGCACAGATACTGTCAGTGTAGCAAGTAAAAGAAATAAATAACAGAGGTATATAAAACCGGAATTACAAAAAAAATATAAGAGGATTTGTACAATAAGAGCATCAGATCCTGTCGCAAATATCATGTAACAATATTTAATATCGCATAATGACTGAAGTAATTTGAGAGTGGTTTTGCCTTGCCATTTCTCATAATAAAATGTGAATGTATTCAACCTTGTAAGCCAGGGGCAGAGGTTTACACTCATTATATTGTACATTATTCAGTTTTTGTCTGTGTGTGTGTCTGCGGGAGAGAGCCTGCTGTTTCCTAAGACTTGCCCCAAGCGTATCAATCGTGTTAAGCTAAGTGTTGTTGAGAGTGGTTATGTGTGTTTGCTCAGCGAAGAATCACTTTGTGAGGTGTTAGCGCGACGTGCATCACTGGCAGGGTGAGACAGAGGGGACTTATTCTGTTGTATCCTGGCTTAAATTATGAAGATGGAGAGCTCCCCTGCTGTGGGGGGGGGGGGGGGGGGGGGGGTAATTATAATACACTGTTTACCTGCCGTTACACAGCTGAGGCAACGTAGCGGAAAAAAGAATGGGAGTCAGTGACACCAGAAGAGACACGGCCAATTATTTTGACCTTGAGTTTCTCCGGCTAAGGCAGCTAAAGCAGCATCACAGTGTGAAGTGTTGTACAGCTTGCTCAAGATTTGCAGAGCTCGGGCAAATAAGTGAAAAATAAAAGTTCAAAAAGCAGGCCAATTACTGTAAGCCTGAAAGTTTGGAAACTCTTACTAACAATTCTCAACTTTTTCACATGCTCAGTAAGAACTGAAACCACAGCGATAAATTATACATACCAGAGTTCACTAAACTTAACCATTAAACTTTTCATGGGAGCACAAAGATTTCTGCCTCTCAGAAGAATGACTAACCCTGTTTCCACTGCACTCTCGCCTCTTTCAGTACAACATAATACGGTGAATATATTTATTTTCGAAATGTGCCCAGTAGCTCTTACACCACAAACAAACTAAGTGTACAAAGACGTCACAGGTTTGTGGCAACAATGCTTAAAACAGAGCTTCACCTGCTGTGTACAGCATTTTGACTTCTTGCCATTGGAAATAACACAGTTAATATCATAGTTAATTAAGACTGAACTAAAGTCTGAAATTAAGTGTGAAAAACATTTTATATATCTGAAATAAAAATAAACAGTAGACTGTAGAAAGAAAAATTAAAATTACTGACACAACTGTGATATAAAATACAATTTAAAAAAAAAAAAACAGGAAATGTGGGCAGCTTTAGTCTTTCTCAGTTTGGTCAAATTTGTCAACACAACAAGCATGAGGAGGAATTGCCCTTGACAAATAGCCCCTATATAATTATTTAAAATAATAATATTAATAATAATTTAATGCTAAAACTGAAGTCTGGATATTAACTGAAACTAAACTGAACCAAAGTAAAGTAGAAACCAAAACTGATGAGGAAAAAAACAAAAAACTCTAGTTTGAGTTGGACAGTTTTCAAAGATGGCCACAGATTTAACAGGGAAGATTAGGTCACAGGAGGTATTTTACAGCCTTTATGCAAATCAAAGCAGAAATGCCCCTGGCTCCTTCTTAATCAAGATATAATTTACCTCTGATCCCACATTAGCCTCTTTTATAGTGTCATCTCTCTGTGGCACACTGGAATTATTAGGCTTTTAAAAATGTGATATTTTTTTACAAGGTTGCAGTGTTTGCTTTTTATGTAATAAGAATGATTGATAGACTTTGAAAACGCTGGCAGTGCAGTGTTACAACAACAAAGTATATTATTGTCTGAAGAAGAACAAAGACAACAAAAAGCTGAATATATAACATAAATAAAAGTCTATACTAGTGAAGTGTTGGGAACAATACAAACAGTGAATGGATGTATGGACATGGATGGATGATTTTGTACATTATACGCATCTATACGTATCAATATGTATTATGTACAGCGTTCAGAATATACATCGACAATGACAGTGCACATGTACATGTTGAAAATGTGCATTTTAAATGGTAAAAATGCAGTCTATATCAAAGTAAGTGGATGTTTAGGGTTATTGGCACTGTCTGGCTGATTTAAGTGCTCATCAGAGTGATGGCCTGTGGGAAGAAACTGTTCTTGAATGTCCTCTGTAACCCTGATGATCTGAAAGTAGCAGACACCTTGGCCTGACATACTTCAAAGCCATTTGGGGTGAGTACCAGGGCCGTACTGATTCCTGATTGCATTAGGTTCTTAGGAGCTGGCTGGCAGCATTATAAGCTTGAGTAGAGCTCATGTTCTTCTCATTTTCTCTCCATCGGCAAGCAGCAGCGTTGCTTATTTTCTGTCTGCCTCTGTCAGGTGTGACCCTCAGTCACTGACACAACAGCAAAACTAAGGTCACTCCTAATTTAATATCATCTTTGTCAAAGCTGCTGATCCACTTCACAGTCAGCTAACGTAGCACCGGAGTTCCTTCAGTAATAGGATTACACATCCCAGAATGTCAGTGTGTAAAGGTTTAATTGTTTGTTCGCTCTTTATTGGATTTTAGTATGAGCTCAATATGCCACCCATGCTCCTACTGTGTCATCCCAGCAGCATGAGCACTGATTATCGTTTACTTTCTGTTTCTTTCTTATGTAAATGAGTATTTCTGTCTGATTTGTATTGTACGCGGTGTTGCAGTGACAAAGAAATGTTTAACTGTAGTCAGACTGCAACTAAATATTGTTTTCACTATTCATTCTACGTGTGGGTGTGTGGGTGTGTGTGCGTGCGCGCGCCTGTGTGAATTGCAGTTTGGATTATTTAAAGGAAATCTCTGGTGGGGGTGGGGAAATCCCAATCTGGCCTTCTCAAGGACAGGCAATCTATCACTAATACCCATAGATGCTTATCATTTTACCAGAGATTATCTGAGAGGCTGAAATTGTAGAACGTTTGACATTTTTGCTTGAAAAATGCCGATTATCCACATTGCTGTTGATTTTCTGTCAATCCGCCAGTTGATAAATTGGCTTTCAGAATGTCAGCAGCATGCACTTGGTTTGTAGAGCGTCAGGGCATTTCATCTTGATTTATCATTGTATTGGTGACACACAGGAGATATCGCTAGTAGTAATACTGTCTGTACTTCCTTCATCGAGAGGTCAGGGTTCACGGTCAGCCACAGAGCTGGATGGGATTTGGTGTCTTGCGCACTCAGATGCTTGCCAACATGTGGAATTAAAAAGAGTCTTCTGCATGAAGGGCAGCATCGCTTCTCACTAAACCACGTCATTGCCCCCACATGTGAATTTTTCATGTGTTCTGATTCACAAGCAAATCAGCCCCGAGGCGCAATGACTATATTATTATCAGGAAATGCTCGGCTGTAATTTTTGTCTCTCGCTGCGCCTGCTCGTGTACGTTCAACCCACCAATTCTCTCATCTCCCACCGTCAGCCCCCACACTGGGCTGTAATAACTATGCAGCGGCACACTTAACCCATGTTGCGCAAAGAAAACATCTTGAGTGTGGAGACTCCTCCGTCCGTGAGGTGGTGCGGCACCGGAGGCTCTCCTTTCACTCCTCCTCTGCCTCCTGCAGTTTTGGGTGTCTGCGGGGACATTTCATATCATTCAATGTGAGGATGATTCAGAGTAATTGTAATAGGATTTCAAGTCTATCTTTAGTGAGGATATAAACAGGGTTGTAAGCAGTTACTCACTCTTTCCCATCACAAAAGAGGTAATAATCAAACACAAATAATCTGATTGCAAACTTAGCTTTTCATTTTCAGCTGCTCTCCCCCCCCCCCCCCCCGCGTCCCCCCCACCTGCATGGAAACACTCTTGGTGTTTGTGGAAATGTTGTGGGGGCTTATCGTCTTATACACACAGATTTGTTAATCCTATACCTGCTCCGACACAGCTGCGCTGATTACCTGATTTGACTGGGCCATAAGCCGTAAGGCCACACTGACTCACATCACACTCCAGTGTTTGCCAATACAAGCGATGGACACAGACACAGAAACCTGAAACAGGAAATTCAAAATGAAACAGACGCGGATCACTACATCAAAGTCAAGCATGTTATGGGGAACTGTGAAAGGTGTGATTCTGCTTACAGTCAGACAGCTGTCTACAATATGTTCATTTTAATTTATTCTTTTTTTATGATATTTGGTTTTCAGCCATACTAGCATCATGGCTCCGGGGATGGCAGCGCTGGTTGTTCCGCCACTTTGCTCCAGGCTGAAATATCTCAACAACTGTCAGAAGGCATGCCATTAAATTTGGCACAGGCGTTCATGATTCGCAGAGGATGAAGCCTGCTGATTTTGGTGAAGCCCTGACTTTTTCTCTAGCGCCACCACGAGGTTGACATTTGTGGTTTTGGCTGAAATATCTTGACAGTCATTGGATGGGTCGCCATGAAATGTGGCTCAGATGTTCCATCTCAGAATGAATCGTCAAAACTTATAATAATTCCTTCTTTTCTCGTGCCATCGTCAGGTCAGATTCTTCATTTGGCCAATTCTTGTGATGCAGTGATACTGGTAGGTTTTTAAGGTAGTGGGTAGGACCCACAGGTGGACATTTGACTGAGTCCAGGGAAATGCTTAACTTGTGTCTACTGATGCCTACTGTAGAGCTGAGCTCGTTACCATCATTGCCACATTTTATTGTTTTGCTGGTGAAAGTTAATTGAGTTCATGTGGTGTGTGATATCAAATAGAATAAACACAACAATCAGTTCAGACATCATTAACTGTCTTCCATCCTACGTTCAAGGGCATCCAATTATCATTAGTATTATTATTATTAGGCTTGTGTACCTGTGATATCTCGAGATAAATTGAATAGATCCACAAACATAAAAGACTGAGGAATAAACAGTTGAAGTGCTTATAGCGGACACACTTCTCTTATGTGGTAATACCCATACAGTTAACGTTAAGGTGAGCTGTTCCTGCCCCCAGCTTTGATAACACCTGTCCTACAAAGGGCTTTGATCAGTCACAGTTTAGCTCCACTGTGAACCTAACATGACAACCTGTCATGTTAGGGCCTCTCAATAACTGAGACGACTGCTGCGAGTATGTTTTATGACTTTTATTGAACAGCACTCGATAGCATTTAGCAGAAGGCGAACTTAACCAACTCTCTGGGGCCTTGTTGCAGTGGGAGTAGCGATGATTGAGACTATCAACACAGATGTCATCTGCACAAGACAGATGTGCAGATGGCAGAAAATGGTGACCAGTGAATTTTATTTTATTTATTTATTTATTTATTTTGACAGCGGTTGTACTTTGTGTTTAGTGCTAATTAGCATATGTTAGCATGCTAAAACACTAAGCTAAGATGGTGAACCTGGTAAATATTACCTGGTGAACATCAGCATGTTAGCATTGCCATTAGAGTATGCTCATAGTTCAAAGCACCACTGTGCCTCACAAAGCTGCTAACGTGGCTACAAACTCCTAGTCCTTTAACATATTTGCTAATTCATTTTATCATGCGACTTTGGAATAACATCTGTAAAATTCGCAGACACATTCCTACACTTTCATCCTCTCCCACACCACTGCGCTGACGCTTACATACAGTCATCTGTGAGTGTGTGTGTCTTTGTGTGAGCATGTGTGCAAGTGTGTCCTCATTTGGATTAATTAAAGGAAATCTCCCGTGAAGAGTGGGGGCGTCCCAATCTGGCCTTCTCAAGGACAGGCAACCTATCAATAATACCCTAGCCTCCACCCCAACCTACACACAATACAGCCACCCACTCAGATGTACACACACACACACACACACACACACACACACACACACCTCATTCTAACGCCATGGAAACAGTCACCCAGTGCCGCTCCCAAGCCTGGTGATCATCACTCTCATTTGCTGTGGAACAAAGGCTGTGAAATTCTGGCCGTTATTACAGCTCCCTTATCAGCGCTCCCTGCTTGCCTCTGCCGTGAAGCAGCACTCAGCTCAATTGCTCAGTCATTCATATGGCTTTTTTTTTCCCAAAGTCCCATTTCTATTGTGGACTGTCGGCTGTTCTTTTGTTGCCGACGACCACTGAGTATGATCCAGCGTGAGTCATTACTGAAGTAAACATCATGGCACATTGCGAGGGAGAGAGCAGCATGTGTTCTTCTGCGGAAGGGGTTGCCCCAGCGAAGAGAATTGCTGAAATCGCTCAGCTGATCCACGGCTTTATTAAAACTGTAGTGTGTGTTTGTGCATGTATCTGAGCACAGAAGTGGGTTTTATCGAGCTTCGGTGGTAAAATAAGATATTCAAATCCTTGATGGGCACAAAATCCCTTTAAGTGATACAGTGTGTTTTTTTTGTTTTTTTTTTTCCTGTGATGACGGCTGCCTTTCACACGTGAGAATCCATTCACAAGTGTCTATGGTTACGGAGACAAGCGTCAATATGTTGTTGACACCATGGTCGCTAAGCCTCTCTCTTTCCCCATGAGCAGACGGCAATGTCAAGGTGTTGTTTGGTAATTGGGATGAGGAGGACCAAAGGGAAATGAGTATTAAAATAAGACTCATGTAGAGGCTCTGAAATCTCAATCCACATGCACTTTTATGTTTTTTGTATTTCTTGATTTGCTTTCCTCTTCGGCTTCCTCTTTGTTTGTTGGTCTGTTGTTTGACTGTTCTACTCATTTACTTATTCACTGACTTGGCTGCTCTTGTGCCCATCTTGTATCTCCTCTGTGTCACTCATGAATATATTCATGCAAACATCATCAGGGTGAATCTCATTAGAAACCATGTTGTCAGTTTGGTGTGTTTCTCTTGATAAACAGGGTTTGGTTCATTTTCACCCCAGTCTCCCAGAAGAAGGACAGAAAAAGACATAAAAAAAAAAAAATCAGCAAATGCAAGAAAAGTATGAGGGTGTGTGCGTATGTGTGCAATTTTGTCATATTTGTGTGAGTTGTTTTTAAGGTAGAGAATGATGGAGGCACAAGTCTGACTTGGAAGTGAAGCTGAATAACAATCAGCTAAGCTGCGATAGAGTTTTGCACCACTAGCACATAACTTGAAGGATACTTTGTGAGAGGCACAATTGAGATTGACACAATGTGCACATCTGAAACCAACAGTCAAACAGTCCACGTTTTGCAGCGATGGTGTCGGAGGTGATGGTGGATGCTGGTGTCACGGGGAATATAAATGAAGGGGAGTGCCATGCAGGGTTCAGGGTTGAGCTTTATTCTTCCTGCTTGATTAGGATTAGCTGAGTCCTCGGTGACCACTAGTCTTTCTGCAATCCCAAATGAGAGACAGAGAAGGAGAGAGAGAGAGAGAGAGAGAGAGAGAGTCTGTTTTCTCTGCTTGAAGGATAGAGGAAATAGCCAAGGGATTATCTCAACCCCTCCTTAACGTATCAAAACTCAGGAGCTGGAGTTTTCTCTCCACCTCCAACTGACCTCCTTGCAAAAAAAAAAGGGCGAAAAGTCACAAAAAGACATTTTGACTTGTTGAATTGGGCTTCAGAGGGAAGAGGGGCTCCCTCTTGTGGGTGCAGGCACTGTTTGTCCAACCTTCAGCCCAACAGTGACCCCTCTAATTTATCCGAGGTCAGAAAACCAGTGGAGCACTCCCAAGCGCCGGGGTTCAGTTCACTCTGCAACATCCTAAGCTTGTAAGCCATTTTAAACAAAAGCTCCCCCTCAACTTCAAATGTTATCTCACATTGTTGGGATTCATGATGGCACTCAATGAGGCTGACAGGTTTTGGCTTTGAATTCCAGTGTAACCTCTCTTTACCCTGAGATCTGTCTCCGTCATCCCGCTGCTCACTGGGGCTTCTGCAGATCACTCAGCTGAATGGCAAAGGCTCTGCATCACAGAGAGAGAAAAAACAATGTTTAAGTCACAAAGCTGCTTGGCTTGCGCGAGTAGTGCTGGGAGACATCTCCATGGTTACAGAGTTTGACTCAGACAGCAAGGTGACGCGTAGTCATTGAGGATAACAGATAGAGGTACGAGAGGAGAGGGGAGGAGGAGGAGGAGGAAGAGGAGGAGAGAGAGAGAGGCGGGGGGATTCTCTTTTTCATGTGAGGGTGTAGTGCCGAGAGCTATAGGAGCCTGCAGAGTGCAGCTGAATGTGACAGTGTGTGTTTTAGTGTGACAGTGTGTGTTTGGGAAAGAGAGAAAAAAGGATTGTGGGAGAGCAAGAGGCAGGTTGGGGGGGGGGGGGGGGGGGCATGTGCATATGTGTGTAGGAGGTGTAGAGGAGCGTTTCTCCTGTGAGGTTTTCCCAGTCTTATCTGTGAAGGAAAACGCCCAGGAGAGGTGACGGGAGAGTAATTCTAATTCTAAGTAAATTTCTGGAAAGCACCGCACACAAACACACGCACGCACACACACACACACACACACACACACACACACACACACACACACACTTAGACGCCATTTAAGCACTTACCACCCCAACTTCCCATCCTCCTTCAGCCTCCAAGCTGGATGATGTTATCAGCAGACTCTGGAGGAGAGGGGAGCAGGGAGCTTGTAAAAGATCCCTCCCGTGTCGTTATCTGCATACGTACAGGCAGGCGCTGGAGCAACCCCGACGAGTTATTTGCAGTAGCCAGAGCATCATGAATATTAACTGTTACCGGGTCTGGGCTGCATGTTTGTTTCTCCTACCATCCTTTGGTCTGTGGCTCGAGGAAGTGTTGATTACGGGGGCCCTGGCCGAGTGATTAAAACAGCAATCGCTACTCAGGCGCAGGGGCTAGCACACTTAGCGGTAATTACACTTAGCCCTGTTGACTGCTCTCTCCGGTGCTCTTTCTCTGTCACACATGAAGGCACACACCCCAGCGGGAACATAAAGCTGCTCAGCTGAAAATTACTTTAAACATAAGAAAGTTATCTATTGCAATTAGGTTGTTGTCCTTTGATATTATGTCTTTTGTGCCACTGTAAAAGATGCCCCTTTTGCAGAGGCAGATGTAACGAGCCTGTGTTTAGATGTATAATTTGCTCATATGCTATATGCCCTCATGTGCATGTACATGTGCATCAGTGTGTGTGAGTGCTGTAGAGGGTACTGGCTGTATCTCTGGTGTGCCTGCTGTTCTGTTCTCTCGGGGAGGGGGGATGTCAGAGGCATATAGGTTAATAATGCTGTCACGGCATGAAGGCCGAAGGCTTGTTCTCTCCAGAAATGCACACACATGTAGAACACTTGCACACACACACACACACACACACACACACACACACTGCAGTGCCCGCACACAAACATAGGCACATGCATACATGCTTTTTTTTCCATGTCCACCACCATTTCTCCTGCCAGGGAAAGGACGTGGATGAAGGACGTGGTTTAAATTGGTTTCTAAATTAAATATATACACATATATCTCCAGATCATCAACAGAAGGGTTTATCGTCAGGGTAAGACACCGCTGAAGCAGTTTCACAGCAACAAAGTAATCTTTACAGAAAGCAAAGGCACAGAAACAAGCAAACCTTCGGCTCTGGCTGTTTCATAGCTCAGGGCAAGTTCTTACATATTTTACTGCTAGAAGAATTAGTTTTTATTGGATTTTCTCCCGCTAGGAGTAGTGGCTTCTGTTTATTACTGCAGGTTTTAAGCTTATAAATTAGTTTTACTTCATAAATGAATTTTGCCCCCATATCTCGGTAATTTCGACAGTGTTATAGGAAATGTAGCTTTGCCTCTCGGTTAGTACAGCCTGCTCTCTCCTGCAAAAGCCCATTCGCTCGCTCGCTCTCTCTCTCTCTCTCTCTCTCTCTCTCTCGCTCTCTCTCTCTCTCTCTCTCTCTCTGTTTTCCTGACATTTGTTTTGTGAAAGTCACAAGCCATGATTGCCTGCAAGGTGGCTAAGAGGGCAATAGTGATGGACAGATTACGCAGGACGGAGAGAGAGAGCCAGATAAAGCGAGTGACAAAGATTGGCGCGATTAGAAGTTGGTCAAAAGTGAAAAGAGCTGAAAGTGATGATCTCACTAATGCTAATCAAGACATTGTCCTAACTCTCAGTTTATTCTTCATATTAAGCACTTTGTGGCGCACTGTGCATGACTTTCCTCGCTGCCCTTCCTGGGAGGCTTGGTCTCAGCAGGAACCACTTCTACATCCAACGCTTAACTCACAAAACTGCTGAGCTGTCCACGGAAATAGCATCAGCACACAGTGGGAAATCTTTTTTTAATACACTGATGAGGTATTGTTGAACTGCAATCATATCTCTCCTGAAGACTACTGGGTGTAGAAATCTGATATGAGAGTGAGAGGGCTATGTTACAGGATATACAGTAGAGTGGACCAAGCATCGGGTATCTATTTCAGTCAGCGGATGGTTCAAGGATCCTATCAGAGCTTAAAATAAATTTGTCAATATGCTTGATTGAGAAGGAGAGTTGCAGAATTTCTCTCAAGGTTGAGGAGCCAACAGAAATGGCCTTGCTGGCTTGTGATGTCCAGATTAGAATTTGAAGCATTGCTGCAACGAGTGTGACTGTGAATTCATTGTGTGGCAGCTCGCTCATAAATATTTAAGTTTACCTGAGTGCTGCATTGTGCCCTAAAAAATAAGCAACACCGGTCAGCATTGCTGGATACCACTCACACTGCACCTGGCCTTCCTGTTTGTTAATATAGATGGAGACAAAGTTTGTCAACTTAAAAAGAGAAATTATCTAATTATATTATTTGACCGGATATTTCGAGTATTTTAGAAATGAATCAATTATTAACAACATGTACTATGAACCCACCGTATATTGATGGTTGCCAACCTTTGCTTCTGCTGGTCTCAACGTTCAGTTTGTGTTTATCTGACAGGGCAGAAAGCAAAGGTGGAAAATCTGTACTTTTCAACTTTGCGTTCATATGCAATTTAGTCCCGCGTGACTAGCTTGGCTTAAGTTTGGAAAATTCACCTTTTCTCTCAAAGCTGCAGGTAGTCACACCTCGTATCCGCATCATTCTTCTCCCGAAAACAACCATCTCCAGGTTTGCTGTTTCCCTCATGCCGCCACAGTGAGACTGCAGTCGAGCAGAAGAAGTCAGATTCTTCTCTGTGCTGTTTGCCAACTCTCATGACTCACAGGGATTCATACACTGGCACTTTTCCCTCCCAGTGTTATCATTACAGTGAATTAGCAACAGTCTTAAAGGGACATCGTTTGAACAAAAAGCAAAGGGGGAATTGTCAGTACAATGTGTTCGCTAATGTGTAATTTTATATGTATGATATTTCAATCTGCTAATCATGGTTGCATCACTTATCCGAGCTGTAAAGGAGCACCACATGCTGACACACACAGCTGTGTTGCCGGTTCTGTGCAGGCGTGTTTGTGCCACTACTGGCCCAATGGACGAACGCACTCCATAAATATTTCATACTAGCCCACTTTCTTCCCTGGTTCCACAAAAAAAAAAAAAGAACACAAAGTAACACAGAAACAAATATCACTCCAGCATAAATAAAGCCTGGAAAGGAAGTGGAAGGGAGAGTGAAAAGCACACAGCCAAAGTGTTTACAAGGATGAGAAGAAAATGGTGAAGTTAGGTGAAGAGTTCAAAGGAAGCATAGTACAGTAACCACTTAGGGAATACACTCCACCAGAGGGAACGGTGGAAGGATGTGTGGTTGGTGGAGGGATATCCCTCAGTTATGTAGAAGCGTCATCCAAAATTTTATTTCTTTATTTATTCATGAGTTGTTCCTCTGTTTTCTCTCCTGTGCTTCTGTGCTTTAGAGGCAGTTGCTGTGGGTTGCCTGCAAGCTGATGAGGATTGGTTATTGATTTCTATCAAATATTGTCAGCCCATAACCAGTTTTTGTGCTGCTGTGGGAGCCTCTCATCCTCAGCATCGACATTGACTGAAACGCTCAGGATCCCTGCTGTTGCGTGCCTCCAGCAAGGATAATCTGAAAGTGACGGTTCTGAACCTCTTATGGATGTTTTGTGCTTTATAGAAAAAAAAGAAAAACAGCAAGAAAAATCATTTACATGGAAAGTTTGCCTCCCGCTTGTAAAGCGCCACACTGAGATTGACCCTGAAATTGTGACTTTAATCACATCATGCCAATACTCCTCATAAAGGTTGCCAAGCACAGAGGGACACATAATATAGCCGAGATGACTGATGACAAATTAAATTGTAAGTGACACAGCATGGTGATGTTGCATTATGCCAAGACAAATGGGTTATATCCACTGCAATTATTGACTGCACTGAGAGCTGTCAGAGATATGTGAACAGCTCAATAGTTTTTCTTGAAATAATAAGCCTTCATCATTATGCACTAAACTCCCACTGGAGCTGCCAAAAATAGTTAGCCAGATGGACACTGGAGTGGTTTCTTTTATCTGGTTTTGTTGCAAAGTTGTAAAGAAAATTTTCGTACATTGTTACACACATTTTCTGCCAGTTTCAGGGAATTCACTTGAAATCCTAATGACTGTGGCATTTCTCCAAACCTCACTGAACCTTGGAGGAGCTGTGGGACAAAACAGTGGACGGCCACCAAATATCACATTCCCCCTCTGCTTTTTCTCTCTCTGTGAATTCTGGAAACTGGCCATTGGAAAAGGCGCTTAACCAGCAGAATCCTGACTGAGTGGGAGGGAAGATGTCTCCTGCTTTGTTGATTAATGTTGAATCTCTCTAAGGGTGCATGTATTATAAGTCATACCAGCGCTACCCATGCCTTATAAATCTCTCTTTAAGTATGTGTGCCAGGTTCTTTCACAATGCCATATTTGCTCAGTGCCATCATTAATAGTTGGTAATGGCTCGCTAACCAAATTCGTGCACATTTAGGGGTCAAACCTTGCCATTTGGGTCCTCCTAAACCTATTTCCAGCATATGGAGCATTGGAATGAATAATGAACTGGTACATATGAACTTAGTATGGTAATTTATTAAATTGCTGTTAGAAATTCCACTTGGTTTTAATGTATGCACAAAGCAATGTGCAGTCACGTGACACCAACACTCGCACATGCTTTGACAGGGTCAACACACTGGAAGAGATGTAGTCTGAGAAGATGAAATCGCGCACAAGTCCTGGGATCAATCCACATTACCATAGCCATAATCGCCTGGATTGATTCTGCAGCAAAAAATTATCATACCTGAGGAATGGCTCAATTTATCCAGCTCAAATTGATGACACAAGCGGAGGGAGGGAGGGTCAGCGGGGACCTCAGAGGTGGATCATGGTCCATAAGAGCTTCGAGCAAGGAGATCAATAGGAACTCGCTGGGCCTGGCTCAGTGTCCATAATGTGATGTGTACACAATCGATAGCCTCCCCCAAGCTGGCAGATGGGTCGCTGGTGTGGCACAGGTTATTTTTCTTCCCCGCAGCATCTCTCCTCCCTCAAGCTAAGGAATGATGGGGAATGCAGGCGGGGAGGGGGGGGTGAAGCAGGGTGTAACTATGCGACCGCAGGGCTGTCACTGATGACAGGGCATTTAAAGGAGTTAGTGGGCCTATTGACTGTTTCCTATGGGAGCTGAAAGTGGATGTGGAAAGGTGGTTCTTGCAATTTTAAGAGTAGTGGTTGAGATGACAGGTGGCTGAAGATGGAAATCGAGAGAGGCTCAGAGGAGAGGCTCAAGAGAGCTCTTAACTCAGTGGCTCCTGTGTGTTTTCCCCTCTGGATCAACTCCACTCGTCCTGCTCCCAGAGGCTCTAATACCACCTTAAAGGAGCTGTGGAATTAAAATTGTGATGGTGGGTGTCAGTGGCTAAAGCTCACTCCCCTGACGCACAAAATATATTCTCCTAAACTGCTGCCCACACTGTCTCTGGCACTATATTTTAATCTGTCCCTTGAGGAGTTGAGCCAGCTGGCTTTTTGTTTTTGAGAGGACATTCATCAAGTGATTTATTTTTTCATGATGTGTTTTGTAATGTGCTCAGGAGTAAAGACCAAAGTATCCGGGGGAAATCCTCAGAGTATTGTATAAAAATAAAAGTCATGTGACACTCAGTAATTTCCTCCCTCCATCTGTCTCCCATCTCATTATAAACCTCAAAGTGAAGCAGTTTTTTTCCAGTACAGTCATGCTAAGCAGCAGAATCGGAGGAAGGAGAGTAAAAGAGCCAGAATAGCTGCGGACAACTAAAGCAAGTCACACATCACCTAATCACTGAAGACTTTACCCACCCGTCTAAGCCAATCAGGTCTCATGACTGACATGACCATGAACTGAGGTCACAGGAACAGGGAGACGGAGAGATGGACGTGAGAGAAAGGACTTACATACAGTAAAACCTGTGTCATCAGGCAAGTTTTAAATACAAATCATGTCTTGCTTGTGACAGCTTTCATTTGGTTGCATTGAATGTAACTTTTTATAATCAAATTTAGCAATTTTTAATCACATATGTCTTTAAAATTGCTTTTCATTGTAGCTATTAAAAATTTCCTATGCAGAAATTGGTGGTTACTTTTCGATACTTTGTCCACCATATAGCCTCCTATTCATGTGTGCTGCTTGTTGTCTGACACCTGCTCGCTACCTTTTTATAAAGTCCTGATCTCTCCCATGAGCTGTTACTGGCTGGGGGCTAAACACCAACTGTCCAAAGGTTGCAGCCCAGAATCGTCCCAGCCACAGAAAAATAAGAAGAAATTAAGAAAATACAGTATCAAGGCAGATTAATACACTGCTGCACACTCCTAGTGGATTGACTGTACTGTAGGTCTGTATGCAGGCAGCTTTGTTGTCAGGAAGAATTGATTAGTTTAGTAAAATGCTCAGCGTTCGAATGACATTTTATTCCCAGTCATTGTACCTTTGAACCCCTGTTAAAAGAAATGCTCCCGAGATTTGAAAGTGTCTAGTTCAGCATTCAGTCCAGAAAGCTAAGCTAGCTTTCCCCCACTGGGTCACTTCCAGGTCAGCTAGCCTGGCTGTGCTTGTTTCCGTCTTTTAATCCACCACTCCCGGCATTTGAAGCTATACTTAATGCCACCACACATGCAAATCAGGGGCAGGGGAAGACGGAGTCCAAGTAATTGATCTTCTTAACTACTCCCACTCAATTACAGTAGGTTAATGCAAGCCACCTTAGGATTGCTCATCCTCACACTCAATCGCCATTTGCTGCTATCCATGAGTAAGGGGTGCATGGGTGTGTAGGTAGGCATGGGTGTGGGTCAGTGAAAACATTAATCACTTTCTCACTCTGTCTGTGAGCGTGTTTGTGCGTATGCCCATGAGTCCGTTCGCTCAGCTGTCCATTGTGCATTTTTAAAAAAGGGCTCACTTGCTCCAAAGTGTGGAAGAGGACAAGATTAACTGTCTTAGTTAATGTGAATCTATATAAAGAACAAGATGACCTCTAAAGAATGAGTGACCTTTTGCTTGTATTGTCATAAATCATATATATTGTTGTACTGAATCTGAAAAAAAACAGCTTCTTAAGCATCAATAAACCTATTAACTGAGCAAAAATCACTATCTCCTGCTCTAATCTTCTCCTCCATCTTTGGAGCTGATGTGGTGCCAAGGTGTTCAGCAACAGGAACACAAGTAAAGGTCCTCTGATCGAGTGGCTTGGCACCAGGGGGTGAGCCTCCAATGAGCTTGCCAAAAAGTTCAGGGGTACGGAAGCAATCTGCGTCTTTTAGCTCGGTGCCAGGCCAGGCCCAGTTTGCCTCACTTAGCCGCTAATAGGTTTAACCTAATCAGCACCAGCATTCATTTAGTGATAACACTTCCTCTGCTGAGCCATGACACCCACTTGTCTCTCTTTTGGTCCCTCTCTATCCTTTTTTTTCCTGTTTTTTCTCATCTAGAGGCATTTCCTCTCTTAAAATATATTTTTTATACATGTAAGTTTGTCCATGTCAGGCAGCAAGTCAGAGCTATAAAGGCTAATGGATTGACTTTGGCAAGAGCTGACCCCTGAGCAAAAACCTTGAGCTCCATCCCTGCATGGTATTCACTGCTTGGCAATATTTGCTAAATTAGGGAAGTCTCATGGGAGATGCAGTGACTGTCTCCAGACTGCACTGTGTAAATTTATGTAAGATTATCATTGCGTTCTGCAAGTTAATGCGGTTTGTGATTAGTATTCTGGGTGCCTTGTTTTCCTATTTGACTGAAACTCTTCTATCTTTGTTCATTAGATTTTAATAGGTTTTGTACAGCTCAGGTCATTGAGGACTTCACACAAAAGAATGCAAATTTTTGCACTGGATTTCAGTTGATTGTTGAGGTTATGCTGCAGGACTGTAGAGCATAGTGAGACTTTTCACCTGTGTGGGTTTAGACGCTGGGTTGAGCTGTGGAAAAAGGACATCAGCTAATCCCAGGAGCATGGTAAGGAGTTATGTGTCTGGCTCTGGTGCAAGACACAGGCATATGGAGAGGTACTATAGAAGAGGGGTAAAGGGACAAATGATGAGAGAAACATGGATTACTCTGCACTTTCACTTACATTTCATACATACCAAACCTCAGTCAGATCAGGCCAGATTTAATCTATGGAGGCCAATAAATCCTGGTCAAGGTAAAGAGCCACAGTTGAAAGTCAGCCCCATGCTGCGCTGACCTCACAGGATTATGCAGGATGTTCTTACCCACCCCCTTACTGAGCACGAGGCACAGGAAACAATATCAGAGCATAATGTTTATATGGTAAATTCCCCAAGAACTGTTCAAAAACTTGTTTGCAGTTACATTTCTTTTATTACTGAAGGCATTAAATTATATTCCAAGACAGATGGAGGGAGTTTTAGACTGTTGCCAACAGGTGGAGCCAAAATCCTTTTATTCTTTTATCTGTTATAGATGGGCT
Source organism: Chaetodon auriga (assembly GCF_051107435.1). Classification (NCBI taxonomy): domain Eukaryota; kingdom Metazoa; phylum Chordata; class Actinopteri; order Chaetodontiformes; family Chaetodontidae; genus Chaetodon; species Chaetodon auriga. The sequence goes on from NC_135094.1 coordinate 10,564,708, forward strand.
CCCTCACATACACAGACACACACAAACACACTCATCTACTTCCAAAATAGATTTCTGGCCTAGTTATTTTCCTTTATTGAAATTTGACTCTTGTTGAAGAATCTATCCTACAATGCTGCATTCATTCGAAGATTTGATCATTTGGTACTTTCTTTTGTCATTTTATATTGCTGTGCCACCTTCATTTGTCCTTATAAACAGTTCTGTCATGCTTTATATTTCTAATATGCATACGGGCTCATTTTTATTCAAGAACACACCCACAGTGCCTTTTAAGAAAAGACAGGCACTCTATTAGATTCATATCATTTATACTCCACACCTCTCAGCCTTTATTTATGCATCTTTTCTGTCGCTAAATCTAATCAGACACCTATGATTATTCACAGTGTATCCTATATCTATCACAAACAACTGAGCCATATTATGACGAATGATTGACAGACACAAAGTGATAGATTGACTGAGCAACACAAGATTGAGTCAACATTAAATGACTCATGCATATGTAGTGTGTATTTATATCAATTCTGAATATTTACCCTCTTGTTCCAGGCTATTAACAATGACAATGAAAGTCATTTTCCACATCAACATGAAGGAATTTCTTGGAATCACACTCATTTGTCATTCCCTTTTGTGCTCTCTTTCCAGATTCTAGCCATCATCTCGATCCTGTTCATCGTCCTATCCACCATCGCTCTGTCTCTCAACACCTTACCAGAGCTCCAGGTCACAGACGAGTTTGGCCAGGCCAATGACAACCCCCAGCTGGCCCATGTGGAGGCTGTGTGCATCGCCTGGTTCACCATGGAGTACCTCCTTCGCTTCCTCTCCTCCCCTAACAAGTGGAAGTTCTTCAAAGGCCCTCTGAATGTCATTGACTTGTTGGCCATTCTGCCCTACTATGTCACGATCTTCCTAACTGAGTCCAACAAGAGTGTGCTGCAGTTCCAAAATGTGCGCCGTGTGGTGCAAATATTTAGGATCATGAGAATATTAAGGATCCTGAAGTTGGCCAGGCACTCGACAGGACTGCAGTCTCTCGGGTTTACTTTGAGAAGGAGCTACAATGAACTGGGACTGCTTATTTTATTCCTTGCAATGGGCATCATGATATTTTCCAGCTTGGTCTTCTTTGCTGAGAAAGATGAAGATGCCACCAAATTCACCAGTATCCCAGCCTCGTTCTGGTGGGCAACCATTACCATGACTACAGTGGGCTATGGTGACATTTACCCACAAACTTTACTTGGAAAAATTGTGGGTGGGCTCTGCTGCATTGCAGGAGTGTTGGTCATCGCCCTACCCATCCCCATTATTGTCAACAACTTCTCTGAGTTCTACAAGGAGCAGAAGAGGCAGGAGAAGGCCATCAAGAGGAGGGAGGCATTGGAGAGAGCCAAGAGGAATGGCAGCATAGTGTCAATGAACCTAAAAGATGCCTTTGCCCGCAGTATGGAACTGATGGATGTGGTGGTAGAGAAAGGAGAGGACAAAACCTCCCTGGACAACCACTTGTCACCTAACCGCTGGGGTGGCTCAACCAGGCACGCAAGCTCCGAGTCTAACCTGAAGTCCCCTGACAAAAGAAACCCAGAGTCATTGCTGCAAAGCTCCGCTCATCGTATAACCATTACCACCACTGGAAGTCCCCAGCGGACAAACCGGACCCCACAGCACCTTAATGTGCAGAAATTGGAGGAGATGTACAACCAGATGACCAAGTCACAGTCCTTCACTAACCTTAATACCACAAGCTCCATGAGCACTCTGAGCACAACCATGACCGCACCCGTCTCACCTAAGAAATCTCACAGCCCTGAATTTACATTAAAAGAGGAAGTCGAGCTAGAGATGAAGGAGGTCCAGCCCTCCTCACCAGCGAACTTTGCAAGCTGCTCAGGAGACTTTAAGAAACAAGGCTCCAACTCAGGTGAGGAAGAGGCTGAGCACTGTCAAAATCGACACCCAAGGGCACCGCCCCATCTGGATTTTAGCCAACTGAGGGCCAGTGATGGCCACAGCTCTCCTGGCGTCATTCTCAAAGATGGCCTCTATGAGTCCGTCAACCCAGGTGGCGAATCAGAGCTCCACATAGAAGAAGGGGAGAGCTTTAACAGTGCTGTGGAGAAAATCCAGAGCGCTTTCAGAGGGAATAAACCTCTTAAAATAAAAGAGTTGAAAGTCAACTCTGCTGAAGGCCCACTAACACCGCCCAGCACTACCTCTCCTGGAGACATGAGCTCCAGCATCCTGGAAGACGAGTCCCCCGGGGGAGAGATGTCACCGCTCATCCCCAGTTCAGAGGAGCTGCTCCCAATCACAGAGGAGGAGACCTGCCCATTGTCGCCTAAAAGGCTGGTAGTAGACACCCCACCTGGTGATGAAGATCAATCCGCAGAGAACCACGAGGAGAAACATCTGATGGAGGTGGCGGGCGCAGCCATTGCGCCCTTGTCGCCCAAGACAGCAGCACAAAATTGCAACCAAGGTGTGGTTGGGGCAGGTGAGGAAGTCAAGGCTGACAGCAACCAAAGTGGACACAAAGTAGAGAACCACATGTTTACATCCGATATCCATCTGATACCCGGGGATGGCAGCCTGTCTCCAACCTGTGAAACCAGCATGTGACTGTGAGAGAAGCTCTCTGAGGGACAATAGACCCACTGCAACCTCAGCCTGGCGTGTGGGAGAGCGGGAAGAAAAGACAAGGGTGCTGTTGTAGTGACAGATATTTTTGCATGGCATGACAAGTCCCTTTTACTTGTGTTGTTGTGTATTGCTGAAAAAGAAACTGCAGCGCTTCGTGCAGATTTGAGAATGACTTTGGAACAAACAGAGAGAGGAGGCTCTTGAAAAACAGAGGGAATGCATCAACCTGTGTACACACTTTGGTCCTCCCAATGTACATAATGACAGGCTCCTTTTTCTAGCAAAAGAAGGAAATTCACAGAGGGACGTAACTGTAAAAAGCATGCATTTAAAAAAGACAGATATTTTACGGTGCTTAGTTTGCTGAAAGCGCTCCACTGTAAATACTAGGACATCTAAGGCAATGACAATGCACAGGCTGGCAAAGGAAAACTGTCCCTGAAGGTACAAATATTTGTAATGTGAAAAGGGAGGGGTGGGGGGTGAAACCGAGAGCCCTCAGACTGGGAGTTGCATTGTAGCGACCTATAAAAAAAAACATATCATTACCTTTTGTGGAAATGCAAAGTGTTCCCATGATGACCCTGTAATGTTTTTTCATGTGAAAAATGGTGTATGAAACTGTACTGTTGACATTGTTGCGTTTGGTTTTCATAACGACTGTTGAACTTTCAGTTGAGCATCCAATATTCAGTCATGGAATTAATTACGGTGAGCGAGAAGGACAAAAACACCTTGAATCCTCTAAATACATCTGTAGTTGCCAAATGCATACGTAACCGGTAAGGACAGGAGCTATCAGATGCTGCCACTACTGAAAATATTTTACCATGCGGTTTCAGAGGTAAGGACAAGATGTTTTATTCCTCGTTCGGCCTTTTGATTCCATCCAAATCACAAAAATAAATCTTATTTACTCTACGACTTCAGATATATACATCTAAAAGTAGTTTTAAGAATAAAATATGAAATACATAGGTCTAGATTGGTTGTAGAAAAATTCTACAGTAGGTAAGTGAGATTCCATAAAGTTTAAGACTATTTATTAATTCAGTATAGTAGATCTGGTCATCCATACACATATATGCTTTACACTACAATTATATATTTTGGCAGTTCTAAAGGGTTAGAAAAAAAAAAGACAATATTCCTTGTGATATCAATGGACCAAATCAAGCACACTGGCAAGCTTTCATCTATCTCAGCTGCATAGTAACATGTACGGTAATAACCTGTAGTCTGACAGTAGTTATGGGATTTTTTTTTTTTCCTTACTGTTTGTTTACCTGCGTTGTGTTCATTATCCTTCCCTCAGCGCCCTGATGTCGTTGTTGACATTTGTTCCATACTACTGCAAGTTAATCCTGCTGATGAGTTCAAGGCATCTTTTTTTTTTTTTCTTTCTTTCTTTTTGTATATCCGTAGTGTCTTGGACTGTAATTTATTATGTTTTACCGTGAGCAAAATGATTTTCAGTCGAACTTAAACCCAAAGGAGTTGTTTTATTTTTTTTTTTCTCTCGTCTTCTTTCTCACTTTTGTTTTACACTGACTGAAAATATCCGTTGTATGTTGCCTTTGATTCCAATTTTATTGCTGGAATATTTGTTTAGTGTTTCAGCATGACACTTGGCTGAGTGTGCTAGTAGTGCGTTTGTGAAAGCCACACAAACCAGGATGGTACTGACATGAAGTACGTGGTTGAATTCTTTGTTGTTTGTTTTATTGTTTTCCTTCTTTTTGTTATAATTATTATTCTTCTTATCATGTTTTGTTTTTTTTTTTCGTTCTCACAGAGAGGTGTGGAATGTGCAATACCGCATACTGCAATCTATGCAGGCCAAGAATTGTGGCACTTTATTTTCTGTCTATGGGATTTGTAAGTGTACAGGCAGAAATTACTTGTATTTTTCAAATGTTATATCTTTAATATGAGGCAAAACAGTATTACAACTACCAGAATCTCACAAACAATGCAAATGAGAATTTGACTTTTACTTTTTCATGTTATATGGCTGCATGCCAAATATCAGTGGACCTCAAATTTGATTATCAGTGGGAATAGGGATCTAAATTGACCACTTTTGACCTTTTATAGTGCTGTTAGATTTACATTAAAATCTAACAAACATCTATGGAAGATATTGAGATAATTTCAATGGCCACACACAAAGGATTTTATGTTTTTTGTGAATTAACGTTGAGAATGATTCTATTTTTTCTAAACCAAAATGGAGCACGACCACAATTTCCTGCCATATGGTGGTTGAAATGATGCATGCCTTTTCATAACACTGCTGTTTATGAGAAGGCAGCAAGTCATTTTGCTTTGTTCATATAGCGCTGTACAGAAAATTCTAATTTTATAGGAGAAATCAGGTCTTTATGTAATAGATACAAGTAATGTTATTGAGTTCTCAGGTTTTCTATAACTCTCTGATGTTCCGATTGGATAGATTCTCTGTTTTTTCTTTAACAGCTAATGTCAACTAGTTACTTCTGTACTTTTTGAAAGGTGATGTTGTCAAATCCACATTGATGTCTTGTCTCCTGGAGTAAGGAGCGGCAATATTTCTCCCTCCTCCTGGGTAATCTGTGTACCACATTCAGTGTCCACCCCCATCGGTCTTCAGTGAGGCAGGAAGGAGCACAAACAAAGGGACAGAAGTTTGATTGTTAGAGTTTAAGAGCTGAGACGTAGACAGAAGGGGAGTGAAGTGTCCAACTGACCACCGGCAGGCAGGAAAAGATCCCTACTGTCACTGAACTGATACATCTGATTATTTCCCATGCTGACACCATTGAGTGCTCCAATCCCTACAGCTTCAGAGGCTTTAACCCCATGGCATGCCCTCAGGAACATCAGGCAATGGGTAAAAGGAAGGCTAGCAGAAGAGAAGGCTCTGAGTGTTAAGAGGCGAGATGAAATGAGGTCCTCCCAAATGGTTTCATCACAGTTGTGGTCCATATTTCCTTTTGTCTGTACACATACTGTATGCACAGACATAGTTTAACACCGTAATCAGAGATTCACGGAATTATCTTTCATGTGAAATTATTGATCCTTCAGTGGAAACTCAGACTCTTTGGTACTCTCCAAAGTGAAATGTCAGTGGTGGTTGTTTTGTCTTTTTTCTTTATGGAGGAAGGTTAGACGAAAGCTTTCTTGTTAGACCCCTTTTTTTCTGTACCTATAAGTTAAATTTAAGGGTTTTTTTCCCCTTCATCCCTTGTTTGGAGTTACCATGTCTATGTGTTATCCTCGAGTAATCCTTCATTTTGACAGGTAGGGTAGAGAAACAAGGGATTTGGGTTGATCAGCTATATTCCCTTGGAATGATGTTTGTGTGGATACTGAAATTAATTCTGTGAGCTGACAGCTAATGGACTGTGCTCTGTCTTACTGTCTCACAATGGCATTATCATCTGTGATACTGTACAGAGTGGAAAGGTTGTGTCTTTATTTTCTCTGAGAGAATGGGTGTTGTCTGTGTCATTCATGCGTGCTTACCAAACCTTGCTCCCTGAAATGCATAAAGCATTGTTTCTTCTTATTTCTCTGTGTATTCTGCCTCTTACATTTTTTTTTGTTTGTTTGTTTGTTTTGGGATTTTTTTTTCTCTGTTCAGCTTTGGAGAACATTATCATTAGACACATTCTGAGCTGCAGACTGTTTCTGTACAAAGCAACATCTTTGTATGCATGTAGTAGTCCAAACAATTATGTGACCACAGAACACTTTGTTATGGTACATGTATGTCAACATTTCTGTAGAGCATTGTTCCCCATTACGTCTATTAGCATATGCAGAATAACAAATAAATGTGTATATAACTCATGTGTTTGTGTGGCTGGTGTCCTCCTCTCTACAAATGTGCTGTTTTCTAGGCCACATCTGCATTTTCTGGGTGCTTTTTTTTTTCTTTTTTTTTTTACATAAGGGTCATTACATAATATGATACACATATATGAATGCATAGCAGTAATTAAAACTGATTTTGCTTTTGCAGCAAGAAGTTATGCAAAGTTGTTTTTCATATGCAAAACTGCAGAGAACTTAGCATTCTGCCGTGAAAGTTTGATAAATGATTCATCACTGGAGGGAAATGTATCACATTCCATTAGGTGCAATTAATGGATCCACATTTCTGTTGTGTACTGCTGCCAAACAGTGATACTGAACATCAGCAGTGCTCCCAAACCTCAAAACCAGAAGCCCTGTCATGGTATGTCTTTAAGATGAAAAAAAAGTGGAGGAACCCATTCACTGTAAACCAATTAAAGAGGTTAATAATGCATATTAACCTAACAATACATTATACTAATGTACTGGCCTATTATGGCTGTATTTATTGCATCACATGGGACAAGAATATTCTTATCTATTATAAGGAGGATTACAATTACAGCATGCTTGCACAGCAAGTTTCAATATATAATAGGTAGGTTCAAGTCAGTAATGTAGGTTATGTCCAAGACTTGGCAGTGGTGTCGCTGTAAATTCTGAATAAGAAAGGACAAAACGTGCAACCTTTAAGAGAAACCAATGCTGTAAAGGTAAACTTCATGACTTGTTTGTAGATTTTCATTTTCTTTTTCTTTTTAAGCCTACATACCAGAGGCATTATTCAATCTGGTGCAGTGGATGCAGATATCCCTTTATGGGTGCAGATATCCCATGATAATAACGTGGAAAATGAGCAGGTTTAAGATGTTTAAACAAGCTTCATTCTGTAGCAAAATGTTTAACAAGTTAAGCTCATTTGATGGACTGCATGTCTGGAAAAACTTAAGTCCCAGATTCTGTGCTTTCACACACATATTTGACTGTAAAGCAGTCCAAAACATTAACACAGTTTGGGGAAAATACCATAGAGTTGAGTCAACTTTGCTCTGATACAGGTAAAAAAATTACAGGGTTTATTTGCTTGCTTTGTTTTTTGGTCAATATTTTGGTCACGATATGTCACATGCAGGCGTTATAGTTACTCCTCCAAACCACAACGGGGCGCTGCAGATAGTTCAAGCGACGCCGACAAACACGAAAGAGCGCGGAAATCAAACAACTTCCCAAGAAGAAGAAGAAGTAGTAGTGAAACTATTTTCAAGAGGTTTACCAAACAATAAATGTAAACATGGAGTTGGAAACTAGCATTAACAGCGTTTCTGACATAGATGAAAGTGTCAGTTTTTCCCAGGTTACTGATGTCGTTAAAAGGTGGACTTTGGACTTCATGTTTATAAGTCTGTGTCGGCATTTCAAGGAAGACAAATTTGACGAATTCAATGAAACGCTTTCGGCTTTAGAGGGTAAGTTATTCACAGCTAACAAAGCATTAGCATCGTTGCTATTATCTCTTAGCTAACTCCAGCGGGTCTGGAGATACCGGTGCTGGCGCTAAAAGTTTTTAAATTCGTTAACTTCAATTCGTAATAGTTGATATAATGATAATTATGCACACAAACTGACAAAACAGAAGCAACTTCGCTGTAACCGTAAACTGTAGGCTAACTCTCAGTGTAATTGAAAATACCGTGTGGTTAACAACCAAAACAACTTTCTCAATCAATTTTGCACTGCATAAGCAACCTCTAATGATATACAAAGACATTAGAAATAAGGCCAGGTGTAGTCATAAAATTGCAAAGACGACATGAAATTTATGCGCTAACGTGACGCCATTAATATTAAGGCATATATTCAGGGTTAAAACACAGCTGCTGCTGCTGCTGCTGCTAAAACTCGAGTAGCTACAATAACATACAGTAAATTGTGAGTTCCCACAGTTACAATAACATAACTCTGTTAATCATTATTACTGCCATAATGAACTAATTATCATACGTTTTACCCCTGATACCTGGATTAAAACTTTCCATATCAGTAATGAGGATGGGAAACAGCTAATTTGTTACATTAATGTGACCACAGAGACACTATAAAAGTATATTTATATATTCACTGGGATGTTTTTTGGATTTTGTTTATTTTTTTTTGTTTAGCCATGTGCCAGGGTTCCTCTCTGAAAGGACAACTTCATGATGAGAAAATGATGATAAGTGCCTTCCTTGCCAGAGTCTTGCATGGAAAGCAATTGGGTAAGTGGTACAGTCAGAAGTGGATTTAAGCCTCCCTCTTATTTGCATCTTTCTACATTTGCACACATTATCTCTATGCAGCGACACAGTTTGGGTGCTTTTGAAAGTTGATGTGAAAGTTGGTGCTGCAGGGAGGTCAGAACCTGCTGTATAACTTGCAGCATACATTCCCACAGATACTATAATGGATTTTAAAGCCATTTGTCTTTCAAACTTTGACATTTACACAAAAAATTACATGCAATACATACAAAAGCCTCAAGCCACTGTGTACATTTCTTAGAAGAATAATTTACATGAGAAAAATTTATTATTTGGGGGTCTGGTTACAGTTTATACCCAAGGATGTTTACCAGTTGATATTGATCCCAATTTAATGCTCCAGTAAACCTGCACAGATGCAGTATTATAGACATGGAGTCGCTATTTTGATGAGCGGCTTTGTTATGAAAGGCATTACAGCCTGTTTTTACCTTATTATACACTGTTTTTCCCCAGATGTCCAGTTTGAAGAGGATACCCGTGTGATGCCTCTGATGTCTGCTGCCAAAATCTGGTCCAAACTAGAGGACACCGTGGGGGATGACGGCCTGTTTAAAGACATGACCATCCTTTTGCTTGTCCAGGTAATCATAATGTATTATTTGGGAGGATTTATGTACACAATGTGGCGTTAATTGTGTGCTGGTGTGATTCTAAAATTAATTCTGGACAATCTGCTAGCTCTAATGGATTGATATCACCGGTTCAGAGAATTAGCAGAGTTAAAGTCCTGATGGCACAGAGGGATGCTCTGTCCTCATTTTGACTGTTCTGTATCTGATGCATTTCTCCTACTCCTAGTCTGTGGCTGTGTGCATGGAGAAAGGCCAAATATCTTCTGCCTTCTCTGTCCTCAAGTGGTTTGAGAATAACCATGGATTCCCACAGGTCTGTGTGTGCATTGTTATCTCTTTTCTTTTCAAAAGCGCAGCGTCAGAGCTGGAATATTTGGTGGTTTAGATTGATTTTATTGCTCAACAATATTTTTTTTTTTTTTTTTAGCGAAACTTTGGAGTTAAGCTGACGACAATCGTGAAACAGAGGGAAACGTACCACCCGTTCTTCACAAGCTTCAGCTTCAGCCGCCTGCTGGAGACAGTACGGTCTTACTTGGATGACTACTTGGCGATGAACCCGTCTGACTACCTTCTCAAGGTACAGGACCTGATCCAGTATGTTGTAGGTCACAGCCTGTGTCAAAACACTTTGTCACCATGTTCAGCATTGTTCATAAAATGTATAGATCAACCTGCCTTTTAATCTGAGTAAGTGGAAAACACATACTTAGGTTTTTCCTGCTCAGCTGTTTGTGTGGTTGCGAGTCTTCCGTCACACGTGATTTAACCGGTGAATTCATAAGATCTCCAATGTTTTGCTCCAGCCAACAGCAAGGTTTAGCAAACAAATTCTGCCACCGGATAAATCTTCTCGATCTCGTGAGGCGACCTGCTCGGCTCTGCTCTCGTCCCTCTGAGTAATGGCGCTTTGACCAACTGAAGGTGCTGATGTGACATTATCAGTCATAGTTAATTGACAATTTGTCATCAAAATTAGTTGGAAGGGCAAACTGCTACATTCAGCAGAGTCCTCCTCAGGGTCTAACAGACTCGCTTATTCAGGAAAGTTTCGAGCATGATTTACACAGAGGCCGCTGACCAAGGTTAAACTTTGAAGGGTGGTGTAATTGCAGGCATCGTTAATTTTGCTTTCACATTATAGCAATATCTGAAAGGTAATTGTTTTGGTAGAATATGAATTTATGCTGGTGTGCGTGGGTCTGTCTGCCTCTCCATCCATCAGGCAGCCACAAAGATGGTCCGGTCATCACAGAACATGGAGGGTGCGGAGGACACGGTGAAAGAGGACAGCTCTCAGTTAGAAACAGAAACAACCAATGAGTCAACAGAGGATAGAAAGTAGGAAATCATCTTTAACACACCAAGTTGTTTTTTTTGAACATTTGTGTGTTTCTGCTCTGCACTGAACTGTACTGTACATGTATGTCCTAACAGGAAGGAGGAGAACACTGTGTGTTTGAGGTCAGTAGAAATGAGCGTTGAAAGTGTCTTTTTGCCGTCTCTGTTTGGTTAGAAACCAGCAGGCAGTCCTAAACACTAGAGGGCGTTTGTGGGGTAACATATATTTTGTCACTCTGTATTACACTTCCACAGAACAAAACGGAAACTAATGCCAACTAAAACGACTGATTTATGGAAACCTGATACATGCAAGAAGGCTTTTGTCAGCATCAGAAGAATTTCAAAGAGTGGTAAGTCTTTTTTTTCCTCTGCATTTGATATTTCTGTTAAAAACAAGTTGTGTGTTTTACTTGATATAACAGCACTTTCATTTTCTATCAAATGTAGAAATAGATTCATCAACGCATTTTATTTGGTTCATGTTTCTGAGTGTGAACAAGAGCTAAAGAGAATGTTAAACGTCCCACCAACAGAATTATCTCAGATAACGTCCCAGAAGTCAGCGGACACCACGAAGAAAAATCAAAAACCAAGAAAAGCACCTCGGGTAGGTTAAACCGTACAGTTAACTCCAGTTAGTTCATCCCAAAACAAGTGAATACATCAAGCATCAGTCCTTCGCTTTGGTTGGAATTCCTGAAAATATACAAACTTGAAGTTTATGTAGTACTTTTTTTTTTTTCTTAAGAAATGGACTCCCCAGCTGGACAAATACCTGAAGCAAGGTGTTAAAGAGCACGGCCAGGGCAAGTGGTCTCGCATATTAATGGATTATGACTTTGAAGGACGCACTGGCACCATGCTCAAAGACCGCTGGAGAGTTCTGATGAGAGCATACGAAGTCAGCTGAGGAGGACGAGTGGCTCTGCAACTCTAACTATGTAGCAGTTTACCAGGAAATAAAAACATTGAGTGGCTGGTCCGCTAGGTTAACCCTTTCCAGCCTGTATATGATGTTTGGAGTTATATTTTGCTGCAGCTCTGTTTTTGTACCACTAGAGGGCACTCAACACAGAATAATAAATTGGGCTTTTTGTAATGCCTATGATACATGTTATTGTATGCAAAATGTATAAGTGTGCCCCAGAAACTTGTAAAATGTTACAGTTTACCTGTGAATAAGCTCTGTAAATGGCTAAACTGTTGAAATTGTTCCTTTAGTTTTATTTTTATTATTATTATTTGTTTCCTCTTCCTGTGTTTGCACCAGGAAAACCTCATACCAGCAGAGGGCGCTCAGCACAGAACAATGAATTGGCCTGTCCACATTGGTCTATGATAGAGACCCTTTCATGGTATTTGTTCTTTTAATGCGTAATCACAATACAAATGTAGAATGTTTTAATAGTTTTGAGATTTTAAGTTAAATATTTTTGCCATAAAGTTGTTCAAAATGAAAAAAAGAGTGGCTTGTTTCAGTGAAGAGATGCACAATCAGTTTTTATAGGTGCTTAATGGGTCGTAGAAAAAGGTGAAATACTGTACAAGTTATACAAGTGTCTACACAGAGCAGTGGAAATGTACACAGTGATTTGAACATGCCTTTATGTCAATGTTTAAGTTGCATTGCACCACCCTGGAGTCTTAAGTCTCTTAGTATTAAAAGCTTGCTGTATTGAGGCGTCTGATCTGAACACAGTTTTTCAGTTTTACTGCAGAAGGGAGCTTGGCTGTAAAGTGTTACTGTGGACTCCAGATCAGAGCGTTGTTCTGTGGTGCTTGGTTTGGATCAGATGAAGACAAAGCTGTGTTGTGGCGGACAGTTGCACTGCTGGGTTTTCTGGATCTTCTTCCATGTCCCGCTGCACTGGTGGTTCCCCACCGCCTGCCAGTGGAGCACAGCTTCTCTGCAAGACAGTCACAGGCCCAGATGTTTATGCTTTTCACACCGCTGTGTGCATAGTTGCACACATTCACATCTGTGCAGTGCAAGAGGTACATGTTTGACATATTTACTACTGTGCTCAAAGGCATATTGTGCAGATGGTGAATAATTAAGATGATTTTCACTTGATTCTGAATGTTACATGAATTTGGGATTGACAAAATGGCAAACCTGGAAAGAAAACCATAGGAGAAATACTGTTTTCTGAATTCATTCTCCGTATTTCAGTCTGTGCAAACCTGACCCTGCACATATAAACATGAAAGCTTAACATTACTGAGAGAACACTCATGTCAAAGTCCTTAACTTCATACTTGTCTGATTCCTGACCGTCTCCTTGGCAGCTGCCACTATTGTTTCGCATTGCAGGAGGTTCACACGCCACACACACTTTAAAGCCTTCTGTTATGTAGCGCATCCAGTGTGTGTGTGGCCGGTTCTCCACTGTACAGTGGGGTGTCCGGGACTGCAGTGTGAATTCCACACAGAACCTGAGGGGAGAAGGGACAGGGCCATGAGGGTCGGATCATGAATCGAGAGAGAGGGCTAAAGTCAACACCTAATGTACACAGTAAGAGGATGTCACCCAGTTTGTGACTGGCACAGGGATAATTTGCTTCATTGGTGCACTAAAAGAATTAGTCATATCTTTTTAATTCAGGGTAGTATAGACGCACCCATTATGAAATATAATAACAGTAATTCAGCCAATGGGTACACCGTAAGCTGCACGCTGTAGCTCACCGACTGTCATCTAGACCCTTTGTGCATGTGCTTTTCATGTGACAGTCCTCATTAAAGTCTGAGTGTTTAATTTCAAAGGATTGTGGGCAGTCTCTCAGCATAGCTAGATATAATGGTTTGTAGACAGACGTCCAGGTGAGCAAACACCTCCTGGTAGCTCACGCAGATGGAGAAAAGATAATCTTTTTTTTCAGAATGGTTTGGGTTACACAGCGTAATGTTAAAATGAAGTTAACCCCTGGCAGCATTCGTGAACTTTTCAACTCTTGAATTTTAAGATACCTGAGGTCATGTGCAGTTTCAGAATACTTAGTGAGGCATTTTAGGAGCATGATATGAAACCTACCCGGGGTCTAGGGGGTTTCCATAGTTGTCATGCTTGGGCCTTCCCTTGCCAAACTCCATGCTGGTGATGAATGCAGGTCCTGATAAGAGAAACCAATGCAGCATTTCTGTGAGGAAGTTCAGGTTGAGCCCATTTAAGGTGCAAAGTGCAAAAGTTGTCTTAAATTTCCACACAGGGAAAAATACACTATACAAAAAGATAGTACAACCAGGGAATATTCCTGTATGTGTGTACCTGAGTTGTGTCCACAGTGGCTGCCCTGGTGGTCTCTGTACTCCCTGCAGCCGCCTCGTTGCTCCAGGCTGGGACAGGCCTCTCCGCTGTTGCTGGGCCGCTGCTCTATGTGGCGGACACGGACGCGCACTGAGGGTTGGCAGGGTTTGGCACAGCCGCTCCAAAAGCTCCAGTCGCTCACAGCACAGTCCTGAGCTGGATGTGGGCACCCACATTGTGGTAGAGATTATTACAGGATATCCTCTGTGGTAGCAAACAATCAAACTGCGGCGAGTCTCAAGAGATGCTGGACTTAACGCTGACACCCAAGTTCACAGTGAGCACAGAGGTGACGCTCCTGAGCAGCAGTGAAACCTTACCGTGTTCTTGCAGACTGTAAAATTGCAGTTTTCCTGTGAAACAGTGTAATTGAGTTAAATATTCAGGAAATAGCTGAAGATCAATGAAGCATTGATTGTGACTTGTAGAATTAGTGTTTCCTGTAGTTTGAGAGCGTGCCAAGTGAGCAACCCATTCAATCACCAAGTCCTGTGATTTTTCTTTTCACTCGCTCTCTGTGCTTGATGATCAAGCTTTGATGTATTAAGCATGCAGATTTAGTGACTACCGGCCTGTAACACATATTAGGTTCGCTCGGCTTGTTTGACTGCAACTGTAATTGCTACAACTGATTGACAGAATCACATTCTTCAAATATTTGCACTAATTCCATTATGTGGGCCAGTCCACTGAAATGAGGTTAGATGCAGAGCTGCCTGGGTTTTTTTTGCTGAGCTGATTATTGCCTTTTTGTGATGGAACAGATGTGTTACAGAAGAGAAATAAGTGTTGAATTTGTGTTAGCAGAAGTTAGAAGGCGAAGAATACAGAAGACAGCATGTGAGTGTTTGACAGGACTTCACCTCTTTGAAGATTAATGGGTGCAAACAATTTCACATGCCTTGGATGAATTTGGAACATCTCCACCTTTTCAGATCTCTGTGTCATCAGAGATATGTGATAAGCAGCCCAGTAACGACAAGGTGCTGAAAATAATCTTGCTTCGCCATCTTTATCTTCTGTCCGATAGATTCAGAAGATCTTTGCCAATACATATCTCATGCAGCAGGTTAACTCCCACTGGTGTCATATAGTTAAGGTGTGGGCAAAAGAAACAACAGTACCTCCCCTCATGGTTCATTCACACTAAAGACGGTCCCTCCATTCATCCCTCACCTGGGCACTCTGTGAAGTAGTCAAAGCAGCAGTCCTTGGTCCTGACGCAGCCCTCGTCGCAGTAGCATGCGCCATACGCACGGTCCATCCTCCAGTCAGTGGTCACGCAGCTCAGGTCTCTGCCCCGGCAGCATTTCCCTGAACAACCTCCAGACACCAAGTGGTTCTTTCCCAGAGCAGAAACCAGCAGCAGCAAACAGGCAAACTCCACAGAGGATCCCATCATGAGGGGGTCAGGCCAGACCCCTGAAGTGAAACACTAACCTCTAAGTTGCTCTGATGTGTAATTTCTTATTTCTAAGTGTATTTATTCCTTCCCTGGTCCTACTCTACGCCTGTCATGCTCATGACCGTAAGAGGGAGAGGTTGGAATACCAGCCCAGCCCAGCCCAGCCAAGACTGTGCTCTGCCACAGGAGCCCTTGTGACCTGGAATTCCTGCGTCCTTCTCCTGTGTCCAGCCCCTCTGTTTCCCTCCAGGAACAGGTCTGCAGACCAACCTACAGTACAGAACACCTCATTGCAGCTCTGATCAGACTCCCATGCCTCTCACATTGTGTGTGTGGCCTCTCCCTCAGAGCTGGTGTCACTCTCTCTCTCTCTCCTTGTTCCCAGCTGAGCACCTCCCTTCAGTCGATCGCACAAGGGAGGAGACAATGAAGGCGAGGGAGGGGTGGGCTGGTGAGTTTGGTCTGTGTTTTGCCTCTTGCTTCTGCTCTCTCTCTTGGCTCTTTCTCACCTGTCTTATTGTTGTTTACTCTTTTTCTGTCTTATCCTCTCTCTGCTGAATTACTGTGACCCTGATCTGCCAGTCTTGCCCAGCCGCTCTCTGCCATCCCAGACCTCTGAGTCCTGAAAGAAAGGGAGGAATGTGAGCAGTTGGCAGGTCTCCAGACAATTGTGCCAGGGGGCCCGCTGAGCACTGTAAAGCCACCCTTTGGTTCTCACCTCTCCCTTTTTCTCATTCTCTTACTATAGTTATTGTAATCTCCCAGAACCCAACACCTCAGACATGACTTTTTGTGTTATACATTGTATGGGTTCATACTATTACCTTTGTTTTAACAAGCAGTCTAGCAGCCATACACAGTGTATCACGTCCAAGTTGTGTAGTAGGATAATGTAGTTTTCCTCAGATCTGGCAAAATTCAAGGTAAATAAAAAAGCAATCACTTGGAAGAACGTCAGCACAAGTATCAGTAACATTCTGGAAAAATGCTTATTTGCTTTCTTGCCAAGAGTTAGGTGATATCAGTATCTCTCAAACCTGTGTCAGCTAGCTTAGCTTAGCACAAAGACAGGATTTTTAAAAACCTATCTACCAGCAAAACTTACTAATAAATATATATATCATTTGTCTAAGGATTTAAAAAAAAAAAATGACATGTTGGCAGTCTAATGGTGACAATACTCCAGGAAGTGATTTGACCTGGCCAAGAAATTTATGCTACAGTTTTATCAAATTTCAGAAGTACATAAATATACATGATAATTAGCTTAGATATGCTGGTAGGCAAACTTTAATCCTGGGACAGGCTACCTGTTTCCCCCTGTCTGTAGGCAGGAGTAACTATGACTCACCTACAGTGAGACAGCATACAGACAGTGAAACAGTCAGCTGGAGCTCCAGTGTGCACTATTTCCAGACCAGGGTGTGACCCGAATTTATAACCCTTGACATAGAGTACAGGCCAACGGTAGATGACAGATTCCTTTCATATACTTTAATTCGGGAGAGGCATGTCTGTGACAACCTTAACTAGGCTAATTGTTTTATCTCATTAGGAAGGGGCTTGTCGCTGGCAGGTGATTGATTAGGAGGACTACTAGATTTCTGCCCTGAGTGAAATTAAGACATAAAGCAGAGTACTTTCACAATGTCTCACAAATGTGAGGATTTTGTGATAGAAAAAAGCTAATAATGCCACTCTGTCCTGTTTTTACTCTTGTATTGAAGTGTTGCAAAAAGACATTTTCCAGATCATTGCAAAACTCAAAGAAAGCCTTTCAAAGAACTGATCTGCATGCATGACAATTGTAAGAAAAATTAAACATCATTTTGCAGGGCAGTGGCAGCATTTTTCACTGTTATGTTTGCTCAAGGAGTCTGAATGTCTGAGGATGTTGTGAACTCAAAAGGGTCAGCTTTTATTTGAGCAGTCACTCCTCCATCTCATGGGATACAAATGAGGCCTCCGCAGGGAGCATTAACAGAGAATGAGGCCTCGCTACTGCTATAGAAGGAGCAGATATTTGTAATAATCTGGATACTTTGCCTCTGCTGTCTTGAAAAACAGCTTGCGGAGAGCAGAAGGGGGTCCTTTGATTCTTCCTCTCACCATAAGCAGGTAGGTCAAGCGATAGTAATAGCCTTCATCTTCAGCATAATCATCAGCAGCAGCATCACGGAGGAGCATGTGTCTGAATCAGTGTATATTAAAGTCTGAGGGGGTTGAACCCAGACTGACCTCAGACTTAAGACTGCGGTTTGGTCATTTTGACGTAGAATTATTAAATTCAACATATTTTCACATGATATATAATCCTCCTTCTAATGTTTTATGTCATATTCTCTCTCTTTAAAAGATAAATATTTATCTTTAATCATTTTGAGAAGTCTGAAAGTGTGAGTCCAGTAATGCTTTATGTCGTGAAAAACAAAGAGGACACAGCTGAAATGTCACTAACACACACACGCTACATTTCCAGTGCTGATTTGATCTGTCCACTGATGCAAGACTTACAGCTGCATCAGTTTGCTATGGCTCCAGCACGTTGGAAGTGCACATCAAAGCATGTGTGTTTTATGTCTAACAGGCCCCCAACCCTGGACCTCCTGCCCTTACTGTGCACTTGTCAAAGACAATCAGCCTTCCCACAGCAACACACTCTGCGTGGAGTTTTCCTCTTGTATGTCTCAAGACAGAGACCCCTAACTATGCCTGTTTATGGTCTTCAAACTGTCACAAGCCGCCATGTCAGAGGCTGAATTGATGACAGTCATAAACACAACTAAACTTAATTGACAAATAGAAGAGATAGTGAGAGACTCGGAGAGAGATTGATTGGATTTCGTTAGCGTGCATGCCAACACTTCTTGTACTGGGTGTCAAGGAGACAGCAGGGTGGATCCCAGCTCCATCTCGCCTATGTGGGGAATGCAAACTGTGGCTGTCCCCATGGCGATCACTGACCTGGGTTGCTATAGTTTCAGAACCTTTTGTTGACAAATGCTAGAATCCACCTTTTCATCTCGCCACACGTCGCAAAAAGGTGAACTGATGATGTCACCTCTGAGCAGGATAACGCTCACTGTATCTCAAACACACAACAGGAGTATCTTTGTGGGGAATTATACTTGATAGCATCTCATAAAAACCTGCATGAACAAAAAAAAGCCTCAATTTTTACTGTTGTTAAACCAATAAATTGCCCAAAATGTAATATAGCATGACCTCAGAAATATGTAACCTTAACCAAATATTTAATTAAAGACGTATTTGGACTAATTAGTCCAAGTTTGTTTCTTTCTGTCGAGTACAGCCAGTTTCTGTCTCATGAATAGAAGCCTTTGTCCACTATCCTCTGAATTTACTGCTCAGCTGTCTCCTACTTCCTCCCTCCACATGTGCATCTGTACTGTACTCTGTGTGTGTGTGTGTGTGTGTGTGTGTGTGTGTGTGTGTGTGTGTGTGTGTGTGTGTCTGTAAGGGAGTGTCTGACATTATCTGTTTGTGTGACAGAGTTTCAGAACATTGTGTGTGTGTAACCTGTAAGTGTGCATTTGTCCATGTGGTGGTATTTGAGAATGTCTTTTATCTTATTTCTTGTGAATGATGTACCTGGCTATGACACACACACACACACACACACACACACACACACATACACTTACACACAGTAAGGCATATGAGTCATTATTTAAAGAGTGGAGGAGTTGGATGTTTGACTTGGCTTGTGTCATCAGAACACAGCATTCTGGCAGAGGGCGATCTGTGAGACAGATAAGTGAGGCTGAACAGGTGAATCCAGGTGAAAGATACTGAGATTTTACAAGTTCCCTCAAAGAATACAGAGAATTTTGTAAATATTGTATCAGACGATTGCAGCTTTCATCATGACCCCAAGTGAGTCTCTTCATGCAACACTTACATGAGCATCTGTTTGCGTAGTGCATCCCGCTAATGATGCTCTGTTCATTCCTTGTCATCGCTGTTTGATGGTTTATGGATGAGAACACGCTTCAGGACCACAGAAGCAAAGAGGGATGATGACACTTCAGCAACAGCTCTGCAGGACCAGCGCCAATGTAATGACAACAAAGACTGTGATATTGATGAAAGTCTTTCCTCTGCCTGAACCTGACATCATCACTGATGATGACTGTTCCCTCATCGCTCACACATCTTGACATATGCTTCCATATGTGTTTAAATGAAAGCAGGCATTAGAAGGCAGGTGAGGCACGGTGGGTGGGAGGGGAGTGGGACTGACCTCTGCCTCTGAGAGAGATGAAATTCTGGTAATGACTATGAGAGGGGATGCGTCTATCATGGTGGATTTCATAGATCATATTGTGAAATGTCAGAGAGCGGCGGAAAGGTTAGGGTGCGTAAGGGCAAAAGTGTATAATCTCATATACATCAAGGACTGCGGCTGAAAATCGCATATCACGTCATGCTTTGACGTGCATGTTGTTGGCAAACATGTCAAATCTCAGTCATACCTGCACATAACTGATACTTTTGAGCTATGAAAGTAAAAAAAAAAAAAAAAAACCTTCCTCAACTGGCAGCTGTAAAAACTTGTATGCAAACATTCTTGAAGATAAAAATTATCTTGCTTTTTTACGATCTTGAGGTCCCAGACAGAGAGCGCAAGCAAAGAAACGAGTGAATATTTGCAGCACCATAGGCTCCGTTGCCATAGATTTGACTTAGTTTTGGGCTCTGCTGTGTTTGTATGATGGCAAAGACGAACATTTGACCTCTGAGTGCCCCACTTGAACACACAGACGCACAGGTTACTATGGGACCAGGGGCGCCTGTTGACACATGTCGCCTGTTTGCTCTATCATTTGTTTTTGATCACTGTGTAACTCTCTTTTAGGATCCTTTAACAAGTTTCTTTAGAGCCCAAACTTGTTTCACAACAGAGGAAGTAGAACATATCAGTGAAGAGTTAAAGCCTTTAGAAAGAAAGAATTTTTATTGGTTGGCTGGAAGTCTTTTAGGTTAATTTCTTGGTAAATAGAAGATATGATGCTGCTGGGTCTGATGAAGACTCAAAGGGCGCTGATGTACAGTATGAAATGCAAGTAATTCTGTGAGGGCTCAAACTAAAGATTTTAATTAATAATGCACATTGTTCCTTTCAATTTTGTGTTTCTTCTTTTTCTTCTTGTGTGTCCAACCGAGTGCAAAGATGTTCTATTTATGATAATGCAAGACAAGAAAAAGCAGCAAATCTTCACATTTGAAAGGATGGGACCCTAAAATCTGAACCAAACTGACGTTAGAGGCTGAAAATCCAAAACAATGAGCTGAAAGATGCTGTAAAGCAGCGGTCCCCAACCACTGGCCCATGGAAAAAGTTTTACTTTGAAAATCAGGTGCATCCGCCTGTGCCTCTGTACACGTCAAACACACACACACTAATAATAATAACAGTTACAGGAAGTCAGTGCAGGGGGGTATTCCAGAAAGCGGGTTACGTGAAAACTCTAAGTAAATTAACCCTGAGATGAGGAAAACTCTGAATTATCTGTTCCAGAAAGAGAGGGAACTGAAACTCTGAGTCAGTCACCATGGTAACAGACTCTGTGAACATAACCTGCTCGCGGGCAGGTTTACTATGAGAAACCCTGAGTTTCTATCTGTCTCCTCCCACATGAAGAAAGCTGTTAGACATCGATTGCCCATTCACCCCCAATCGGATTGATATCGAAGCCCGATTAGAAATGCTTTACGTCGCGAGAGAATCTTCCGACCCGGATTAGATGTCCTGTCATTTCCAGAGGATTATCTGTTCGAACGCTACCGCTTTTCATCAAACGGTATAATTTATTAGGATTATTAGGATTAGTTAGGATTTGTAATATAGTTCCAACCATTAACATATTTCATCCTAACCCTATTTTTTTTATATCGTTTTATATATGAGAAGTGATATATATAAGTTTTATTTTTAAAAAGACACAAGTGTATACTTGCACCTGATGTAGGCACTTGTGTCCTGGGGGTCCCGGGGGCTCAGATGAGCTTCCCCCGGGGATGCCTTCAGCCACCGTCGCTCACGGTTTTGGCTGAGGGCCAGCTCCCTCGCCTCTGTCAGAGGTGGTCGAGGTGGCCCTCCACCCGGTTTTCGGGCCTCTGCCTTCTTTCAGATTTTATTCCTATTTACATTCATAACTGTATGCTACGATCTTAAGTACGGTTAAATGTTAAGTCAATGGAATAGTACATTCAAACTTACGCGTTGACACGGGTAGCAATTTTCTCCCACACCGTTTCTCTCTCCTTCGCTGGTGCAACCCGGGATGGATCAGTACCCGGGATCCGACCCAGGACACACTCATAATGCTCATAATAATGAAAATAACAGCTGGGTCAAGTCAGCTTGAATTAAAGGCATGAATCATTTTTTTCAGCATCCGACCCGGTATCCGACCCGGGATCCGAGCCGGTACCTACCCGGGTCCTACCCGGGATCGACCCGGAAATTTCCCGGGATTTTACCGGGACCGATCCGGAACTTTCCCGGGACCGACCCGGAAATTTCCCGGGATTTTACCGGGACCGATCCGGAACTTTCCCGGGAAATTTCCGGAACTTTCCCGGGACCGACCCGGAAATTTCCCGGGATTTTACCGGGACCGA
Source organism: Chaetodon auriga (assembly GCF_051107435.1). Classification (NCBI taxonomy): domain Eukaryota; kingdom Metazoa; phylum Chordata; class Actinopteri; order Chaetodontiformes; family Chaetodontidae; genus Chaetodon; species Chaetodon auriga. The sequence goes on from NC_135094.1 coordinate 10,586,783, forward strand.
TCCGGAACTTTTCCGGGAAATTTCCGGGTCGGTCCCGGGAAAGTTCCGGGTCGGTCCCGGTAAAATCCCGGGAAAGTTCCGGGTCGGTCCCGGGTAAGTTACGGGTCGGTCACGGCAATTTCCCGGGACTTACCCGTGACCGACCCGTGACCAGACCCGGGATCCGACCGTGGATCCGACTCGGGACACGCACACACTAATAATGATAATAATAATAATAATAATAATAATAATAGTAATGATAGTAATAATAATAGCCGGGATCTGACCCGGGACACATACACACATTAATAATGATAATAATAATAATAGTAATGATAGTAATAATAATAGCCGGGATCTGACCCGGGACACACACACACACTATAATGATAATAATGATAATAGTGATAATAATAGCCGGGATCTGACCCGGGACACACACACACTGATAATGATCAGGAAGTCAGTGCAGTAAATGGGGTGTTGGAGCAGCGGTCCCCAACCGCTATTTGGTACAGGGCCGCACAGAGAGACTGAACAAAAAAATATGTTATTGATCATCAGATACTGAAAGAAGTTCGACAATCAGGTGCATCCGCCTGTGCCGCTGTACAGATGTCAAACCGCTCGCCTCGGTCACGTGATACGGTAGTAAATAAGTAAGCCCACAAGCTAGCAAAAATTAGTTTAAAAAAAAAAAAAAAAAAAAAAAAAAAAAAACGTCGTTGGAGAGCTTCTTCGAAAAGGGGAAAAGGCCAGAAAGCCTACAACTTCCAAGAAAAAGAAAGCTGCATTTAAGAGACAATATCAGCCGTCCTACTTAAAACACGGGTTTATCGCTTCAGGTGATTCTCACGCACCAAGCCCGCTCTGCGTAACATGTGGCGACAGGCTCGCAAATGAGGCAATGACGCCTTCTGGATGAAGAGAAACAAGCGTAGGGCTCCCACTAGTTACAATAACTACATTCAGGATAATGGTGAGTTGTATATTTAATAAGTTGTTTTTATTCGTTTCGATGCCGGTCCGGCAAATCATTGCTGTACGTGAAACCGGTCCGTGACGCAAAAAGGTTGGGGACCCCTGCTGTAAACCTCCACAGAGCGGGTTGATAACTCTCTGTGGCTTCTTCAATATTAGCGATCGTTTTCATATTACAGCCGTTCTTGTCATAAAAAATATCTGATTACACTTTATATTCGGGTACACATATGCACTGATAAGTAGTTGCTTATTAGTGTCCATGTTACTATGCATGCCAAAGAATAGCTAGTTAATGGTGAATATGTGCATCTTTATATGAAGTGTTAGCAAATATTGGTTATACCAGCTTCAGGTCGAGCACTGGCACTAAACAGCAAACATATCATCCACACTAATTATATAAAGCAGTGATCTTTGTCCCCAGACTGAAGCTGGCTCCTTTCCTCTCACACTGACCCAAACATATTTAGGGCATTTTTGATTTGAGGCGTTGGCAAAGCTATAATCTGGCAGACAGGCTACATTCTCCGATCCCTGCTGACAGAGTCAACTGGCACACTATCAAGGCAGCCGAAACAGTAACACAACCTGGCTTTTCTTCACTGAAGCACTGGTTGAGCAGGGGACACGCAGTCCACTCCCATCTATTGCCTCTGACAGAAAACACTATATTAACAATAGTGCTGCAAGACTTTTGGTGGCAAATATAAGGAAAACATAAATGTAAACATTAAAAGAAAACAGATCTGCACATGAAGTCTATTTGAGGCAGATAAAATTATTTAGCATTTTTGCATCTATAGCTCACTGATTGATCAAAATGAACCCTGGCTGATTTAAATAAGCACTGTACTCAGTCCTGGCTAAGAGCTCCGCTGAACTACAGTGAAACGATAAACCGCTTGTGGGCAGGTCTCAGTACAGCTCTTATTAAAGGCCTCATTGTTGACTGTTTGTTCCAGGTCATTTTGTTTCACTACACTTGAAAGGGACGGTAAAAACCCTGCAAGAAGAGGGAGACCCGGCCTCCGTTTGAGCCCGAATGCAGCCCCCCTTCACTTAGCATGAATAAGGGGATGGCTCTGTGTTTCTAGGTCACAGTGTGTCCCTGAAATGCACACCTCACACACAGGGAGGGAGAGAGGAACACAAACAGAACCTAACATCTGACAAGATCACATTTGTATTTAATGGGGAGCTCGGGGATACACTCTCGGAAATGAAACACAGATAACAGCTGAGTGGCACAGTGACCGAAATCATTGACCTTACTCACATCCTGATGACTGTTTCTGCTCTCACCCTCACCCTCACCCTCCCGTCTCTGCTCTCTCCACTTTGTTTAATCACGTGGAGATTAAAGTAAAAGAATGAAACAAAAACCTTGATCTTTCACTTGGATTTCTTTCAGATGGTCGGGAGGCCTTGATGTGTCACTCTCAGGCCCATCGGCCTCACTCGACACGATCTCCATGACAGACTGCAGGACACTCCTTGGAAAGCCAGCGAAGTGTCTCTGTTTCCTCGTGCCCCATAACACACGTCACAGAGGAGTGGAGCAGCCAGAACAACTTCATCTGGGACATACACACTTTTTAACTTCTATTTATCTGTCGACGGCCACGTCACGTAAAACATTAAGGACTTAATGTTAAGCAACGTTAAGCATTCAATCAACAGTGAAGGTCAGCGTGGATGGCAAGAACAGAGCGAGCCAGTTAATGGATTTTTATGTCTGGAGGTGTGTGAACTTCTACTTTGTCTTTCAAATAAACTTTTAATTAAGACGAGAACTACGTCACGCATGGTGCATTTTTGTGTGATTTTCTTACTTTTTTTAAAATCATAACCTTTTTTTTCTTCTGGTATTTGTGCAGTACTCCAGCTTTACAGTCCACTTCCTCAGACTACAGTATGTCTGTGGCATCTGACTTCAAATCCTGCACTGCAGAAGGTGAATCTTTATGTCTATGGCATGATATACAATATGACTATTGCCTTTCTGCTCTCGTTACTCACACTACAATTAGTAACGCAGCGATCCAATAAAGGGCTGAAACAACAACACAAATTATAAACGAGCATAAATGATAACCACGTCATCAGATAATAACGGATTCCTCATCTTCCTCCAAACAAAAAGACAATTGCCATGACTGCTGTCTTTGTCAAATGCAATGAACAAGACCATTCAGAGACATGAGCTGCCCTCCATACGGCAACAACACAATGCATTATGTGGGAAAGTACCACATTCTGGGATCTGGGGGCACAGTTTTGTGTCTGTTTTGTAGATATGGAATGTAGATTATGTTTCATTGCAATCTTTTAGGCATTCTGATGACTGCGCTGCTCCATATGTACATGCCAAAAGGACGGGAAGCTCCCTTTATTATCTCCGCTAGAAGCTACAGGACAAAAGGGAAGAAGCTCTTAACAAAAAGAGTAACAATAACAAAAATAAATTTATTTAATTTCAGGAAGACGTTTAACAAGGCACAATAATGGTTTTGCTAAACTATTTAACATAGATATGTTACTTACTTAAAGGCAGAATGAGTAGGACGATGTATAGACTCATACAAAAAATAAACCCTCTCAATCATCACTTCTGATGGTGTGCGGCGGTGTATCTGCAGAGCTCCTGCCCTCTGCCTGCACTTCATTATTTTCCTGTGTTTGTGACGTTTCTGGATGTCAAACCTTTGTGCATGTGTAGCCTCCAGCCAGTAACAGCGTGCAGGGTGTGACCAGGGCCCAGATCTTAAGCATGCATCCAAGAAGAGGCTTCTGGTGTCATGAGCCTGTCAGGAGGGCCCAACTTCACAAACTGCAACCTGCAAATCCTACTCATTCTGCCTTTAACAAACTTTAATTAGTATACAGGAAATGTTTGAAACACTGTTGTAATGAGATCCAAGCTTGACAGTATCTGTGACATATTGATGATGCAGTGATAAATATGGCAGTATTACATAACAGCCATTACAAGCCATTGGAAAGGTCAAATAAATATCTGTTCATGCAGGTGTTTGAGTGGAAAACTACTGGCAGCTGTGAGTCAGAGGAGAAAATATTCACTAATATTCATCATCAGCATTTATTCTTGTAGCAAACGCTGCAATTTACCACAGTAAATACTACGTGTAATGACTAAAGGAGAGAAGCTCAGGTCAGGAATCCCAGAATGTGAAGATCAGCCATGTTAAGCAGGAAACTAATATCACTGAGGACAAACAAGCAGTCAGAGCGAGCCACTGAAAGGAACACGGTGCCCTAAACGTTTTGTTTTCCTCAGACGTCGTTGGCACAGACTCAAAGGTTTTTATCCTTAACCAGTGGGACTGGGGAGGAGGTGATTGTCAGGATGGAGGCTTTCGAGGTTTCCGCATTTTCTTGAGCTTTTCTTGTCTCACCGTCTCACCCTCCAAAGAGGACAGCTCGGATATCCTGTGGATGAAAGAGCGAGAGGCTCCGACCATCGGGTCCGGATAAGACTGGCCTGTGTGGCAAGAGAGAGAGATACAAGGAAGGGAGAGAAGAAGAAATGATGCACCGAAATAACGAGGGGCATTTTCATGATGTTGGGTATATTATCTTAAATCAAAATGCAGTAAACTGGTTCACTTTAGCTACATCTTCTCATTTTGTGTCATATCAGCATGCACAGTTATATCAGCTGAGGATCAAGTCATGGATACTTGGTTGTGTCTAATCAGTGAGTGTGATTGGCATTTTCAGTGTTCTGCAGTAAAAATAAGTAGAAATGTAAAACAAAGGGGAAAGTGCAGGTTGTGCACTTTAAAACTGGGGCACGCTGAAACACGACGGCTTCAGGAGAAACCCATACTCTGCCTGACAACACTAAACATTCCCTTTCCCCGTGTGACCCCTCACCCCACTTTGTTATGATCCCTGCTTTTTGTTTGAAGACGTAAAAACCTTAAAAATTACATGTTTGCTGCCAATAACTCATCTTTAACACCTGTGCAGGTTGAAGGTTGGATTCTCCTGCTCACTGTCTACACAAACAGGGCATTCCTGACCTGACGTGTCATGACCACAACAAATACCTGTCTTGGCTTCACAGCCAAAGCATCACATCAACTCACTCTTTTGATTGTCTTTAACAGTCAGTAGGTTGGAGGTTGGATAATTGACCTTTGGCCTGCAGGACAGGGGGGAAGCAGAAGAGGCACAGGTCTGAGAAATAATTGAGAGAACTATTGATTGGCTTGGTCTGATTGAGTTTGTATGGGCAAAAATACCTGCTGAACTTGCAGTTGTCAACTGAGAAGGTGTTTCTGCCGCTGAGAACTAAAGTGGAGGGAAAGAGGATGGCTGGACTTGTGTTCAGTTCATATCTTTCAGGGTAGCTGGAAGACAAAATTGAGGACATTATGAACATACATGACGTAAAACTGCAATTATGGCTGTTGACTTAAATCCTTTGTATCTGGTGTCTTTTTGTGACAACATGAGTCCATATTTTCTCTGTTTTGCTTGAAGAAGACCCAGTCATTATATGTGAAAAGACAAGGTGTGTAAGTTCTTCTAAATGTTATTCTAAGTACTATTTGAAAGTGAAGGCAGCATTCTGTCCATTGAGAAAAAGTGCCGTCAAACTAAACTGCTCCCACAAACGGAGGACGTACAGTAATAAACGATTGTGATCTCATTACTGTGCAAAATAATAATGATTCAATTCAAGCTAGAATCAAGTGTTGCCAGAACATTAAACATAACAAGCAATCAGCTTTGAATCTTATTCTTTTGACAGTTAAATTATGTGTGTCAAAACATTTTGTACCTGGCTGCTTTTTTCTCACATTCTTGTCATACAACCCTGATTGCAAAAAACTCGGGACGCTGTGTGAGACATAAATAAAAACAGAAGTGTTCCTGAGCCCATGGAGTAATATCATTGATACAATCATGTGTTCATAAAGTGGTGAACCTCGCTCCATCCTCGCTTGTGAACGACTGAGCTTTTCCAGGATGCTCCTCCCAATCATGATACTATCACCTGTTAGAAAATGAACCTGTTTACCTGTGAAATGTTCTAAACAGGTGTTTTTGGAATTGAGTATATGTCAAAAAAAAGACGAGTAAATGACACCTTTCTCTTTATGTTTTACACAGCATTCCAAGTTTTTGGGATCTGGGTTGTATATGGGACAGTGAGTTGTCTAATTACTGCAATCTGTGCAGCTGTCTCCAGGAATATGCTATGAAGAGTACGACTACTCCTCTGAGTGACATTAATCCACTGGTTACCCCAGGGTGAAAGGCCGCCCAGCATGGCTGTGGGAAAGCTCCTTGGACAGGCTGAAGGGATGCAGGTTGCCAGGTCTGTACACACGGTAGTCTCTTGGGAGTGGAGGAACCACAGTTCTGCCCCTCTCGAGCCTTGTACCTAAAAAAAAAAACTTGCATTCAGCATGTAATATGAAGGCAATCATTCTCTGAAATGATTTGATTTCAGCACAACAGGAATATGGCAGACATCTATCTTTTATAAATATTGCTGAGTCCTATTGTGAAATTGTAATGTTGCTCTCAAGCATCAACGTTCACACGTGCAGTCACGTGTTGGAGGCTTGTGCTCATCATGCGTGCTGACATCTCCACCTACTGGTTGCCAGGTTACAATCCAGAAACAAGCCTCCAGGTCATCTCTTTAAATCCAGTCCACTTCTTAGGCCAAATGGGATCAAAACATAATGAATACAAATCTACTCACTGCTGTAATAACCAAACTCTCGTACTCTGCAGTTCTTACATTTCTTATCAAAAAGAAAGTGTCTCCCAGAGATGTCCTTCTCCGGGTCACTGTCCTCTGACTGCAGTCTGTCATCTTCGGCTAAGTTAGGTGACCTGCACATAGATGGAGGACAGAGGATTAAGAACCATCCTCAGCAGCACACATGGATTTTAATAAAGGTGAACACCACCCAGAATGATGACACATGCTTAGCACCATATGTGTATTAGTCTTGGATGTTTTATTCAGTTGACACATCTTACCCTCCAACGACGATGCCGCCAACCAAGGCTGTCCAATCCCTGGACTCTACAACAGAGATGGACGCTGTTAAACACAGCGCTAAGCTAGCTGCACGCTGAATGAGCTCAGCAGATGTGTGGAACATGCTTACTCACTGCTCAAGGGTTGCATCACAGGAAATTTCCTCCTCATGAGATTATTTTGTGTGAAGGCTGCTTGTCCTCCACCTGCCCCCATCCCGAAGTTCCTGTATGCTGGATGTGCAGCTGCGTCAGGGCCGCGCTGGCTGCTGTTTGAGCTTCCCTCTGATATTAGAGCCTTTGCGGTTGGTAGCGACGCGTTAACCTGGAAAGTCATCATGTTGGAGCCGCCATGCACTGACCGCTGAAGACACGAACCGGTTATCGACCAAATAGAGGACTCCTGGTCATAATAACGTGTAATTCGTCCAAACGAGTCATCCCCGAGCAGCAATGCTATCTGCAGCTCACCGCTATGCTACCGAGTCACCGCGTCGCCATGGAAACAGGCTTCATTTAAACCGTTACACGGCAGGTCCGGCTCCGCTCAACACCCCCTCTTCATTTAAGACAGATTTTAATGACCCACACAGACGTGATAGCAGGTCAAGTCACAAAGCAGAAGGGAAAAGGTGAATCAAGTGATAAATAGAAAATACACATTAAAACCAAAACATAAATTAAGATTATATGCACCTTTCACTCATACCGATACGGCCATGACAGATAATTGCTCCCTTATTAGCAATACATACATGGAGGGTAGCATTATGCTAAAAACAGATCTGTATTAACTGTATTTCACAGGACAATATGTATACATGAAGACCTCATAGAAAGGATAATAGTGCAGTATAACTATTGTGTATATGGAGCAATATGTATGTATGTATTATAAATGTGTAACAAATTTGTCCTCACATACAATTAAACTAAGTTGTAAATCTGTATATCCTACACGTCATTTTGAGGGTCTCCAATGGTCTTATTACCAAAGGGAAAATACAAAAAAGAAAAAAAAGGAGGGGTTATATCTCCGCTAAATACCAAAACAAAAAGGTATGTATGAGTTGGCGTGAGTTGATGTATCAAAGGACACCACACATTAATGACAAGACCAAAACAGTTTTTTTTTCCAGGTTTTTATTGTACATTTTGAGTCCTTTGAAAACCTGAAAGAAAAACAAACAAAAAAACAGTTATTGATGGAACAGTTGACATGGTTGCTTTCATTTGTTACCAGATACAAAACAGTGTCCAACAGATTAAATAATTAGGCTAAATGTTAATTCCATGCTTCCTCTACTAGTACTCAGATTATTATGAGCCGGTTATGAGGACCATAATTCATATTTGAGAAACTGTAATAACTTGTTCCACACTGTTAATGTTAGGAACATATTCAAAGGTGGCTGATACATCTTCATTTAAGACTGGCATCACACAGCTCATCTACACCATAGTTAAGGCTCATTTCAGAGCTAACTTTATACAGTTTGGGAAACATCTTTTGGAATAAAATCATTACCATATTGCATATTTGGATCCAATCTGCCTTAGAAAGTCACTGAACCAAGTTAGATTTGTCCTCACATTACTTCTTCCCTGTGTCTTGCACAGAATGAGGCATTTGTAGTGGATGATTTGAAGATTAATGGCTAAGATGTGGTTTCAGACATAGTTGGCTTATTGTCAGCTGGTTTTCACCATAGTCGATAAGATGGGGAAAAAAGAATATGCATCATTAACCACACCTAATGAGCTATGCCGTCTTTCGAGAACCGCAATGTTCCTGCAACTCACCATATCAGTTCATCCTCCGGATCATTCTGTTGATCTGATCCTCCCTGTTGCCAGCGTCTCCTCCCTCCACAAAGTGTGTGGTCTTCTTGTTCATACCACCACGGGGTGACGACAGCTTGAAGGGCCACAGGAAGTTGTTGGCGGGCTTGAAGTTCTTTCCAACTGTGTAAATCTCATGGATGAGGTCCTCAACACAGATGATGCCATATTTGCCTGCAGATCAAAAAGCAATGCAATTAAGTTCAACTGCATAGCTGCCCCCACACAACTACTTTTAATTGCATGTGAGAAATCAGTGAAGGCAAGAGACAACTCTTCTGTTATTACCTGCATATAGGACAGCTTTGGCTTTACTGATAGGAGCATTTGTTTAACCAAGACTGGAGTTTATTATATAACCAACAAGTTCACCAGATTCTGTTAAAGCTCAACGTTTGACTTTGTGACACAAAGTTCAAAAAAGGTCAAAATAAGAAGTTTGTCATCCTAATGGTAAAGTCACTGTTAGACAGGCATGTGGTTTCAGACACAACTGGCTTAGTTTTCAGTTTTTTCACCATAGTCGATAAGACGGGGAAAAAAGTGTGCATCATTAACCACATGTAGCACTTTGCCTTAATCTAACAGTACATTAAGCTGTGATTCTGCTTTTGAAACACTGTGCTTTGTAGCAGCAATAAATAACACTAAATACCTTAATACTGCCTTGATCAAGACCACACCTTATCTAAAATGAAGACGCTCAGATAAAGTATACCATGTTACCAATTAGTACTCCCTCCTGAGAAATAATATTCATGTTAATCTTAATTCTAGAGCAATCTTCACCTCATATATGCAGCAGTGGATTTTTTTTTTTTTAAACAAAAAAAGGTAAGCCATTCCCATACCGAGGGCCTTCTCCACCAGAGCATTGTCTGTGAGGGCGATGCGCTGTTTCCTCATCCTGCCATGGCCACGTTTGTAGATGAGCTCACGCACAGACTTCAGGTTGGGGTACCTGGGGAAACAGCAGGTCATAAATGTTATTAAAATTAGTTCTGAAAAACATAGGAAGACTTGCATATTTGTTATTTCCTTCAGGCATTATTACAGAATTTATCATTTCTTCCTAAAAGCATAATTTACTTCAACTACGATATAACAGGCGTCAAAACAAACTTAACCTAAATAAGGACATTTCAGACACAATGACCACTTAAGTTGTGTAGCTTTTGAGGTTTTTCCACTGGATTAAATTTTAAGAGGCATTTACAACCACCAAAAATAAATAACATTCACCAACATAAATCTAGCCTTAGTGCTCATCCTCTCACCTCAAAACATGTGGCCCTTTGGGACATTTCTTCAATCAACAGTCTAAATCACATTACCTGATGTGCCATCACTTATAAGGTTGTGACTAGATATACATCATGCTCAAAGAAAGCCATGCAGCAGCAGTCCAGATCAGAAACTTTCACTGTGTATATTCTATTCATAATAAGCCATAAAAGCTATACTTTTGTGTAGCCATGCTTTCACACCTCCTGCAATCAAGTTTGTGACATTAGGTTTATTTAAGTGGTAACTGTCCAACAGTACTTAGTTCCTGACATTTTAAGTCAAGAGCTGCAGCATTAGGTGCATCAAATACCAGGTTATAATAATATTCTCTTGGGGGGGATTGCAATAAGACAACATGAAAAGTATATCCACAGTTTCATCGCCGTGGTTTGTCTCCTCCTGGAGCATTATTACAACCTTATTTACTTTATCAAGCATTTCTCCCTTATCCAGACACTCAACTAGATGCCTTCATGCTAATTCAAACCAAGAACCTCGGAGCAAGTAACTCCTTTCCTCAAAATACACATGTGTAAAAACTATACTATCAGGTACTTATTATCAAGGAATGTGGTTTCAGACAAAACTGGCTTAGTTTCAGTCAGTATTCACCATGGTCGATAAGATGGGGAAAAAAGTTCAGCATCATTAACCACATTCCAGAGATATGTTATTGTCTGTAGTAGTAGTAGCACTTTCAGTAGACCATAACTAACAGTACAATTTATAAAATATCAAATGTCGAGCATGGTGCACAATGGGAGCGCACTTCTTTTTATTACGAGGTCAGCATCAAGTTTTAGTGATTGCAGCCTTACCCCCAGGCGATGTAGGGTTCAGCAATCCTAAGCATGTTGATTGAAGCCTTGTTCAGCTTGACGAACACACCATTGAAGATCTGGCGCAGACGGAGCAGCTGCAGAACTTTGCGGACCTTGGGGCTGACACCGTTGATACTAGAAAACATATCAGGACGATGATTAGCATATGTTAGCAGCAGCATGCAGGTCTCTCGTCTATTCTGATTGTGGTTTCAGAAATAGTTGGCTTATTCTACATAATTGTATCAACATAGTCGATAAGTCGGGGAAAGAGTGTGCATCATTAACCACATAACTAAGCACTTAAAGACCAAACAGCTTACTCAAGTACATTTACATGGATTGCTATGATAACCAAATTTGGGCACTACTGAATGAAAGGGTCATCTAAACAGCAGTCCTTCAACTCCCTAACTACCTTAACTTACTTTTGGCTGCTTGCACGGCACAATGAATCTAAACTGCTACACTTATCAACAGTTTGACCTGCTCTCAATACAGAAAAAGTTCTCTACAAAAGTAGCATGAAGATACAGCCACAGCAGCAACAAGAGGTTGGAATTAGGTTTATTCAAGCTTCAATACTATAATATTTACTATAAATCTGCCTCATCATGGGAAAAGCATTTCCAACCAGCAAATAGGTAAAACAGGATGCATAAAAGCAGGATCATGAAGAGTTGTTGAACAACCCACATCAACAGCTTCAGTACAATGGTTAGTTTGAAGTATAACAATCCATGTAAATGCTACTGATGAGTCTGACGGGTATGGAAGTTCTGTCCCCAGACAGTGGACACTACTCACCCTCTGATCCTGATGACAAAGGCCAGTTTGGGCTCCGCGGGCACATAGAAGTTTCCCACTTTGCGAGCAGTGCGACCCTGGCGGATTTCACGCCTGTACATCTGTCTGTACTCCTTGTGGTACTTCTCAGCCCTCTTATAGATCAGTTTCCTGGTCACTTTGCGGGCCTAGGGTACACATGACGAATACATGCCCATTCAATACAAGAATTACAGAACACCCCACATACAAATCAAGTCGGTTCTTTAAGTGGGCCATGTTTCACGCGTGCAACCTACCTTTTTTTCAGCCAGCATCTTCTTGATACGAAAGGCCTTCATGGTGGCGAAGGCCTTTCGCCTTTTCAAAAGGCTCTCAGGGACCGCCGGAACTTTTTTTCTGTTGCACAGATACAGATATTCAGGACCAAATTAGAAACACGTTAACAATATATACTACCTTCTCGTAGCTACTTTCCTTAACTGACACATCACATCCTCGCGATAGCGGCTAGCTGCTAACCTGTCATTTACCGGCTTCTACATCACTTGTTTTACTCCCTCGAAGGCTAGCTTACGTGTCTCGGAAACATAAATAGTGACATAAAAGTCAACAACATATTGTAACAGTCGACTTCTATTTTTATTGTCCCTTTCAGCACAGAAACTAACTACTTATTGAGTGCATGGAGGCTGGAAAGACAGCCATGTTGTACTACTGCAGCAGCTACACATATATCTCCACAAAGTGATCGTAACAACAATAAGAACGACAATCCTCCGTAATATTACAAGGGTTATAGTGTATAGAAACTAAACAATCTATCCAGGGTTTAAAATGAACAAAGATGGTTGTTTAAATTCTGGATGTGCTTGGATTTTGATACAGCAGCAAACACTCACTCTGCGTCCGCCATTGCGCCCACCGAGAAAGAGGAATTTCCTTATGCGCATGTGCGCGTTAAAGGATTTAGGACCTCAACGGGCTGTCTTTCTAGCTGCCTGACTTGTACATTTATTTTGTTAGTTCATCAAAATTATTCAAAACAAGCTATGTTATCGTAGTTTGACTAAATGTGGCATCATGTCGTCAGACTATTGATGGTTGAATGGCCCCGAAATTTACGGTGTCATATCTCGTTCAATTTTTATTTTGTTTTATTTGGATTGTGGTATTAGTTACAAATTCAACAACAAATTCTGGAGAGCTATCGTTAAGCTGACATTAAAATAATTATTCTGCCATCAATTACCATATTTTCGGCACAAATGTGTTATTGTTATGGAATAAAACGTCTGCTGTACGTTACCTTTCCAGTTTCCATGCCACAGGTGATGGTTATGCTCTCACTGAACCGGCAGAGGGCGCAAACACTTCATTTTGCAGAGCAGGATCACAGCGCGCCTGAAGGGGCAGGTTCCCTTCGCTGAACCTGTCCGTTGGGTCCTGGATCTCAGTGGACTCGTCCACTTCAGGTTATAAAACACAGGCAATGCGATGCACAACAAGGTTATAAAAACAAGAAACAATTTGCTGTAGAATGACTTTAAAGGTCACAATGAATCAAAAGCCAAATAAATGCACATTAAATTAGATTCGAAAGGGAGGCCAAGTCAAGTCGCACGTTTACTTCACTTATGTCGGACTACTTTAATGCTCATTTGCAAACTTTTGTGCAAATATTTTTAGATGCAACATAATGTAAAAATCACACAGGCTTATGGCCCAAACAGCATAGAAAGCTACAGCATATTTAACTCCCCATCAGTGGTCCATAATTTATTGCTCTGTAAGGGACCTTCTGAATAAGAATGTCCTCTTCTATGTTGCTGTTCATACTTGGGCACTTTCACTGAATGCAATATACACATTTTGGTATTACAAAAGCATCTGAAAATTCTTCCACCAGTGGGTTGGTCGCCCTGACACGCCCACCACACAGGGGCAAACACATCTCTGCTGCAGGATGTTACACAACGTCGTAAGCGCTCGTTAAATGAGAGCAAAATGTAGGAAAACGGCGAAAAACGTCTTCAAATTGAACGCAGCTCAGGCGCGTCTGTTCTTGAGGAAAGCGGGCACGTGTGTCTGTTTGTAGGCCATCACATTCACGAGAGCTCGGAAAAAATGATATAAGCCATCAATTTGACCGTAAAAATACATGAATTACTATTGGCCAGTGTTTTTTCTTACATCTGTCTGAGTGCGCAGCCTGTCTTATCGATCCACTTTCACCTTCCGCAATGAACACAACGCCATTGATCACTGACAGTAAATTGCTATGATAGCCCTTGTCTTAGTCTGCTGACTTCTTCAAATCTAATCCAAAACAGTCCAAATGAAATAAAGTCTGGATTTTTTTTAAGGAGCAACGAAGCTTTTGCTTTTTTCCCTGCGTGGGAATATGATATAGCCAGATCTGCATGTGATGCTGGGGGAAAAAAAGAAAGAGAAAAAAAAGTTATCATTATAGTCAATGTTTCTAAAATCCCAATTGAATTAATAATAATAATAAAAAAAAAACTATATAGAATCAAAACAAGATCTCTCATGACTCAAAAGCCATTCATCTGACATCCTGCCATAAAGCCACATTTCCTATAAATAGCTTTGTTTTAAATATGATAAAAGCCCAAGTAAGTGTCGTTTATTGGACGGAAAAGCCACTTCTCTCATCTTCCTTTGTGATGTTGAACTGGGTGATGAGTGTTGGGTAAATCTTTCAGGTTACATCACCTCTGAGTGTAGTGCATGGACCCGGCGCTTCCTTCTGACAGGCGCTCAAGTCTCAGTCCTATTGGGTCCAGCGCTGATGGGTGGACTGAATAAATAGCGAGTGAGATGGGAGTGAGGATGAGATGAGTGGAGGAACAGCAGAGGAAGTAGGAGGCACAGTCTGTAGTAGCTGCTCGTAATTTACTGCAACTGTGGCGGCAGCCGGACTCTGACTGAACTCTCTTTTATCACAAGTTGCGCTCCAGCTTGCGTTTTTTTCCTCTCCTCCACTTCTACAGAGCGCTGATTGCGTTTCCTGCCTGCGCTGCGCTCCAAGTTTTGTCGGCGTGACCCTACCGATCTGCTGCAAACAGGTTTGAAGAGGGACGCACTCCCCGCGCTTCTTCCTCCGCTGCTCGCTCGAATTGATTGGTCAAGATGATGATAATTATTGCGGAGTTCTTCGTGGTCATTTTGAAGGTGCTCTGGGCTTTTGTGACTGCCGGGGCGAAGTGGGTTGTGCGGCCCAAGGAGAAGAGCGTGGCGGGACAGGTGTGCGTGATCACCGGGGCTGGAAGCGGCCTCGGGCGGCTCTTCGCCAAGGAGTTCGCCCGGAGACGAGCGATTCTGGTCTTATGGGACATAAACAGCCAAAGCAACGAGGAAACGGCGGAGATGGTGCGGCAGATATACCATGAACTGGACACTCCCATAACCAAAGACGGTAGGCCTGCTTTCTTAAGATCATATCAGTTTTTACGCATGGTCAGCGAAGTCGCTTGTCTCACTTGGGATCCTGTTTTGTGCCTGCAGAGGCCAATTATACAGCAATAGTACTAGCTTCACTATTTTCGTAGGCAGGGTGTCACAGTGAACATATAACAAGATACGTGGACATGGTTGCACACACACATCTCAGATGTTCAAACAGGACTGACTTCAATACTCGTTTAGGTGGTTTCTGACTGTGTTCCAAAAATGTGCAACACTAAGCAAAGAAGTGTCCTCTTAACGTGCATTATAATCCCTGATTAAACAATATAACTCAAAGTCTGAACCAGCCTGTTGAACAAACTCTCATTGATCACTTCTGTCATCTGTTTCCATCTCTTTCCCCCCTGTAGGGCCTGTTGGAGGGGTAGAGGAGGTCCCCCCTTTTCAGCCACAGGTCTACACCTACGTGTGTGATGTGGGGAAGCGGGAGAGTGTGTATTCTACAGCTGAGAAGGTGCGGCGAGAGGTGGGAGAGGTGGACATACTGATCAACAACGCCGGCGTGGTCTCTGGACATCACCTCCTCGAGTGTCCCGATGAGCTGATCGAGCGCACCATGGTGGTCAACTGTCACGCGCACTTCTGGGTGAGTTGATGCTCGAGTTGAGCGCGCCAAGAGAGTGAACTCAGGCCTGACAGTGTGACGGTGATATCTGCCTCAGTGTTCATGAGCACAGTGTTATCCAATGTGTTTACTGTGATGCTAGGTTCACAGGAATGTTCCCAGCCTGACCTGCATGCCTATTCGTAATCTCATCCTTCTGTGTGCCAAACTCAAGAATCAAAGGTGTTTGTGTATGTGTGTGTCTCCAGGATTGAAAAAGTATGACCATAAATAGTTCCCTTGCGTGTTCGAATTTCAGCTCCACTTAGTTTAATTCTGCCAGAGGAAAGTCACGGGTTTGGCTTTGGAAGTCTTGCCTTCGCTGCTCTTTGGCAGCCCCGATCAGCGATGATCCACATGGTATGTCAGCCCTTCCCTCTCCTCTCCTTTGCAGCGCAGATGGAGGCAGGGGGTTCTGTACGTGGGTTGGATCTGTGTCAGATCAGCTCACCACATTTCGTTGGCAGGCGGTGATTTGTTGTGTATCGGATTTTACTCTGGCTCCGTTTTCGGGCCTTTTCTGTGTGAATGCTTATCTGAAAGGTTGCGCGGACTTGATGGAGTGAATATGTTGCACTTAAGATAAGCATTAAGTGCAGCGTTGAACAGCCAGGTGCTATCGCAGCTTTCTTGTGTGTTTTGAGGGTGTGGACGGACCACGGCTGCAGCCCGGCAATTAGAAATCCATTGAGATGAGCAACCTTACTGATGGGATTGAGAGTTGAGTGTTTAGCCTTTAAGGCTGTCTCCTAAAGCCCCAAATAAACCAGTAATGATAATTGATTGCATTGCTTGGCTACGGCCTCCTCTGTAGGACAATAGTGGTGATTATGCACAAATTGGTTTATAGGCCTGCTGTGGAGTAAATTGCAAGGATTGAGAATGTGTCTTGTGCCTGGTGCCATGGTTCTGAATTGACCATTTCATCTTTGATTGCATTTGTTACGATGTATTGAGCAATGGCTCTAGTGAAGCAGATGATGCTGGTTTTGAGACTTTGGCCGCAGGCTCTTCTTTTTACTGAGAACTGCATTCTCAATGATACCATGAAACCTCAGAGATTGTGAAGCTCCCTAATTGAGCATGAAAATCTCTTGTGTTGTCAGTCAGGCAGGTTGTGAATTTCCTGCTTTTTAATGGATGCTTCATTCATCTATTCATGTGCCCTCTGCTGGCTATCTCTACATCCTTTTACATCCAGGATTTGGAGTCAAGATCCAGTGGTTGGGTGGCAGATTTGGGATTTTTAATAGGAGCCTGTGTTTGTGTTCTCCCATATTCTGTGGAGAGCGTGGTTTCTTTAGGGCCGGGGTGGGGGGCAGATGAAAGAGGGACTTAATGAATGGCGACAGCCAGAATGGAGGATGTGGTTCATTACAGACACAAGCTAGATGAATAGAGCTTAGACTAACAGGGACCTGTCCACTTTCCTCTCTCACACAAACACGGTACAGTAAGTGACTGCATGCAGGTGGCACATTACACAGACCTTTGTTTTGTTTTTCCCTTTTTGAACAACAGGTTTCTAAAACGTATTAGTTGAGTCACGAACCACAATTAAGCCACTCGGTTTAGTGGATTTTTAAACCTTTATTTAGGCTCATGCTTTTTCTAGTGACACTCAGCCATATTTCAAAAGAGGAGTTTGACTTTTTCTGAAGATAAACGATTGAGATTAAATTAAAGAGCGCTGGTCATTTTAATACGCAGAAGGTTCATTTGCTCCTCTGTTATTATTTTAGGTTTTAGTAGTGGAAACAGATGCACAGTCTGTACATTCTTCTTGAGCTGTGTTCATCTTATTCAGCATCACTATTTTGCAAAAACACCGTAGATCACATTAATCCCAGCCAGTTATTCACATTAACCCAAACACCCAGTTTCTCAAGTGCGACAGGACAGCAGGTGCAAAGCTTTCCGTACATCTAAAACGCTCCACAGAGTGCAAAGTAAGCGAAGGGAAGGCCTCAGTCCAGATAAAGTTCCTCTGTCTGCCTTCCACAGGCCCCTCTGACTCCTCCCAACCTGATTTGGAGGCAATGGGTGCAGCTGCATGGCAGTCAGGGAGGCCAGCTCTGTTCATCCGGCTCTGCCACATACACGCACACACACAGACACACACATGGACAAACAGCTATGATTCAGTCTTTTGCTGCCTTCTAGGCTTTTATGAGGCAGGGGGTCATAATGTTTAATTTGTTTGATGATGCTCTGATTAGTCCAGCTGGCGATTTTGTGATGTTGGAGCGTCACTCTTTAGTCATGCCAGGATGGGGAATGTGCAGTCATTTCAGTAAGTGTCACCAGTTTGCGTATGAGGCTTAGTGTCTGTCTCGTGGAATGACATGAAAGGAAATCATCCTCAGCATCTTGAGCTGGTTATCCAACAGGTGGTTTGGGAACAATAGGCAGTAATATCCCCCTCTCGTGGAAATCGTACCGCTCTCGTGCGAGTACATGATGGCGCAGAGCGCTCCAGAGTGACATGGCGGGAAAAGAGCAGAGGAAAGAAAAGAGGAAGGAAGGCAGTGCCGTCCCATCCACAGGCGAGGCGAGAGGGTAATGGTAAGCTGCTGCTGACCCACTTTATCTGACAATTGGTTTCTTGTCTGTGGATCAGCTTGACAAGATGCCAGGCGACAGGAGCCAAGTTCCGCAGGCCGCATTCCTGCTGTATCCAGAGAAAGGAGGCAGCCAGGCAGAAGGGTCCTACTTGACTGGTTTTATATGGGCCCCTCCTCAGGCCTGGTGCACCTGTACCCCTCGCTGGAGCTAGCCATGACTACTCCCACTCTCCCCCAGCATGTACCTGTTCTCGAGGGATGGGTTCGGGGCTGCAGCTAACGATTATTTTCATTACGGATTAATCTGTTAATATGAAAACTGGCCGTTATACTTCCCCAGAGCCGAATGTGACGTCTTCAAAGATATTTAGTTTGCTATCACGCGACAAAAAAATTGCATCAAGTCCTCACATTTGATTAGCTGGAACCAAAGAATGTTTAGCATTTTTTTTTTTTTTACCTTGAAAAATAACTTAAATCAATAATTAGATTAGGAAGCTAAGAGCAAATTCATCTGCACATGAAAATCTTTTTTTAAATGTTGGCATTTAGGACCAATATTTTGTCTTGTGATCTGTGACTCATGGATTTATCACACTGAACAACTGTTAGTACATTCATAGATGGCTCTAAGAGCTACAGAGCTGTTATTTATCGAACGCTTCTTTAAAAGTGGGTTAAAAGGAAGAATTGTCAACTAATTGGATCGCTGCGTTTTGGTGACGCGGTATATTGGATGCTGGGATTCTTGGTGATTACAGTGCATTGACCCCGCGTCCCCCCTGGCCTATCGATGCTGTTGCTCTCCAGGTAAATTGGATTCCAATAGGACAGCCAGCAGGGGGGTTGAGGTTGAGTCGACTGTAGCAGAGGCTTACTGACTAGCGTGGCCGCCACAACATGACCAATCTGCATCCATCATCCCTGATGACCAGGAAACGCAGCCCACTCAAATTCCACGATCTGCTGTAGGATCAGACGAGCTCAGGCGTTCCTCTCTCTCTCTCCTTCATCCGGGGAGAAGTCAGCCCAATTAAATGGCCATCTGGTCCGACGCAAAGGCCAATATTTGTTCATATTCCTGTTGGTCAGGCGCTTGCACTAATGCAGCCTGACACCCCAGCTGCAAGAAGCTTTGTGTGGCTTAAATGCTCCTGGGAGCACGCACCAATTAGGGGGTGCAGCGGGCAAGGCAGCCCCACATAGGCCAAGGAGGCCCGACTGTGTCAGCGGGTAATTTAGCGGAACAAGGGAGCGTTGAGACCCAATTACGGCAGCTCTGATGTAAGACACGAGCCCCTGGTTGCCTTCACACATTTTGTGTCTGAGAGGTCAGCGGGGGTCATACCCACATGCCAGAGCTGCCATGAGAAGCAGGCCATCACGCGAGGGTGGGAGCGAGACGGGACGTTTGTTCACGTTTAGCCCCGTCCTCCAGCTGAGGGAATCGGCCCTTCCTCCGTCAGTTCCAGTTATTTTCAGACCACTCAGCAAAATTGTCCGGTTCTATCTTGAGAGTTGGCTTTGGTCGCAGCGCGGTGTGCCAGATCAAGTCATTCCCTGCTCTCTGAAAGTTGCTGTGGGAGTGGGAGACTTTGGCTCAAGTCAGGTATGGGCATATCTTAAGCTAATGCTTCATTTGCACGCAACTCTCTCCCTCATCCACTGCCATTCTGGCTTGCAGAGGCCTTTCTCAGCTTTTATCCGGGCCTCATGTTCTCTCGCTCCCTCTCTTTGGGCCCCATCATTCGATGAGTTGAATATAGCAGCAACTTGAAAATTTATGTCCTGGAAAAGTGCAGATGTTTGGAGCTGAGTCAGATCAGTTATACCGTACCTGGCCATAGAATAAACTCGGTGAAGTCATCTTCCTTTCACCCGCCTCCTCTGCATAAGTTTGACTTATTGCTTCCAGTTTTACTTACTTTACAAAACAAGGAGAAAAATGTCCAAATACAGACGTAAAGCATAGCAGAGGATACACTAGCAGTCAGCAGGTCCGGTGCAGTTAATCTCTGGTTTGCAGTTTTAATGAGGCTTTTCCTCCCCCTGCCAGTGGTTTCATGGTTGTACTACCTGGTACCATGCACTCTCTGGCTCTGTGTTCCCCTCCAGCAAATGTTTACAAAGGAGGCTGAATCATTCCTCTGGCCGGGCTTACATACTGTACCAACCAACGAAACTGTTACCTCTCATTTATACGACCACAGAATTACTGGGAGCTGGAAATGAAACTGTCAAAAGCAATAACAAATGACCAATTTCCCAGAACAAGAAGTGTCTTAAAGTTGCTCAGAGAAAAGGCAGAGACTGTACATTAAAGTTGGATGTTTTTTTTACTTGTATTGATTAATTCTCTGCCTAGATACTTTAATCAGTTTATTGACAAATCGTCTCAGCACCACGGGGAATCTCACGTTACATATAAAGGTGTCCTCGGTGTTTTCATTTGCAACCTCAGTAAGACTGTAAAGGAGCGTTGCAGGCCACATGCATTGTTCTTCACTATGGCAGCGCACATCTGACTTGAATAGATGTAGCAGTGCCACCAACAAAAGGCCCGCTGCTTGTTTGTAGACCTCCTAGTGGGAGAGTGATTGGTCAGTTCCTGTCATTGCCGTCACATGTCACACCTGCTGACTGGCTCATGCTGTGTCCAGAGTCAGCAGACGGGCAGAATGAGGAATGGATCCACAGGTTAATCAACTGTAGCCGCTAACTCTCGGCGAATCTCCTCGGCGGGGGTTGCTCTTCTCACCACCTCGCTAAATCTCACCGGACCGGCCGGTGGAACCGCTCCGGCTCTCACGTGGCACTCCGGTGGAACTCTTTCATCTCGGAGCTCATCTCGCCACCGATTGTTCCGCTGACTGCTGCTCAGGCAGGGCGCGAGGCTGTGCGGGGAGACGAGAGGCTGAATTGTATTGTTGTTGAGTGAACGGAGGCCTATGATTGGTGTTGTCACCAAGTCTTTAGAGCCGGGCCCAGCGACGGGCACCAGATCTGTGTGGGAAAAGAACAGATTGTACAGCAGCGCACACACCACATACCTGTTTGTTCAGTGAAAACCTGACGAGGGGAAAAAACCCTCATTCTCCTCCTCCCTCAACGTCGAATTCACACCTGCCACAAAGGCAAAAACTTTCAGCTTAAATTGTTATACTCCCAAAAAGCTGCACCTCCACAGCTCCAAATGATTTTTTTTTTTTTTTGTTCCTGTTATGAATTCTCATTCAGACGCCTCTCTCTGCATCACCATGGAGAAGAGGGGGAAACACAGGGAGAGGGGGAATGAGAGGGAGGCAGAGAGGATCAAAGGGCTTTGGCACAGACAAACTGCACAAGTGAACTAACCTTCCTCTTTTCTTTTTTTTTTCCTTTGCCCTTCTGTCTCTTCTGTCCTTCCCCCAGACCACCAAGGCGTTTCTCCCCAAGATGCTGGAGCTGAATCATGGTCACATTGTGACGGTTGCCAGCTCCCTGGGTTTATTCAGCACAGCTGGAGTGGAGGTTAGTATCATACACAACAGCACATACACATCCCATCGTTCCCACCATCCGAAACCAGCGCTTTTCTCCAAAGCCCTCAGCGTGCCAGCTCGCACACTGGGCCGGGGGAGGTTAGGCCCCCTTTCTCTAGTTGTCCCTCCACCCGTTAAATTAAGGGACACACATGAACATTGGGGAGCCTCTTATAGATTCCTCTATCTGCAGCAGTGGGGGTGTTGGGCCCCTATTGGGCTCTGGCTGCGGGGCCAGAATGAGCTGACAGCTCCCCAAGGGACAGAGACATCTTCATCACTGCTTTGTGAACAACGTGGTGCTCACTCAGTATTCAGCTCACAGCAGCGTTCAATGGATAAGATTTTGCTTGTGCTTCCTATAGTTTTTCTCCCCAGAACAGATTCTTTTTTGTTATTTCAATGCATATTCAAATATTTAGTGGCATCGTTTATCTCCATAACCACAGAGGGAGCGGATTGATAGCCCTCCCTCGAGGTTTTAATTTGATATTTCAGAGAGCGGTTCTCGGTTATCCGCCTGGCTGAGAACGGTGTCATTTTCAGAGCATCTGCAGGGACGGCTACTCCGTTTGGCTTTGTTTTTATAGCTGCACGTTTTGCTTTTGTTGTACGAGCATTCATCCGTAATGATCGAGCCCCTCTTCAAAGGAGCTGAAGTTAAAGTCCGTTTTCGTGAACCCATTATGCTTCCTGGAAATGCCTCAGAATGTGATTTCAGCCGCGCACATTAATTTCAGGGAACCAAAGCCCTCGCCTGTCATGTGGGCACAGTCAAATCTCTTTATCCTCCCCGTGTTTATCGACATGCATCTGTGTTTGCCCAAGCCTTTTTTTTTTTTTTTAACATTATTTCCACGGCGAACCACATCAAAACCTTCCCGCCAAGCAGAGCAGGCTCCTGATGCACCGGAGAAGAATGCTAATGAAACCGAAGAACAGCGGACGGGCTCGCTCAGGTTTTTGTGGCTGTGTCATTAACAGCAAGGAGAGACCTCTGTGCCCGCGGGGCATGTTTGGGAATGTTCTCTGTGGTCCCTGGGTGCGGGCAGGGGCAGCGGTTTACAGGGCTAACCTGTTCTCTCTTTATTCCCTCAGGATTACTGCGCCAGCAAGTTCGGTGCCATTGGCTTCCACGAGTCACTGAGCCATGAGCTGAAGGCCTCGGAGAAGGACGGCATCAACATGACTCTGGTGTGCCCTTACCTGGTGGACACGGGAATGTTCAAAGGCTGCAGGATAAGGTTAGCTTCAACACACACTGGCCTGTGTAATTGCACTTGTGAGCTTTTTAAAAGCCTCCTTGCACCTGGGATGGGTTTGTCATCTCTAATTTTTAGCGTAGGAAATTGCCTCGCAAACACCTTTTTTTTTTTCTTTTTTTTTTTTTTTTACTTCAAAGCAGCAGCTGACGGTTTGTGTCGCGTTAGATATTATAAAGTGACTCTTATGCCATCGGTCAGCGCTCTGCTTAAACAAAGAGGGCGACTTTCCCAGGGGAAAGCCTCCCCAACAGGTGCACCTGGGCTAAGCCCCCCCCCTCTGCTGTAATAGTCCTCACTTTGTTTGATGGTTACAGTCAGCAGGTGGCATTTTCTTTGGCTTTCCTCTCCCTCCACGTTGGAGCAGTGAGCAAAAGCTGTTCGCAGCCTTTTTACCAGTGGCACTATAATCATGGATTGATTCAAATTTGTTTTAATTCTCGCTCTTTAAAGTGTATCGAACATCTTTAAATGAGATGCACTTCAAACAATGCAAGTCAAACCGAGGAAGTCCCTTTCCTCTCCCATTTCTGAACGATTTTCATCTAATTTAATTGCCAATTTCAAATCTTAGCCAGCGTTAGTAAATTTGACTGGAAGTTCCCTGAATGTATGCGCCTGCAAATAGCCAATCTCTATTTTTCTGTCCATCCAGGAAGGAGATTGAGCCTTTTCTGCCTCCCCTGAAGCCAGAGTTCTGTGTGAAACAGGCCATGAGAGCCATCCTCACCGACCAGCCCATGATCTGTACGCCTCGCATCGTCTATATGGTCAACTTCATGAAAAGGTGAGCTGCCTCCTACATCCCAGTATCCTGCTTTCTTCCGTTTTTCAGTTTTTCCCTCCATCAGCTCTCAGTAAACGATCCAGGAGTATCTCGTGTCACTAATCTTCTCTCCGTCCTGCCTCCGCAGCATCCTGCCCTTCGAGGCCATTGTGTGCATGTACCGGTTCCTGGGCGCCGACAAGTGCATGTACCCCTTCCTAGCCCAGAGAAAGGAGGCCATGAACAACAATGAGGCTAAGAATGGGATCTAGGGGGCGCTGTTTGTAACACGAACAGAGGGCACATAAACCTGCAAGCATGAGGAAACAACCACTGAGGATGAAAATGGGGAAGACGGGAAGGAAGGAAAGACTGAATCTAGACTGGTGCACTTGCATTGAGCAAATGCAAAGGTTTACCATATTGTTCCTCTGGAACAAAGAAAGCTGTGTACTACACAAAGGATTTATTTGACTTTGTTTTTGTCTTTATTTTTTAAGTTTGTTTAAAGAAACCAACATCTATATTCTGTGTCACTAGTTTTGAAATCATACAGAAAAGGTATCCAATAATTAACTATTTACGTAATGTAGTCACCAGCCTTATCTAGTGTCATTGTGGAAATATACAGTATGTTACTGTACAAACAGTAAAAAAAAGTTTTCACTTTTATTTTATTTTTGTAGACATGCACTGTAATTTCTGATTTTTCTCTACACTGCCAGCATTCTCTGTGTAGGAAGGTTCAACACAGCATTTCAAGCCACCCAACGTCTCCCCGTGCAGAGGCTCTTTTTCAGTCAGTCAGGACATTGATTTGCAGCTTAACTGGGCTCTGACTATTGCTTGTGCCATTTAAAAGCAAGCAAGATGAATATTTCACCATTAAAGTTTACCATATTTCGTTGTTGTCTAATACTTAAGTTACAGACATGTAGCATATATGTTGATGATGAAGTCATTCCAAGGGGGACATTTAAAGGCCAGATTGTGGCTGTTTCCAGCGTAACGGGGACTCAACATTGTCCCTTTAATGGTCCTGTTATTTCAGGTCTGTATCGACTAACCTCTCAGATGAAATGTGGACGAGGGAGTCAATGTCCTGGGTTGAACCAGCATGTGTGACACATTCAGAATGTACTGCTTTGGGAGAAACGGAGAGGAAATACATTTTTTTTTTTTTTTTTTTTCTCTCATTTGTCTTTATTTTCAAGATCTGTGGTGTTTATATTGTAAATTTATCTGTTACCAATATTATTTGTTTCAAAGGAAAAGGAAAAAAAACAAAACAAAACCTGACATAGGCTGTAACTCCGAACCGCTGTCCCAACACTGATGTGTGGTCTAGGGGGGAGAAAGACACTAGCTTTCCATTATTCTTTCCAAAGTAACACTTTAACTCTCCTGTCCATTGTCCCCCTTGTCCAGTTAAAGTGAAATGTAAAAGTTTTAATGTTGTGAATACCCCAGTATCCCAAAAATGACCGTCTCCATATTTGATGTATGAATATTTTCTATACCTTCGGGGCGACAAGAGTTTTTGAATTTCAACTACATTCCAACAGGCGTCATTCCTTCAGTCACAGTGATGAGCCTAAATCCTCTACCTCTTAATTTTTTGCCTTTTTTTTTTTTTTTTTTTTTTTTGACAGTATGACATAAGCCTCTTTTTTGTAATTTTTCTGAAGACTGCTCCATAGCAGAGCAAATGTGGTTCCAATGTTTAGTGTCTCTACCTAACTTAAATTAATAAAAGTGATTTAGATTATTAAATGGTGTGTTGTTATTACCTGAACCTGAACTGGCAGGAGACCCGGAGGCTTCAGCATTTCACACACACACATACTATTTCCTGTGGTAGTGGCCAGTGTGTATTAACCCGCAATCTGTGAATCACCGCAGTGAGTGACAGGAAAGAGGATCTTCTGCAATGCTGATGAACTTCTTGGACACCTTTTCCATTGTGTGGATGACACCCACCCAGCCCTTTTCTCCTCTTTATGACGACTCTTTTGACTAGTATCAGTGTCACTGTCCTCCCACACTGTGCCACACAGTGAGTCAGGTGGCCTTTGGATATGGGTGTTGGCTAAAGAGGGCGATGCTTTTGTAAGTAACTGTACTGTACGTACAGCACGAGCAGCCGTGTGATGTCTAAAAGAAAGCTTGACCCAAGAGAGAAGGTGTCAGTCACGCTGTGAATGACTAAAACAGAAAGAGGATGCAGAAAGTTGACATACAGAATAGAAACAAGGCAGGGTGTGGTTAAAAAAAACACACGTCAATGGTACTACCTTGGTTAAAACCCACTTTTAGCATCTGTCTGGGAACAAAAATAATGAAAGTCCTTCCATTTCTGCTGGAGTTGTTATGAAGCTGACCCCGACCTTTTCCTTCCCCAAAGGAAAGCAAGAAACAAAGCACAGTTTCCTAATTGGTATCACATTAAGATGTCATGAGATAGATTTGGACTCACATGCTCAAACTGCTGAGTTGTTAGCGCATGGCTGAAGTTGCCTTTGAGGTCAGATCCTTGGTATGCGTCAGAAAATTTGGGGATTTTAGTGACCTAAGGTGCCGTGAATATTGTGAAAGTAAAAGTTGTACATGTCGTTGTTGAGCTCGGAAAAAAGAGACTTGGTTAAAGCTAAATGAAAATGCATTTTTGACACATTTCTCTACACTGAGGAAGAGTCTTTTTATCCTTTCAGATTCCATCCAGGCATTTTTTATTTTTTAATTTTTTTTACCAAGAAAATAAAACAAGACAGTGATTCATATTAACTCTCCAGAAATGTCTGCCGGTTTGTATGCTGAACACTCCTAAACTCTAATAATGTTCCAATAAATGAAATGAGGACAAAAACTCTCTATGGCGTCTCTGTGCTGTTTTTTTTTCCCTGCAGAAAATTCTAAGGATAAGATCATGAGCCCGAGCCTGAAGGCTTGAACTTTTTAAATCTGGGTCAGACAAACAGCCCCGTCTTCCAAGCTTTTAGAGTCCTGCGTCACACCTTCCCTCATCACTGCTAATGCTTCATGGTCAGCTACCAACAGATCGATCAACCAAGAACGGAGCTTTCGAGACGCTTCTGCACACAAATACAAAATATCTGCTGTTAAAACTGCCTGTTAATTAACAGCGTTATGGTTTAGAAACCAGATCTCAAGAACAAAGCAGTTTCTTCGCCCATCTCAAACATTCCTTGTGTTGGAACAGAGCTAATTCGCTCATGTGACAAAGTTTTTCCCTTCAAAATCTTTAAGCTGCTGAATCCAAAATGGAGTCTGGGAGTTTAGCGATCGTGCACACATCTATCAGTGTGATAGCAGACACTCAGCTCTACACAGGACAAATTGATTTCTCGGTCAGCGGCAGAGAATACGCCCATCCCACCGACTCTGATTGCTGACGGCGAGTTCCGCTCCGGCCTCCTCGGTGCATTACAGGGAAGCGCCGAGATGTCAGAGCCTGGGCCCTCAGCACGCAGCGCTCCTCTGCCGTGACTAATCGGAGCTGGATAAAGTTGCTCAGTGGCAGATTAGTTCTAATATGAGGGAGAGCTGTACTGACAGTTTCGATCCCTCTGTGTACAGAAGCAATCAGCACCAAGTGCAGCCACTCCAGGACTCCGCGCAGCCTTATTGTGCGAAACAGGCCTTTATCTTAGTCCACACAAAAGCGCTTTTGACTCATCCAAGAAAGAAAACTATTAGGATTTTTGGCTTGAATCATCGCTCGGGCATTCGTCACCATCTATAGGATTCCCCTCACTCTTTTATCCTCCTGTTAATACAGCTCTAATTTAGAGGACTTCAAGGGGGTCGATGGCAAATAATTCAGACGGAAAAATCAATGACTCTGGCATTTGCTTTTGCATGGCAGGGACAAGCTCCACAGTCCAATTGATTTTATTCTATTTTGGGCAGTAAGGTTCACTTCCCATATTGGCTGGTCAGAGGAAGGCAATTCATCTTGGGTCTAACATGGCCTCAAGCTGGTCGGCCACTACCTGAACAAGCTTCTGGAATAGAGATCTGCAGCTAATGTGTGTGAACAGCCTTGGCGCTCCTCAATGGCTAGCAGATGTAGCTGCCAGCTGAGTCCATTAGTCAGTGGGGCTGAATTAGACCACCGCTGTCCCGTTCGCTCATTCATCTCGCTAATGGGAGCGAGCCGAGTGGGGCTCGGCGTTGCAGAGGTGGTGGAGTTACATGGAGAGAGCTGATGGCATGATGCAACACAAGTATGTGATAGATAAGGTGTGCACAATCTATCCTTGTGCTATCGGTCCAGCTGAGAGTCGTAAAGTTAAAGATTAAGTGTCTCTATTTGGAAAACACAAACAGGATTTTTCCTTCGCGACGAGGTGCTGCTGCAGAACGAGGTTTGTCTCTAGTACAAATTAACAGGGTGTCATGACATGACAAAAGTTGCAGTTATTCATTTGTGAAGCTAGATCGTCTGATAGCAGGAGTCAATGACAACATGAACGACGTCTTTGTCCTCAGAAAGCGACTTATTTTGGCTGACATCGCTACATCTTCCTCTGTGACACTGCTGTCCCGAACAAGCTGCAGGGGGACGAATTAAAGGACAAGTCTGCTGATATTCTGGACTTCTCTATTAGTCAACAAATAAATAACATGAAAAGACCAAAGCGTGACCCTAATAATAAATACTGTCTGTGTAGAAAGAGCCTTTGCACTAAAGGTTGTCTTAAGTGAAACCACATACATGGTCTTGCTGCCCTATATATTCGCTAGTGTGTATTAATCCGCCTTTAAAAATAGTTCCCACGATCAATTTAAGGCCCAGCTTCTTTTTTTTTTTTTAATGAAACTATACATTATAAGGATTTCTGTCAGAGTCAGTGGGCGTGGGGCTGAGAGCCACAGACAAAGCCAGGAAAGTCATATTGCGAGATGTATCAGTTTTGGTCTTTTCACAGGATTTGTTGACAGTCAAAAGGAAAAACAGAATATCACCAGACATATCCTTTAAGATAAGGGATACTGCATGATACTCCTGAGAGATGAGAAACAATGGTGAGGCAAGGGTTGCAGATAAATCTTGCGCTTGCAGAGTCATCTGATGATTTATAGGCTCATATACCACATGCTACAGCATAAGATAAAGCAGTGGATGATAATGTCTCACGAGTTGGAATAATAACACGCTATTTTTGCCAACTTTTGGTTTTTGGAGCACAACTACCCAATTTGTTGTATTTCACTCATTAAAATTTTATCGCTCATTATGACTAATGAGCGCAGTAGCATTGGCAAATAGCAGAAGTAAAGTTAAACGACACAATAAACAGGATTTATGAGGACAAGCTTTCAGATTTGAGAAGTACTTCACGTTTGAATGTCGAGAAATAAAAGCTAAGGCGGGGTGTCAGGTGCAAACTGCTGTTGGATTGAGTGTGAAGCTGACTCTTGACCTTGGGAATGGTGGTTTAACAAAATAATCTTAACCCAAGGTCCACTCATTAGCCTCATTCATGCTATATTCAGGCCCTGTGCGCTCAAACATTATCCACTGCTAGATGTGGTTCAAAGTCCCTCAAAAAGCTAGTAAATGGACCTGAGAGCTATGATAATTTTGTAAGTCTGCCTTTGCACTTACTCGAATGCCCTTAGAGAATGTGTGAAACAGTAGCTTTCATTAACAAACAGTGCTGATTGCAGCCGCAGTGACATATGTTTACTTGCCTGGAGGAGAAAATAATGAGACAAAGAAAGATTGCTTTTTTTCCACATGAACTGAGGTGTTTTTACTGCATTTCAGTAACATAAACAGCCTTATTACACATTGCACTCACAGCGAAGAAGACACATCCTCAATGTCAGTGAACAAAGTGATTCAAAATGGCATTTAGGGGAGGGAGTCCGCGAGCTGGACGCAGGCTCTCTCCGCTCAGAAGATGCACTCCAGAATGCAGGCATTAAAAGCACCCAGTTGATGCCTTGGTGGGTCAATACAACACACACAATGGGTGTAGATGTGATCGACAAAACTGTGGGGGGGAGAAGGAGGGGGGGGGCGGGGGGGCGATCCACTGACACAAAATCACTGGAATGGAGGGGACTTTTCACTCACTGGAGGACATGCAGTCACGCCTGTATAAAACTCTCTGGAGTTTGGACTCTGTGTTAAAAGTTTACTGGCATTAGAGAATGTGCGCAAAAACTAGCCACTGTCATTGCAACTGGCCTCTTTTTTTTTTTTTTGTTTTTTTAAGATAAAAAGTACAACTGTTGGTGGCCCATTTGCCTCCGCTGTTTGTCAGGTGATGCTCCAGTGATGCTATGCCAGTGTGGGGTCATGTTAAACGGGAAAGTCAGACCCTTCAGGAAGTAAAGGTTAGTCCAACCTTCCCTCCTGGGTGGTCAACACTTCTACTGATTACTGCTAACACCAGTTTTGTCCTTTTTGTCCACATGAAAAAAACTTTTCTGTGTTATTTTTCGGTATATGATTACTCTTGCAAGTCATACACATCCATATAGATAGATGAACTCTTTTTTTTTTTTTCTTATGTCAGCATACAAGGTAAGCTGGGTGACTATATATGAAGACAACAACTACAACTTTCACAGCACTGGCATTGGTTAATTTTAAATACAGTACTCAAGCATTGTTAGATTAATAAAATAACAAAAGAAAAAAAAAAAAAAAAAAAAAAGGAAACATAATACCCCCGAAAAAATAAGCTACTGTACGCAAGTTGGTTTCTCCCCTAAAATGTTTCTTTTGTATTTCAATGGCATGATGTACATATTTGTTTTAACCATACCAACAGACACTGATCCAAAGGGAAAGTTGTCTATGCAGTGTATCACTTTGGATTTCCCTTGATTTTTCATACAGTACCATGCATCTCATTAGTTTGTGTTGGATGTATTTAAGTTGTTTGACCTCTAAATTCTGTCTGAAATCATCAATAAACGTGTTAAGATAGCGTTGTCTTCACATAGACTCAGGTAATGGTGTTTTAGTCGGTCATTTCTCGGTGCACATCCACCCTATTGCATGTTGACAGGTTTTGCAGGATACAGTGGCAATCGTGGGGTGGGGTGGGGTGGGGTGGGGTGGGGTTGGGAGAGGGTAGGGAAATTGTGGGTAGTGGGGACACTGTGGGCTGTAGGTTTATGGGAGATTGGGGTGAAGGCTGGGGTGGGGTTGTCAGGTTTGTGAATGCTGAAGGAGGGGTTCGGGTTGTCAGCTCCTAGACGACAGCCTTTGAATCCTTGCAGACCTGAGTGGTGGTGCCTGAGTTAGTCTGTTTAATGTCCGTCCTCCCTCCCACATGGTTCACTGGTCTGAAAAGACAAATAGAACCGTGTTAGGGCAGATATTGTCCAAGGACTCGAGCAATGTTGCTATTAATCAGTCCCGCTGTTGGTCATTTGTTCTACGTGTTCCTCTGAAAAGATACCAGGATTCACCGCCTTTCATGAGTAATTCTTTCAAAATACGATAAGTGGAAAAAAGGAAACCGAAAGTGCTGCCACTCTCAACACTTAGCGAGTCCTTGACCTCAATCTGTTTCACACTAACCGATCAACTGTGGCTCCTGTACTGTGGCTTTTATCAGAAGGGACTGCAAACACAGAGATACTCATGTATGGAGGCTGCAGCCAAAAAGAAAAAGCGACTGATTTGGAGGAAAAAGTTGTATTTTCATATTGATAAGAGCAACGTCTGAAGCCCGATGACCAAAAATGCGTTAGCAGCAAAGCATGGGTGAGTTAATGAGTTTTAGAGACGGATGGGAGAAACACTGGAGCGATTAACTGCTCAGGTGAAAGTGCAATTGCTGCCATATTTGCCCCTCTCCTCTGACGGTGACGTAAATGAAGCTGCGGCTGTCTTTCCTCTCTTTGTTCCTTTGCTTTTTCTCTCTAGAAGAGACAAGGGGCTGCAAGAAAACAGCCCTGCCTAAGCTCTTTTTTTTTCCCAGGGCACACCTACTATGAAAATACTCCAGAAATGCTTGATTTCCTCTTAGTTTTCCAAAGTTCCTCCCTAGTTTCCTACTTCATTCTCCGCTGTTGTCCTTCCTCCTTCCTTCCCTCCCTTCCTTGTCATGGAGGAGATAGGGGACAAGGGGAAGGGAGGGGAGGCACGTGGAGAAAGCGCTCTTTTCTGTCAGGACTGAGCCTTGGTGGTGATAGCCATCATGCAAAGTATGGAAAAGTGACAGGAGTGTGGTGCATGTAAATATATACGCCTACTGTTGCTTTCCTATGGAGGAAAAATGTCGAGCGGAAATGTTGGACGTGTGTGTGTGTGTGTGGGTGGGGAGGGAGCTGATGATGGCCTGCCTGCAGCGCTGAGGATTTGCAATAAGCCAGATTGGCACACGCACACCTGGCTCCTTGCTAGCCCAGCGTCTGTCCACCCTGAGCGGCGGCTGGTTGAACGTCCAGCAGAGAGTGAGCGTGAAGCGTCTGTGAGTTCGATCCGTGTCCTACCGTACCTTGATGGGGCCATCCACCGGGTCCAGTCCCTGCTCCGACAGCTGTTTCAAGGCACTTAGAGCAGCCTGAGAAGAGAGCGAACAACAGATGGTCGAGTGAGTGAGGGAAGGAGGGAGATTGGGTGGGAGGAGAGTGAGTGTCACCCTTCAGCTGCTTTTCAAATAACACTTACTCTGGGAAACCTGATGCCAGCAGGACACTTTCCCTTCACTCTCTGTTGTCTTTGGCTCCTCTCTGCTGACTGTTTATCTAGCGTTATTGGGTTAACATTTCCACTTTATGTTTTGGCTGCTCTGCATTTT
Source organism: Chaetodon auriga (assembly GCF_051107435.1). NCBI lineage: Eukaryota > Metazoa > Chordata > Actinopteri > Chaetodontiformes > Chaetodontidae > Chaetodon > Chaetodon auriga. The sequence goes on from NC_135094.1 coordinate 10,619,510, forward strand.
CCTAAGTCAATCAGAGTGACATCTGTATTCCCGGTGACCACAGCTAAACAAACAGCAGCATGTCTGAAACACCTATAAATCATAAACGTGACAACGCGGTGAATAACTTAATCCGTAAGCCGACGCTAAATAACCACAACTGAAGTGTGCCTGTAACATTTGTGTTGATAATTGTGCAATGCCTTAATTATGCTCAGTCTGTGGTTGAGAAGGGACGTTTTAAGCACAAAATGATGTCAAGACATAGCTTTGAATGTACTGTCTTCACAGTTGCGACCAGCCATGTGCACCTATCTAAGGTCATGTCACTAGAAGCTTCAATCATTCTCTGGTGCTTTGTGCCAAGCCACCATCAAAAATGCCATGATGTCGTTTCCTTCCTGCTCGTCCGTCTGTCTGTACCAGCCAGAGGAGCTGCTGCTGATGTGAGGAGGGTCCAGCCCGCTATCATAATATATGCAACATGTGTGGGAGTCCAGAGGTGTAGTGAAGACTGACACACATGCTCTGTGAAGTGGGACTGGAAGATACACAAAATACCACATGAAACCCGAGAGGCAGAGCTTTTTTTAGGCAAATTTACTTGACATTTGGATCTCACACAGTAATCTTGAAGTGGGACACTGGGACAACCACTTAGCTAAACCATTGTGACCAAACAATTGATGTCACGGGCAGAAACTGCTTGTGGACCACTTCAAGGTGCTGGTCTGATCCTGATATAGCTCATTCCACCAACCTAAAGATTGGCTCCAGAAGTGATTGCTCTCTCTCTCTCTCCCTCACACCCCTTTTCCAAGTTACCTCTGGTTCTTGAACCGGTTCCGTTCAGGATTCTTGGAACCTTGGTGCTATCTAGCGAATGAGCCTGCGTTTCCACCAGTTTTAATTGGAACCACTGTGATCAAGGATGCGTCATCTGCGGAAGGTGTTGCTTAATGCACAAGGGAGTAAACAGTACTGGCAAGACGCAGATGTCCAACCTCTCTGTCCAACCTGCAGACTATAACACATCCACTGGGGGCATCACAGTCATCACTTCAGCTCAAGGAAAACCTGCTGGGGTCCGAACCCATTTAGTTTTGGTCAAAATGCTCCAAAAGGTTCAAAATTAGGTGCACGAATCAGAACGGAACCTGTACCACGTTGGTGGAAAAGGGGTCTCAGGGTGGGCTGTGTTGAAGCAGAAGGGGTAAATGGGTGATGTAACATCTCCCAGCAGAACTGAGAGCACTGGGTCTGGATGAAGACACAAACAGTTCATATCAAAAACTATGCCTACAGTATCCTACAGTAAATTTCTCATGCAGTATCTGAGCAGCTCAATCTGTTATGCTGTTATCAAGCTGTCTAACAGGGATTTAATTGACCCTTTAAAGCACCACCAACTGATTTAACTGTGTGCTTACAATAGTTTTGTCAGTGTGTGTGCTCCTGGTTTCAAATGCTGGACAATTCACTACGGCAAAAAGACGACATGGATTTGTATGATGACGTGTGGACCAATATCCTGCAAAGTTAAGCTGCTGTTTGCACTTTTCATATCACAGATTCTTGTAGTTAGTCATGTTGAACCCGTAAACAAACTCCATCATTATTGCAGTGGTGTCAGATTTAGTGGTAATTTTGTTTGGCTGTTGATTTTTATAAACTGTAACAGTGAACATGTGAAATGTTCTGACGCTGAAGGTGTTGAATCATGCAATAAAGCAAATAAAAGTACTGATAAATTCTACATAGTATAAAGTGGATACTACCAGTGAAAATGAAAAACTCCCAAAAGAAATCACCTCCTAAAGCTCCACTTTATTATTTTACACACATCTGGTACCACAGTGGTCAGAACTCGTCTGGATCCTTTACACTCCATCACCGGTTAATCAGAGTGGAGATAAGGAATCCGTGGCTGTGCTCAGTAGATGAGTGAGATGTGATGACTGGCTGAGTTTACCTCATTAAGGAGCCCACCTACGTCAATCTGTACTTTATTCTTTGTTATATCAGCTACGTGGCGCTGACAAATTAAACTCTCCTCACAGGAATATCTGAATCGGAGACATTTTTCAGATACTTTCAGACACGCAGACAGAGATGTCTCCGTGTGAATAACGGCCTGTATTTAAACTCATATGCACTGAGAGGAAACATTAATCACCGTTTAATCCTGAGAAAATAGAAATCCCGCTGCTCAGCGAATCAACGTGTCTCTGTGGAATGCAATATGTAGAGGAGGATGTTACGCACTATTATCTGTGTGCTTGTGCCTGAAATAATTTTCAAAGCATTTAACTTGAGATTATGTGTAACATAAACCAGGAATCATAATTTATGACTGACAGGTGCAAGGGTCAAAATCTGGTTTGTATCCATCAAATTGAGAACAAAAAAAAAAAGAACTTACGCTTACAGCGACTGAAAAATCTGCAACAATATAGTAGGACTGGCTTGAAAAATGGATACTGTTGGGTTATTACTTAAGGCCTTTCTCCAGAGACTCAGAAATCAGCTGCAGCCCCTCTAAGTCTGTAACAGACAATTTATGGTTGCAATGTGTTTTTTCCTCTGAGAAGATCTGACAGGCAGCGAGATTTAGAGCTTGAATATACTTGCCGAGATTTAAGGTGACAACCCTGTAGAACATGACAGCCGAAGGAATGTTTTCACAATTACACTGTTAATAAACATAAATCATGTCAGAGGACTCTGGCAGAACCACTTACATATATATATGTATATATATGCAGTACCATCATGTCGTCTCACAATGACCAGGACCATCCGCACATAGTGGAGCGGAAAAAGTAATTAAGATAAGAGGGAAACCTAACACAGCCGGATTAATCTAGGACACATGATCAGGTCACACCTGATAAACAAGGGATGGATCAATCTCCATTTTCTCTGGTAACCAATAAATTGTAATCACAACCAACTTCCTCATGATTACCTCTTGTTTGTTGTATTTCATTGGTTTGGGACCTTTCTCTCCTTGAGTAAATAGCCAGAGCCCATCTGTTGGAGAGTGGGGTGGTGGGGGGTGACTAGAGATAAACAGCCATAAATCAGGGGCTTGACGGTGGCAGCGCTGCTGATATACGACAGGCAGGCACGAGGGCCATGGCAGCCAATTGCTGGGCCCAGCAGCTCAACGAAGGACATGGAGCCTAATACAAATACTGGGCCTATCTGTGGGAATGGCAGCCAGTGAAATCATTATTTTTCTAATGAGATAAGTTGTCCATCGTTAGAGGCAACCGCTACACTGATGCATCAACACCAGGGGAGTATGTTTAGTCTGAGGCCGTGACACGCAAGGTGGAGGTGTTCCATCTCTGTCATGGAACAAAGAGAGAGTAAGAGGTGGGTGAGGAGACAATGTGCAGAGAGGATGCTGAGTCACTGACAAATGGGAGAGGAATGGCAGAGGCTTTCAAAACTGATGCTTAAAGCTGAAAGGATGGTTAACCGGCCCTCCTCTGAGGTCCAGGTTAAGATAGAAATGAACTAGTTTTAGCTCTACATGTCATCTCACTTATAAGTAGTTATAGCTGTTTCAAATGCGGGGAGGGTGGGGTGACCTCCATACACCAAGCCAACTGTTGCTTAGGTTGATGTGAATTTAGGATTCAGAAAGTTACAGAACTTGACAAATGGACCCAAGGATGCTTGAAAGGTGTGGCAAGGGGGTTTATGAGGGTTTTAAAGTACAGTGGTAGCTTAAGTAATTAGAACAGTGCCTGAATCACTTCAATGAGACCACAGTGTTGGCACAGCAAGGGCACTGATGCAGGAGGCTCCACCAACAAAATGTAGGGTTGTTTGGCAAAAAAGTTCAACCTTTTGCCACAACGCAATTTGCTGTCAAACATGTTTAAGCGCTCATTCTAGGTAGAATACCATTTAACGAGAGCAGCATTACAGACAACAGCAGAATTATAAATCCTGCCTCGCACTATTATAAAACACTGTGTAGTGTTCTTGAATCTGATCACAATTCAAAGTGGATTTCCTGGATTTTCTTTCGTTTTCTCGCCAGTGTCTTTGACATTATGCCCACACCACCACAGCCCCTTGAATTTGTTATGGAACAAGTACCGAAGTCACCCTCATCACTCCCTCTTCACCTATCCTGTCCTCACCCAACTTTTTAGATAACAGACCAGCAGTCGTCATCAATCCAAGACTGGGAGCCAACCTGAAGCGCCCCTCAGATACTTCACACATGGGCTCATTCATCTATCTACCTAGCTGTCCCTAGTTCAAAGGCTTGGACAAACAGCGGTCGAATGTGACGGCGTCTGAGGAGGATCTGTGACCGTGGCCGAGCTCCTGATGTGGAGTGACAAGGGCGGCTCATTTTTCTGGGCCTGCTGCGCTCTTAATGGCTTGTCCGACAGAGGCTTTGCTTCTGTCAGTGACTTGGCCAAACAAAGGCTCGGTCCCCAAGGAGTCCCTGGCATCAGCCTGATGGATCTGATGGATCGTTGGATCACACAGACCCTGACAAATCAGACCCCTGTGTCAGCTCTCACTGCTGGACTACTGGGGTCTAGAGAGGCAATCAAGATGTTCTTGGGAATGGGAGGCTTGCTGTGGAGAAAAGGTGTAAAACAGGACAAGGGGAAGAGACAGCAGAGGGCAAGGCTGGACAAACAGCAGAAAAAAAAAAAGAAAAAGAAATGTTCGGTGGGAAAGGAACCAGGGAGAAGCGGGGATGGTAGGCTTCAATCCTTCCATCTCCATCACTTCACCCTCTGGCCTTTCAGCAGCCATCAAAGACCTCAGGGAGGTCCTAATGAGGTGAAGACCACCAGCACATAATTCAGTCTCACATACTTGCATCTCTTCCTCTCCACCTACTCTGAATCTTCAGGGTGGAAGAAGAAAGGGAAACATTGGCCTACTTTGCATGTTCTCTTGACTTTATCAGATGAGATGCTGCCTCAGCTCTGCTGGAGGCCAGATGAAAGCACAGACCCTAGCTTAAGGTTTAACCCAATGACCCAGTCTCAATAGTACAGTGTGGTATTTCCCTCTTTACCAAGCAGCTCCAGACTCCCAGGGCTTTCTCTGGCTCTGTACAGTGCAGCTGGACTACTGAAACTCCTCTCTAATCTTAAGTCCAGGTCAAGAGCATCAGTAGCAGCCTCCCATCTTTTCTTTGATCCTGTCTTACTGTCTAAGTCATGTGTTTGGACATCCGCATTATACAAGGGAGTAAGAGGCAGGAGACAGGGAACGCTTGGTTTCTTCCTCATACACATTCTTCTTCTGGAATGGAAAACAACCCTCAACAACACTACAGGTGTACTACAATAGATGCATGTACAGAAAAATCAAAAGATAAAGTTCTAAAGGCTCAGTTGTGCTGTGGGTTTGGGGTCAAGCATAACATTAATCTTTCCTATCGCTAGAAAGTGGTACACTGCATCATTTACAGCAGCGATGGCCAACTGGTGGCCCGTGGGCCACATCCGGCTTGCAGAAGACTAATGAATTCAGAAAATGCACAAATCTAACATTACTCACCACTGGAAGAGGCCCAGTCTGTCCTGAAAGTTACTGTTGATTAGCTTTCCAACCCAACGAGCCAAAAAGTCCATAATTCATAGTTCACCCACTCAACAGAATCAGATTACTCTCCTCCATTTCTCTGCGGACTCACTATCAAACCACCCAGCTCCCGGGCTGGCCATTCCCTGGAGCAGCACGCTGGCCAGACTATGGGAGGCAACTTATTATTATTATTATTGTTGTTGTTGTTGTTTTTCTTGAAAGTCTGGCCTAAACTGTCTGCTTAGAAAAATTCCGGCCCTTGGACAAATGTAGTTGAGAACTCCCGATTTACAGGAACAACATTAGGCGCACTTCCCCACTACCAAGAACCACTCTGCTACTGATATACACAAACCACAGCATTGTTGCACAACCACTTCCATAAGAGTTTCTTCATAGAACTTGAGACAATGCTGGGGTGGATGGACCGTAACCAAAACCGCTTGCTTTTGTTTGCTCAATTGTACAATCACTATTCGCCCTCTTATTCTGCAATAACACGCCGGCTGTCAGGACTTAATAATGCTATAAAGAGTCTGATTAACGTCGGGTGGCTGCTTCTGAGCTGCTTCAAGGCAGGGGGAATCTGAACATAAAGGGGTTGCAGGACGCCTGCTGATGAGGATGATCTAAGGGACTTCCACTAGACTAAACAATGACCAGAGTGGATTTCAAACGGGGTGTTTTACAGGGAGGACCTGGGAAGTTGGAAAAATGAGTGCCCTGTTGTCGGAGAAGTTCTGAGGCTGGATATATTGTTCTGGAGAGGGCTTGTTCTGTTTTCAAAAGGCCACATAAAACCTTGACAGGGCTCCCTCTTTTTATGCTCACTCCCCAAAGCACAAAGAAATATGAGATAGCAGGGAGGAAAAAACCCCAGCCATCTTTTTGTCCTGTGTTAACCCTGTTGTCACTACCATGCCATCACATCACATCTTTCTCTGATGTTGATTAAATTCTTTTAAACGTTATCTAGAGCAGATTTTCTCTTCTCCCTTTTCCTTCTGTCATCTACTCTCGAGCTTCTACTCATCCCTTGGCTTTCGTTTCCTCTAAATTCTTTTCTTTTCCTTCCACCCACATCAAAACCCTGGACAGGGATCAGTGGAACATTCCCGGATAGCTTGTGGAGAACACCTGTGTGTGCGCATGACTGCTGGCAGTGTATGCGTCTATTTGTTAATGCGGTGTGATATGTACATGGATTCTTGAGTAAGTACAGAAAAAAATGTCTTCAGATCATCCCACCAAATCTCTTCTTCACTCTCTATCCAGATTTCACATCCTCTTCCACATCAGAGGGATTGATAAAAGAGGTAGTGTGTGCCTGGCAGTGGCCTAGCTGAAGCCTGACATGACGTTAATTCTTCTGAAGTAGCATCTCATACGAGCCACTTCACTTCTTGTGAAACAGTGTACCAACTGTGAATGTTATACACCTGAATAAACTTCTGCATGAGGAGAACTATTTGATTTCTGCATACTTCTCAGCCATGTGTGCATGCTGCCACATTATGGTGATCAGAATTCCTACAATGAGTGAGTGTACTCTTTCGTGTGTCTCCCAGGCCTGAGTTGAGCACTGAAGGCCGGCTTAGCGGGTAACAGCTATGGGGCTCCCCAGGGGAGCAAGCCTTCGCTGACATGGGAAGTCATAAATAAGGGCCCAGGGCGCTGCGCCATGTCATGCGTCATTTGGACTGGAGAGGCCTGCTTTATCCCCTCCCATCACTGAGCTGCTGAGGATGGCACCTCCTAGGGCGTAATACAAAACATATGGGCAGAGGGTGAGGGGCAGAAGCACCTCAGCATACCATACTCCTGCCTTGTCAGCAAAGCTTCTCGGAAGAAAAGCAGATACAGCTGAATACAGCCTCTACGATAACACTGCGCCAGTATGCCACAATCAAACTTAGAACGTCAAGAAACAGTAACCAAATCCGTGAGCTTGGTCGTTGTGATGCTATAACATCACGTCATACAGTAATTATATGATATCAGCCATAAAATACTGACCAAGTTTAATTGGCAACACTATTTAGCATTAATAACCAGCATATAAGCAATGAATAAAAATTGCCTCTAACACCTTGCAGCACGCTATAATGTTAATGTAAGCAGAAATCAAAACGTGTTTATTAAGTTTATCTGTCAACAACTTTCTTTTCTACATGCATGACTTGTATGATGAATGCTCGATAACACGAGAGTTACAATCACACATAATAACATGTTTTAAGTACTTTCAAATGTATATATGAACAGTTTGTGAAACCACTTGTGAATGGTTTGCACATGTGTATACACAGCTAATAAATGCTTTCACACATTTGCAAACAATGCAATCATTTGCAAATGTTTACCAACGCTGTCCCTGACCCAGCTTGTTTGAAATGTGTTGCTGGCATCAAATTCAGAGTAAGCATATATTTACAAAAATCAAAGATGAGGTTAAACATAAAATCTCTTCTCTTTAAACTGTTTTCAGTTGAGTGTAAGTCAAAACGGATCAGTAAATTATTCATTGTTCTGATGGATAGCAAATTCTGTTATATCTATCTTTACACAGCATCCCAACTTTTTTTGAAATCAAGGTTGTATGAGCCTGTACACAGAGTAAATATCATGTTACTGACTAGACCATTATAGCCTTGACACGATGAAGCAATCCAGGTCAAGAGAGACTGAAAATGACACATTTCTGGACCAGGAAGAGAGAGCACAACTTTCCCTTTTCATCAAGCACGGAGGAGATGACACATTTTTATTGAGAAAGGAGCCTGCCACCCACAGAGAGTTACGTCGGGAAACCTATGCTTGTCTATCCTCAATATTGCTAACTTATTCCACGGTTGCTGATGAATCAGTGACTAAATACAGTAGGAGATGAGATATAGGGCATGAAGAATGCATTAGTGATGGGACCACTGCCTGTGAAGATATTGGGTAAGAAGAGAAAAACAGCTTCAAGGCCAGTGACTCACCAGCATGACCACTGACTAAGCTGAAATTCTCCTTAAAAAGAAAGGCCCTTGAATTCTTATGGACTAACACCCCCCCACCATACACAGATGCAACCTGGGGGATGAGACACAGTCTGGGTGAACTATTCCTTTATGACTCATCCAATGAAACGCTGTTATTCACAACTTCTGCTTCGCATGTATTGATGATATAAACAGAAAATAATGTTGCTTCACCAAAAGTCATCCAAATGACTGAGGATGCTTCACAAATATTGGAAAGTCTTTAAATATTGGACTGAAGATTCACTTCCTGGGCTCATAGTCAAGTCATGCTGGAGGATTTGGGAAGTACCCTTCTGACTGTTTCCATCAGGTTTCCCCAGTGATTCCAAAGCAGTGTTACATCACCTCATATCCACCTGCAAAGATCCACCTTTCTATGCCGGAGGGAGATGCTCCTCTAATCCTCAACAATTGGATTCAAATTGCCCTGGGGAGGGACAAAAAGCTGTGGGAAGAAAAGCCAGCCTTCAGGCACTCGCTCTCTTATCAGCGGGAGATAGTGATCGGTCTCGAGAGGGGTCCCATTTCTCTCTTTTCTGCTTCCCAATCTCCCTTTCATTTCCACTTTTCTCTTTGTGTCCAAGATCAGCCATGTGATCCTTTCAAGTGCTCTTTCCCTGCCAGTTTCCATTGTCCTGAATTCAAAATGACAAACTCTCGCTGTTCGCTTGGTGTTAAAGTGCACAGCCTAGCTGAAGTGGGCAGTGGTGCAAGCAGAGGTTGGGCGGGGATGCAAATATCATGGCTGTGGTTGTTGCCCGGCTGCTACACAACCAGAGGAAAAAAGGCTGAGTATCGGCAGCAAGGAAGGGCAACTCACACCAGAGGTGGGATCCAAGGTCTTAATCACTTCCCCCCATTTGCATAGATAATAAAGTTAGTGAAGATACTGCAGTGGGCCGTATCAATTGCTAGTGAGGATATCAGCCTGGATGTCAAAGAGCATTGCTGGCTGTTATCAGCCCTTCCGTTAAAATTGGAATCCAATTATTTCTGCGTCGTTGGGCAAGTGATGGACTAAAATACTGTTTGTTAAAAATGGTCAGAACAAATTAAGAGATGAGTCATCAGAGTAATTATTTCACTTTACATATGCATATCACACTACAGCATATCTTCTTTAAATTCAATGAATACGCAGTATAAAAAGACCATTTGTACTTGACAAATAAAAGCTACTATTTGATTATTTTTCTCCATTAATTTAGAAACTTTATGGAAATTTGAATTATAAAAAGGTACAAAGAGAACAGTTTTCCTTCATAGTTGCAGGCAACATAATAACAAACCTAAAATGTGAATATGCTTACAAAATTCATAAAAACCAAACATTAACAGTGAGGCTGTCTGAATTACAGCAGTAAACAAAAACAAATACAGGCCTAACATAAATACTGACTGATGATATGAGCTCTTCGTTTTGTCTTAGCTGGTCAGAGTCCTTCTGTTCATTCTTTGTCACGTTCACTCTCCTCATCATGCAAATTTCCAGCCTGCGTGCGTGCCGTGTAGAAGAGCACAAAGCATTGCCCAAAAAGACAAACGAGAGCGATTTGTGGCACAACGTAATAAACGGTAGAGCATAACATGACACGAGATGATTTCCTATCATCACGATATATATAGAGTCACGTGGAACAGCCTGAGTGTGAATACGTGTGAAGGCAAACGTGTTTATACCTGTTGTGAGCAGCTACACTTCCAGCTGCTTGAAGCCTGCCATCATAGAGAGGATGCAATAATAGCATACAAATTCAGCCTCTCCTCAGAAGCATTCATGGTGTTGCATGCACAAAGGGACAGACGTGCTGGTGTGATGAATGGAAAAAGGAGAGCTTGAGAGAGAAGTTCATACTCTGCTGACTTTCTGAGTCAGTGGTAGGTATGAATGCCAGACTGTTGATTTCAGAAAGTTAGAAACATTTTCAGACGCCCCCAGTTTCCAGGGTACGAGGGAAGGAGGCTTCAGACGTTGTATAGAAATCCAACCAGCACTTTATCTGAAGTGTACTGACCCCTATAGAGAAAAAAAGGTTTACAGAGGAGACTTACAGGTGGGGAAAGACAAAAAAAGAGGAACTTGGGGATGCAGTATATGAAAGGGTTAAGATAAAGGGTGAAGGGAGAGGGGCTAAGTGTCTCACTGTGACAGCCGCCAGCTGCATGCAATAATCCCCAACCCTCCATCACGAGCCCTTTATATTTTCTTGTCAGAGACGGCGGTTCGTATGAGGGAGTGGATGTCTGGTGGACGAGGACATCCGGTAACAAGAGAGGACGCGCAGTCAGACGGCGTTTTACACCTTCTTCCCCTCGTCTCTTCCTCCTTGTAGCTCCCCGAGCTCTTTTCTACATTGGTTTTTAATCACCTCGTACACACAAGGGACACGCCTGTAAAACCTGTTGCAGTGTTTTATAATTTGCTATGGATCCCCACAAGCCCTGTGACTGTTTCTCATTACCCAGCATGCTCACTGGGCCTATAAGATGTAGATGGACATTTCGTCTTACATCTAAACCCCAAGAAATACTGAGTGGGCCTGTAACTCGATGTGTGATGGGGGTCGATAGAGACCCATCATGCCTAACGGAGCCCCTCAAGTGTTATGAAAACTCCACTATGTTCCTATGGCAACTGGCAGAGTATTTTGCAGTCACAGATTATGTATAAGGAATGTTTACTGAAAACAATAAATTCCACTATGCTTGTATCAAGAGGCAGGCCTTGCTGGGTAAGGCTCCTCCAGCCAGGCCGGTTTTCTGATAGGTCCGGGGGCCACGCTAACTAGCCAAAGATGGAACATGATGGGGAAAAGCGTAATGTAACGCATACTGGAAACATGTGTCTTGTAAAAACTGCGAACATCAGGAGTCAGTCGAAAGCTGACGGGCCTGTCACAAGGTGTTCATAAACAACAGGAACAGATCTCCACAGGAACAAAGCCATGTTATGGATTCAGTCTGCGAACACAGAACGAGCAAACACAGACTGACGGGGGCATGTGGAATAACAGCAGCATGACACGATCTTCTCCAAAGCTGGAGAGCAAAGGGGAATAAAAGAAGTTGTGTGCCAAAATTTCGGCCAGATAAGATACTTTTTAGTATGGAATTTCTCTATTGTGGACCAGGGAAAAATTAAATCGAATGGGGTTACAATTAAATGATGGGAATTGACTTCATAAATTCCTGGAAGTGTTTAAAAGATGCAGCAATGTGAACCGCTTTCACTCTTCAAAAGATGTGAAACATATTCTCGATTGAAAACAGTACAAAGACACTATATTTAATATCTGACCTCAAGAGCTTCATTGATTTTTGTAAATACATGCTTATTCTGAATTCAATGCAGCGACATGTTTCGAACAAGTTGGGACAGGAGCAACTAAAGACTGGGAAAGATGCTCCAAAAACACCTGTTTGGAACATTCCACAGGTAAACAGGTTGATTGGTAACAGGTGATAGTATCATGATTGGGTAAGAAAGGGGCATCCTGGAAAGGCTCAGACGTTCACAAGCGAGGATGGAGAGAGGTTCACCACTTTGTGAACACATGATTGTATGAAGCATGTTACTACATGGGCTCATTGTAAAACTGTTGTCAGTAAACACAGATTTATTACAAACAACTGAACTTTATGTTTATCTTTCAAACAGTGCATTAACTTTGTTGGAACAGGGGCGGTGCATCAGCACTAGTTTCCTTGCAGTAGCACAGCACAGAGGCTACAGCCCATTATTTGTCACTGATGCTGTGATTTTATCCATGAAAGGAGAGTGAGTACTTAATCCTCCGCAGGAGAGTTTTTACGAGCCGCCTCACACATTTTTACAGCATGGCAAACAGACAGTAAACACCAGGAAGGCGCTGCGCTTTAACACGTGATTAAGACACAGCTAATTAGATTGCAGACAGTAAAACTGTGAGGGGAATCGTAAAAGAGGGAGCAGAGACGGGCCTGAGCGAGGGATCAGGTACAACCAGCAGACATTTAAGTCAGGGCACCACAGGCCACTGACAAATGACTGAGCTAGGGTTTCTCATTTCTGCTGCCTTCTCAGCGGCGAAAATGTAAATAGCAGACTTTCTGTGGTAAAAAAGAAAAGACCCCTTCACACACAAGCCCCCCCATGTCCACCATCCATCCATCCCTCCATTCTTCTCCTCCCTCTTCTCCTATGCAGTGGTTGGTCCCATGAAACAGGGGTCAGGGTACTAATGGAGGACCTCATGGCCTTGTGTGCCTCTGGAAACAACCCCCCACCCCCACCCACCCCCACTCGCTGCTCTCTTATAAATCAAGCAGGCTTCATTGAGAGTGGCAGAGTCCTCTGATGTCCCAGCCATGTCTCATTTCAAAGTCCTCCTGAAGGCTCACACGGTTCCACGTTTACTCACTGGGCACAAGGGAGACGTGCATGTGGGGGTGAGTGTGAGACTCAAAGAGAGAGAGACAGACAGAGAAACGGAGAGTGAAAGAGAGAAAATGAGTTTGGGTTAAGAGAGAAGTAAGAGGGAAATTAGGAATAGAGAAGATGTCCCAGAGGAAAAGGGGGTCTCTAAAACAAATGTTTATTTAGTAACTATGCTGCAGTAGACCTCTCACTTGAAAGAATGTTCAATAAATCACACAAATCTGGACATTACAGTGTGTGCGTGTGCACGTGAGCACATGTGGAAGTAGTGGAGATAACATGCCTTCCTCTGTTGCACATGGACAGTTCGCAGAATACCTTCAGAGGTGCAATCCAGGCATAATCTGCCCCCCTTTATCATCAACTGAGGTGTACAGAGATAAATGGTCACTGACACAATGAAGTTTCCTTCAGTCTATGCATCCATGTCAAAGCCAGATGAGTAACTTAAAATCATGCTTCTACTGAATACATGTGTCGTGTCATCAAAACCACTAACATATACAGACACTCTAGAGGCACATAAAGGGAAAAGAGCAATGCATACAATCCGCTGCTCTGCAGTCAATATAACTCTGGAAAAAGACAGCGGGTTGTGCAGGAGGGTATCAGGGATCCTTAAATGGAACTTTAAGGGACACCTGAGTTAATCAGCACTATGTTAAAGCTGCAACAGGTGATTTGAACATACTCAAGGCTGACATATCTGAATCTCTCCTGTCATAATGTCTGGTGAAAGTATCCTGCCTCTACACGCCGTGTCCCCCTGCTGCCTCTCTGACATCCACCCTCTCACTCGCTCCCCTCCCGATTCGGTGAATTCAGGATTTGTTTCAATCAAACCAGAGTTGGTGGTGATTGTTGGATCTGTGTGGTAAGTATGTAGCTGGTTAGCTTAGCTAGTAACAAAGTCTACCTCACATGCGAGGCTATTTCTTTGCTTGGAGCAGTTTCCAGGCAACCGGTGGACAGTCAAGGAAGTCACTGGTCCCAGCCAAGAAATAGTACAGCACACAATTCCCTGTAAAACCTCAATGAGTCATTTTACACTTCATTACACGTTTACACTTTACTCTAACCAGCAATTAAATTCACATAAAATACAGAAACACTGCACCTGAGAGCGCAGCGTAGGATAATTTGTCATATCACAAGATCGTATTCAGCTCTGATAGCTGTCATTTGCAACAGGAGAGAGCAGGACTGCCTTTTGCTCAGCCAGCTTAGACATGTAAAAGAATAATAACAATACAAAAATGTGCTGTGCATCTCCTGTTTCACTTGCTGCTGCATTTTCTTCCTCTCGCATTTAGGGAGTGACAGTGTGGTTTGCTTAATCTTCCCTTATCTCCTTTAAATGCAAAAGGGTGGGCTGAATTTGCATGTAAAACAGAACACAAGTTGTCACTTGTGACTTTATTTACAGAGGAGATTTGGAAGATCACAAAGATACTGTTGAGGCGGGCAGGCACACGCACACACACGCACGCACGCACACACACACACACACACACACACACACACACACACACACACACACACACACACACACACACACACACACACACACACGCACACAGTGTTTACTTAAACCGCAGGAGTGTGTGACACCTCAGTCGTAACTGGTGTTAACCCCCGATGTGGCTGTTGTTTTGAGTGTTTCAAAATGTCTGCTGTTTGAGGCCTGAGAATGCGTTAACATCCAGATGAGAGGAAGGTGGCTGCAGTGGGGAGGGGGAGGAGGGTGGGCTCAGACAGACAGAAAAACATTCCCCAGTCGCTACGCTCATCTCCATAACTCAGTACGCAGCCACAGAGCACTGATCCTTACATGGGACATTAACGACCCGACTCCCACCACTGGAAGTGTCGTTACCTGCCAGTGAACAGTAAGGGTCACTTAGGGCCCAATTCACGACGGCCATGAAAGAGACGCTCATCTTTTTGCCTCATGGCTGCAGTTAAGCCTAAATAAATCACTTGCAGCAATTCTGCATCAGGCAGGAGGAGCCTCGTCTTGCACGGATGCGGACCTGTCGGCGATTTCTGAATGATAGCCTGTAATTTCAGACAGACGTACCCTAATCATATTTTGTACGATGGAAATCAAAAACAACTTTTACAAACAAATAGCATCTAAGCATCGGGGAGATCTGATTTCAGTAAGTCAGGAAAGCAACAAAAGAGTCTAATTACAACCAACAATGCAGGTCATTGTGCAGCGTGAGTGTGTTTGTCTATGTATACGTGTGGTTGTTTTCATGCCTGTGAGGTGCGCCTGCAATTACTGTCAGTGTGTGATTCGCCTATGATGATTAATTCTTAGAAGCTGTTCTCCGCGAGACGTGTGCCACATATCAAGTTAAAGGCCGTTTTAAAACCCACAGCTTTTCCTCTGAAACTTGCACAATAGATGTTCGATGAATTGTGCAACTCTCAAAGAGTGGGACGCGAATGAGAGCATCGGCGCTGGTTTGTGGTCCTCTGGTTCGTCTTTGTCCTACGGTGGTGTCCTACGGAGCTGCAGACACATCACACATCTCTCATACGGGGGAATATTCATGACTGCTCACTTTCATACGCCCCGATTTCAAAAAGCTGGAATACTGTGCAAAAGATAAATAACACAGAATGTGTGTGAATGTGAATCTCGCTGATCCTTTTTGACATGCACTCAATTGAAAACAGTACAAAGACAATATATTTATTGTTTGACCTCATCAGCATCATCGATTTTTTTTTTTTTTTTTTCCCAAAAATATGCTTATTCTGAATTTGATGCAGCAACACGCTTCAAACAAGTTGGCACAGGAGCAACTAAAGACTGAGAAAGATGTGGAATGCTCCAAAAACACCTGTTTGGAACATTCCACAGGTAAACAGGTTGATTGGTAACAGGTGAGAGTACCATGATTGGGTAAGAAAGAGGCATCCTGGAAAGGCTCAGTGTTCACAAGCAAGGACGGAGTGAGCGTTATCACTTTGTGAACACATGATTGCATAAAGGAAATGACCACATGGGCTTGGGAACACTTTAGAGACCTGTCGTCGGGAAACACAGTTTAATTGCAAATGATTACACACTGGTTTTATTTATGCTTTACAGTGTGCCAACCTTATGGGAAATGGGGCTGTATCTTTGAAGCAAAGGGTGAACCTCCCAATTAACATTCCTCTACTGCAGTATAGTTTGTATATTAGGACAAAACAATACAATGAGACAGTAAAACAGTTTGCATAATGCTGATTATGAAACAAAGGAGACATGTTAACCTTTGCAGAGGGAAAATCTAACGGTGTTGGTGTTAGAAAAGGTGTTTTCTCCACAGGTGACATATCTCGCACGTTGTCACTGGGAGTTGGCAAAGCAGAGGAAAAAGACTAAATACGTGGCCCTTATCTCGGGGACCTTTTCAGCGAGGCGAACTATCACTCAGTATCAAATGGCATTAAGTTAATGAGCGAGGGATCCCACAAAGGGCGGTCGGCAGTGAATTTGCAGCCTGCAGGCTCGCTTATGCCTCCCACGGGGGTGATGAGTGAAGAGAGGTGTGATTGGTTTAGAGACCTTCATCCACGCCAAATTTGTGTGTGTGGGAAATCACACACGGAGCCTGACAGCACCGAAGGTTGCAAGGCCACTGCCAAAACATCTTGCTCCTCTTAGCATGGAGGCGATAATGAATGTAACACCTTTGGCTGCCTTAAAGCAATCACCCTGGTCTGACAAGGAACCAACAGGGAGTGAGAACAATTAATCAGTATACACATAAATATGGGTAGAAATTACACAACACATCCCATCATCACTTCCTACCTTAACATAACTGCTTATTTACACAAAATAAAAAAAAACCAATACCTAATATCTGAATCGAAATTGGCAGGTAGTGTTACTACCTGTTATGCTCTCCATATACCAACGTCTGACAATTTCACACCTAGAAAGTGTCAAGTTACTTAGTTACTCTAGCATGTACATTACAAACACATGCCAACAGCCTGGAGCAAAGATGCAGCCATTCAAGCTTTGTTTTCATGAGGGCAGAGCAGAACTTATCATCTGGTTAGCCAGTGTTTGTGGGTAAATAGTGCTTTCTTGTGAGAGAAGCCTGCTCGCACACATGCACACCGCTGGTAACCCCCATGAAACGCTGTCTGCACGGGAGGTGTATGTCAGTGTTGATTCATACTGCTCATGTAACACGACACAAGGTCAGCGGCTCTGTTACATGGTGCGAAAAGGTCAATTCACCAAATAGACTTCATTTTCTTACTACTTTCTACAAAAGAAACGTTCACTGTGAAAACTGTTGACAGCGCGTTCTGGAGACTGTCCTCGATAGCAGGAGCGCTGTTCCCGGAAAGAGCTGCTGACTATTTCTGAAGTTAATTTTAATTGCTTTGAGCACCACAGACAAAACTGCCTTCATCTCCATTGCACTGGGGTTGAGGCAGATAAAATGATGTGCACAGTGACATACTGTACTACTAAATTGTTTTTCTAAAACAAAACATTTGACGGTTTCATTTCCTTTCAAGGGTTTCTGACTGCTGATCAGACAAGAGAGATGTTCAGCTTTTGAGGCACTTTACATTTTAAAGACTGAATCTATTCATTTGAATAATCCTTAGCTGCGGCCCTTATGTCAGCAAAAGGCTGACACACTGGGCCCTTTTCAGATGTGGAATACATGGCAAGGCTGGCTTCATCTCTGCTAAAGTGACGCTTACTGGAGAGTTAAAACCGTTATGAGGCTGCGTCACTGATAATTTACTTTAATCAACTCCAAAAATAAAGGGAGTGTTTAATATCTCTGTGCATCAAAGATGAAGATTGAGAGAACAAATTTCAGTGATCTTAGAGGGCAGTAATGTTATCAGATGCACATTTTTCTCTCTCTCTGCATGTTTTCCCTTGTGCTGCTGCAATCTTACGCTAATCTGACTACATTTAATTTAGATGTGTGCTGTGTTCAAAGTGATACGGAAATGTTATTAGGTCTGGCCCAGCAAGACTGCCATCGTGACTTCTATGTAGAAGTGACTCGGGTGCTTATTCAGACATGAGACCAGCATGTTAAATTGCCATCGCGTTGATGTTAAGGGCTGCGTGTCTGAGAGGGGCTGTGATGTAAAGATATAAAACGGTACAACGCAACGCCTGCGAGAGCACAGCATGTCATTCCAGAGTTATCCCATTTCCATCGTACATGACATGCATGGCAACTATTTCAAGGTTGTTGCTTATCTTGCCAAATTATGTTAAAAATAAAGAGTGAGCGTGTGTGTGTGTGTGTGTGTGTGTGTGTGTGTGTGTGTTCATTTCCACACCATGTCAGCCCTTAATAGACATGCTAATGCTCCAAGGGGCCACTTGGAGCTATCAACACGTCCCCTAATGGGCAAGTTCATGTTTATTCTCTCCCCACTGGTCACGGCTTCCTCTGGCATAAGAAAAAGAAAAGACAGTCACTCCTATTTCCCATTTTCTCAATCCCTGTCCTCATCAATCTTAAGCATCCCCACTCAATTTCTCTCCAGTACCCCTGCTCCCTCGCTTTCTCTCTCTCTCTCTCGCTCCTCTTCCTCCTCCTCCATCATTCTTTCACTGCTCCTCTCCTCTCCCGTCACACCCTAATCTCCCGTTCTGAAAAGTGTTTCCTGAGGAGGGCATGCGGGAAGACAGGCGGGTGTGATGGATCGCTCCGTGGATGCTTCACTTCGTCCTCTCTCCAGGGCGGGAACAGGGTGGGGCCGGGTAAGGGGAGCAGCAGGGGTCGGGTAGGTCTGACAGCAGGAGTGCTAGGTGAAGTGGTGTTTGGGAGGGAAGCAAGGTACCAGCTCCTTTGAAATGTGGTGTTTGGGCAGGGGCGGGGGTGTGTGTGGGGGGGGGGGGGCAGGGAGGTGTCTGTGACTGCTAACCCTCTAGTTGCCAATGATGAGAGTTAATTATACTGAAGAATGAGAGCTCTGCAAACATGCGCCTCCTGCTGCAAACTCTCATCACGACTTATATATTCAACTCAACTGACTTTATCGACATGCAAAGACTTGAAGCACTGCAAAGGCGACATGCGACTTCTCTCTTTGAGCTGATTAAATCAAACTCTGCATTCCAAAAATCGTAAAAACTACGAGCTAAACATTCTGGCAGAGAAATTAGGCCTCATGATAATCTCATTTCTTCTAATGAAGCAGAGAGAGCAGGTCAAATGTTTCTGCTCCAATAGGGATGAACTCTTCCAGCCGCAAACCACGAGTCTACCGTGTTGTTGGCATTTTCAGCAGATAATGCAGGTGAGCTCTAAATGTTTTAAAGTACATGATCTACAGTCACATCCTATAATAGATCTCCTACTAAATCAAGAAAGCATGCGCCTATTTTCCTGTCAAACACCCTAATTAAAGTTTCCCATGATGCAAACATGGCTTGTGACATTCTCCTTGGTGAATAATTTAATAGAAGCTAATCTATTATGATGTTCATTCTCAGTTTGATTTAATTTCCATTATTGGAGACTTATTTTATCACCTATATTGTGTCCCTGGTTTTGTTTTTCTCCTGATGGATTAGCTCAGTCGAATGGCTTTTGTACCACTGTTTGCGAACTGGGCTGTAACTGGACTTGCCTTTCCACTCATGACCCGCTGCCATGTTGCTGAGGAGCTTTTGGACTGGCTCAGCTCTTAGCAGCAACAGATGAACGCTCCTACGGGCCAAAGTTTTGGATCATTACACTCAGCTGTGACTTTATATTGGCCAAATATTTAGCATGTCGGTTCACGGATTTGGCGTGTTATGTTTTGACCCAAATTTTCAGGTCTTCACTGGACTCAGAAACCCAGGAAAGTCTGCTCCAAATTCGCTGTCAGGCCATGTCCATGCAGTTTGGGTCCCACTGCCTTGTTTTCTCCACATACGGTGATTTAGGATACGTCCAGGTGCTGTGTTTGGTTACACAACAGCGGCACATAAAGAGGAGACAGACAGGACAGATAAGAAGGGAGGAGAGGCTGTCCGACAGCTGCCTGCCTGGTTGGGTAACACTCCTGCGGGACCCCCTGAGAGGAGCCCAGCCTTGGGTAACGTCTGTGCCCCAGTCGGGAAGGAAAGACTTCAAACACAAGGCCTGTACAACCTCCACCCCTCTTGCAGCTCCTTCTCCTCCTGCTGTTCTCCTGAGCTCCACGGGGGATCTCTGAAGACCATCCCAGCAGTCACCACGCCATGAATCAGTCCCGTCTATCCTCTTGCTGCCACCACGCTCCTCTTACTGTCACTCTATTGCTATGAATGTGGGCAAAATCTAAATAAATCTACATCTCACCACTGCTTGTCATTATCGCTCCCTTACAGGCCTTTCCCATCATTCTGTTTCCTCAACGCAACTCTGCTTGAGGCGAGAATCCACATACCGTGGACAAGGTCAGACGGCCAATTAATTTTAGCAGAACTGTCCAATGTTTTGTTTCTGTAGGGAGGATTGGGTAACCTCATGGGATGGTTATCAGTGTGTGTTTGTGAATCTGGCATAAGATAACAGAAAGAGTCAAGAGAGCAAGCATGTGACCAAATGGTGTTTTGGTAAGGTGAAAGGCCTTTTCACAAGGGCACTCATAGCACTATACCAGTGAATAAAGTCTGCTCACAGACAGGCTGTGGAAAACTTAACCTTTGCCTAGCTCCATTACCTGGCAGGCCTGGCACAATTCACAAGAAATGAAGTAAAAAAAAAAAAAAAAAGTAGGCCTCATTACCTGAAAGCATGTCTAAAACACATTTTAATCCTGATACACTATGTTCAACATGTCATATCAAATCAGCCAAAATGTGCTCTTGCTGCAGGAAACCCAAGCAGCCACAGCTGACAATCCGGGAGACAGGGCCCCCGGGAGTCTCAGCTGAGGACATTATTGCACGCAAAGTAACCCCCCGCCCCTCCACACACACACACACACACAAAAACACACACATACACACAAACGCACACAGTGTCTGGTAGCAGACAACAGTCACCCTGTCATCTTCGATTGCGGGCCGCTCATGTTGGACCAGCGACACCTCACACACAGCTCAGTGGGCCTCGGCCCCCCTGGTGTCCCACTGCCGCCACAGAAAGACTGGCAGAGAGTTACTTCAGCTCTGCAGAACAAACACAGAAATCAGCCTGTCTAAAAAGCATGTGGCCCTGTCGAGAAAATGTCTAAATATATCCCAGCGCGATGGCCTTTAATTCCATCTTGTAACTCACAGATCAATTGAGTGAGTACAGATTTAACTGAGCAAAACTGATATGACCTTCAGAGAGCAGGCAGCAAGGCCGGAGGTTTGTGGACACTGGTTATAAGTTCAGAAGGCGCTTCAAACAAGAGGTTACCTAAAAATAAACCTGCAGCTGAACATGGGAACTGATAAACAAAAAGCGGGGGTAGCATATTCTTGGTGCGGGGCTTTTGTTTAGTCAAAAAGCTGTCAATGCTGTATTTTCTCCCCCTCATCTATTTGGTTTAAAGATATTAATTAAACATACCGTCATTCAGAACTCAAATGGAGAACATGCTGACAAACATTTTGGGCTCCGGGCGGGTTTCAGCGAGCGCAGCAGCCGACGGGCTCACATGTGTTTGGCAGATGGCACTGAGTAGATGGCACATAAGGTCAGAAAGAGCACTCAGCTGTATATCTCTCACACATACAGGCCCTCCAGGAATGTCTGCACAAGGCCAAGGATTATGGCAACTAAGCACTGTGGTGTGTGTTTATGTGTAGGTGCTTCTGTGTGTGTATGTTTGCACTTGTTGATAGAGAGCAGACCACTGTAAAAATTACACTGACAGAGTCTCTGCTCTCAATCAATAATGTTTACTGTGCAACAGAGAGCCTCACTAAGGTTTTACTCTCTGATCGCCAACTCTGCACCTTTAACAGGTAATTAGATCCACCAAGATACACAACTCTGCACATTTATGTGTCTGACAACGTTAGCTGGGAACATGACCTGGTGTAATAGGGGTCTGGTGCATTAGCATTGAGTTTAAACTTAGCCTCGCTATGACGTCAGCATGAACCCAGTGGAAAATTACACTAAATTACAACGTAAACTACTTCTTATGTGGTGAGTTATTGACTTGAATATCTACACATACAAACTGTCAGGTGTAACAGTTGCAAAGCTAACTCACAAAAGTAATGTTAGCTTGCTAGCTTGCACGGCTGAGAGTCCAACCGTGGACGTAGCGGTTGCTTGGTATGCGCCTTAACCATTAGGCTCCCTGCTCCACAGCCTTGATAATGGATGATGGCATGAAAAGCTGGTGGGCAAAGAAAGAGAGGGGGACAGGCAGGGTTGGAAGGGATGCATGGTCTTTGCATTTTGCAACAAAACAACAAAGTGTTGACCACAAATTACAGACTGTGCCTTGATTTATGGTAAGCATGCTTCCCATCACTACTACTGCTATTGTTCTACAGTCAGCTGATGAACTGAACCGATTCCATCTTCTCTTTGATCTTTAATAAAGACTAAGAAGTTTTGGAGCCATGTGCGATCTTCAAATCCCTGTTTTCTACTCATTTGGAGGCTAATTAAGAGGGACAATCAACAGCTGATATGTTTTTTTATTTTGGATTTACAGCCCTACATGTTTTGATTACACGTCTAACACAAAAACAAGGCAAAAACAATCCCTGTTTGGTAAAGACTTCCTAGTTTGCCAAATGAAGACAAAACCACAAAAACGCACAACAGTATTATTAGAATAATAAGAAACACACAAGTCATCAGTGAATGCACGGATGACGCTCACGTCTATTCTGTTTGCAAACAACAAAGAGTAACAATACTATAACTCAAACTAATATGTTGCTGTTATAACAGTTAGAAAGGAATCTTGCTTACTTTTCATCAAATGCTGTTTTGCCAACTGGATTTTCCTCAGCCATTCTTCCGTAACTGCAGGCCATATCCTACACATCTTTCCTTCATACATCATGGGCAGAGAGGTGTGGAGAGGATTTCCTTTGGCTCCTGATCGTTATCAATTGCTCTGGTCTACCTGACATAAACCTCCATGACAGCACTGATAAGACAGCAGGAAATCCCCACAGCGATGTATAATGAAACACACTCGAGTCTCCACACATTAATGTGGGATGTGTGTGTGTGTGTGTGTGTGTGTGTGTGTGTGTGTGTGTGTGTGTGTGTGTGTGTGTGTGTGTGCACGCAGCAACACAGATATGCTCCAGGAAAGGTTTTTTATCACCTCTTAGCCAAGAGATCCCCTGCTCCATCTCATCAGATTTACAATGTCTAATTACACAGATAAAAGTGCAAGGCCTGTGTTTGTGTGCACGGGTGCCAAGGCCAACATGTGGCACACGAAACACGCGGATCTCCAGCGAGCTATTGATTGGCAACCCAGACGCTTGACAGATCGATCTGAAAGTGTGCATCAGCATGCCTGAGATTCTATTCAAGCTATCCTATTGACTTGCAGGTAACTCTACGGGCCTTATTAGTGCATCAACCGCAGGCCCATGCTCACAGCCGCTGGTGTCCGCACCATCATCAACCAAATGTGTGACGCTTCAGCCCCACTTTGTTCAACAAGTGTAAGGGTTTGGGGGGCTACTGAGGGTGACCCCTTATTGTTAGGTGCTCCCTTTGTTGTCGCACTCCTCACTGTACTGAGAAGAGAAAAAGAAAGGCCTTCTCTAACAGTCGGTCATGCCCCAGTGCTCCTGGCAACAACAGGTCCCGAGGACGCAGACCTGCCTGGCCTATATTGGCTTGGCTCTCAGTTAGCGGTGGCGGCACTAGCCCCCTGTCAGCTGTCCCATTCAGGGCCCGGGTCGGGACTTTATTAAAGCTTTGAAGGCCGCTGAATAAAGGGCCGTCCTATGTTTAGATGATAGAATGTAAGCAACTGGTTTTCTGCTTGGGCAACACAAGACAAAGAGCCTCCTTCTGAATACGGGGAGTATGTGAGAGAGAGTGAGTGAGAAAACGAGAGAGGGAGGGAGAAAGAAAGAAGGGTAACGCCGCAAGTTGTGGAAATACTCTTTCAGATATCAGGATGGGGATTACTATGATGGACTGAAAAGTGGCGACTGTGTGTGGGGGTGAACAGAGGCTCGATAAGGAGAAACACGACGAGTGACCATTATCACAGGTGGTTCTGATGCCCCGGTGATGAATACTAAACCCACAGAGCAGAGGCTTCTCTGTTAATTAGAGGATGAGACCTCTACCAAAGTCTCCTCACAACATGCCCTATATACTACACTGTATACACTACTGTATATGCTACACTTCACTGCACCAGGATAAGCAGAACCTACACAGAAGAGCCAGGCTGATATTATCAGCCATTATTGGGTGCAGCAATACACTTTCTTGTTGTTCACTTTATCATTCAACCACATAATATCTTTACCCAGACATATCTATAAAAGGTTTATTATGTTTATGTTTATCTTATGTAAGGAAATATATGATACTGGACAATATATTGAAAATCGGGTAACAATATGTTGTTCCACACTCTCACTTATCACTACCAGCATTGCTCTCTACTAAAGAGATTAATAGAGACTTAGGTTTAGCTTCCAAGAAGGATCCCAATTTACTATCCATAGCAAGCGTTTGGACAATGCAGAGAATCTCCTGTTTAAATGGATCAGGATTAAAACCAATTAAGAAATTCCTCCTACTACATTCTAGGTAGCCCTTTATCAGAGCATCAAGGTCGATTTTACATGCACAACTTTTGCCCCTGAATTGAATCTTAGGTGCATTTTCACTAAGAAATTGTGTGCATCATGAATGTACTAACCCAAACTGTATGTTTGCAGCCAACGTCATGCAACAGCCGATCAAATGGCTGATACCTGCATATCCAATGATTTTCAGATTGACCGCTAATGCAGCTTAATCACTCTATTGTAACCTTATATGCTATAACTATATTATATTTCATATTTATGGGCCATTTTCTACCATCTACCATTTCCTTTCTTAACAGGTGTGACACTCACTCTTCCTTCAACACACACACACACACACACACACACACACACACACACACACACACCTGGTCATGGCTGGCTTGGAGGGTGCTCCCGGTGCCGTGGAAAGTCATTTGCACAGGGGAGAGGGTCAGATAGGTCACAAAATCCTTACCACTCTGCGCATCACTGTACTGCACCTGGAAGAGAGGGCAAAGGTAGGAAACCTGAGTTACACCAAAAGTAAATACAGGAAAAGATCAGTTAAAGCATAGATGACAAGCCAACTGAAGCATCTGAAGTGTTCAGTGGGAAGTGGCTGGCTTCAGAGTAAGTCTTGCATGTCTAATTGCCACCACAGAGCATTTGTGGACAATTACCCCAGACCATACAGAGATGGCAATGGAGGGGAATGAATGTAAGGATGTGTATGTGCAACTGGGGGGGGGGGCATCTGAGGGGGTGATGATGACATCACTGGCGACCCCTCATCATTGAGAGGTTAACTCTGCAGGCATTCCTAAATGCTGTGCAATCAGGACTGTTATGACATGATGCTCCTCTGGGACAGTCTGCTCCTGAGATCCAAGGGCTTTGGTAATACTGCCTGCTTGTCTGCCCTACTTCTCACTGCCTCTCGCTCGGTACATATGTGTGTATTTGCATGTGTATGTCTGCTTACGTGTGCATGTGTTTGCCTGGCCTACTTTATGCCCAGGACAGCTGCAGGCATATTAATAAATGGCACAAATAACTACGAGATGTGAAAGAAGAGACATATCCGACTGATGCAGAGAGACAAAGGACAGGAGGAAGAAGAGAGGCCATTACTGATTCAAAATGTTTTCATTTGTCAATGGGCAAAAAAAAAGAAAAAAGAAAAAGAAAAAGCATGTTAGCAGGTATGGAGAAAATTAGCTCTGAATGCAACACAGCTTCAAGCTATGTCAGTCCAAGTGAACTGCACTTCAGTCAGGCATAATAGCAAAGAGGCCATATCTTGCTTTCTAAGCCATGAGTGGAATCTGCTACAATGAACGCCATAATCATGACGCACAAAGGCATTTACATATTTATGTAGACCAATGAATGATTTCCATGACACCGAATATTATATAAAGATGTGTTGAAAACATTTTGACGTCAGTATCTGTTGAATTTATATACAATCTGGGTGTTGGTTGGTCATTGTATATTTTTGTTGGCTGAGGAGTTTGAAGTTATTACATTCTTTTAATCAACAGAAAATGTGTGTCACAACACAAAAGTGTGTGCGTCTGTGTATTTGCCTCACTGGATCAAAGCTTCATCTTATGTAGCCTACAATTTGTTGGCTATACATGCCGAACTTGTGAACACAAATGCATGCTCATGCGTACAAGCGGCTGTATATGATCTGTGACTGAAAGCTTCCAGAGCGAGGTGTGTGTGTCTCTGAATGAGTTATGATCGTATGTGGAAAAGTGTGTGTGTGTGTGTGTGTGCGCGCGCTCCAGCCAGCCAGATGCATGGATGTCTGCCCATTTAGACGCAGACCCATTATAACGTGCGCAAACACACAGAAAGATATGAGCATGTGCATGCAGAGGTAAATACAGTGCATGAGAAGACACACACATACTAATATGCATGCACGCACACACTCACACACACACACACACACCTGCTGATGAGGAGATGGGCCCACAGTGATAAATTGTGGAATGCTATCTGTTATGTGTATGAATGATGAATGTAGTAAAGTGAGCCATGGAAAAAGCCTTCTCTGACAAGCTAATCTCTAATAAATTCTCCAGACTTCAACATTAAGGAGAGAGAGAGAGAGAGAAAGAGAGAGAGAGGAGTGAGACAAAAACAGAGGAGGGGGACTTTAAGGGTAAGAATACAGTCGTTGAGTAACACGAATCCTAAAACATGGACTCCAAAAAAAGAGGTTGCTGTGTAAAATGTATATAAAAACAGAATTCAGTCATCTGCAAACAAACTGTGTTTACTGACACTTTCACAAAGTGTTCCTGAGTCCTTGTAGTAACATCTTTTATACAATCATGTGTTCACAATGTGGTGAACCTCGCTCCATCCTCGCTTGTGAACGTCTGAGCCTTTCCAAGATGCCCCCTTCATACCCAATCATGATACTATCACCTGTTACCAATGAGCCTGTTTACCTGTGGAATGTTCCAAACAGGTGTCTTTGGAGAATTCCACATCTTTCCCAGTCTTTAGTTGCTCCTGTCCCAACTTGTCTAAAATGTGTTGTTGCATCAAATTCAGTAATTTTGCATCCTAACTTTAAATAGGAATACAGCTTCTTCCATAATCTTGTGAATTGTAAATGTTCAGCATGCTGGTTTCTTTGGGCTGTATAAAGGCCTGTGGTCGGGAGCCTGTGATGTATGGTGTAATCATGCTGTCTGATGGGCGGGCACTTTGCTCGGTTCATCTATTGCGAGCTGTCAGGACTCCTGCTGAGGGTGAGGCCCTTCGATGGCACTGGAGGAAACAGACGCTCTCTCTCAGTCTCTCGTTGTAAAGAGATATATGCTTGGATATATCAAATTTCTAGCCATTTCCAACTTCTGCCATTGTCTGTGTGAGTGTATATGCACACAAATGTGTATGTTCAGTTGATGGAAACTACCAATTACAAAGCATCTGAGACCATGAGGGGTCAAAGATCAGGAGGTCCCTTACACAAGATAGAGCTTGTGTAACCAAGTGACTGCTAACTGTTGCACTTTCCGTTCATTCTTTGTCACTACAATTTACCCACAAAGAAATCATATAACAATGACTGGGTGGATTGCCACATTTGGTACAGACAGTCGCGGTTCCCAGACAAAGTATGCTAATGACTTTGATGATCCCTTGACTTCTGCTCCAAAGCCACCATGAGGTTGACATTTGTGATTTTGAGTGGCATATTTCAACAGCTACTTGATGGAGAGCTAAGAAATTTCCTACAGATGTTCATGTTCCCCACTGGGGGACCTGTAATCCCTTTAGTGATCCCTCCACTTTGCCTCTAGTGCCACCATCAGGCTAAAACTTTAAGTTGTCCAATACTTTGTGACGTAACCAAATACCTGCAAAACTTCATTCCCCATCAGCTTCAGCTGTGCTTGGTGTTAAGTGCTAATAAGCAAATATTTCCATGGTGACCATGGTAACAAGCCTGCTAAACAACAGCATGGTTTTGTTGTGAAGTACAGTACGGCTGCTGACTCCTGACTTCTTTCTGTGTTTTTCTTTTGTTTTCCCTCGTCCTCTGAGAGATCTTGAGCTGGGTCTGGAAAAACTGTTTTTGTAAGCCTCTAATGACCATTGACACACTGTATGCAATATTGGACTATATAAATAAACACGACTTGCTCTAGCCACCAGCCAAATTCTGTGTACAACAGCAAATCTGGCAGATCACCAAACGTCACCTGGAGGTCTTACTTTGTTGGTGGCTTGTTGATAAAATAGTCAAAGTTCCTGATTACTTTGAGGATTTTCCATCCACTCTGACACGCAGGCAGGAAAGAAAGCTGCCTGACGTGCCAGCATCAAAGAACATTGCATCATCTGATTTGCAATGATTTGGCGGAAACTGAAATAACGAGCATCTTAAAAACAAACCGTCTATTCTCCCATCCAGGCTGTCTGTTTTGAGTGCATGTTTGTATGCATCTGTGAGTGCATGCATTCTAAACAGGCCTAACTAATCATCCCAGGTCCCAACTCAGAAAACAGGCTCTAATCCACTTCCTTCAGAGACAAAGAAGCAGGAGAGTTACGCAAGGCCTGCGATTGACCGGCGGCACTAATGTGGAGCGACCTCTGACATCTGGCTTCTAAAGCTGGATGGCTCCTCTTGAAATGCGCCCCTTCAATCGAACAAACACGAACATGCACAAACTAAAAAGCAATCATGGTCATAGTGCTCATGCAGCCGTGTTCGGACCTATGGGACGTGCACAAATTTGCATGTGCACACCTGCAAACAGAAATCCAAACAGACGTGAAGGGCAACACACAAATAAATGCAAATTTCCATTTCATTAGGACTGTGTTGCACAACGCTGTCAAGGTAACTGCAAAAACAAATACTTATTAGGTAAGTTGTCATGTTACTTTGGTTGAGACCACAGAACAGAAGCACTGCAGGACTGAGAGCTTGTTTCCAGACAAGGCCGAGAGCAGGCTGCAGAGAGTCAAAAGGCACAGAAATAACTTCTATTTTACTAAAATAAACAAGCCCCCACATCTGAGCAATGTCGTCATTGTTGGGGAGAAGCAATTAGAGGTCCACGCTGAGCCACTTCACCGAGGATATCAGGGGTCAAGAGTATTTAAAGCACACTGTTAATACACCTTTCACTTCTGCTAATGGCAGGAGGTTCAAGTCAAACAAAGCTGCTACTCTAGACTTTGAGAACGCCTTTGCCTGAGAGGAGTCTGAAGCCAACGACAGTCCAAGTCCTAAGGAAGCCAGTCCATTATTGAAAATTCACAGAACAGATTCTCTGCACAGTGCATGTTAAAAATAAATCAGCTGAGGGACCAGGAAACAAAACCACGGTGCATTCTAATGCCATCCATTAACACAGTCATGTAAAACATTTCACATTTATAAAATGTATCAAACTGGTGGTGAAAGTGCTGCAAAGTCTTAGCTTTGTTGAAATATTGTAACCTGTGTAACTGTTGCTTTTCAACATCTACAAAGATCTGTGCATGTCAGAAATTCGGATGTAGATACTTGTAGCATTGCTGTCATTGCTCAAAAAAGATGAGGGCATGTTTTTTGCATAGTAAAAGGTTTTATGTCTCTTGTTATCCATAAAAGCTACTTTTTTGGCTTGGGCCACCTGCTCCACCGACTGGCCTTTTCCCCTATAATCCTTCATACAATGATGTGCCTCGCAGAAAAGACTTCATCTTTTAAAATGACTTTGACTGGTAAGCTCCAGCCATCAGCCAACCCCAGCTGAGCATACTGCCTGGAAACAGAGAGAAAACAGCTCTCACCTCTAAAGCTCATTAATCAACATGTTAGTTCTTGTTTGTTTAATCTGTGCAGAAAAAAGTGTACAAATGCTAATTTGTGGTTTCACAGGGATTATGTGCTGCATTACTTCTTTGCCGGGAGCAGTGACTTCTCTGAGTCTTGTAGTTTCTGTAAGGTTGCTAAGCTCAGTAGATTTATTTACCTGTGGACTGTGTCGAGTTTCTACATTGACAGACAATGTGCAGATAATGAAGAGAACCATTTGGATTCTAACACGCCCTCCATCTCCCCATGCTGGGACTGTGCTGGCACACAGCTCCTACCACTGCCTAATGCTGAGAACGACATGAAATATGATCAATACTATCAAAATACAAAGAACAAAAGCAAGTTAAGAAAAAAAAAGAAGATTATGCTGCATATTCAAATTTGCAATATGCTGTGCCGGCACTTGAGGGTATTTGATTTAAAGGTTTGCGAATGGGCTTGATTGTGGTGTAAAAACATCATCACTCAGTTTTGCCAAACACACACAGACACAGGCATACGCACCAACACGCACACAGAGGGCCACCATGTAAGCAGAGAGACTGTGCGCCGAGCCAGCACAGCATTAACGGTCTGATTTATACCACCGACAAAACTTGTTTTCGAAGATCGCTCTTCACACAAATATGCCGCAGAGCGCAGCTGGAAGCCATCACCCTGCCGCGGAAATCAAACGTGGTGGGATTAGCCATCCCAAAATGTATTTTCTAACGCAAATCCCAGAGTAAACAGAGAGCAGAGGAATGAGACGATGACAAGGAAGTTGGAAACAAACTGTTAGAGTCTTTGAACGTTTGTACCAGATCAGGCGTTTGATGTTGATACAGAGAGATGAGACTTAGCAGCGGAGATCAGGAGAGGAGGAGAAAAAGATGGGGGGGGGGGGGGGGGGGGAGAAACTGCCAGGCAGGATACAAGGTGTAGTCGGCACCATCTGAAGAGGTTCTTCCTACACAGCCAAAGAAGGAAGCGGAGAGAGAGAACAAACAATGTGAAAGTGTGAGAAATCCTGGGAACTGTACTGAATGGATTTCAACACCAGCCACCCGCCAAGGATAGTGTTTTCATTAACATGGGATTTCCAACGTAGAAGTTCTGATTCCAGCACAGCAAAGAGGATGGGGGCCCTTCCTTTTTTCTCTAAATCCATCTCCAGAGTTAAGTCTGTCATGGCTAGATGACATAATTCAGCTGATCGCTATCTCTGCTGTGTTATTGCGTTTGGATTTAGCAGGTGGACAGAGCGGATAGATACAGTAGATACCATTCAGCGGTTCCAGACAGGACCTGGCATGTTGTATTACAGTATGCTGATCTTTCACGGCCATATGCAAGAGGATATTAACATTTTTTTAAGTGTTGCAATATCCTGTGTCACTAAGGGTAAACATTTGATCCCATATGGACATGTGATGATTCATTTTATGGTACGTTTCTAGGGGCACCTTCAATAACTAATCTATGTTATGCTTTATGCAGGTCATCAGAACTCCACAGGCTAATTAAAATCTCTGCTACAATACACAAAGCGGTTCTGTCATATTTTCCATTTGCACAACCAGAGCACAACCTCAGGAGGGGTGTAATTTCTAATTCTTGCTGAAAAAGGTGCTACATTCACTGTACCTGCCAGTTACTTAGGAATATGGCTTACTGTATTATGCACAGCAAAAAATAATGAGGTCCGTGCCTACTGTTCTGTGTAGTATTGTTTTTGTGCACCTTTGTTTTAACAGGTTTCATCTATTGACAATATAACAGGACTGAGAGTGACGACATGCAACTTAAACGTACAATCATCTGGTGTTCACAGTGGACAAGATTTAAAGTGATGCTACTTCATTTTAGATAGAAGTAATAACACATGATTCGTCTCACAAACGAAAAGCAGAATTCGCAATAACAATAAAAATAGCAATAAAATAGCAATAAAATGCATCATGGCTCAATTCAACATACTCAGCAATAGACTCAGTTGTTCTGGTATGACCCGAGCTGGCTAATGTTAGCTAAGGTTAGCAGTTGTCTGCTAGTCAGTGACAGCGGTTCAGCAAAGGTTACATAGTCTTGCTGTAAAATTTGGGTTTCCACATTGTGGTGTTCAACTAACTATTATATGTTGCTTTAAATGAGAGCATGATTTTTACAGATGCTGCGAAAGTAACTGGTCTGCAATCAGATTTTCAACCTAAGGTCGCACAGATGAAACAACAGGGAAGAAAATCGGTCCTCAGCCACTGTTATCAACACTATTACAAATGTGTTGGTAGAACTATATTTTTCTTTCTGCTGGGGTATCAAAATGTTAATACAGATGTAAACAATTTAGGTTCACTCATCCAAAGCTAAATCTGATAAAAGTATATGACACACACATAGTAGGCTGAAAATCTTTCCTGAACCAACAGTCAAGACTCACACAAGCCTACAGATGTAAATGAGGACAGAATACACACTTTCCCTACTCTTTCCTATCAGTGTATCAGTGTCTGAGGAATCATTTTCAATATAAGTCCACAAATCAAAGCAGCACACACACACACACACACACACACACACACACACACACACACACACACACAGGTCTTTCATCCATACTTCCTTTCTCTCTCTGCCCCTTTCACTCCCCTCTTCTTCATTAACTCGCTCAACCACTAAATTACTCCAGCGCTGCCAGTCCACATTCGGACACGGACAGAGGCAGCAGCTCCGAAAAACACTCCAGTCTTCCGAGAACCAAGAGCAGGTTATTGGATATGAAGTGCATGCAGTGCAGACTAGTGTGAAGGAATGAGAGGGAATAAATCAGCTCTGCAGCAGCAGATTTGTCTCTGTCCAGGTGTGCATCATGGAAAAAAAATCATTAGATTTCCATCAATCATTGATCGTCTATATAAAATGTTCCTGCTCGCTTTAAAGGGAGGAAACGGTTAATAAAGTGAAGTGGTGTCACTCTGTGATGGCTCTATTAAGTAATGTGATGGCAGAGTAAGTGGGCAGCTGGTGACTGCAATGCCGGGGTCAAATCCTTCAACTTCTTCAAACTGCACAAAGAGAGTTCCTAAATTTGTGGATGCAATGCGGAAGAAATAAGTTTTAGGTTCCTGGGAATCAGATTCACAGAGAAACTGTGACTGACATCACGCATTTCCACCCATGTCAAGAAATCTCAGAAATGACGGTATTTCTTGTGAAAACTTAAGAACGTAAAATTCCTGTACACAAGGAGCAACAGAAAGCTGACTGGAAACATCACTGGCATGGTGTGTGCACGGCCCAGCACAGGAGGGCTCTGCAGCGGGCCAATAAAGAACCAACCACAACATCATTGGTACAAGGGTTGTGCTGTGTCGTCTTGTTCAAGATAATAACGGTATTACACAGGAAATTCATAGTGTTAATGGCAATATTCTAATAAAAAAAAACTTCTTTCACCACCTCAAGCAGAAGCATCCTGCAGGGAGAGCTCAGCGACGAATGTGAGTTTGAAAAATATTTTTCAGTATTTCGTCATATTGTCAAGAATGTTATTATGCTGCCGTGTGGCAAGCGATGCACAAGTACCTCCTGCCGTACCACCAGACTACAGAGCAGCTGCTTTCCTCAAGGCTGTGAGACTCCTCAATTCATCCTCCGCACTCCACCATAAAAATAGCTCACTTTCACTACTTATCATTTATTCATCCATTTATGTAATTTTTGTTTTGTGATTAGCAAAAGGGGACTCTAACTACCATTTTGTTACACAACCCTGTGATGTAGAGTGATGAGCAAATGAATCTCGCACCCAGTTAGGATAGAAGAAGTGATTATGATGAGAAAGAGATGATGAAAGAGAGCAAAGAGAGATAGAGGGACAAAGAGATGGAGGGAGAATCTGTTACGTGGCTCTTACTCAGTACTTTATCCTTGGTCCATGTGTTGTCTATTACCTCCTGCTTCTTTGTTTCTGCCCTACTTCCAGCGCACATACCCACCGTGCCAACAACACGCCAGCCAAATTAATAGGAAATACACACACACACACACACACACACACACACACACACAAACACACTGGAGTAAGTGCCAGCATCCTCGCTCCAAGCTGGCGTGAGTACAACACACTGTTGCTTATCCAGTCAGAGCTTCCACCAGAGGCTATTTTCCAATCAAATCAAAAGAAGGGCTTAGCAGGTAGGCCCGGGCCTTTGTCTGCGGAGCTGGATGGATGAAACAGACACTATGAGAATGTCCTCAGTGCTTGCTTAGTTGCTTTAATCCAGTGTTGGGCGGTCACTGTAATCCGCTCACTTGGATAACATAATTACATTACAAAAACAAGTTACTAATCAGACAAGGAGATTATTATCAAATTACTTTAAAAAAGGCAGATCTGAGCGCTTGTCGGCAAGAGTGGGGGTCGAGAGAAAGCCGGCTTGACACAAAGTGGTGCATTACGTGTCGAGAGGAAAAGCAGACAAGTGCATTTTTTTGGCAAAAACATTTGAAATCTGTGATGGTTTAGCCCACAAAAACACATAAGAATACATAAGCCTTAAAAAGTCGGCCTAACATGGCTTTGTAGGCAACCAGAGGTTCTCATTACAAACCCACATGATATGAAACATTCTCTCAATGGAACACATATTGTCTGCACGTCTCAATTACAGCCTGATTTCCTCGCTTAAGAACACACACTTACGGAAATATGCGAGTGATGCTTGTGTGTGCACTTACTCAGATCCATGCATGTAAAGATGCAGAGACAAAGAATAAACTCATATTCATGCATATGGTTTCTGCAGTATGAGAACGACAGAGACTTAAACTTCACACACAGACTTAGCCCAGCTCTTCCATTTCCACTAAACAGAACCTGCTGTGTGTGTGTGTGTGTGTGTGTGTGTGTGTGTGTGTGTGTGTGTGTGTGTGTGTGTGTGTATGTCTGTGTGTGCATATGTACAAGTGTGTTTGGGCTTGGCCAGGCAGCAGAGCTCTCTCAGGTTACACACACACAGGAAGGCTCAGAGCAATAACAAAGGCCTTTCAAAGGAACCCTCAGCAGGTTAAGATAAAATGTTTTCGCTCAAACTGATAAAAAGCATCTGCAGCTTAAATGAACAGGCGCTGGTATCAGTGGCATGGTATGCGCCGCAGATCGGCCGGCACTGATTAAAACAGACACTGGGCAGTCGTCTGTTTTACACGCACACACAGAGTGCTAACAGCGAGTGAGTGTTTCTGTTCTGTGTGTGTCCAGTCTGGTAATGACAGAAGCACCTGTGAGGTTTAGTTCCAGCTCTAAATCCATAGCCTGCCAATAATGTCCACAGTGAGAGGGAAAAAACGGATAGTGTGTCCACTTGTTCTGCAGGAGCACCGCTCTCGTTACTCTCTTCTTTCTGGAAAGGCTTTTCTAAGAGGTGTCATGCTATGAACACGCGTTTTGATACAGAAAGCCAGCATCACTTATGTGGAGAGGTTTTAAGTGGTGTGTGTGTGTGTGTGGCTGGCTGTGTTTGTGTACAGCTTTTCTTCTTTATAAACACCCAGGTTGACTGGGAACACATTCTTATTTACAACCCCGAAATGTTGGGACGCTGTGTAAAACAAATAAAACAATGAGACAATGTGTTAATCCTTTCTCAAATACACTCAATTGAAAACAGCACAAAGACAATATATTCAATGTTTGACCTCATCAGCTTCAGTGATTTTTGTAAATATGTGCTTATCCTGGATTTGATACCAGCATCATGTTGCAAAAAAGTCTGGACAGGAGCAACCAAAGACTGGGAAAGATGTGGAATGCTCCAAAAACACCTGTTTGGAACATTCCACAGGTAAACAGGTCCATTGGTAACAGGTGATAGTATCATGATTGGGTAAGAAAGGGGCATCCTGGAAAGGCTCAGACGTTCACAAGCGAGGATGGAGTGAGCTTCACCGCTTTGTGAACACATTGTTGTATGAAGGATGTTACTACATGTTGTCGGCAGAGACCGTTTGTTTGCAAATGACTGCATTCTGTGTTTATTTACATTTTACACAGCATCCCAGCTTTC
The DNA here is from genome assembly GCF_051107435.1 of Chaetodon auriga. NCBI lineage: Eukaryota > Metazoa > Chordata > Actinopteri > Chaetodontiformes > Chaetodontidae > Chaetodon > Chaetodon auriga. The sequence goes on from NC_135094.1 coordinate 10,655,613, forward strand.
TTGGAATCGGGGTTGTACAGCAACGGCAGAGAGGGAGAAGAATCATGGCAGGAATGTGTGTGTGCGTGTGTGTGTGTGGTTGTATTTATGCATGGTCACGCTAACATCTGTGCTGTCACTTTAGCATGTGTGCATACTGTATGACTGTACCGCAGGCTGTTTGATACTTTCACTGAGTTTAAATGATGGCTTTTATTACTTAATAATGGCAGCTAAAATTAAATACAAGCCTACATTCCACAAGTGAAATAAATGTGAATTTGGAAACAACTGCATGCCTTTCAGCGTGGAGGTCTTCTTGATGGGGCTTTTACCAAAAGAAACAAAGCACGAACATAGTGCAACATGCAAAACTGAACTAGCCTACAGGAAAATTCTGATTTATTACAGCAAAGGTCTGCCTTTCCTGACTTTTCCATTATGTCTATCAGTTAGGATAACATTATACTCACCAAGCTGACTGTAGATTACTTTGGTGAGTATATTGCTGAGATCTAAGAACATGGCTACATCCAATGGGTCAAGAAACATGAGCATTCAGATGATCAGAAAGGTTGTAAACAAAGAGACTTGCTTTGAATACGTAACTGCGCAGGAAAACTGTGTGCATGAACAACTACAGTACGCAGCATTTTATGGCACTTCCCACATATGACATATAATATTAGGCTTATTAGGTTTCAGGGAAATGTGCAGAGTCGCTACATGACTGTTTAAACCATCACCTAGTAGCTTTATTGATAAAAAGAGATGCACCAGGAACTTCTCACCAATAGGAAATACAACTTAAGAAGAATTCTATTCACTGTTCAGATTTTAGACATCTCACCTGGAAGCCCTGGATGCGAGCCAGGTAGTCCAGCTGCTGTGCAGGCTGCACCGAGACGCCGCAGGCCAGGGCCGGGTTCTTCCCCTTCATGGGCAGGGAGGCATCGGCTGTGGGTGACTGACCGTTGAGCAGCAGCTCCCTAGCCATGGTGGCGGTCGGGCTGGGTGAGGAGGCTGAGCCACTGTAGTATGGAGGGTGTCCTGGTGGCAGCGGGGCAGAGCAAGGTCCCATGTCTTTGGATGTCATGTAGTTGACGGAGCTGCCGCTGCTCCCACCGGGGCCCGGGGCGTTGCCCCCCTGCTTCCTGCTGGCCTCCATCTCCTGGTAGACGTCGGGGCTGAGGTGGAGTAGACCCTTCTGGGCTGGAGGAGTCAAAGAAGACAGGCGGAGGAGGAGATTGAGGTGAGGGAGAGAGAAAAAGAGGAGTAAAATACATGTTGGATGAATGGATAAACGGGCAGAGATGAGAGAGGGTGGAAGAGTAGAGATTGAATGGGCAGACACAGTGTTAAAGGATGGATGAGGTCACAAGGTTTATAAAGGAGTGGAAACGGACAGAGGTAGGAGATTGGGAGACAGAGAATAGAGAAAAAGGGTCATTATGGCTCTCATTATTAACCGTTGAAATGATTTGTGCACACATGCCTCTGTCACTCCGCGACCAGACAATGCCAGGTTGTGTTTGTGCATGTGTGTGTGCACAAGCGTGTGCGCTGGCGCCCATACAGGCATTCCATCACCGAACGTAGATGACAGTTTCATGTGGTTTGGCACCTCCGAGCACTATCAAAGTGTCTGCTGGGAAACACACACAGCCTCTTTCTTTCTCAACCTCAAACACAAACACAGAGACACAAACGGAGCATCTACCAATATCAACAGAGTGGCTATGACTTCATCAGTGATGGGAAACAGCGCTGTCAGCTAACCGGCATCCTGTTTCACTTATAGTGTCAAACCGAGACCCAACAGAATCTCGGAAGCAGGTTGAGTCTCAGATCAAGGTTCTTGTGAGAATATTTCAGTGGCTCTGGGAAACGTCCGGAGCAATTTGGATCCGAGAGGCCGAAGCACCTCTGACCAACTTTTCGGTCCAGATATACTGAGGTTCTAGCCAGCTGAGCACAACGGCTCTCCAAGACTGTGTTCCGATCCAGACCGTTTGGATGGATCTCACTCGTTTATGTTGGCTTCCCGCATGCTGACATCACTGTCCTGAAATGGTCGTGACAGGTGGAAGGAGGAAACACGACGGCTCGAGGCTCATTGGCTTCATCACTTTGCGGCTGCGGTGAAAGTCAGAGGAAGGAAAATGAGATGTGAACGAAAAAGAAGAGATGTGGAGGGAGAGACGGGATAAAAGAGAAGGATGAGCTGGGAGTCAGATCAGATGGAAGAGGAGGTGGGGATGAGTGGATGTGAAAACCATGCAGAGCGTCCGAAGCCCAGCCAAGGTCACCAGAGACAGGAAGACCAGCTGTGTGTGTGTGTGTACGTCTGTGTGTGCTTGTTTGTGTGTGTGTACAGACCAACAGCTGGGAGAAAGCGCTGGAGTGAGCGCATGACTGACAGGCCACTTCCTGTTTGAGTTACCATTACCATCACACACAGACACACACACACACACACAAAGACGGACACTTTCGTGCACTTGGTCTAAGGTTTCTGGGAACCTGCAGACACTATTTCCCATCATGAACAATGAAGGTGGCATTCCTTTCCAGAGAAGAAGAGAAGCTGAAGGAAACGGCAATGAAATCCAGGACTTATTACTCATACTACAACAAACTGCCCCGTGCCAGCAATGACACAACTGCTCGGATTTTTCCCCCCTCCCAATCATGATGACAACTTTAATTTGAATTTACGCAAGTAAAACTCGCAGGCCTGTGCATTCTGAATATATCACAAAAAATGAAAGGTGTTAGCCAACATGACATCAGCTGTGGACAAAGAATACTGCAGCGGTGGGGGCTTGGAAGAGGCAGCGCATGCAATCCATGTTGAGTGTGTGAGATTGTCTGCCGAAGTGTGTGTGGGCGTGCCTGCGGGGATGTTTGCATGTTTGCATGTGATTGAGTGCTTGAAGCTGGTGTCAGCTGATGGCAAGCGAGAGTGTGACAGTGAGAGAAAGGAGCAAGAGTGAGACAAAGGAGGAGAGACAGCGAGAGTGAGTGCTTAGGAGTGACGGAGTGTGTTTGTGCGTGAGGATGTTGGGTAGAGATTGTGAAACTGTGTACATGAAGTGGGAGCAAGTTAAATGAGGAGGGAGCAGGGGAGAAGCAGAGTGAGGCTGGGAAGAGGGGAATGAAAGAGTGAGGGAGAGTGTGTGTGTGTCTGTGTGTGTTTGTGGTGCTGGTTCCAGGCAGTTTTGGAGGGGTCCCACCCAGACTCGGCGTCCGGTGGGCCAGGGGAGCGCTGGAGGGAAGCCAGAGCCAAGCATGAGACTGATCGAAAACAGATAGGGCCGGAGCCCGCCGCTATAAATCACCACGGTGGAGCAAGACCCTCACATAGTTCACACATGCACACAGCGCACAGACACACATTCACACACACACAAATATGCACAGCAGGAAATGAAATGTGGCAACTCGAGTGAAAAGCCCTGCTGCAATACCCATGGGAATAGAAGGGAGAAAAATCACTCTCTCCTTACTTCTTTTTCTTCTTCTTTCTTTTTACACTCCCTTCCTGTCTTCTAAGCCACCCTGTTTGCTGCAGCACTGCATCCCACGGCTCACGCAGGGCAAAGGACAGAACTTTGATACACACACATACACAAATACAATGAGCGCTTGTGGGTGCTTGAGGGGGTGTGTGTTGTTTTATGTGGAAGAGCAAGAATGGAAGGACGGAGCCGTAAGTGAACAGCCCGTGACACATTTACCTATTTTCTTCCACTCTGCCTTGCACAATGCAGCGATGCAGCAGGCCAATTACAGTTTTGTAGAGAGCAGTTTGCATATTAGCTCGGGTACAACTCACTTTCTGGATGTTAAAATACCACATTATTATAATCCAAAAGACTTTCCAGTATGGGTGATGTTTTTTATGCAATAACCACTCTGCCCTGCATTCTGTATGTGTGTCAGTCCCACTTTCCTGCACAGGATTTTACCCATGTGCAAGGGCTTCACAAAAAAAACTAAAGTGAATGGATGCACGCAATTGCCTATAATGTGGAAGAAGATAGTCATGAGTTCAGTAGTACTGTGTTGGGTGATGTTGTTGACAACGTGATGGTATGAATCCAGCCCACAGTTTGTTTAGGATGGCTGTAAACAGATCATGGGTGTATTATAACAACTGGATACCAGACTCCAAGATGGCGCCCATTCAATTAAATAAAAAATTTTCAATGTTTATTTTAGAATTGCAGCCTATGGTGGAAAATGCTTTTTTGGGCCACAGGGGCTTCGGCTGCAGTACCACAGTTGACCACTGGGACAAATTAGCTGAAAGGCTGCTAGCCACGCCATATCCAGCTCTCTTCACACATCACACAGTGCTCTTCTTCTGGTGTTTTTAAACAGTGTAGCTGCTCAAGGTGTGTTTGCTGCCCCCAGTGGTTGATACATGAACTGACCTGTATTATTAAAACACACTTGCTGTGAACACAGCCAACTGGTAAGTTGCACAAAAGTGTCTGCAAATCATCCACAACTTTAATCTTGATGTTTCTAACTTTAACGAGTTTAACACGCTCTGCTGCATCTGTAATCACACCCAGCAATGATGTCACAGTGAACTGACACAAACTTCACACCACTGCAGCGAGGCGAGAAATGAAACCATCGGAGGTCAGCAAAAACAAGACTGTCAGCTGGTCTTCACTTGAAGCAATCCCTGTAAAATCGCGTTTAACAGGGAAAAGGAACTTATCTGTGAAACGGCTTCCCTAATTTAAAACACTAGTAAAGTCTGTCAAAAGCTGAATGTGAAAATATCCACATGAAGCCATTAGCTTTTTATTTGTTTTCTCCAAAAACACACTTCAGCACAAACTATAATTATCACTGTTTATCACACGAAAGGCGTTACGATAACTCTGATGCCAGAGAGCTCATTTTTACTGAACATCCTGCAATTCTGCAAACAGATTTAGTTATTGCCACTTCTATTCAATAAGCTGCATAGTCAATCAAAACAATGGACAAAACCAGAAACATCTTCCATTCAGCAATCACAGACACACACAGAAAACTGAGACCAGCTGTATCTGTTTGAATGAGTTGTAAATGGTGTTTATGCAATAAACATTATTTAGACATTAGCGTCGTGTGAGTGTTGTGCGGTCTGGGCAACTTTAAAGAGATAATTAGCAGATAGTTAAGCCTCATGCTGAGTGTGAGATAAACTATGAGTGGGAATGGCACGGGACCAAAGGCACGCTCCAAGCCAACAATAGGAATAACCACCAAATAAGGAAGACTTCGTTACCCAGGGGGCTCTGCTCCGGAGGTATTGGGCAACTCCTGGAGCTTGGGCTACCATAGAGACCACAACCACCAAAACAGTTTATCCAAGACAACAACCATTTATCTATAAACATAATTTAGATGATATATCTTTCAGAAAATTGGACTAAATCACACATTTGAGTGCTTTATAAGTTGTGGCAGGGGTTAAGCTCTCATCTGGATACTATATTGAGTCTCAAACGGCAATGAGCAAACTCAAAAAGTCAGTGATTAGTCTCACCAATCGGTTTTGTTCTTCTCAACATGAGAAAGCTGAAACATCACATTCATTCTCCTCTCCACACTGAATCTGGATACCCAGTGTCAGAGCGCTGCGGCCCTGCCAAAAGCCTCCATTAGAGCCGAGTGACGACAGCACATTCGGATCTAATAAGGCTATCTGTTTGTTTTCCACTCTGCTGCTCCACATCTCACAGGCTGTTCATTTGTCCCTTAAACTGCTCTTTCTCAAGCTGCTGGCACTCACTTTGCTGGCATCCACAGTGAGACTGCTTGCAGTGCATCCTTTTTATCAAGCTGGGACATCACAACAAATCAAGCTCAGATATTACAAAGCACGTAAATCTGCTTCAGCAAAGCCATGATTGTGAATTCATTGCATTTTTACACCTGTAATAAATATTAACTTACTTAACTCCCACACTATGTGGAATAAATGGAAAATTAACATTGCTGCCAAACTCTGGAGACCAGGAAACTGAAAATAGATTGTCAAGTCCTGAAATAGCGTTTGACTTTGGTGAGAGGAAGGCCTTCTCAGTGTTTTTATTTCGATTACAGACAAGACAGCCAACTTTACAGCAGATACAGCTGATAGAGACCAGCTGTTTCCTATAAAATTGCATCCTTATGTTTTTTGGTTACGACTCCTAGCCCCCTCTATAAATGAAGTGTCCCTTAAGGCCATCACATTCCCATGTAAATTCATACATAAAGCCTGTCGTGAAACTGTTTTGTGTCTGTATACAGTTGAAAATGTCCATAAGTAGAGGATTTTTTTCCAAATGAGGTGACGACTGAGGAGGCAGTCTTTTCCATGTCTACATTTGTTTCTTATCTGGTTTCATCTTTGACAGAGACAGATGAACAGAGACCTGTTAAATAAACAGTTTATTGTCAGCTTACTGCAGCAAGTGAGGATCTTACGCAATGTAGCAGCACTATACCTGCAGCTAAATGTGCATTTGTTAGCTATAAAAGGGGTCTGTTAATCTACCCGTTGACATGTCGCTTTTCAATGCACGGTAAGACTAGACAAGACAGAATTTACACCCACTCCTGCAGCACAATGACGCTGTGCTCAAGCTCAGTGGTGCTTTTAGCTAAATGCTAATTTCAGCATGCTAACATGCTTGCAATGACAATGCTGACATTCTGATGTTTAGCTTGTATAATGTCAACCATTTTTATCATCTTAGTTTAGTGTGCTAGCATGCTAACATTTCTTAATTAGCACTAAGCACAAAGCACAGTTGAGGTTGATGGGAACATGAATATCCGTACCGAATTTCATGGGAATCAAATAGCTGTTGAGATGTTTCACTAAAACCCAAAAAGGTCAACCTGGAGGTGGAGCGGTGGGGGAGAGTCGGGGGGGTCATCAGAATCAACAGGATTCATCCTCTGTGGACCATGAACGTCTGTACAAACTTGATTGGCAATCCAGCCAATAGTTGTTGAGATATTTAAGTCTGGACCTAACTGGTGGACTGACTGACGGGCTAAAAACCTCCAGAGATGCTGGATCATCTAGGCTGGACTTGGACCGCAGGGACAATAACTTTTATACTGTTGAATATGTCGAAGAGAGCTGTTTCTGAACTTGTAACACCATGTGCCAAGAACTGCAAACGTAATCGACAAAGATGAACAACAAGATCATCAAAAAGGAAATGATACACAGTACTTTATACTACCTTTGAAGCAGTGTTGGTAATGATGATTAAGTTGCTTCAAAGTTCCAGTACTTTTTCATGAGCTCTTTATCTTATTTGGTTTACAGCTGGTATGTGAAAGAGACTCACAGGTAAGTGAGATATATCTTACTTTGCATATATGCTCATATCACATCATCACATATCCCGCCTCACCGTTGTGTCTCTGTGTGTGCAGGATTATGGGTATGTGTGTGTGCATCTGTGCTCCAGTGTGCCTGTGTGTTAATCCTGAGTGAAAGGCTACGTTTTTTTGCACAGGAAGGCAGTGGGGGGACTCCCCGGAGGGCCCCAGTGTGCCGGCCCTGTAAGCCTGTGTGAATGAGCCTGAATTCGCAGGCTCCCCACGAGGACGCACGGCCGATTAAGCTGACAGTCAGAAGCCCATTGACCAGTCACAGAGATTAAACGCCGGGCCATCTCGGCAGCTAAAACCACCTGCGGGATGGAGGGAGCGATGGAGAGCTGGAGAGGAGGAGGAGGAAGAAATGGAAAGAGACACAGGGAGACGTGCCGATACTCACTGTTACTTGTCGCTTCGGTAAATGACGCCTTTTGTCCATTCCAGCCTTTGTTGTCCATCTGTAGTGATGCGGAGAGAAGGAGAGAAGGGGGAGGTAAGAGAGATGTAGATTCTTGAACAGACAGCTTCTTCACGCATGTCAGACGAGTTCCTTCCTACTGTTTGGGCCACAAAGAGACGAGCGCTCACAGGAGGGGATGCTTAAGGCCAGCTACTTAATTAGGGGGTTGTCAGTGTTTGGTAACTAAAAAAGGCTTCTATTCAGTGTGTTACTTCTGCTGCGGTATGCGTGTCTGCCTGCACAAACACACACAGCCACAAACACGCGTGTGTGAAACTGAAAAAACAAATCATTTCTGATGTGTGTGACACGGCTGTAAACAAATGTGGGGTGCATTTGTTTTAAACCCCCCAGCCCCCCGAGTCTCTTCACACTTTTGCACGGATCACCCACAATCCCACGGTGGGAATGCAGTCCAACGGAGCTCCCAACAGAAGGGGAGGCAGTGAGGGAAGGAAGGGATCCAGAGAGAGACAACCTGTCCTACAAAACAGGAACTCGGCAAACACTGTTTACTCATTCCATAGAGCTCGGGGTTGTCTGAGGATCTAGAGAGAAGTGGGCCGTCCCGATAATTCTTATAGGGATTTTTTCAGAGTTGTCAAGCCAGTGCACAGCCATGAATCAGCCACTAACTCCATTCTAAATATCCTGCCTTGAGTGTAACCAGAAAGGCCGCCTCTTGCCAGGAATTAGCTTAAACAGTGAGACTGCTTATTTCCAGTGCAGCAGACTCTCATTAATCTGAAACCTCAGACATCAAAACATGCTAGTTTATAGGACTAACAAATAAAACATGCAACGATGCGAGAAGAAATTCGATAACTTGTGTGCAACGTTTGACATTTCCTTGTCGACACATGCGACTGGAGCGTTTTCAGCGTGCAGAGTGTTCAACACTTTCAAAGACTGACGTGCTGAAGCTTTGGAAACTTGTCAGCGGTAACTACACAGAAGAGCCTGACTGTTTTGTATGAGGATGAAGGCAAAGGGAAATATTGACTGCGAACTGGGTTGCGGCGTCTTCGGAGAGCTTCACAGCCATTCTGATAAGAGCAATGTGTCATCCTTTAGTTATATGGTATGGCTGATTGAATAAGATGTATGCAGCAGCACACATCTATCTAATGAGCTGTCCGGGGAGCGATGAATATTCTACAGAAAGCCCAGTTATATAACATCATCTCTATCTGAATCTGCTCCTCTGGGCTTAAAAACCAATGAGGTGAATAAAGACGATGGAGATCAATGGTTGCTTGCAAAACACGTTCGGTTCAGAGGAGCTGAACAGGTTGCGTAACAGGTCAGCGGCACTGGAACTCGTGATGAATCTGAGAATCGACTGAGAATCAGCATCAGCGTTGGACAGATGAGACGCCGTACAGACAAAATAGGACGAGGACTGCAGAGAATATCTTTATGTAATCCTTCAGCATATAGCTGAACAGGTAACCTGCTGCCCTGCTGCCAGCGTGGCTGGAATACTAAGTGCAAGACGTCCTATATACATCTCAGTGTGCATTTGTAGAACCACTCAAATCAAATTACAGCGACCTACTTACTGTATGTTCACTCTATAATTGTGGGGAAAGCAGCGACTGTGTATTTGAGTATTAGTTTAGTCTATAAAATGTCAGAATATAGTGGAAAGTGTCCATCACACTTGTAATGTAATTGTTTCAGTTGGGGTTTTAAATGATAGCTGATTAATCGACTGATTGATAACTTACTACAAAAATTACAAAACAAACTAGTTCCATTTAATGGATTAATCTATATTGTGTATGAGTTGAATTTTTCTAGTAAATAAATATTTTATGCTTTTAATCATGTTCAATATTTGACTGTTTCCTCTGGTGTGACTTAAAACTACACTCATACACATAAACGTGTATAAACTCTACATAAACGATAATGAAATTAATCATTTCAGCCCTGACAGCATACTGTACATACAAACTACCTACACTTAATAATAAGAAGACACCAAAATAAATGAACAGAGTGGCAGACATGTATATAAACTGGCCGTAAAATATACATACGAGTAGAGTCCGTACCTCGGTGGGGTTCTGAGGGACTGTGGAGGCCTTGTATCCCAGCTGCAGGAGCATCGCCTCGGCTGCGTTCCGCTTGGCCACCTTCTTGTTGGGTCCTGTTCCCGTTGCAACCTCGTTATTCACCTTCACCTGCATGTGCACAGATGTAAACACACACACACACAGGTATGAGATAAAGACAACACAGTTTCAGTATCATGGCTGCACAGGCACATCCTGTGATAATTAATCACCGAACGGTTTATTTGAGACGATATCAAAAGCACTTTTCTCATGACTTCCTGCTTCCCGTTACACTCTCGGCCCCTCTCAGCCGAGAACACTTTGGCCCGAGTCAGCCGTGCAATTTACATCGCAACAAAAAGCCTCCGAGTGAAGTGTTTGTTTTTCAGCGATCTCAAAACATTAAATCTGTCTACACAGAATGTAAGCAGATATTTCCAAGAGAATATCAGACGTCGTTATGTTATGCAAACAGACAATTACACTCCACAAATAACATTCTGGGAGCCAAAGCCTGTGAACGGCGAGGCCTCAGTGCACTTACTCAAAGTGCTCTGACATGCTCACTAAGTGCTCGTCTGAGTGTATCAAGTAGGCCACAACATAGGACGAGAAGGAAAGCCTCAATAAATTACCAAATTGCTAAAATAAACACAATCAGTCTTTCATAAAAAGATGATCACCCACTCAAAGGCATTTTACACGTGGTGGAGCCGCTTTCTTTACAAAAAAAAAAAAAAAAAAAAAGAGAGAGATGAGAAAACAGAGACTCATTTGAGCTCTGCTGCTTACCAAGAGAAACAATGCGGAAATTTTAGAAGAGCGAGTGGACTGCACAAAGGAACACACACATACACAAACACACACACTCGCGGGGCCTAATGTGTGTATCAAAGAGGCATGGAGAATAGGTTTGAGGCTGAATTACTGCCTGATGCTAAGTGAAGCTCTGTTCTTCTTATGAAAGAAGAGGATTAAGGAAGGAGAGACAAAGAGCGAGAGTTTGACTGAGAGGGACAGACACAGAGAGACGAGTACGAAGGGCAGGACAAGAGAAACCCACTTAAAGCGCTGCACATAAATTAAAATGGCCTATGCCAGCGTTCCTAGTTGTTTGTCTCATGCACGACTGCTGACTGCTGACAGGGTTTGGAGATTCACACAGATCGGAACGACGATCTAACAAAATCTGAATCTTCACATCGCCAGTTATGATCCCGCTTCCAAAAAAGTTAGGACACTGTGTGAAAATGGAAATTAAAAACAGAACGCTATCGTACAAAAACTAACTGTGTTCACAAAGTGTTCCTGACTCCATGCAGTGACATCCTTTATACAATCATGTGTTCACAAAGTGGCAAATCATTTCATTAAGAAACATGGGAAACTTTTTTTTCCCGATGTCCTTCCGATGTGTGTTCAATAACAATTTTTCAACAACAACTGGTGGACTGTGCTCCTTTGAAGTCAACGATGAGTTTGAATATACCTTTAATAATAGAGTCCATTTGGAAACTGCTGACTTTGTTGCATCTTGTGTGGCCTCGGCTACTGTTTCATGCTCTCTCTCTGTGGTCTTGGTCGCCTTCGTAGCACATTTGATCTGCTGATGTGTTTTGACTCTTGAACTGTTGTGGTCTAGGTAACGTTAGACTAACGCGCCGTTTTAGCACAACTCGGGGAAAATGTGCTGGTTTTTTGGGCGTTTCTGGTTTGCCTTGGCCAGCCCTGGTCGTAACGTTATATTGGTGTCATCGTCTGCTGTATCTGCTGTATTTTCACTTGGATCCACCTGTTGTGCTCTGTTACGTCGCTCTCTCTCCCCTCTGTCTGTGTGTGTGTGTGTGTGTGTGTGTGTGTGTGTGTGTGTATGTACAATGCATAGTGGTTGTGAAAGTCCAAGCCTGTTGCTCTTGCTGTAATGTTGCATGTGAAAAATGGAACCATCTAACCCGTACTTGCTTAATGTGTGGTATTTCTAGCTGTCAGGAGTATGGATCAGCCCCACGGCACTTAAGCCAATAAATAAATAAATACTCTGCCACTGCCTGGACAGTGCGAGCTACCTTCAATGAATAATGTCAGCCTATCCTTAATGATGCCCTGGGAACCAGCTATAACTCAGGGTAGCTGGCTGGCTTCAGCATGAATTCGTGAATTTTATCAGCGCTAATGCTACAGTAGTAAAGATTTCATTCATTCACTAATTCGTCTGGATGAAAAACTAGATTTCAACAGAGGAAGATGGTCACAGCAGCGCTACCAGCGCTAGGAAGATGTAATGTAACGCAGCCCAAGATCTTACCACAATGAACTAACTGAAAGAATTTCATAAGTTGTTTTCCTGTTGACGAATAACAATGTGGCTTTTTTATTCAAGACCTCAAATACTTCAGGCAACTACTGAGATTCCTTCTCCATACAAAGTCCCTGCTCTGTTTATTGGATTAGTGATAAACAGAAAACATCCACTTAACTAAGTTAAGGGTTAAAGGTCGTTGCTGCAGACATTTTATTCTGTTAATGAATACTGCTTCCTTACTACACAGAGCACATTCTGATATCTTTCTGGAGAACAGAAGGCAGTCTGTGCACTTTCTTTATTAGCAGCAACAGCTTGAAATGGCAATTTAATCGTACAAAACAGTTGGCTGCTCCATCGAGGAAAACAGGGCCGTAAACATGGATGTTCGTCTATTCTGAGCTTTATACGCATGCTATAAAAATAATGAATATCAAACAGGACTTTTTAAGAGAGAACGGGGAGGATGAGACCCAGAGAGGGTGAGAAAGGAGCGAGAGAAAAAGAGAGAGAGGGGCAGTGAGAGGGAGGCCCAGGACTCAAACAGTGCACACGAGAGAATTTCCAATTGAATTAGAAATCATCTACAACGTGCACAATCGCACTGCAGCTAAATTCACTTGTCAAGTGAACTTCTGACTCTTCTGAAATCCTCGCTGCTTGAACACAAAGCATTAATATTGCAATTCATCTGAATAATTAATCATCAGTGACACAGAGGGCTCAGTCGCTGCTGAAGATACTTGTTGAAACCTACTCTGTCACTGTCCACTGTGCAGCTCACAATGAAAATGTCGACAGAACTTAAAAGAACAAAGCTGAGTCCAGAACTTTGGGATAAGGTATTAATATGTTCTTCAGCTTTAACTGCTTCAGGCCCTGTCCTCCAACAACATGGAGTTTGCTGACTGTACACAGGATTGGACTGGTTCTACGCACACTGAAACAGGAAACCAGATAACAGTCTCTGGGGAAAACCAAGAAAGTAGTGCTCTAGTGAAAAGATGCTGGTGCTGGCTACCTTTGGCCAGACAGAGAAGGTTTCGTCTTGTTCTGCCACTGGCTTTCGTTCTTGGTCAGTCACAGCAGGTGAGGGAAGGTGCTTCGCTCACCGAGTCTATTTTTGCCCATTTTACGCTCGTCACTACAGTGAATCTGTGATGGGCTCGTAGAGCTGTCAAAATGCTGGTGACCTACACTCAATTTTTGAGCCTGATTGCATCCTGCGTAGTCACAGACAGGGCACTGCTGCTCACGCTGTGTGGACACGGATATGGAGTAAAATTCAGCATGTAACAGTTAAGCTTCTTCTTCTTCCTGTGTATACATAACCCCCATCTGTTCACTACTTCTTCAACTTAATCCCACTGGCTAAAACTTAAAAAAACCCTCGTATGAAAGCTAACTTTTAGCAGCACACCTGTAATAAGAAAGAGAACATGTAAGAAAACCATTGTTTACCTGCATGATGAACTCCCGGCGTCGGGGCATCCCCCTTTCAGAGAGCAGCAGGTACTCTGGCTCCTTCTCCTTTTTGGCCTGCTGGATCTGGGCCAGACGGCTGATCGGGTTCATGCCCTGGCCATAGTCTGGTCCTGTCTGGGAGGAAAAGAGGAGACACACAATGGTTAACTCGAGGGGTGTAACAGTATACAAAATTCACACGTCAATGTGCACCTCACAGAATGTCTGCCCGCCCGGACCCCAGCTTCTCCTGGTCCACACCCCAGCTGCCATACCTTGAGGATGGTCTTGGTGCGTTTCTTGTAGTGCGTCTTGGGTTTCTCCACGGCAGGGATGAAGGGCAGCTTCTTCAGGTCCTGCAGGATGGACAGAGCGGCACGCTTCTTGGACAGCTTCTTGCTGTTGCCCTCGCCCTCAGCTGAAAACTCCCCCACGCTGACGCGGGTCAGGAAGCTTTTCATGTGTGGGGGGCCACTCTCCTTCAACACCTGGGGGGGGGGGAATGCAGGACGAACAGTTTGGAAAAGAGGGACTCATGTAGATGAATCTTGCAGTTAAGTTTGTGTTTTATAGGACAAAGGACAAAAAACTGAATGAATGTGAATGTGAATGCTTTTGTCGTGCATCATATGTGTGAGGGAGTGTGTGCAGCGCACTCTGTAAGCAGCTACACCAGGTGGTCCAAAACATCTGTTCTCGATGGTCACAGCACTACCCACCCATATGCGCGTGTTACTCATATACAACAGGACACACACACACACTGACGTACAAACACACATACGAAGAGGAACATGTTCCTAGATGACCGTCTCTAGTGTTGAGGGCTCAGTTTCCTTCCTCTAGCCTCTGGTCACCTGGGAGACCTAAAACAAACACCGGCTGGCGTTAGGTCATGCTTCTGCAATCACATCTACTTCCTGTGAAGTCCGAGAACAGTGTCTGAGTGTGAGTGTGAGTGTGTGTGTGTGTGTGTGTGTGTGTGTGTGTGTGTGTAGCAGGTGTGGTTCTCTTCAACCTTATTTAGGAAAACACACTGGAGGAAGAATTAGGTTTCACACACTTACTGAGTCCAACAGTACATGCTTGGCTAATGTGGACGCCTTCTTCGATTCACAGCTCACTGACTTCCTCCCTCGCTCTCCCTCTAGCTGTAGCTGCTGACTGTAAATGTTTCTTTAGACTCCTCTCTCGAACAGCCTCCCTCCGCCTCCCCTCTCTCTCTCTCTCTTTCCTGCTCTCCTTTATTTGAGCTCAATTTGTGGTGCAGACAGCACAAATTGTAGCAATCAGATGCAATCTAGAAACAGTTAATTTGAACCCAGTGACCGATAAAACAGATTAAACTGATAAGCGGAACCTTGAGCATTCCTCAAATACTTCACACATCAACACAGACTAATACCAGACCTTGAGGAGAACAAAGGATAATGTGTGCACACCCCTCCTTCCCCACTACGTAACTATAGCCAGACAAACTTGTGTTTTGTTCAACATGCTAAAATGACAATGCAAGGCTGATGCATGAAAACCAAGCAAAGACAGAAAAGCCCGATTGATTACTGAATGTTCAGAAATGGATAAAACAGACTTAAAAAAAAAAAAAAAAAACATGCCTTGGCATAACTCCTACAACAATGCAGAAACATAATGCACATGTAGTTGAAGGTTATACTGAGATTTGAATAACTGCAGGACACTAGTTTCCATGGCTGACACTGGCCTCGTGTTTGCTGTCAATGTACCTGTCAGCAGTGCTGCAGAATGACTTTAGTATATGTAAGGATGTGTGTTGTAGGGAAGCCTTGGAGCACTAGCTGTCCAAGCTCACAGCCAAACTCACTCCCACCCAGGGGATCTGTTCTGGTATTGCTCATCACCACTAAAAGGAAATGCAACATGGCAGCTTCTTGTACATTACAACATTCAATGGGACTTGATGCATCGCACTTCTGAGCTTTCTCTACCGTGTCGATGGTGACACTGCAAATAACTGGCCACTGCTCAGCTGAGATTATGTCACTTGGAGAAAAAACTGACAGAACGTAGATGGTATTTGTGTATCTGTTGCCGACGGGCTGTGCAGGACAGGGATTCTTCTTTGCTGTCCTCAGTGCTATTGCTGGGCTCACTTAATCACTTGTTCAAGCTCTGCAAGGCCCTTCTAAACATGTGTGACTAGTCATTTCACGTGGTTGACCAAGATGGTCAGCTGACCAAGAAATAAACACACTCGTGGCGGTTGAACACAAAGTTCCTGGTTTGATTCAGACCAGGAACCTCTGTTAGACATCACTGTTTGTCAGGCAACAAGACTTTTTTAAAGGGGGTTTTAAGGTACTTTTTATGCATTTTTGCATTTATTGGACAGCTTGAAAGCGAAGAGGCAGGCAGGAAATGGGGAGGAGAGAGGGATATGACATGCAACAATCTGGCAATGCATGCACTATAACCATTTGGCTACCAAGGTGCTTACACGCTTTGGCTTTTGTTTGGATTTAATAAAAGATATAATGTGTTCAGAAATGTTCAAGCAGGCTTGCTACTGCGTCAGTGCTCTTGGGTTTTATCTTTTCAGGTTGTCTGCTTTCCTCTCTGCTTACCCAGAACAGTCTGGGAATCTGCCCGAATACGGAGAATAAGTGATGATCTGAATGTGATGAAGTGTTGCGCTGGTAAGATTCACTTGATCTGTCTAAAGCGAAAACATGCAGTCACTGACAGGAACCAAAAAAAAATCAAATGTAGCGTGTAAAGGTATATGGTACAGTCAACAAAAAGCATGAGACAAAGTGTGTATCTGTGCACACATGTCACACACTCTTGGCCCAGGATGGCGGCAGACGAGCTGCAGTCAGTCTCCTGGCAGACGACACGGGATCTGCGCCACACCGATGGGATTTCAGCACCTCCATTCATTTACACGCACAAGCACACACACATACATGCAAACAAACACACAAACACACCCGTCTACCTCCTAATGGCGAGGATCAGGTTGTACACAGGAAACACTTGGTAATTCAATGTTGATTTTTTTCCCCCAATCCCCTTCTCCTCTTGTCTCTTCATCTCTTCTTTTCTCTAACATGGGAGGCCTTCTCTTCGGCTTCTCATAGAGACATTAATACCCTGAGCAGTCTGAGGATCCGTGCATGCGAGACCTCAGGTACTCTGAAGAGGAGGCTATGGGAGCAGGGTAGGACAATGGTGGGGACTGGTAGAGGGAAGAAAGGCTCTTTTGTGACGAGTGGTGGATGGACAAGCCCTGAGGGAAGCTGCTTCTTGTAAGATGGGTGGTTCTTGGCCCGGACCCTCTTCTCTTGTGTCCTCCTTGGAAAGGGAGCCTCTGATCCAACACACAAGCTGTGATTTATAGATTGGTTCCTCTTTGATGCTGACATCTGTTTGATATTGCCTGACGGGGGGATTAAATGAGCCAACTGGCTCTCAGGGTGGCGGCGACCCTCATCGTTGCAGAGGGATGGGAAAGCAGACACTCGCTTGCAGTGACTCACGGGTAATTTCATGCCCCAGTGAGGGCAGGGATGAGATGATGTGAAAACATGGCTGCTATGAAAGGCGTTCACATGAGAGATGACCGTCACGGTACCGTGTACGGTGCATGAACATGTAGCTGTGCGTGCATGTGTTTGAATTTGTTCAAATGTTACTGGGGTGTGAGTGTTGGCCATTTGTCCTCAGTGCATCAATGAAGACAAGGTGAAGGGGATGTGACACGGCAGCGTAGGAGATGAGGACAAACTTTGTCTAATGAGTTATAATGTAATGGGCCCAATGGGCAAGAGGAGACCCGCAGAGAAGTGTAATTCACACTTGGTCTCTTG
Organism: Chaetodon auriga; assembly: GCF_051107435.1. Taxonomy (NCBI): domain Eukaryota; kingdom Metazoa; phylum Chordata; class Actinopteri; order Chaetodontiformes; family Chaetodontidae; genus Chaetodon; species Chaetodon auriga. The sequence continues at coordinate 10,673,121 of NC_135094.1, forward strand.
CCACAGCGTAGTGGCAGCGTGAGAGCATGTTGCATGCAACACGCTGATTGAGGATGAAAGTGAATCTGCTGGAGAGCCATCAGGGGTACGAGGGGGAGAGGATAATTGTCTCAATGCAGCCTGGCCTTCGGACAGTTTAGTTTGACATGGCACAGGGAAACAAATGTGGTGTGACTGGAGAACAAAACTAATCAGATTTTGAGTGCACTTAGGGAAACTGTTGGACTGTTTCTACTGTGTCTCTCCATTTAAATCATTTCGCTTATCTACAACACAGAAAAGGCAAAGCAAGCTTAAAATTGCAGCTTGAATATTAGCTGTAGATGGATGGCGGAAGAAAGACAGAGTGGAGAGAAGTTACAGATTTACTGCTGATCAGATGGCAGTAATGAACAGCCAGTCTCCAGAGTGACAGCGAGCAGAGGAGAGAAGTGTTCGGAGGAATGTGGCTGTGGTCCGCTTTGAAAAACCGCCGCTGTCAGCTTCCAATTTGGAAGGGCTGAAAATGAAAGCGGAAAGCGTAATTGCTGACAGTGACAAAGACATGACAGATGATGAATCGCATCAATCCAGATTTAGCTGGCTGAAATTATTAATAGCAGTTCCAGGAAGGATAGCCATGTCATGCTCTGATGAGCAAATGCCTTTTTTTCGAACAAAGGAGGGCAGGATCGGGCAGTTTTACAGGTATTTGTCCTGATGCTGTGTAAACTTTTATTAGCAAGCAAAGTAAACAAACTGAGAAGAGCCTCCCTCACTTCCTTCCATCCTCGTCTCCATTTCCTCTCACCCCCATCGGCCCCCCTCGCCTCCAAACGCAACCGCCCTCAGTGTGATTTTTGGGAGTGATGGTAGGAGAGGTGGAAGGCAGGGAATCTGTGGAGGAAGGGAGGGGGCACACAGAGTAAACTGAGCCTCCCTTGTTTTTGGCACCTTGCAGAGTGCAGTAGAAGAAGAGGGGCTGATCAGGGAGTGAATATTGGATGAGTCAGCTGAGATATGGTGAAAGCCAGGGAGAACGGACCCAGCAGGTCATGTAAGGACACACTAGGCTTCTTCCTGGATTTAGAAGATTGATTGGAAAAGCAGTGATAGGATTCCCTGTAATGTTCAGAGGAATCTTGCTAAGCAAAACTAAAACCTTGAACAAGGCAGTTAACCTTCATCTCATCCAGAAAATGCCAGTAGCCAGCAGTGGGCAGCTCCAAGCCGAGTTGATCAAGATCGCCAACCCTCCCAAAAAGCTTTTCCCAGAGGCAGCTGTCAATAGGAACATGCTCTTACCAGATAGAAAACACCACAGCAGAGCAAACAAGCCGATGCAGAGGTGGCATGAGATCCATTTCCTCTAATGGTCACTACATGCTGGGTGTTAAACTGACTAAGAATGCCCTGATGTGAAAAGGAAAATCCCAAAGAATCTACAAAGCACTGGGGTTTCAATATCAGTATCACACACGCAGATGCTCACTTCCAGCAAATTGATGATGTCTTTGCTCAAGAAACGCATACAAAAAAAGAGCAGGGGCGCTCTTCCACACAGCAAAGGACAACAAATGACTCATTTCTGGATCACAAAAGATCAGGATGCACGAGATCTGGTTCAGCAGACAACAGCGACTGATTGGTTCGGACGTGCTGGACTAACAGAGCTCAGTCACAGTCAGCTGCAGGTGTGTGACAAATAACTCACAAATGAGAGACTGCAAGCAACACTGCTGGTTACTTAGGGAATTTAGTTTAGTCTGAAAATCTCCAGCTGGAAACACTTTCCACGTAATGCATTGAAATCAAGATAATTTGATGCTTGGCACTGAGCAGCTGAATTTTGTATTTTAACGTCAATAGCTCTGGATTGACTGCCTCCACGACTCTCATCAGAAGCTGTTTAAGAGAGGAGCAGGGCAACAGCTCTTCCTCTCTGTCTGGCTCTCAATAACATCCTGTGGTTGGAAACCACAATGGATCTCACCGCTAGAACATTCCAAATGTCAAAGGCAGGTTTTGAATTTTGACTCCTGTTTATTACATTAAATCATTCTGTGATACTGTGGACAGTAAACAGAGCAAATTAAGGAGCAGGACTATTTCTATTATAATGTGGATGTATTTTATTTTATTTTTTTCATTCTTAACTTACTTCATTTCTTAATACCTTCATACCTTTACTGGGTTCATCGCTGCAGACTTAAATTGGTTATGAAGTGTAGGCAAGCACTGCTCAATGCCAAAAAAAATGAATTGAGAATTCTTGTCCAGATGCCAAGTTTCACCTGTCATTTTGAATTATGGAGACTTTGACTTCTTTAAAAAAAAAAATGATTTAGAACGAAAGCCATAGAAAACAGTGTCTTGAATATTAAACACAGGTGTGTATCACTTTGACCCCCTTTTAAAAGGTAATGTTGAAATTAGACGTTGCTTCACAAAGAAAGATGTATTGTGTTGTATTGCATTACATTGAATTGTACAGGTACACTTAATTAACCTGGTAACTCGTGTGTGATGTTTTCAAAAAGTGTAGAAATAAATGTTTAATCAAATTTCCTGCTAAAAAAAAAAGAGAGACAATTTAAAGATGAACATTGGTTGTTAAATACATGTTTCATTTTGTGTTTTTTGTTTTGTTTTTGCTTCACAGGACTGTACACTGACTACCATTAGAACCCATTCTAAATACTTTGAACTTAGCACCATAAGAATATCCACAGGCTTTAAAAGGTGACTTCCTGTGCACAGATTCCTTTGACTCTCTTTACGATAAGCGAACTCACTGATGGGAAAATTAAGCAAAACTGGGCAAACACATAGGTCCTCGTGTTCATGTTCGTATTTCCTTATCATGAGGGGTTTATCAGTGTGACTTCAGTTTTTAATGAGTTGTTTAGTTTTGTAATACTTACCGCATTATGACATTTCACAAAACCCCGATAACACATGACTACTCATACGTTCTCTATCTGTGTGGCCTCATACTGAGACATTCTGTGCTTACTTACAGGAAGAACATGACTTACAAGTCACAGGAGTACCAATAATAATGCCATTACTTAGCCATATTTCTGTGGCTTTTTGTGGATACCGTGTCCTCACTCTGCCGTACTTTCCTTACCTCGAAGTTGACAGATAAGTTCCTCTTGAGGGCAATTTCATAAACCAGGCTGATCTCTGATTTGCTGGCGTCGCTGCCTTCCTCAGTCTCCCCTTTTTCCTCTGGGCTCTGGAAAAGAAGGAAAGAAGATCAACGCTCAAAATGGGAAAAGAGGACGTTACTTTCGGCTTTCCAAATGATCTTGTGTTCTGTAACACTAGCTTAAGGAATGTTTTATCTATTATTTATGAACTGTTCAGTGTGTCCCCAATCACAATCAAAACAGAAAAACAAAAGGAGGGAGCTCCTTCTAGAAGGCTTTTGCAGTTTTTTCAGTTAATGACTGATAGATAAACCGTAGATTTTTTAGGTTAGACTAGCACACAGAAGTAGCATTACTGGCATGGTGAACTCAGGAAGCCAAACCTGTGTGGGTGAAAAAAGCAGTCATGGATTAGACCATGTGGGCGCTGTTCAATCAACTGAAAATCAAACATCGTGTCTGTGGAAATAGCTGCATTAAGAAAAGGTATCTTCTAAAGCTAAAGCAGACTGATGTTCTGCTTCAGATATGAAACCATACTGAGTTGTAGAGAACACAAAGCGCTCGAGGCTGCCTATAATGTTCCTTCACGAGCAGACACTGTTGTTATTAAGTTGGAGCAACAGTGAGATTTAGTTTTAGATGACTTCCTGATCAGATGCAAACGTCTGAGTTCTTAAAATTCTAAATTAAGTATTACACCACTGTTCAACGTAGAGGTTATTCAGACTAAATGGAAAGAAAATGTCTCCATTTCCTGAGTACCAGGGTGACCCCAAAACCGTGGCACATATCAAACCAAGAATTACACGCCTGTGAGGTGGATGTCGGCCAAGCTGCTGCAACGAGGAGCCTGTCTGTTTTCTGGCTATGATCCTTATCTGATATGGATTTGAGAACCTGGTATTCCAGGACACGACTGGTGGTCCTCTGTCTGCACAGGAAGGTCTCTTCAAGGGGTAATCCATTAAATATGAGAATTTTTTTTGTATATGAAATCTCTGCTCAAGATAGTCAAATTATTATTTGTCAACATCAAGAACTGTCTCTTCCTGCAAGAAGAAACTAGAGAACAGAGGCTCAAATTTGAGTTTTCATCAGGCGTGAAACATGGAGCTGATCCTCCGAGGAAAAGGTCAGTGGGAAAGCACCAGCAGGTTTCAGTGGAATAACCACACATTGTCTTTTTATCCACACAGACTTAAGAACATTGCTATGTTAAAAATTTGAGGAGATTTTTCTCAGTCCGCAACATTTGCCGCCCATGAATCTATGAAGTAATTCTGGACATCATACCAGATGACTCAGGTTTGAGCCTTGGGACAGCTGAATGACGTTTTAATTATTAAGTCAGTTGTTTGAATGTGGACCAGACAGACTTGAACCTATAAGAATGATTTTCAGCAATTGATGTTCACCTCTGAATAGACGTCTTGCTATCGGCCCCTTATCTTAATGCAGAAAGCTAGTTCATGTCATAGAGATCACATGATCAGCCATACAACGAGGGGCTTTTTGGTGCCAATTGTCTATGGGAAGGCAGAGTGCCGTCTCGATCTTTATCTTCTCATGTCCAGCTCTTTGTCTGATTAAGTCTGAATGGCTGCGGTCTTTCCCTTTGGGCTTCTTCCCTTCTCCTGCCTCATTGTGCGACCTGATACGATGCATGATTCATACTGTGAGATCTCTTGGATTTCACAGGAAACACGGTCACATGGTATGATACACACCTACTGCATCCGGTGAAAGACCTCACATTGGCGAGATGTGTGTGTGTGTTTTGTGTGTGGGGAGAGATTCATTTTAGGCCTCTTGTATTATATGTGGACATGACAGACTTGAGTCAGTCCAAAGGGCCGCATCCCTTCTTCTTCTTCTTCTGTGAACTGCTTTCATTACAAATATGTCTTCATGGTTTTCGTGGTTACCCTCCCTCTGCCACTATTTGTGATGAATGTGATTAATAGTGTGAATTCCCTCTCGAGGCTGCATTAACAAGCTGCCGGGTTAAGCGTCTGCATGTGTCTGTGGGGGTGTATTAATGTACAAACTGGAATTACTAAGCAGGTCAACAACCTTCCAGTGAAAAAGACAAATATAGGGCTAAATGTGACCTCAGTCCTGCATTTACTTATAGATCTACTGGACAGAGAGTGCTATAAGCAACCACCATATAGTGCTTTGATGTTCATCGGCAACTGACTTCATAATGGGGAAAAGGGATTCTAGATTAAAGGATGGGAGGAAGGGGCTCTCAATGCAGAGGAAAACATAAAAACTTCATTAGAAAGTTTACAACTTTGCAGATCTAAATATATCTTCCTTCACACAAACAGTGCCACAATGCCACCTTTCTCCTAGAAAGTTTCCCTCGTAAATACCCAGTCAAACTGTTGATCGTGAGGAAAACAACTAGATTTAAAAAAAAAAAAACCCAGAAAGTGCTTGTTGAACATGAGTTTGTCACAATTTTAATAGCATCACAGCCATCGAAACTAACTGGCAGGGAGTTATGAGTTAGTCAGCAGTTCCATTATATAATGTTTATTGCCTGAAGCCCTGTAAAGCTGAAGGTGCTTTTTTGTGTTTCCTCGGGTTACATATTGTTGCTCTACTGGTGGATAAACACAACACAATTAGCGTGTCACTGATATTTACCTGTGGTCTTCCTCAAAATAAAGGTTTGACTGGCCCACAGTAACAAGGAACACTTTCAGCCCGAGGGCATCCACACATTTACACATGTGAGAGCGCGCACACTCATTCGGAGACAGAATGACAGACATATAGTGTAGACACAATGTGCCTCAATTTGTAAAGCAAGACTCAGAAGCAGCAGCAAACAAAGAGCACATTTATAGAGGCCGACGCCACAAGACAGCGAGTCAGGCAAGTGAGAGGAGCCAAAGCGTTTTGAATAACCATCAGCGATGCCAGGCGGTGAGGATATGGGGTAATTTGATTTCCGGTGGGAGATGATAACAACAGTTAACAGCTATGCCCGAGGGGAAACTCTGGAAAGGTACAGTGACATTGGGAGTGGGCAGAAAGAAAAAGGACAAAAACGAGGAGAAACTGGCAAGAGGAAATACACTCCTGCCAGGTGCAAACTAATTTATTTTTATTTTATTTTACCTTTATTTTACCAGACAAGACAACTGAACTATGGGGACTACAGAGCTTAAATGATACATTAGAGTAATTACAGCTGAGCTGGATTTGAATTCAATCTGATGAAAAGGTGGCTACGCATTCATCTTCTCTAAAAATCACTTCTAATAAAGCCTCTTTGGGGAGAGCACAAACATCAAATCCTGTAAATTTTCATTAAAGAAAGAGTTTTCAAGTGGGAGGGGGTCGAACTGAGAGGCAGTCATCTGGCGTGAAAGCAGACACAAGGTGATAAAAGTGCTGCGGGGATGAGACTGCAATAATTGGAGGAAAATTTGAGTGGAGAGAGGAATGACCTTTCATATACAGGATGAATGGCAGAACGTCAGGGCAGGATGGAAACAGCTCTGTGTGTGTGTGTATGTGTGTGTGTGTGGTCATGAGTTACTCATGCTGTGGCGACATAAATCTGTTTCCACAGTCACATTGTGGGGACTTGCATTCCATATGAGGACAAAACACAAGTCCCCATAATGTAAACCTTTAAACTTTAGGGTGAAGACCTGGGTTAAGGTTAGTGTTAGGATTAAGGTTAGTGTTAGGATTAAGGTTAGGCAGGTTTTGGTTATGGTTTGGGTAAATCTATGTAATGTCTCCAAAAATGCAACTTGTTGTGTTGCAAGTGTTTTTAATTGCTTACTTTTCATGTAAAAATGGATCAAATGTCCTGGTTACAGCCTCTAAACTGTGAAGATTTCTAGTTGTTTTGTTTTATGTGACAGTTGAATTTTTTTGGGTTTATAGTTCTTATGTGGACAAAAGCATTTCAAAGATCTCATCTCCAGCTGGGAACTCATGTCAAATTACTGTGTGTGTAGACAAAGAATCATTGATCTAACTCCTGTGTCCCATATGCCTCCATTGTTGGTAAAAATGAAGCACACTGCAGCACTGGGTTCCTTCAATGCAATGAACATCGGCACTATTTGCGTCCTCAACAAATGCACTATTTACAACATTTGCAATACATTGAGAAAGATTTCCATCCTCAGAGAGAGTGAACGGGTTGTGTCCCACAGAGCACTGAGAGAGCATTGTTGGTTTTTTACCTTCTCAAAGGATTTGTACACAGTAAGAAAAACAAAGAATAATGCAGCCTTTTCCTTAAGCCAGTCATTAAGAATAATAAATGGTGATTTAGATATAATTCACTGTCATTGCATAATACTAATTCAATGGAAATATTGTTGCAGCTGCCTGTGCTGGGACACTTAGAGCAACATACATTAATAAAACAATATTTTGTCCATTAAGCGGGAATGCCAAAACAAATGCAACTAGCACAATACAGGGCAGAGGTGAACAGTTATGGTGGCGTCCAGACGAGTGAGACATGGAAGATCTTTTACTTTCACTAGTCTAAAATGGTCACAACTATTAGCATGCACTGTTAGTGTAAGCCTCTCTGTTTATAGGTGAGTGTGTTTACCTGTGGTGGCCGTTCAGGGATGGGTTCATTGCGCAGGGCTTGCAGGGCCTTCATGGCAGCGCTGTGTCGGGCTGCTTGGCGGGTGCGTCCTTCGCCAATAAACTCGTGACTCCCCACAGACAGCTGCACATAGAAGATCTTAGGAACAGGATAATGGTACCTGGAATGAACATAACAGCAAAAAGAAGGGAAAGATTATTAGAAAAGCTCTTGGTATATATCAGACGTTATGAGCCAAGTTATCAATTCACAACGTTTACACTGTTCCCAAATTAAAGGCCCACCACTTCGTCAGGGTCAATTACAACACAATAGCCTGTTGGCTAAGCACTTGACTGATGTCTTGCTATTCAATCTCAGCTCAGAGATGCCAAACAAAGCGCAGGGACATATATATCCTCTCCTCTTTCTTCTAGCCCCGAACATAGATTTTCCTCTCTTTCTTTGGGTCCTGACAGAGCGGGACTGAGCTGTCACCGAGCAGATTTAGGGGTCTGCGAGTCCGCGTGTGTGATACCCCCTCCTGGGTCAGGGGGAGAAGGGCTGAGAATGTCTGCCGGACCGAGGACAAGGAAAGAGAAATAGTGGGAAAGCTAACAAGAGAAGGAGGAATCCAAACTTTTTAATTTCCGTCTCCCCGTCCTCTTTCTTCTCTGCCAGTACACACTTACATTCACAAAAACATACACCCAGCATATGTGGTGGACACAAATTGATAGCAACAGCTGTGATTTATGGAACCGTGCCTTGATTAGAGTCTGGCGCCAAAATGCATTCAATATTTTCACGTTTGGTCAAGGCTCTGGCCTTTTAATGAGGGACTGAAAATCAATAGTTGTGAACGTAGTGGAGTTTATCTCACAGCATGCTCAAGAAAATTAAAACAAGCTTTCGCAGCTATCCGTTTTCTCTGCGCATACATATATCTCATATATTCATTTTTAGCTATTCCAAAACATCTGACTTGGTACTGCAGCGGCCGTGAGATGAGAGATTTAATACTTGATAGGAATTTGGGGAACCCAAGACGCTCAAAAAACCCAAGAAGCTCGAATATGTACGACAGGAAAAACTGGAACCTCTTGCAGTCTCCATCACAACTGCACACATGCTAATCATTAAATGAAGAGCTCTCAAGCTAAAGCACCAGATTCAACAGCAGCCCAACAAGTGCTTTTTGATGTCTGAAAACTAAAACTGTGGCTCTTAAAGTATAACAGGACAGAAAGTCAACAGCCATGAAAGCAGCCCTGCGAGGCTGCACTGAGGCACGACAGTTCTTAGCGCTAAATGCTAAAAATCAGCCTGCTAACACACTCCAGATGACAGTGCTAGCAAGCTGAAGTGTAGCAGGTACAATATCGACCATCTTTACCAACTTAGTTTAGCTTGTTAACATGTTAACATTTGCTAATTACCACTTAGGACATAGTACAGCTGAAGCTGATGGGCGTGTCATTAGTTTTACAGGTAGTGGTTAATAATGGACAAATTCTACAACATTATTCCAAAGTATTCAGTGACTTTCTGTGTCAGCACCTTGTACAAGTTGCTAATAAGCAGTATCAAAAGGTACTAGGTATTGTTTTTTTTTTTTTATACTATTACTGTACTGAAGTTTGAAATTCTGACATTCTGTCATTATTGGTGAGTACAGTGTTATTAGAACTATGGCCAAAACTACGAAAATAAGAGCCAAGTTGTGATAAAGTGGAATCAACTGTGAACCTGGTTGAGTTCTCCAGAAGCTAAATGTAGATACTTTTGGCAAAAGTATCTTTTAACAACACATGTGTCCTTTTTCTTAACGTCTCCTCAAGTCTTTCCTCGGTCTCCTGCTCAGCAGGCCTAACAATGAATCAGCGTTTCAGCCCCAGAATTCCAGCAGGTCTTTCTCCAGCCCACAGCCCTGCTCTCATCCGTCTGCTCTCAGCTACTCCTGGCCACGGGAGCCTTGCCTGGGCGGGGGCCTGCCTGGCCCTCGCACGTCAAGTGTGGCCCCAGGGTCTCAGAGGACATGCCAAGTGCAACATGGGCTCCGGCCAACAGCGCTGAGCTGAGATGGAAGCAGCTGGGGCTGGAGCGCCGAGTACAGGTGCAGAGAGGAGGAGAGAGAGGGGTAAGAAAAGGAGAGGAGGGAGACTGAAGGGGAGATAGAGAGAGAGGGAGGGAAGTAAAGAAAGAGTGAAGAGAGAGAGGGACATGGAGGGAGGCCTGTGGGAGACCCTAGTCCACAACGTGGGAAAGTAGTGGCTTACACACAAGAAAGTCAGCCAAGAACACAGGCGAGCACACGCACGCACATCAAAATCATGCAGACAAAAAAAAAAAGGCAGGGAAAATCACGTCAGCGCTCCATGGCCGGTACAAAAATCAGCACATGCTGGCTGGATCGGCCTGTACTGTGTTATCAATTATTATTTTTGTTATTATTATTACTACAGAGAGGGAATTGGACCAGGACACCTGTAGGGAGGGTGTGGAGACTGCTGACAGGGAAAGAAAAATAAGAAACGAAAAACTCTCACTCTGTCTGTGTGATGACGGGAGTGTGTGTATGTGCATCAGCTGTGACTCTGGGATGAGAAAAAAAAAAATGACTGATACCACAATTCAATCAAGTGATAACTCATCAGCATTTAGCAGCTGAGCAATGAATTGCACTTTGAGGTCAGCAGCGTCCCTGCAGCTCTCTTTAATGTGGGCCCTGTTCGTTAAGGTTAACATTTCATCTTAATCATTCAAAGACTTGTGCGTGAACACACACAGAGACAGACACATTCAAAGGTGAGCCCACACACAGTCGTAATGGGAAATGGGAGATATGGTATTGCAAATATGACAGGGTGACATATCGACTGGAAACTATTTTCTCCTGTGGCATCAAAAACCATTTCCTTTCCAAATGCCTGTGGAGAAAAAACAGCTCATTCTCTCCCAATGCATGTGTTACGCTTTTTCCTAAACTGAACAGAAATCCTTTTAGTCCATTTATCTAATGATGACCACATCAGCTGGAGGAGCTTTCAAGCTCGACATGAAAACACACAGTGATACTAGAGCTTGTATAGTTCTATGGAGGCAAACTGAAAATGCGTGCGCTGTAACCGATCACATGACGCTTTTGAGGTGCAGATGGTAGCTTGCAGGGAGCGGTGAAGATTTCAGCTACTCTGGCTGGCAAAACTTGTGCAGACCGCAGCGATTAAAACCAAATGCAGCACTTCCTTTCAGTCGTAAACCTGCCATTCTGCCCATGAGAACACATCAAATTCATTTTTGTGTAGAATATACTGCTCCCCTTAATCAGCCCAGGCAACTGTGGTTGTTGTTAGAGACCCCAGTGGTGGTCAGCCGCAGTATTATTCATGTAATATCAAACAGCATACCCATTAAGCTAGGCACGACTGCAGCAGTCCACGTACATGTGCCTTAACACTTTGATAAAACAGCACAACAATCATCATTTAATATGCAGGTGATCTTGATATGGCGTCATGGATATTTTGTTGTTTCCTGTGTATATTTACTGGTCTCTGTGCCTTGGACTCATGCTGTGATAACAGACTTAAAAACTGGTTTGAGAGGGTGCTGTCATTTTAGTTGGTCTGTGTTGTTAGCTTCTTTTGATGCTGAATGTGTGTTTTCAGCAGTAGCATTATGCTAGTTTACCGGTGCGGTATTCTGATTGGCTGGTTTGTAAATAAGGCTCATATTAGCAGTCACACTGTTGGATTTTGATCCTACATTTCTGACACTGTATGAATTTTGATGTAAATAAAATCAGCCATAGGACGTGCCTTGTAGTAGGAGCTAACCCACCATTTTTAACTGATCAAGAGATTTCACCACCTTTCTCATACAACTGTTATCTTTTGTCTGGGCCAGCCCAAATGGCACAGTGTACAGGGCCTTTACAGGTAAGTTAAGGGTGATAAACAATATGTTCATATTAATTTTAGTGCACCATCATCTACTAAAATGGTGAAACACTGTAAGAATTGACATTAAATGGATATCTTATGTCTGTATATGCGTACATGTTTGTGGGTAACTCTTGAATTAAGGATGGAAACCTATGTATTCTACAACAGCAAAGAGCAGCAGACAGCAGAAAGTGGGCCAGCCAAACACAGACAAATAACAAGACAGGAATGAGGGGGCGTACTGGCCCACTTTGTCTTCCAGCGTCACTGAGCTTGACCACCAAAACATCTACCGGCCACACATGCAAACACAAATGGTTGTATACATTTAACCACAATTGTGCGCACACATAAACACACAGAACTGACTCAGAGCCTTGCAAAGGGGAAGGGGCTGTGCAGGGAGCAAAAGGGTGACAGAGATTTGTGGGGGGAAAAAAAGAAATGCAGAAACTTGGAAAGGATCACTCCTCCACCAGCTGCACTTTCTTCCAATCTCCTGTCAGACCTCTACTTGTTTTCTCTCCCTCCCAACTTCCATACTTCATTCCCTGTGTCCGTCATTGATTGCTTTCCTTCCCTTCTGCCTCACGCAACTGCTAATGCAGAAAATACACAGCGGTGTGAGAAAACAGTCCATGTAGTCAAGTAAACACAGCGCTTCAAACACCAATTGCCATTGTGTCGAGGGGGACTGTATTCAAAGTTCCTTACACCCGATCTGAGGTTAGAAGCCGCGAATCCACATGGGAGAAACAGATTCACCGGGATGGCGAGCAGTGGCTTCACGTTAAAGTATTTCTTTGTCAGTAGTTGCTCGCTAAGCAACATTTTTCCATGAAGTACACACAAAAGAGTTTCAACCCGCAATTGTCAATTTCAATTAAATCACATAAATGAAAAATAAAATCAGTGAAGGGATTGAAAAACAAAACACTGTGCTTAACATGATGACAATGGTGACAAGACGGAGACGAGCTTTGGTGGTTCTTAATTTATTGTAAGTGCTGTTTTGGGCCATGGGAAGTTTTCAGAGCTTGAATTCAGAGAGCAGATACTCTCAATTTACTCCCACCTCACTGGGTCATAAATGCACCAAGAGCTTTTGTAGAAGAGGTCCTAAACTACATTTATCCAAGGGCCAGAATTTTTCTAAGCTAGATAATTAACTATAAAACGCTCTCACACTTCCACCAAGGAGGCAGTCAGTGCTGAACACAAAACCCACAGTTCAATTACCAATGAATGGGTCCTCATCGCACCAAAAAACTCCTCTTCAGGATCCCAGGAGGCAAACGTTTTAGACTCAATACAACAGTTGGCCAGTGAAAATAAACCCAAGTGATGCCTCTCGTGTCGAAGAGACAAGCTTTGTGATTCTCCGACACCTCTGGAGTCACCTGCCGTAGTCCAGCCAGGGAATGAGCAGCCTGTGAGCACTGCAGTTTGATGGTGGCTCCACAGAGAAGAGAGGATGGAGTTAGAGAATAATCTGATTCTGTACAATAGATTATCAACAAATTGAGGACTTCTTGGCTTGTTGCCAAGCTAATCAACGATCACTCTCAGGACGGACTGGACCTCTTTCACTGGTGAGTAATGTTAGATGTACATATTTTCTGAATTCACTGATATTCTGTGGGCCGGATTGGAAGCTTTGGTGGGCCAAACTCAACAAACAACGACGCACACTCACACAAAGTGAACTATAATTCATCAACTGCATATAAACTGTATATAAAAAGTATGCTTTTAAAGCTTTTGAAAATGTATCTTAAAACAGTGTTAACCTTCGGATGATTCAGTTTAGAGAAAAGACTGAGAAAGTGTAAAAAAAAAAAAAAAAAAAAGGTGCTTTAGAGTGCCAACAAACAGGTTTTAAAGTGATAATGAGAAACTGCGTGTGAGATCTGTAGCGGTCTTCGAGAAGCCACAATGAGTGTTATTCAATCAGACGTCCCCTGGAGGCAGCTGACTCAGAGATACTACATTCATTCACTGTGAATTAAAATGCTTTATGTGTTGTCAAACCAGCAGTGCTGGATTGCATTAGAACGTGAATCCTGTGGTGGAATAAAACCTCTTCAAATGTTCAAATGGACACTGTTACCAACATGCAACAAATCAGGTGAAGAATGTGTGAAAGTGCCGACGTTAAGTCGACTGCATGTTGGCACGCCATCCTAAACTTTTAACCGGTCACTTATAGCTCTCATTTTACAGTTTAATATAAGCAAACATTACAGTCTGTAGGTTTTCATTAAAGTCTGTCATGGGGGCAATGTATTTTCTTACCTCATATCCCTCCAGTGTAATGTGCAGAAGACAGCTGGTGTCTCTGCTCATGTCACTGCCTTTACCGACAACGGCTATTTATCAAGAACAGGCACAGGGCATAAAACAGAGGTTTCATAACGGATTTTAATTAAATTGTCCAATGTGACAGTGTTCATTGTTTTTACTGTTTGTTGTGGTTTCAATTTTGAACAAGAGATTAAAGCTCTCTTTGTGCGAGCTCTGTAATCAGGGTGCTGTCTCCGTGCCCTCCTTCCATGCCCGGCTCACGAGAAGTCACAGCCCAGTGTAAACCGAGCCCGGCTCTCCTGTCACACTTTATCGCTGAGTCACGGACGTACATCAAGTATTGTTTCCAAACATGATAGATTTACAGTCCTGTAACTGACAGGTAGCACGCTACAGGAGAAATAAAAGCACAAATGGACTTGCTTGGTTAAAAAGAAAAAAGAAAAACAAGGCCTGATATCATTATGCTGGTAATAAAGCAACCACTGGAAAATTGTATTATTCTCTAATCATCTGACTAAAAACAGGCATCGCGTGAATGATTCTGACTCCTGGAGCACACAGAAATATCAGTAATAGTAACATTGGCCAGTGTGTGCGCAAAGCAATTACAACATGTGTGCATTTATGTGGCACAGAAAAGGAAAAAAAAAAAAAAACTTCTTAACCCCGGTGCCCTTCTAGTGCCAACTGTTAAGACTTGGCTGGCTGAGAGGAATGGCTGGCTGGGGATCAGTCTAAAATCAGACCCTGCTGTCCTCATTAAGAATATTACATTGAGACCTGCTGTTTTATGTTCATTGTCATTAAGAGGAGAAAATGAAGTGCTTTGCTGAGAGAGAGAAAAAAAAAAAAAGCTCTGGTGCCATTTTCTAAAAAGAAATAATATGAATTTGTTATTGCCAAATTGTTCTGACTTGGGTTCTATGCAAAAGCCTTTCTGCCTGCAAGTGATTTGCCTTTGTCTTTTCGCGCAGACATCTCTCAGGGCAACATATTTTAGCGACTGATAAATGGTTCTTCTTAGCGGACTGTTGTCCTTGATTCAGTTGCTTGCACTCAGTCCTCCTGCAAATTAATGCACCAACATCCAAGAGCGGTCGAGTTTGAATGCGATGACTGCAAATCTGAAGATGTATACACTATAGAATTTGTATGATCTTCTAAGAACAGCAAACATGAGGAAAAATAAGAAAAATAACAAATTAGTGACTCACCAATGAGATAATTTATCAAGAAATGGCATATTTTAGTTCTTCAGGTTCAATTCTCTTCACTCCTTTAAGGTCAGGTGAGAACAAAGCGGTTCAAACTCACATGTGCATCAAACTATCACACTGAAACAGCCTCAAAACGTGGATTTCTGAGCTGACGTTGCGGTTTGCTTTGCTGAGAACGCAACACAAGCCAATTAGACGATGTCGAACGCAGTTGCTCAGATTCCCCCGTTTCGTTATGAGCCCTCAGCTGGTAGGACCACCAAAGAAGAAGTGCAGCATCACTTAACAGAACAAACTTTGCTTTGACTTTCCCTGCTCTGAAAAGTATCATAATGCCACAAGATGACAGGTCTCCAAACAGTAATATGGCAGTGTGAGCCCTAAAAGACGTCCAACAGTGTGTCTCCTGCTGGGATGAATCAAACCAAAGTAAACTGAGGATACATTTGCAATAAATTTGTGATATTTCTGAATTCCTCACTTCCATCACTTCTTCCAGTGACGCATCAAGCTACAGGACAGTGACTAGTCATTGTGACGTGGGCTGAGTTAAAACATTAATCTGTTTCTCCAGAAAAAGGAAACTGTCCTCCCTGTCAGAATTACAGAAACTGATGAATAAAGTGATACACATACCTTGCTGCACTACAAAATTAATAGACACTCTTTACGGAAAAAGCCTGCTCATCAGACTTAAATGTGTGGCAGGATGCTTGGATTTGGCAGTGTTGTGTCTTACACATCTGCATCCTGGGTGGCATTGCACAAAGGGTGATCCCAAGTCTTTAGATCAAACACCACTACAAGAATATCTCTGAAATCTCTAGAGAAGAATTAGCAAAGGTATGGTCACCAGGATTTACCAATACAGACAATCAACGTGATAAAATAGCTGCTTTTCTGCAGGGCTGATGCGCAACAAGACAGGGGAAAAGAAGAGTCGCGTGCATTATTTTGGAAGCTCAGCACTGATGCTGCACAGCTACCCAGGAGGTGAGAAAAAGCACTTTGAGTACTACTGCAAAAGAGGGGTCCAATTTCCTGGGAAAAGAGTGTGTGGTGTGCGTTTGCATAAACACGCAGACGAGAGATCTTGCGAAGGAGACGTCTGACTAAGCCGGCCAAGCGCACTGAAACGCAGGACTACGAAAAGGTATTTCCACTGATGCAACCCGCTTCTTGCGTAGTGGCCTCATGTCCGTTCTTACATTCAATACATCAAGGCAAAAGAGGAGAGGAGGACACACAGGCATACACAAACACCAAACTCCACTCAGAGGAAAGGAGATGAAAGGAGAGACCAGACTTCTGTGTCACTGAGTCTGTTGAGCACAAATCATTCTAAGCATTTGTTTATGTTGGACCTGTATTCCACTCCTCCACCCTCAGTCTCCTCAATAAAACACAGCTTTATGAGTTTACACCCATTTGTACAATTTGGACAGATTATCCTTTGTTCTGGCATGTCGCCCGTGGTAATTTATGAACTATCTGAGTGAATGCATCTGATTTACTGATGTACGCAGATACGGGGTGATTTAAAGAAAAAAAAAAAAAAAAAAGAATGCAATAAAAAGCTATTCCTCTGAAGTCCAGCGCACCTTGTGGGCTTTGGCAGCTCCCATTTGTTTTTGGACAGCGGTGGTGATGGGATGGATAAGAGAGCCGTATCCGTGGCATGACTGATTGGACGAAAGAGCACACGGCGTCCCAATTAGGCTATACGAGATTTCATATCCCAACAGGCCGTAAAAGCTATATAAAAAATAAACTTGAGTGGGAGAAAGTGAGCAAGAGAGAGAGAGGAAAAAAAAAGCATGTGTGAAGGGGACCTCGGAGGATATCTGATACCTCCACATCGGAAGAGATGAGAGGAAATTTTGAATATAGAAAAGCGCTCATGGGCAGATTTGCCTTTTCAGTGAGCCATGTTGGCCAATTAGAGATGAAGATGACAAAGCACGCGTGTGTATGTATGTGCGCTCTTTGTGTGTGCACGCCGTAGTTTTGCTGTCTGGTGTTATTCTCATGTCCTCCAGGCATATTTTCAAGGATAAGTACCTTTCCATGGCAACTGTGTCTTTATATTTCAATCTTTAGCATGAACACGCACACACACACAGCGTCATTATGGCATATGTAAGGTTGTTATTGATTTACAGGCACAAGGCCATGTACTATAGATACAGGGCAAGTCTAGCACACAGCCATAATGCTTTTTAACCACTTATGTACCATAATCAAAAGCCAATCTCACCAAACACTCAAGTATTTAACTCTATTGACATCTGTATTTAATGTTTAATATCAATTGCTGCAGGTTTTTAATGCTTTGCATGCAAAAATACAGAAGCATTATGATTTATGACTGATTTGATGTTGCCATGCACCCTGAAGTCATTGGATTAACTGCTACTGCAGCTGCAGCTCCCTTCTGGTAAGGACGGCTCATAAAATGCTTCAGGTTGACAGAGTGAAGAGAAAAAATGCAGAGAAAAATGGAAATAAGTTGCTGATCACATGCCAAAAATATAATTAATCACCAAATACAGTGTTTATGTAATAAAATCTGAATCTTAAGGATTCATTTTCTACATCAAATGTTCAGTTTCTCTTAATTTCCAAAACCTTTTCCCCAACAGGTGATTCATTCCCGTATTTCCTTCTTTTTAGCCTGCAGTAACTGATCTCTCTTTGGTCACTCGGGTGCAGCACAGCAAGCTGCAAAACACAACACTGTCATATCATGGCCTTATTAAGTTGATATGGTCGTTGAGTTAGCAAACATTTGCCTGTTTCCTGGGATTAGTAAATCATCTAATTCCTACAACACAGAATAACTTCAGCATACATCTGGAATCCTGTATCCATTCTCCTTTTAACTCCAGATTGGTCTCCACCAACTACTGAGGGAAATCTGTCTCTTTGCTAAATGCTCCACTCTGTTCACTAGCCACTCAGTAACATACAGTGGCAGCGTAGTTTTGTCTCACTTATGCTCTTACTGGTGTAAAATTCCAGACTGGCCAGCACAACACTACTGTAGGTATCTAATCCACTGCGGCACAGGTGACCCGCTCTTCCTCACTGTTTCCTGCAGAGAAAGCACTAACGGCCGGCTCGGTATCTGATCATCATCACAGGAGGAAATGTCACAGAGCAAAGCACCCCCAGTCATTCAACCCACTATTCTTCCAGCTGACATAACGTTACGGTCATAAGCAAATGAGGGCCCGGAGGAGGTGGGCGGCTTCTCAGTGTTCTGCTTTGCTCTAACAGGGAAAGTCCTATCCAAATTCCAGCTCTGACAGAATGCAGGATGCAGGCGCCCCCGCCCCCCCTGGGATCAGAGCAGCAGGAGGAAAGCTGGGAGCGCCATGGATAGACTGGAGGAGCCCAGTATGAGTCATTGGAATCAGGTGTTCCAATGATAACACAGAATCGGGGACTGTCCACGAAAAAGGTTGATGTAACCACATTTCCTGATAACAAAAATATTTTCCCGATTCAGTGATTATTTATGCGAATCACTGGGGCTGAATTTTCAGATAATGTTTCACAGCAGCCCAGTAAGTGATTGAATAAGCTGAAAAACACACATCATTTGGAGTGTGTTCTGTGTTTGAGAAGGAACAATGGTGTGGTTATGACTTCAGGAGAGCAGAGACGAATGGCTGATTTAAACTGCCGACTTGGATGGTAAGAAATTATGCTCAGGCCCTTCGCCATAAATAAGATTCATTAAGACGCTGATAAATGCACATTTCATATTATCGCCATATTTTCTCATCAGGGCACTTTCTGAATAAATCAATACTGGTCTTGGTGGTGATTAGAGCGCTGATGGATCAGAGCCAGGCTGCCCTTTTAATGGTAAGATCTTCCATCAACATGACTCCGGATCACTCTTATTCATCATAATAGGTAAGGACATGGGCATATGGAAACCTTCGATTCCCTGCAGCATCATTAAGGTGACTGATTGTAGATATGGCCTGTCACTCTGCCACACAGTCAGTCGTCTGATGAGGAGAATTCATATTCAGAAGGTCTCGCTTTCATTAATCTGGGGCTCGACTACACTGAAAGTAAGAGACCTAATGAAAACATAAGTGACCTTGGGGATAATATATACTCCTGAGTCTTCTCTGTTGCAGACACACACATCCCCTCACCCCTCTCCCTTCCCCACAGAGTGGCATACGAAAACAAAACGGACCATGAGGAACAGATACAGCCTGTCACTAAGAAACCCATCACTGTGACATATGACATTGACAGACAGATGCTGGAAAACAGATCTTCTCCTCTACCCCACAGACATTTGTCTTTCACCCCCTGTTTGCTCCTGCATGGATCAAATAGTAGAAGATGTGAGCCAGATGCTAGACTGTCTGCTGACTAGACTCAATCATCCAACACTGCAACTGGTTCACTGACTTCTTTTGGCAATGCATCCACATTTTTAAGAATAAATCCCACACATTTGGCATCAGAATACCTTACCGTAGGACTTTAATGAGCCAAAGTTTACGTAAAAAGCAAAACAGCTTGCTTCTCTGTTCCGGTCTTCAATGTTGAGTGCTTCAATAAGCGAAGCTTTGCATGTAAATATGACAGATTACACTGCAGAGATCCATACTTATGAAAAACTATGCTTAAAAACACCATATTCCTACCTTGCTTGTTACAAAATGGGTGCTCAGTCACCTTGTAACAGCAGCTGTGTGATTTCTAAACTGAGGAAACACTGCCATCTGGAGGGAGTCATAATGTCTGATGATAGTGGCTTTATGAAATTTGTTCTCAGGAACTTTGCGTGCTCTGGAGCCATATAACTCAGCTTCTGTAAACTGTATGCAGAACTTATGTCACCTTGCCTCCATATTTAAAACAATATCATAATATTTAGACCGCTAATAACATCATAAACTACTGCCGTAAAATATTTAGATTAAAATCGTCACAAAGGATAAGCCTCCCATTTGAGGACATTACACTGCAACAACATTTATACCTTGCCTTTTAAACATAGGACAAATCTGTACCCTGCGCTACTTTTCATTTTTTCTAACCTCCTTGGTAACTGATTTTCCTGCTGTTGTCTACTCAAGCCAAAAAGTGACCACGGTGTACCTAGATTTCATGTGAGGCAAGTCAATACATCCAAATTCCTAAATAACATTCCTTCACTGAGGGTGGGATCATTAATTGCACCTCTGTGGCATTTTTATGGAGTTTTGGAAATGGCTGGATGGCTCCAGTAAAACCAAAAAAAAAGAGGGGAAGAAAGAAAGTTGACAGAGACTGAGTGCAAAGGGACCCCATGAGGGCACCACATTCATTAGTTTAGAAAACATATGGAGGACCATGTCTGACACACATCTGAGCCAGTGGGATCAAAGGCACAATGCAGTTTGAGGCCATCCGAAATATATCAAGAGCACGTCCGTACTTTGCTGGATGAATCTCAAAGCTCAAACTTTTCCCTCTGCTGCTTATCCAACTATCAACTCACCACAAAGGCAGCGTTTCAGGCACCCAAAATGAAGCATTTTCAAAAGCGGGTGACTTCAAAAAGCATCTCTTTAAAACAAAGCTGTTGCCAAACAATGAGCCATGCTGCCTTCGACACAGTCACATGGTGTGTGGCACTAATTACAACAACAGCACCTCGAAAGCTTAATTTATAGTTTCAGCATTGAACTCCAATTTAGCTGACCACGCAGTAAAGGTGTCATAATCTGGTTATGTTTATGTCGACTTTGCACGAGCACTGCACTGAATGTGGACAGCTAAAGTGAGAGTTTGGCTACATAAAAGCAGAATTTAAGGGACTGTGGAGAGCAGGAGTTGATGATTGAACATGATTGTTGAAACAGTAACTTACATTACTTACATTAAGGTTCAACAGTTCAGGCAGCTGGTTTAGTACAGTTTTTGGAGCTCACCTTTGGTTGAACATCCCTCTGAAGTTGTAGTTAGCTCTGTAGTTGGGCATGGGCTTGGGATCCAAAGGCCTGTAGATAGCTGGCTCCCCTCTCTTCATAGCTAGGCCGTTCAGCTCCACGGTGGGTGTTATACTTCCTGTATATGAGAGTAAATAGGAATGATTAAAGCTGAGGCAATGGAAATCAGTAGTAAACATAAAATACCAAGGGTTGTCAAAATAATGTACGAAAGATTGCTTTTACATTCTGATTTCAGCAACCTTTGAAAACGGCGGAAAAAATCTCTCTGAAGCTCCAAATCAGTTTTTAGGATATAACACAGTCACTCTACCTAAAAACCGCTGAACTTTCCTACCTGTCTGACTGTGTATGATGCACGCACTGCTAATCCCTCAGCTCCCGACCGATGTTGCATAACCTATCACAGGGCTTTCTTAATCCCATTAAGAGGTTAGCTATGAGGCCTTTCACTACAACAATGCCACAGAGGGCAGGGGAGGTAAGACAGGCTAGCGGTATTAATTTGGCCAGAGACAAAACCTAAGCCTGCACTTAGGCTTTATTGAAAGGGTCTGTATGTACTGGCTTTGTTCTGAACATGGATTATCTAAATATATCCAGTGGCTTGAGAGCTACACCTGGAAACCAAAGTCCTCGAGATGAAAAGCCAAAATAGTGGAGCATTCCATTAATGATTGAGACGCTGCAGGGACCGTCGTGACACAAATGCTTTGCTGCGATTCCTCCTCTCACACAGCTCTCATCTGTATGATGATACTTGCACATGGAAAGCAGTGACATCCTGGAGCAAAATGCTGCTCTGTGAAGTTACTTTGGAGGTTAAGAAAACACTTAGCTCCCAAAAACATGAACAGTAGAGGGCACTAATGCAACCTTAAAGGAACAGTTCAGATTGTTAATGGTGGTATGATTTAGTCACTGGTAGTGGCATCAATTCATGGATCATGCAGCAACTTGTCACCGAGGGAGCTGCTCAATGCTGTCACAGTGTCACAGTGTCCAGCATGGGGTGGGACAGGTTCAACCATAAGGGATGATAGCTTAGGAACAATCCTCCTTTCTCCCACCAGGTCCACCGGGTGAAGGGGGCATGCCAGGACAGAGCTGGCCTTCTTAACCTATCTGTTAAGTCTCTTCCTGTTAGCAGTCAACATGCAGTCTGCTCTGACCTTTCTTATGTAGTACATTTGTATTGTCAGTCCGTCCAGTATATCACACAGGTGAGCACCCAGGTACCTGAATGCACATCTCAATGTCTGTTCCCTGGATGTTCACTGGTGTCGCCGGGGAGTGTTTGCACCTGCCCCTTAAAGACACTTTTAACGATCCACAACAGAATCTAACGTCCAGTTGTGAGTGACATGTGACACATGTGACAGTGGCATGATGAGAGGGGTGGGTGCCCTTGAGCAAGGAACCCAACCTCTAACTGCTAGGGGTGCCTGACTATGTAGAAGCCACGTCAAATCTAACATCTCTCCCCAGCAACTGCACGTCTGTGCCTGCATGTGTGTATTATAAAAGGAAAGGAGTGAAAAAACTGAATTTTACCAAAGGGGATGAAAAAAATAATTCTTCATTTTCAATCTCTCACTTCACCACATTAGGAGGAGAAGAAAGAAATGTCCCTCCTACGCCTCCATACACTGTCAGCTTTTGATTACACATCCACAGCATACAGCAAGTAATGTTCAGTTCCACCGATGACTTATTTTCCCACTGCCTCCACTCTCACACATTTAATTGACGCGACTGAAAAAGTTCAATAAGGGAAACAGTTGCAAACCAAATGTTTGAAGAGTTTTAGTCCAATATACCGATAAACAAACTAAACATACTCAAAATGGGAACTGCTTCAGATTGAGTGTAGAAAAAAGTTTGGCACTGGGACAAATTTCTCATTACAAACATCGTCTTACTACTAATACTTAGGATAGTTAACATACAGTCTGAAACCTGGCAGCTGCAACCAGCTGCCTTGCTCTGAAAAATTAAGCTCATATTGACAACCTCAGTGAGAAGCTTAATGGGTCCATTATTTTTTCTGACAGCTCATTATCCCATCTTATTTTAGCTGGCCGCTGCAGCCAGCACCTGTTATCAATATCTTAAAGAATTACATAATAAATTAGATATGGATTCATGTTTTCACTCTGGAATTACTCCAGTGACTCGAAATATTTCACATTTTCTGTATTTAGGGCAGTCCTGATGATCAACATGAATTTGTGTTGTAGCTTACATTTTGTACCTGTATAATATCAGCTATTCTGGGCCTAACACATGTGGTTTTGAAGGTAATCCTTCACACACATTGACAGTAAACACTATAATGGGACTTTGATGGGGTTGCAGTACCTGGGTTACTGTTGATGTCCACTTTAGGGGAGCGGGGCGCTGGCCTGGGAAGGACACTCTCGTCCAGTGCTTTGGCGGCTGTGGAGTGCTGGGCCTTTTTAATGCTGGTGCCCTCTGCCTCCCACACCTGCTCCCCAAGAGTCAGCTGCACCGTGAAGATCTGGAACAGTGACACCCAGAGGGAGAGACATTACCCAGCAGCAACTACATTTTTACCAGCATCCCTCTGAGACCCATATGGCAGGAGCTGGATTCTGCATGGCCATTATCTTTAATGAAAAATACTCAAAAATCGGAAACATCACAGGAGGAAAGGCCTTCACTCACTTGGTTGAAACAAATGAAGATAACTCCTGTTTTTGGGTCCCCATTCCTTACCTTCGCATGTGCAGGGCCTCTCTCATTGAGGAGCTTGTACTGTGGTTGGATCCTATTGAAACGGGCTAACTCATTCACCAAACACATTGGAGTTTTCTCTTTAGGGTTTGCCATGTTCTCCTGGGGTGGGCCTGAAACAGAGCACAGCAGAATACTTGGCACACTGAGCGATATGGTTACAGTACCAGAGACAGAATAATTATAATGTTTCAGTATCACAAATGTTGTATTTTGATTACATGTAAAATCACTGAGCAACCGAAATGGGATATTCATATATTGCTGCATGCATCTTGCCCAGCATAACACAAAGTTCACAGGTATTTATCACATCTTCTGCACACAGGACAATATTCAGTAAACAAAGCATAAATGAGCCAATTTGCAGGGGCTCAGGTGTGTTTTGATTTGTCTGAAAGCTACAGGATCACACAGGCAAGTGATCGTGATTCAGGTCTATTCAGTCAATTTCATGATGAGAAATATTAGCAGGGTTATCTGATCAATACTGTGAGATTTTAACAATGAGCAGAGGAGAGACCAGGAGCTGCGAGTCTGTAATTACTTGCTCACTTGATGTTTTTTTATTAATTGAGACACATGCTACACTCGCAGGTACGACACTAATCTTGAGGTAGATTGTCAGTTGATGGTGAGTTCAGCCCTTCACCACTGACAACTGACTTACATCCACAGCAGGTCAAGAGCTCAAGAGCAGACAAGGTTTGTGATAAGGTCTAATTCGGTGAGGTCTATTCTGATAAGGTTTTTGTGGCTTGAATTGATATTATTCTTTTCTTGCCACACAGTGAATACTGTTACAACTATACAAAGCTTTACAATGATTTCATCTCTCTTACATTGTCTGTGGCAAAAAATAATGGATGCTGATGAGAGGGAAATAGTTCATTATTAGAAATCAAATAAACTAATTATCATAACTGATGATTAAGATCACAAGCTATCACAGACTAATTGTGTCATTTCTCCCAAAGGGAAGCTACTCTGTTGGTGTTCTACCTGGCGATGTGGCAGACACAGGGGCGTCCCCATATCCGACTGCAGGAGCAGGGCAGGCGGGTGTGGGGGCCGGGCCTGTGCCGTTGACGGAGGGCTGCAGACCCAGGGGTCCTGGGCTGGCCATGGCCGTCGGGGGAACTCCGGGGGAGAGGCCAGGACCAGCCAGGGGTGCTGAGGTCTGTACTTTCACTTGAGCCATGCTCTATTCCTGGAACCAGACAACAAGTTAACAACTTTCTGAGAGACAAACTTGTCATTGCAGACTGAAATCATATCACTTTAAACAGACTAGTGCTGAACAAAGAGTTGTTCGATAAAGAACGATGAAATTCAGATTCCTGTGGGCCTGGAGAGCAGACTTCAAACTGAGCAGCCATAGGCCTATCTCACATTCTGATCCACTGGCAGCTAATACACCCAGACAATGAAGCTTTATTTGAAGGAGCTTTGCTCATGTTACTGCTGCTAAGCTCCCCGGAAAAAGGAGAGAATCCTGTGATAGCAGGCCGAACAAGACAACGGACGCTCAATCACACTTTATTTGAGGCTAAAGAACCAACTTGAAATATACACAGGTGAACAGAGTTTGGTGAAAGTTAACAAAGCCCACATTTGCTTCTTTATCTTTCCCTGCATGCACGCAATATTTTGGTGAATGCAATTACACACAGGTCCTGGCCTGTGGCTGTGCAATGACGAGTAATATAATATGCTTCCATGTGTTTTTCATCAATGTGAGATGAAAACAGATCAAGTAAAATTAAAAACAAAAAAAAAATTATTAAAAAGTTACAAACTTTATCTCAACATCTTGCCAAGATGGCTTCACTACTGGTCGACATTAATATGTGGGAGGAACTGAAGGGATATGAGGAAAATTCTTTTCACTTCCCCCACAGAGGTCAGACCGAGGGTCAGACGCACAACTGAAGGCCTGGAGCACTTGTACACTTTAAAATGCTGGTTTTAAACCTGGCACCTGCAGGCGTCTTCAATCAAAGTGTCGCTGTAAAATAATCTTTAAGAGCACAAAATTGAGTGCATGCACAAAAAACAATGTCTTCAGCCAATAGCTTTAAATGACAGAGGTTTTAGAGGGGTCAGAGCGCAATGGAGGCAGCATTCAGATGTTTGAATGGGCTTCATCCTGAAATCATGATTACAGGTGTTACTTGTGTCCATTGTTTACAGCGGAGGGCCTATGTAAACAACACTGCACTGACAACTGATGCAGACTATGGCCACAAAATGATACGCAAGTTTCAATCGATTGTTTTTCCTGTTTATATCTTCGTTGCATCTCGTCTGCCCCTGAGGTTTTCGGGGTCACAGTCTTTCTTGCTCTTCTCGTCGTCTTCTCACGGCAACACGCGCAAATAACAGCGCCGAACAGCAACTCGAAAACACGGCTGTCACAGTAAGTTGAATATGGAGGTGGTGTTGCGTTTAGGTTGACTGACAGAGCTGCAGGGTTGTCTGCAACCCCTGAACCTACATGGTAGCTACGGCTGAGTCCAGCGTAGCAGGAAGCTAACGTTACCAACGAGAAAACGGTATTTCCTGCGAATGTCAGCTGCTAAAAACAGACCGGCAGAAGTGTCAGGCATGCGTGCTGTCAGGAATATGTCGGTGTGATTTCTCCTGA
This sequence comes from Chaetodon auriga, assembly GCF_051107435.1. NCBI lineage: Eukaryota > Metazoa > Chordata > Actinopteri > Chaetodontiformes > Chaetodontidae > Chaetodon > Chaetodon auriga. The sequence continues at coordinate 10,699,678 of NC_135094.1, forward strand.
TGAATAAACACTGTCTAGCCACCCCCAGTAGCGCTAGTTTAGCCGGTTAACGTTCATCATGGCTGATCGGCCGAGCACCCCTCTTGCTAGCATCTCCACACCGCCCCATCCTCCACGAAAGTCTGGGGGATTTCAGTCCACCGCAACATTATATACGGACTGGCGACAGCGTGACGAGTAATCCAGAAACTATCCGACAACAAAGGGGCAAATATTTTAGGGTATTTTTTACCTTTGTCCAGGGCCAGACCCCAGTTACACCTCCGACATTGGCAAACACTAAAGAGAACTGGATGGAAGAGGGAACAGACCACGTTATTTTCTGGGTAAAAAAAATAAAATATGTCAAATTATTGCCAAATGACTGGACGCTTTGATATTTCATGTGTAAAGTTTGTGTTTTTTCCATGCAGTCAGTGTTAAGTATTGCATATCGCTAAATTACCAACATTACAGTTTGCGGTGAATCTTGAATGAATCAGCCACCCCCGCGGCGTTGTGAATGGTTTAGTCCGGGTTTGCTACCTCAGAGCCTGAAACAGTACAACTTTGATTCAGAGCAAAAATGAGCCTTTTCAAACTTGCAGCAAACGGCATTCATGCGAATTAGTTTGATTGAATGGTCTTATTTTAATGTGATGCATTTTACACGCAAGTGTCACTGAAACTTGACGTTAAGATCTGAGATTGCAACTTAGAGAGAAACTGAATCATTGGCCTGTTCTTCCTCGGGGAAGCTTCTTCATTTACTGTGTTTAATTATTAATAATAAAACTTGGAGGTGGATTGCCTTTTTGTCCAGAGAGCACCACCTACAGAGCAGAACTTCCTGCTGCTGGTAGGATTTATTACCTTTGTTCAAGGGCACATCTAAGGACAGGGGTTTACCTTGGTGTGGTTACCGGTGCTGGATTCTGTGTCACCAGTCAGGGCTGCTCTTGCTAAGATGATGGGGGATCAGGATTCTGGGGTCCCACAGCTGGAGAGGACCCACATACACTCCGGTGGAAACTTCTTATTAAAAAATGTTGTTGGGAGAAGGTAAGAAATTGAACTGTGGAGCCTCAGATTCAGCAAGAGTACTATTGCAGTGTGACCACTAGATGGCGTCACTAAATTACTGTTGTGCTGTTGTGAATTTTTGTCAAAGAGGGACCAATGTTTACACCTTTACAAAGGTGAAATTGTATGTTTTGGTCCCTCACACACACATGCATACTGGCACAAGATGCAGCATTCCCTGTTTTTTGCAGTAAAAAGTCTGTCATAAAGTACATACAGTACTGACCGTGTTGATTTTAGTATTTATAAAACTATAAAACCTTATCAAGCTTGGCCAACAACATGCATTCACAGCATACAATTTAGTAAAACATACATGTAGTTTAGCCGGTGTTGAATACATTTTAAAGAAAATGAATGCATCCATAGCCTGTAGAGGTAAACAAATATAAGAATTAATATTTCTGAAAACCCTTTCCTATTTTGAAAAAGACTGGCACAAAATACTTTTTAAAAATGCCCGTTTGCCAGATGTAATTTCCAATGATGGATGGTGTGCATCACATACTTAAAATGAGAAGTTTTCATATGTTGCAGTACAAAAATTGCTAAATAGATGTACCTGACATCCTCAATGAGACTTGCATGTCCTCAAACATATTTTTTTGGATACTTCTTGCAAACACAATATGATTTTCTTTCTGCATTTGGCAGCCATGATTGTTATTCCCACCTACGCTCCCGTTAGAGTGGAACTTTAGTTTTAATTAATGTCAGCATAAAATCCATAAAAGGCTTTTACAGGCTGCAGAAAAAAGTCAGAGGCATTATATATTCAAACATTGTGCAAACCAAGGTTGAATAAAAGTGAATCTTTGCTTTTATTATTGATTATGAAAATGAACAGGCACCTATTACATGGAGCTTGCACATCCCAGAACAAAACTTCAAATATAAATAACACACCCTCATTAGTGTTGATCACTCACAACAACCTGCAAGCTAAGAGTTCAAACCACATTTAAAAAGGGAAAATAATAATAATAATAAAAAAAAACTAGGAGGAAATAAAATGTCACATCCAAACCCCTGTCACATATTCACTCGCAAGTTTCAAATCTCTGCTGATCCACTGAGTGAAGGCTTCTCTCCACACAAATGCTGTCATGACTGCATTTACACAATCATCTCAGTCCTATTGTCTTTTTCTCACAGCGCAGTGAAAGCAGACAAGACCGTTACGACGATGCTAATAAAAAAAAAAAATCATTGGTTAAATAGATGTCTTTAAGTTATCAATATAGTTTTTGAGATAGCGGTGTGCTGTGGTAATCTCCTCTACAGTATAGAGTATCATCACATTCACTCAAGTTCATTCAAGAAACTCAGCTAGACCCTGGAGAAAAAAACAAAAAAAAAATCCTAATGCAATACAAACAACCCAAGATGGAAAATTCAAGTATCTCTGACTGGATGGCGATAAACATTTCTTTAGGAATGGAGAGATTACAGCCTGAAATGACAAAGAGCCACACAGCCTCCGGAGGTGAGGTTTGTATTATCCATCCAATAAACCATTCGCTAAGTTATGGAAAGACTAAAAGTTGTCACAATGTCCGATGCCAATAAGAAAAAGTAGGGTTTAAAATTGCATGCACCCCCACTGTAAAACTACTAAACTTTTTTTTTTTTTTTAAACCAACAGTAGTGTTTGTTGCTGTCTGTACACATCCTAATTAGCAAAAGATGCAGGCTAACTTCCAATGAAATAAAGCACTCCTAATATCATTCTGCTATAAAGTAAATGCATCCTCTGCTAATTTCTTTCACATCATCCCACAATTTAAAGACGTATATACAATAGTTTCAGACATGTTATAAGTTTACAACATAACAGTCTCTTTTGGTGAAAATATAGGTAAATTCAAAATATCTGATAGGTATCTTTTTAGAGGTGATCTCTTTATTGAAAAAAGTACCTGAGCCAAAACTCTGACCAGGGGGAATCACAAAAGCCTCGTCTCTTCACGACTTCTATAAAGACTCTCCTTTTCGTCATTCATTGCCATTCTGGAGAACAAAGAGTTAAATTAAATAACGAATACAAAAAAAAGCAAAGAAAGAAAATCCAAAAGAAAACAAAAACGTACTGACCCATCAAAACAAACCCCCCTTTTCAAAGTATCAGCGAGTTGAAAAACAGTACAAAAATGAACTCGAGACATTTTAAAATCAAACATTTTAGAAGATTAAAGCATGAAATCAAATTTAAAAAAAAAAAAAAAAGTATCGTACAAATAAAAATGGATGATGCAACAAAGGTCTCTTACAGACATTCTTAAAATGGAAGAGAGGCCGCTGCACATCTTCAAGGCTGGACTAGTGAACACTACACGAGTTGAGCCCAACTTCATGAGGAGACGTACACTGAGAGGCCAGCGGCTGACAGAGAGACCGATCAGTTTTAGTCCCCAGCTGTACCGACATTCTGTCCGGCAGCAGGAAGAACTGCAGCCAGGTCTCGAGGTGGAAGATGAAGAAGAAAGTTGCGTCTACTCTTGATACAGTGTTGCAAACTAAAACCCTTTAACCTGATAAATAAGTGGAGAGGACTCCTTACAGTCCAAACTGCAAGTTGGGAATAACATACTAATAGTGCCTTTTTTAAACTATATACTTTCACAGTGCATATATAATAAAAAAAGAAAAAAACAAACAAACAGATGAAGCATTTTCTTGGGGTTAAGATGGTCAAATCCCTTCCAGAAAACGATCAGATTTGGATTTCTCTTTGTAGGCCCAAGCATGCATCCATCAGTTTTTATTGCACAACACAAGGACCTTAAAATGCACCCACACACAAACAAAAAAGTAACAATAATAATCTTCAAACAGGAATTATAATCATCTCACTACAAATCCACGTTGCCCGCCGGCCCGCTTGCTCGCTGCATCACTACCTTTTCGCCAAAAGAAAAACCTGATCCGTCTCGGGTGCATCTAATCGTTCCATTATTCTCGTTCTCTATATTACAGCCGACTAAAACATGCATCCAACTGTCGACGGGGGAAATGCAGTCAAGAGCCTCCAGCGCATGGTGTCCATCGTTCCAGTCAAAGGTCAGAGTTCAGAGACTGAATGATTAAAAAGTGCTTTACGTAGGTCAGTAGGACTTCTTTCTTCTACGATTATTACAAAGTTTGTACATTAGCATGTATCATCTGTGAAGAGAAACGAAATGAATTCATTATTTAAAGCGATTCCTTTTTTGTCCCTCGTCCAAAAACAGAAAAAAGTTGAAAATGCTCACCGTGATACCACCATTTTGTCTTCTTTGGATTTTTGTTACACGTTCTTACATAAAAGGAGTTATCAGGCGGTCGTCTCTGCAGAAAAAGCACATTCAGATTTAACATTTAGCAAGCATATAATTTACATTAATCACTGCATTTGTCCCCCCACAGGCGTCGTGACACGTCCCCTACCTTTTCTTTGCAGCTGGACAACATGCTGATAATGCTAAGACAAACTGATTGCACTGAGAGGGCTGGCGACCAATCTTCCGTCAGAATAGATAGACAGATGTGACCGTTACTATACACATGAGGGTGGACAGGTATATTCTCTCCTGTGAACATTACCTGCAACGAAACAAAGAGACAAATCAGAAATTATATATTATTAAAGCTAATAAAAAGCCTATAAAGGTGGTGAGTATTTGATGCCCAAGAGATTTGAACTGAGGGCATTACGGTGGTCAAAGATACAACTTGGCAGATGTATCTTCAACTTCATTAATGACAGAAAATAATGAGACTTGCTGTATAAGCTCAGGCTTAGTCCTGTACAGCGACATGAGGCTCTGGGATTAGGACAGAGGGGCAGGGATGGGGTGAGAGAGGGGAAGAGAGAATGGGAGGCTAAGAGAGGAGACATGTTTTATTAAAAAAAAAAAAGGAGTCATGTTCTATAAAAAGGAACGGGGGAATATTAGCTGGTAAAATGGTGCAAGAGTCAGGGCTGAACAGGAAGATACAGACCGTGATGGGAGGAGAGGAAGCTAAAGATTGAGGCGCTTAAAGTAGAGAGAAGGGGGAGTCAGAGTGGGTAAAGAGGGTAATGAAGGGTAACAATGGGTAGAGGCAGTCTGGCACCAGATAGGGCCTCACAGAAGAGTGCAGACTCCACATCACTGGAGGGGCTGGAGGGGGTTGACAGGATGAGTGTTACAGATAGAAGAGGAAAGCAAAGCTGGCACTGCGCTCAAACCATCAGGACAACCGAGAGCACGTCGCTTCCACTAAGTTAAAATATTTACTGAAACATCGACGACACGCAAAGCTCAGCGGTCTGAGGAAGCTGTTAACAAAGGACAGGTCATTCTATGGAAATAAATATGGCAAGTTTTGCTGGCCAATCTAGTTTTTCCTGCAAACATGGAACAGAGATAAGTAGAAGACAACCTCTGTGACAGGGTTCAACACTAACTTCTAAAAGTGGCTTCAGGCATCAGCTTCCTGTTGCCAAAACAGAAAATATGGTCGCTATTTTAAGCCACCTCATACTATGAGTAATCTATATACATCAGCTTAATGGTGAAAATGTGATATGAAAGACTGTTCAAAGGTTTTATTACACTAACTGACCAAAATTCTTTGCAGTTTTATCTGATACTTTACAGAAATGTATTTTGAGTGCTATCACCCTCAATTCTTGGTATCCAAAATTCCTGCAGAGCACCTGTTGTCATATTCATCACAGCTGACTCAAAAATGAATCCAGCTAACCCTCGCGGGCGTGCCAGCTCTGGCCTCCACCTCATTCTGTCATTGAGCTGCTCGCTTGTGTTGCTTCTCGCTCCAGTGTTTGTCTAGCCCCATGGTTCTGGGGGATGTGCTACCTTAAACTACTGAACTCATCCAGGTGCATGCTGCTCTTGCTCTGCCGTATAGTTTTCCATCCAGCTCAAAGATGCCCCCAGAGACTTTTCCTTTTTGTGTGTTTCGTTCAGGTTCTTCGGGTTCTTTGTCATTTAAGATAATTAGCACATTCGTTTGCCCTTTGTTATCAGCTGAGTCTGAGGAAACCAGTGATCTCTTTCTCATAACAATAATAACATTCACTATGCACACAGGACTAGATGTGTGCAATGCAGATTTACCATTGAGGCTCCTCACACAACCAGTAATGCACTGCATCAGTCAACTGCGAAGCTCCCTCAGGGGCCCCATGAGGACTCTAACAGAGAGCCACTTTGACAGCCCGTCCTTCCTATTCGAGAGGATAGTAGCTAAGTGGCTAAGTTTATCTAATTTTCTCTACACCAACTCGTTGTCTATTTTTAGGTGGCCAGGCTCCTGATGAGTCAAACAAGATTGCTGAGTTGAACTAATCCCCTCAAACATGGCTTCAATGTGAGCTCTGTCCTAGTGTCTCTGTCAGTGATTCCTGGCTCCAGTGTTTCCAAGCCGAGATTCGTTCCACCAACAACTGCGGAGCCGATGTGTTTCATGTGATTATTGCAGGCATTCAGACAGTGATACAGAGGATCGTTTCAACAGGTCTTCAGTTTTTTCGACTTTGTTTGGAAAAGGGCGCGTCTGTACACTGTACCTGCAGCCGGCAGCGCAAGAATGATAATTCATTCTTTAATCAAACTATCACAGAGAACAGATATTGGATATTGAGTTAGGAAAGCCTAAGCCTGGACTTTCTAGGTCCTCAAGACTAGACTGTAAATGGACTGCACTTATATAGCACTTCTCAAGCAAGACAAAGCACCTCTTCATTTACACACACACAAACACACACTGATGGCTGCACAGCAACTCCTGCTTACCTGAGGTGAATCAAAGGGATATCGACTACTAAATTTGAAAAGCAGCTGAAATTTCTCTCCTTCGTACAGTGTGCCAGGGGCTCCCTCCATGTCTACAATCCACCTAAAAGACAGGCACAATGTTAAAATATGTTCGACAGTTCGCGCAAACAGAGAGGGTAAAACATGAGACTAGTCACTCAACAGTTAACCAAAACACAGGCAGTGTCAGAGGACTAAAAAATGTTCAGTTTGTCTTGGTTTAAAATGCTGTTACCAGCACACTCAGCTCTTGCTCTGAAATTTAAGGAACCAAAACATCCAGTAGTTTGAAATGATGGGTCATTTGATTTTTCACTTTTGTTAGATATTTTCTACACCCGGTGACTTTAAGGCTAATTTGCTGCAAAAGATCTTTTAGATAATGTAACACCAGAGTTATTAAATTCCTCCTGTCAGGTCAGGGTATCAGGTTAACACAGACAGACCTTGACTGTGCTCTGGAAAGACATGGTTTTACACCAATCACCCTCGGCTCTACTTTGTATTACCTGCTAAATAACAAATGTGCCTTCTTTTATTTACTAATTTTTAATAACATGCTCAGTGTTTTATCTCGTCATTCTGGAGCAGATCGTTTGGAAACGTGTGCAGAATGACTTGCACGGATCACATCTCATTATCATTAAAAAAGAATCACCCAAAATGTGAGCTGCCAATGCTGCAGTAAATGTGTAATCAAAAGCTTTTAGTCTGACTCATTCCAGCGACATTCAATATCCAGCTGGGTTATACCAGTGGTTTAGTAATAACGTGATACTCTATTGATCCAGTGGACAAAAATCTATTTTCGCTTCTGTAGTCTGGCTACAGAACTGTGCTGACTGAGCTGTGAGGGATTCAATGTCTTGCTCAGACTGGGAAATGACTGCAAGCACAGGGGCTTGATCCTGGGTCTTTGGGATGAAGGACCATCTACCTTTTCAATATAACACAGAGGGCAGATGTTGCTTCATTATTTTAGTGCTGTACAGAACATTTATGGGGATCGCCTGCTCACAGCAGAAACCTCAGATGAGAAGAAAAAGGGACACTGATGGCAGCATCACAATTTCTGGCCTAATTTCTTCCGGGCAAGCAGTGCAGATAGGACACCAAAGAGACTTGTGGCTGTTGTTCTGGTTCAGAGCCTTGTGCCTCTTTCAGATCTAGCCTCGGGCACATGATCATGTAGGCCTACATACAAGGTCAATCCTGTTTCAAACTTCACCCTTAGAAGGCCCAACGATCAAAGCATCTGAAGGGAGCTCGAGTTTTCTTCAGGAAGTACAGCTCAGAGGGAGGCAGTATCACTGTACATAATGCTGAGTTACACCTGATGCAGCCCACGCTGAGCACAGCCAAGGACTCCAAGGACATTATGCTCAACTTGCTCAAATTCCCCACAGACTGGTGATTATATGATCCGGTCAACAAAAATAACACCAAGTCATTTAGTGAAGGGGGGGAAAAACTGAGTACACATGAGAGACTCTGCAGCGCTTTGATGCAGCAATTTCCTTGTTTACAATGGCTGACAGCATCAAGCTAAGCCATCTGCACGATCACCATCCAGCTGAAGGACATTAAAATATAAGGAGCAGCACCGAAAGACAAAGTGTGCTATATAAACATAAGTGATCAAACTAAAAACAGATGGTCACCTTATCAACACACTGTTGTCAACAGTGAGTTTTTTTCCCATGTTTGTTGTTAAAAAAGGTTAGCTTGAATGTCAAGCAGGAGCAGCGCACTTGTATCTTACTACAGTAGGACAGGACAAATCCCTACTGCTATCAATCACTACAGCAGAAAAATAAACCAGGTCCAACACACGTTTCAACATTAGAGCTGCAGACAAAAAGGCGCACCCATACCTACTATCTCAAACCTGGGAAACACGAGGAATGTGGAAGCCAGCTGGACTGGTTTGGATGTTTGTCAGTCATGCAAAACACAGAACATTCTTTCAGTCTGTCCAGGTGATTGTTACCCAACATAATGGATTTTTCACACATTTTGTTACAAGTATTCTTAAAACAATCGCAAGCACTGTAACGTGTGTTGCCCCTTTAAGACGGCAAAAGTGCCAAGCAATGATGCTAGAAGGCATTCTGACGAGCACGACCAGGTAATAACTATCAAAGTCAATGCTGCGGGCCTGTGGCTGAAAGATGTTTGAATGACGGCCAGAAATTTGTCTCGAGTCCATTTACAGGAGAACAACTCAGTTCGACCTTACTTCTTATCACACACAATTTGACTCAGTCAGCTACAGTATTCACGGACGTTTAAAGGAACACCAAGACACCCAGACAGAGAGGTCAGCCAGACAGCCTCTGCTCGTTGCTAACCTAGCCCAACTCCCGCATGCCAACTGTTAAATATTTCATAAGGATGAATAGTGACACTGAGCATTAGAGACACTCTACTGAGGGGCCAGAGCTGCCAGTCACTCCAATGACCCCAATTCCTCCCCACCAGTCTCTGCCGAGGCTACAAGAGATTCATGTCTTAATACCTCCCACCACTTCTATTGCAACAGTAACCTTTAATGAGAGGCACCGAGCATACTTACCACACTGCCCTGTCATAGTGATGAAACGTGACATTTTGCAAAGCCACGCTGGATTTCTGTTTATTCATAGACACAAACCTCCTTCAGTGACTCCTGCAGGTGCAAGGTGACTGTTTCCTAATGTTTACTGTGTGAGCCTGCTGAAATATGTATAAAAATACTTACTGTGTAATGGTGTTCTGTACACTTTTCTCGTTCAGAGTCATTCCTGGGGGTGGATCATTTTGCAGGGCTAATAATTCCTTTTGTAGCCTTTTCTGTTGGAGAGAATGTGTTTGGGTTTCTGCCACACTCAACAGTGTTTAAAGGTAGCATCACGACAACATGCATAATACAGACATGGCAGAGGCAAATCAAATAAAAACAAGTGTTTGAAGATACATGATCAAACCACCGCAGAATATCAGTGATGTTTCAATATATCACTTAGCGGTTTTAGCTAACGTCCTGTAGTGTAAATGTAACGTCAGTTAAACTCCACCGTGACTGATAAAACCGGTTTAGCTTCTATATAAATCAAATGGTTGTGATAGACATGCAACAAGCTCAATTCACCCCATTATAAATTTGTAAACTTGGCTTTATAGCTTCTTAGATCAGATAAATCGACACAGCTATCTTGGGTGAGCGATACACCTGTTCAGATCAGGGGGGGAACAGGAACTACTCAATCTGCGCACTGTCTCGTTAGCTAGCTAACATTAACGTCAGCCAAGTAGCAGCTCGCGCACATTTAAAATATTTCCTAAGTATGTCAACTCGTAACATCACGTCCTTAGAATTATCACCCGTGTGTTCATGCGACAAAAATGCGTCGCCACGCATCTATGTTTATATCCAGGAAGCTGGTTGCTAGCCTGCACTTGGTGCTGTTGATGATGGTAGGCTAGTTGTGTTGCTAGCAAAGACCAAGCGCTAACCCCTGAACAGCTCAGGGTGAATCTCATCGCTTTTACTTGAATGTCATCACTACTTCGAACAAATACGTGTGCCTAAATTAAGTGGTTAACAAAATACAAGGAAAGAACAGACTGAAGGTCGGGTAAATTCTAAATATGCGATCGCTGTCAATTGTATTCTTACCTGCATCGACGCCATGATGGAAACCCCCCTGCATCAGCGCAGAGTGGAGGACTGTACGTCAGGCAGTCACGTGGGAGGAGAAGTTGTTTTGACAGCGGAAAACAGTCCGCTGATGCGCACTGACACAACCAAGATCCCGCTCACCTCTCACTCTTTTTATGCCGCTTTTTATTACACATGGAAAAGCTTTAACTTTAAATTCATGAAATTAAATCATAAATGTGGTAAAGAAAAAACCACTGCGGTCACATGGGGCATTAGTCAATGACCTCTGCTCAAGGAGGGATGACCAGCCTGACATCCCTGATCCAGATTTAAACCAAAGTGTTTATTTTTAACGTTTGTCGGTCAGTTATTTCAATGTTGTCACAATCAGGAGAACAATTAACTTGAAGTAAATATTAAAAACAATGATTTTCTGTTCAGTCACATTATCATGGAGTTGAAAAATAAATGGATTATATCTCTTATCATAGCATCTTCTACTACACTAATATTTAGTCTTTTCATTCCCATTTGTACATCAGAGCCAAATTGTTGAAAGCACATAAAGTATTTTAATTTACCTGTCAGCAAAATTTACAGCATTTCATACAATTCAAGCGAAATTTGACTACGCCTCCTCAGGTTTTGCAAAAAAATTGTGTGTGTGTGTATATAAACTCTGCAATCAATGTTAACTGAAATGTGATAGCAACTGATATGGTTGACAAGAGGAGCAACTTAATACTCGAGCGAATAGCTCACAAGACACTCTACACAGTCACAATATGCCTTACAGCATAAATAACACGTAACCACATGGAAAATCTGCTGCTGTATGCCACAGGTCACGTGTGCTCAATGTGATGTGATGTCAATGTGATATTTATTTAGAATTATAAAATCATGGTCATCAGCTTGCATTTGTCATTTTGCATAATTTGAGTGATCATAAAGGCATTTTTTTTTTTTACTTTAGCATAAATCAGAAAAGGCCACACTTCAAATATTATACTGTGCGGAGCTTTGTTCTGCAACATATTCCTCATCAACCCTAAAACCACCACTTACCTGCTGCTGCTAAAAGTATAAGGGACCACATCTGAGGTCTAACATATTCTTGTAACACAATTTCAAGTGTTATCATGTACAATTTAAACAGTAGCCACTGTGGTATCCCTGTTACAAAGGAGATTAGAATACAATAAATAATCTTTAATGGATTTTTTTTAAAAAAATGCCAATTTTGACTGTTTTCCGGCCTGTTATTACATTATCATACTGACAGAATTCGACACATCTATTAGGTATCCATCTTATCTTTCACAAATTTCTGTCTGTCAAATATAAAGATCTCCTCCCTGTTATGGCTAACTACTAATGTACAACACTGAGTAATGTATTTTAGTGGATACAATATCACTACTATACTTTGTGGTCTTACAAACATTCTATAATGTTTTACTTGAGCTGAAGCAAAATACACAAGACTGATGCAGGCTTTTGAGAACATGGTATCAAAAAGCAGACATACTTCATACGGAACAAGCTACCAACAAATGCTCACCAAACAGGTCTTTATTAAGCTGGAGAGGTGAGGAAATATGTATGGGGTGGGGACACATTTGTCATATTCTGGGGAAAGTGATGCAGCCTGCCATATCCATGTATTACATTAAAATGAAATCCTTTAATATTAATAAAATTATGACAGTAAGCCAGGTGCAAAAAAAAAGTTTCATATGATGTAAATGCCAAAAAAAAAAAAAAAAAAAAAAAAAACTTAAATATTGCAAAAAATCTAAAAGTGTTTTAAGCTACTCCATTATCTCTGTAACTTTAGCAATCCAAAAAGTTTGCAGCCATGAGCAGTTCCAGTGCGATCTCTGGAGCGATGGGGAATTCGGGTATTTCTGTGGAGCTGTTGGTGTAACGGACCTTGTAGGTGAAGTACATGCAGACCTTGGACAGAACGTGAGATGGAATCTCCCTGAAGTTCACTTCATTGGTTTCATTCTCAGCAAACTGGCCTGCAGATGGAGGAATACAGTAGGTGTCAGGAGTAGAAATAATGAATTTGGACATTTAACTTTGAGATCAGACAAACTAGTTGTATGGAGGGAACACAGTGCCACCAACTGGACAAGCAGAATTAACCTGACTAAATAAAAACCAATCCCATAATTATGATGTCAAACCTAAATCTCAATCTTAAACAAGTAAACAAGCAATGCATCACCAATGCACACATTTCCTATATGGCCTTATACACACACTCAAATAGGATACAGTAATCTCAGATGAATTCACTCCATCGGACATACTGCTTGCTAGGTCTTCTTAACATAGTACAGCCTGAAACTATCCAGCCAAACAGTTCCTTCACAGCTGTAATAACAGTCAGTGTTGCATCTACAGTTTACAGTAAAGTTAGATCTGTTTGAACAGCACTAATGTCCAAAAAGCATAATGCTCTGACACTCTTTCCACTCCAAATCTTAGTTTATTGTCCTGTCTCTTATTTGGCTCTTGGGAAAACAAACTTTGTACGACTGCCAAGATTTGGCAAATGTCAGGGCGAACAGATGCTACTTCTCCCCAAAAATATCAAAAGCAACTTTTCTAAAGCCGGTAAAGTATACACTTTGGTGTGAAGTGAGCAGATTCATAAAAACCTAATTATAACTGTTACGTATGGAAACCTTTAGTTAGTCCATACAAAGGTGTGCGGATTTTACTGTTACAAGAAGATAGAGCTGTTTGCTATAATATGACTAATTGCCTGAATCCTCACCTGGCCCGCTTAACATGGCTTTGATGGTCCCAGACGTCAAGGCATGTTCTCTTTTCACAATGAATTCATGGCCATCCGATGAGATCAACTTCACATACATGGCATCTGGCCCTTCACAGCCACCGTAGGTTCTCTCTTCTCCGTCTGTGAAGCAACACAAACTGACATTCTCAAACAGGTGTAAGCCAAATGCCCAACCACCACCACACACACACACACTCTTGACCAAATGTGAGACGCTAGTGACTAATAGTAGTTCCACATTTTGCTACTGAAGAGAAATGTTAACAAATGACACATATGTTACTGGGGAGACAGACATATCATTAATCGTCAAACAACATTAGGAATTGCTGGGAAGGGAGGAGAAAATATATGATAGACGTTAGGTTTACTCACCCATCCTGTAACGATATTTCTGTTAGCCCTGAAAGGAAATATACAAACATCTTAGTTAAGATACAAACACCCTCGAACATACAATTAAAAGTTGAATTGGCTGTATTAACGTGACTGTTATGTGGCCTAAAAACTAAGCCTAAAATAACACTCTTTAGGTTTAGGTTAGCTAGGCCGTTTTTATCATTAGTGAAAACCGCCGTGTAACGTTCGCGTTTAGCCAGATCAAACAAATAGCTACCAATAATGTACCGCATTACAACGTGTCTAACGTTGAAATAAATCTGAACCACTACAGCTGTGACTTATCTACTTTAATCCAGTATAAAGTTGTTTTAGTGGCCATGTATGTCTTTCACTATCCAAATTGTTTTTAAGTGACTTCGCAGCCGTCAGCTAGTATTAGCTAGCAAGCTAACGCCTTGTCAAACGAACGATAGCGTCTTACTTTCTTTGATCGATTGTTTAGGGTTCAAAAATAATTTCGGATAAACGGTCCGAGACACACTAACACATCAACATGTGCTAAAAACACAAGACTGTTTCTTACCACTCTGCGGTAGAATGTGGAGTGGAGATTTCTGCTAATGTTAGCCAACAAGCTTTTGATAGCCGGAACTAGTTTGTAGGAACACCCGTCCGCGATAAATGTCTTCCGTAGAATTTCATTTACAGAGAGAAGCGGTTCCCTTTATCGACCTGCTCATCGCAATAATGTCTGTTAACCTTTTTTTTTTAATCCAGTTGATTGCTTTGGCCAGCATCCTTCTTCAGTTTTTCCAATGAGACAAAACGTTCTATAAAATCATCTCTGACGTGATCACAAAAACAGCAAGTGATAAAAAATAATGTGCAAAACAGAGGCGATTTCTGAATGATGAACATTTACACCTGTGCTGCCCAATAATATTCAGTGTCACTAAATAATAAGTGTAGATAAGTGAAGGGAAATTAGGATATTGCTTTTTGCTTCAAATAAAAAACCGAGGTGACTTGTCAAATTTCCACTGGTGTTCAGGCCATGGAGATGAAATTGTCCTGTGAATCCTATAGGGGGCGCCTGTGTTTCAGATTAGCTTCCCTGGCTGTCTCCACTGGCAGTGATGGGCGAGAACAGGTGCTGATTGGACATGACAGAGACATATTGCAGCACCATGAGTCTGGATTCAAAAAAGAATGAGAGAGAATTCTAGCTCTCTTCACTATCTTACACTGTCCAAAGTCCAGTTAGTAGACAACTATCACTTCAACATACTCAACTATATTTTAATGACAAAAGTATGGTAGGACAAGTAAAAGTGTACTCACGTGTGTGAATAGTGTTCTAACTATACAGGCTCATTTGAAGACCCTCATTTCCTAACTTAGGAAATTATGTTTGTTGTTAATAATTGTTTATGTAACAGCTAAAGGGGAGCCTGTCACAGATCAGAGACAGTTAAGAAGCAGGCACACACTGTAGTCACGGTCAGGTTCAGAATGTGACTTTGCTCTGATCCTGCCTGGATTTCTTTCACGCAGGAAAACTGATGACTGTTGAAATCTGAGGCTTCCAAATGGACGCAGAGTTATCTGAGCTGTGACACCAAGAGTAGAAGACCGAGCGTGCCTGTAAATTGTGCTGTTTGACCCAGTGGTAGGGTGCTCCTCATGAAGGACAGTAAAGAATCTTGATACTTTTATTCCTTTATCCTGCTTCTTCATTTACACAGAGACATTAGTGATCCACAACTGAATCAGAGGTGGCACAAAGGTGACCATTTCCCAGACTGCTCTGCTCACTCTTGTTTAATTGGCTGTGCTCATTGCTCCCACAGATGTCAATGGTGACTTCTGCAGAGGTGACACCTGACCTGGTATTTGTCTTACAGTAATGCCAGGCTTAGCTATGCTGTCAGTTTGTGTTCCAGAAAGTTCTGGTAGCCTCCTGCCTATGTTGTCTTTTGACTCACACACACACACTCACACACGCAACCAAAAACAATCACTGACCTTCCAGTCCCCCATTACACTATTAGTGCTTATGATCAGAGGGGGTGGGTGGCGGCAGCCGCTTTGATGTTTCTCTGATACGACCCACCCCGCTGCAGCTGCTCTCAGCTCTATTTTGGGGAGGCTGCTGTGGGCCCTTAGAATAGGGCTTCCTTGACACACACACCCACACACACACACACACACACACACACACACACACACAATACATGCAAACTCTCTTGTCGTGCCAAATGATATCATCTATCCCTTTAACACATCAGCTGTATACTCTCTCAGATCCCACTGTTTTGCACACACCGAGGCCATTCTGGAAATGGTGGGATGCAGATAACTTGCTACAGAAGGCACATGTCCATCTTTATGCTCGTCAGTCTAATAATTAAATGTTAGTGTTCGTCTGACGCCACATTCAGCATGGTTTACCCTCTTACAGGCTAACAGAAGTGCAGATACACTGATGCTCACTTGGTTCATATGGGATTTAAACGTTGCCACCATCCTATTTCACCACCAGCTTCAATACCACAGAGTCGGTCAGATGTCAATACATGACATCGTTTATGAACAGCACAATAGCTTACAGAGGCCATGAATGGAACCAGGTCAAAATTTTATCATGATAAGGAAAGATGGGGGAGGAGTATCTTTGGGCATCGCCTCTCTGAAAAGAAGGAAAGGCTTGTCACAATGAATTTGAGGGTGCTTTTGCCTACAGCGAGTCACAGTGCCCTGCAATTCTCATGTTGGTCCTTATCTCATGAACCTTTACTGGAGACGAGCATCATCATCACCCCATGGCATGTCACAACACATTATGTCTCACTGGATGAAAGGTGAAACAATAATATGCAATGTAATTCATAATATGTATTTATTTTAACACTTAAAAATACACCAGAAGTCTAATATACCTATTTCAATGAAGAGCTTTGTTTAATTCATGTAGCTTCATCACCAAGGAAATCAGTGATGGTTATAATGTATATTGTATAAGAAAGACACATTAGAATCTGGCTTTATTGCATGATTTCAAGCTCAGATGCTGAAGCAGATCAGCTCTCGTTGCTACCACAACACATACAGTAATATCGTTTGGTGACAGTTTGAACACTGACTCACACGGCACACATCTGCCATGTGCGATTCTTGGATGGACACAACGTTTGGCAAATCATTAAATTAAATTCTTCTGGATTTTTATTACAAGCTGATGGCTGACACTGGCATCTTAACTGCAACTTAACAAAAAAAAGTGTGGTCATGGTGGTGGCTGTCCTCTAATGTGATACCCTTATGTACCCAAACACTGTGGCGGAGTCTCTCATTCACACGTTTCTTGAATAAATAGACACTCAGGTAGCAGAGCTGTTTACCAAACAGACATAGAGTCATAGAGAAAAGAGGCTTTTATATATTTTATCCAAATGTTTCTGAAAATTACAGCTTCAGCAGCCAAGGTAGTAACACAACACACTATGAGTCACATCATTATAATCATGATTTACACTGCACTGCACCTACAATACAATAATGATTCAAAGCCACCAACTTATGCAACCATTAAGACAAAGTGATTTGCTCATATACGAGTCACAAGCAGAGAGTGATGAATAGGAGAAATAACATCTCTCCAAATCATAAAATGATCTGAAAAGTCTCTCAATAGATGTTCCTGCTTTACATGCTTGTCTTCTACAAAACAGTGTTAGTTTATTGCCCCTGCTCCACACATGATGAAAGCTTCAAATGGCATAACAGACAGATAAGTGGATGTGACAACCATTTACTTTCAATAGCCTCGGGCTAATGCACTGTGTTGAGGCCTTGCTTGTTTGACCTATAATGACTCACCCAACAGACCCCTATGATAAAACCTTCACCATAACTCACATGCCATTAGATAAACAGGACACGAAAACTCTTGCACTTGAATGGCATATAAGTGAATAGTTGTCTGTGTGCTATCCCACTAAAAACAGCATGTGGGAATGGAAGCATATGATGAAAAGAGAACGTGCTGAAAAGACACAGATAATTGTTTACTTTAGATGACAGAGTGATAGGTTTATGCCTTTATAACTGAGATTTGGTTGTGTAAATATAACAGATGAAGTGATGCTAGGCTAAGCTAGCTATGCAAGGCATGGAAAGGGGATCTGCTTAATACTGATGTCTTAGCAACAGTTTTTAAAAACGCTGGGCACTGATATCCCCTCACTGCTTACAAGCCTTAATCCAATTTTAGAAGCACAACCAAGTTGCTTTTTAGTCAGAAGGTGGAGGCTTGGTCCCACAGAGGGAAGTTAAATATACACATGAGAAACTCTTTCATCTTAGTGGGTATATGCAAGACTTAAGATGCCTAGATTGTGTGTCGAAGTCAATCCTCACAGACACACAGCAGATAAAGAAATAGAATTGTGGATTCATTGTGGATTTATTCTTAATCAACTAATCAGCAACAAATTCACACGATGTATCAATTGTGTGGCAATCTATGATAACCACCTGCCCCTGTTCGTAAGTGCTACATAAGCAACACATGGGTTATAATATAATAAGTAAATGCAAGCAAATATAGACTTTTTCCATGTTTATTAATGTAATTGTGAAGATATATGACATCCAATCAAATATCCATAGCTAATGTATGAAGTTAATGAATGCATAAGAACACAGCATAACAAAGGTGTAATCATTGATGAGGAACAAAGGTTACAATGTGCTGAAAGTCATTTGTTAAAAGTTTGTTGTCACCTTTTAATTGATTTATTATCAATAGTTAAAGCATCATATGTAACAAGCTGAGTGGTTGCAAAATCCGACCATAAGTTTCATGCAAATGGTTACTAAGCATCCCAATGACTGATATCTAATTGATCTAATTTCATTAACTGATATTCAAATGAAAAATAAAAAGAATAATTACTGAAAGAATTTACAAATGAATATATGAATCATCAATAAATAGGTCACATTAAAAAGAGATCTATAAAAAAACAGATTAGGCAATCAATATATATACATAATTTAAAAATCAATCAATGAATACAGAATAAATGCAGAAATAAACAGCTGAATTCACAAATTGAAGTTGAATGCTTAACAACCATTTCCATGACACTTGTGGTCCTCCATAATGCATCTCTACACTTGATCTTCTTCTTCTTCAGAATCACATTTGGTAGCTGTAAAAACCTGAGAAACAATAGGAAGTGGCTGGTAAGTTCATCCAATGGCAAGTGGGAAGCTTTTAACAGGCCAAGGTGCTGCGGGACCATAATGAAATACATGTCAAGTGCATGCCAGGCTCAGTTTGGCATGTGTCGTGCTGTTCCGCTGTCAGCCACAGTCCTGCTGCAGTGAATTCACATGGAGCCTGTTCCCTGTACACTGCGCTGAATATAAACAAGATTATTGTAGATTCTCCACCCTGGTCAGGATCATCGCTGGAATTAGTTAAATAGCCTTGATGAAGGTAGGATGCACTTATAAGGTTTTGGTTTATATTTGTCCAGGACTGCTTGAGCAGTCAAACCTAGTCCAGCATGCTGTGCAATATCAGAATAGTAACAGAGATATTCTATACTATTACTGACAAGTTCAGCTTCACAGAAGAGATTGAAGTACCAGGATTATAAACTCTTCAGCGTACTCCTTCAGAGGCAATGATACTATAATTGCTAAATAATGACACCTGATAGCTTAACCTGTAAGACAAAGTAAATACAAAAATAATGGAGAACCTGCCACATGCAAATATGATAAACAGATAGCAGTTTAAGAATGTAATTTCCTGTCAGCTCCACAGAAAACCCAAATGTACACTCGGAAACAGCGTGAGATGAGAAAACTCTTTTGCAGTGTTTGCCGGTGTTGGGGCAGAGAGCACAGCAAGTGCATGACACGGCGTTGCAGATTCCAGGCAGGTGCCGCTGCTGGTGTAACACTACACTAATCCAAGGCTGATCAGCAGTGGAAACAGTACAAACTGACCCCCGACAAACTGGGGCACCTGCCTGCGCTTGTGAGACCCCGACGAATATATTTTGATTTCATGCCTGGTCTTTTCCCCCCGGATCTCATTATGAGAAGGTCACCATGAGGCCATCTTTGCTAAGAGGCAGAGCACAGATGAGATGACGACCCTCGGCGATACATAGAAGTGAACACGAGCCTGGAATTTAACACATTGTTATAAGACAAGACATCCGTGCGTGCATCGATTCAAATCCATCTGCAGATTTTATACTGCTGAAACAGTCCCATGAATGTTTATTGTGTAGAATATTATATTTTATTATATGTTGCTGATGTAATTTAAGTAATTTATTTGATATATTGGGGAGAAAAAAAATCAACATATCAAATTGTGACACAGAAGGTTGAAAAGCGATGATCCTAATAAGCTTCATATTAGTGTAAGAGTATCAAAAATATCAGAAATAAGCAAAATGTAGTTTAACAAGGCATAACATCTTTATTGTTATACACATAACTTCATCTCCAAAGACTTTGCACAAATCAGTGGGGTAACATGAACCTTAGAGATATCAAAAGTCTCCCGCAGTTCCTCATTGTATCCTAAAATACTCAAACAAGTACATCTGCCTTTCACATCCCCAAATGGTACATACAGTACATCCAATTAGTAATAAAGCATTTTTTTCCACTGTCAAACATTATCATATGTGCATTACATTACCAATTACAAACAAGTTATATTCATTGTCAAAATACAGGTGTGCAAATTGTTAGAAAAATACCAACTCATACCAGATTCTGGATTGTGCTCTGTAAAAATCCTTACAAATAGTATATAATAATCTATATATAAATGACTCCAACATGCAATGTTGCATTTCAAAAAATATCCCATAAACAGGCTGTTCTGTTAAACCCTCTGAAACTCCAGTCTCCACCATGCTCGCGTGAAGACAGTTCAAACAAGAAATAGAGGGTGCAGAGAAGGTTAAGGAGAAAGTCGTCATTTAATGCATCGCGTTTGTAATATAGCAATGTTTTTGAAGAATTTAGTTCCTTGGTCTGCCTTAACTGTCTATTCCAGATTTTGAATAGATTTTAACAGACAGCTTCCAGTAGTTATGTGGACAGTTTGCAAACGTCTAACTGGCTGAAGCGCTCTCCAAATGTAATGCTCGTTGGGTAACAAATAATATAGTCAAGTTGAACTTCAAAACTGAATCGCAGCAAAGAAAACCTATCCATATTAAAGCCCTTTTTTTATGATGACCAATGTCCACAAACACATCAGTTGTACAATGAATAAATAATTAATCTTGGTAGTGGTGACAGTAAATGTCAACCATATAAATAACCACTTTTTTTTTTTTTTAAATAAAAGAAACTCATGCCATACCTGCAACAAGGACTACAAACAGCTACGATGAGGCAAGTTAACAGCATGATTCAGGTGATGACAACAGTCAAAGTATCCCCCGCATGACAAAGTTAAGACAAGGATGGCATCTCCCCTCCCCCCCCCCCCCTCCTCATCTGTTTCTGAGGTAAACAGTAGTACTGTTAAAGACATTTAAAGGCATCTCTCCTTCTCCCCGGTGCCACATTCCCCATGGCCTCAACCTGAATAAATTCAACTCCCACTGTCCACAAGACTGTGTTCATGCAGTCTGAAAAGCACACAAGCACTACTGGGTCTACAGAAGCAGCTGTGTGAACTGCATCTTTGCATTTTATACTGAAACAATGAAAGACTAGAATGAAGGAATACAAGCAAAATGGTCTAGGCATGTACAATGAAATAATTTTCCTTCTTATTTAATAAATAACATAAGACATTTGTCACTTCACTCTCACAGAGCTAGGTAGCCTTTAAAGTGTGAACCTCCTTAATAACCACAATGCTAGCCATTAATCTGTCAAAACCAGTCTTTCCAAATGATGAGAGTCTGACAAAATAAAGGGAACATAGGATTTTTATAATGGTACAACCCTCCCTTTTTTTTTTTGGCAAAATATACTATAAGCTTTCTTTTGAAAAAAAAAACAAAAAAAAAACAACATATTGCACTTTCAGTAACATGAACGTGTAATGTCAAATTACAACTTAATTGTTAGAAATGAGTAAAATTTCAGAATAAAAGGGAAAACAAATCGATTCACTCCTTCTGAGAAGAGAAGAAATTTCCTTTTCAACCACTAGCATATGACTGTAGGTAACCAACATTCAGGGAACAACAGTGAACAAAAAAAAAAAAAAAAAAGCCACAATAAAACAGAAAACAAACAAAAACAAAGTGTTAAAACTGTACCATGCACGGGGAGTGTTTGAAAGCAGTGTATCCTGGGTTACAATGGATGGAGCTCGACAAAGCTGCTGTGATGATTGGGTAAACAGAGTAAGACTGGCTAGTGACCGTGCTAGCACTGGCTGCTGGCAACGGCCGTGCCCAGTTTCCTGTTGCAAGAGCTGTGCGAGCCCCAGAAAACGGCCCGTACACCCGAGCACGCTCCCGCTGCGACTGTCCCCCCGCCGGCCGCCGGGCTCACATCTCCCCATCAAAACGTCAGATGGCAAAATAGAAAGGCAGCTGTTTGCTCCCATCATCTAAAA
Source organism: Chaetodon auriga (assembly GCF_051107435.1). Classification (NCBI taxonomy): domain Eukaryota; kingdom Metazoa; phylum Chordata; class Actinopteri; order Chaetodontiformes; family Chaetodontidae; genus Chaetodon; species Chaetodon auriga. The sequence continues at coordinate 10,721,964 of NC_135094.1, forward strand.
GTGCATCTCCACACTCTTCCAGCAAAGTCCGTCAGCCCACCGCTATCTCTGCCAAGGCAGTGGGAGTGGGCTACAGAGACCAGTGCTTGGATCAGCACGCGTGTGGGTTTCAATTACTTCTTTTTTCAGACTCTGTATGTTTGGTTGCATTTTTAAACTTTTTTTTTTTCTTTTTTATCTCACTAGACATGACTTTTCACCTCGGCCTTTAGAGAAGCCAGAGGAGAGCTAATTCACGGGGCCGGCCCTAAAGAAGGCCCATGACAGGTTGGTGGTCGTGATGCCTTCCTCCTGATTCTCTTCGGTGTCACGTTGATTCCTAAACACCTACGGCCGCCCCCGTGTCTCACTGGCGCCATTTTTATTTTCCAAGGCCGGCGATGCAACTGTACCGGTTGCCATGGTTTCACTGCAACATAAAACAGTTTGTTGGGATTGAATTGCCTGCCTGTCACGCTACAGACACACACTGTGGCACACGGGACGTGAATAAAAGGGCAGATTCATCTTTAGAAATACAGAAATTCATCTGCTCCTTATTCATTTTTGTTGGTGAATAAAGGTGTCTGTGGACTTACCTGAGAGACAGCATCATCATGTCAGAAAATGGACAAATATAATTGCAAGGCCAATATTCAACAGCATTACCATAGCAACAAGGATTGAGTTAGGACCCTGCAAAAAAAAAAAAAAAAGACATTATGATAAAGATCAGACTCCACAAAAAAGATCTTATTCAGAAGCACAGGAATAGAAAGAAGTAGGCAGGATTAAAGGAAGAGTTCTGCATTTCAGGAAATATGCTCACTCGCCTTCTTGCTGGAGTTACATGAGGAAAAATGTTAGTAAAGGTAACAAAATGTCCATAATTAACACACTGCATCATGCTTGCAACTGGGACCAACTGCCAGGCAACCACTGGACACTCCAGGAAGAAAGAGGCTGGCACATAACCACCCGCAAAATGCAGATTGTCGTTTTAACACTTGGGATGCTGTATGGATTAAACCAGCAAGATGCAGTGTGTTAATTAGTGAGCTTTAGAGGTGCTGGAAGGCAGACTGTGTTACCTCTGGATAGAGCCAGACTAGCTGTTTGCAGTCTTAAGCTAACTGGCTTCTGGCTCCAGCTTCATATTTACAGACATGAGAGTGGACTGATCTTCTCGCCTAACTCTCGGCCCCACACTGATACTTACTGTTTCTTCCATGCTTTCTGCAATCTCCATACTGGCTTTCTTTGTGTCTGCGAGGCTCTTTGGCTTTAGGGAATCCTGCTTCCTGAGTTTCTGGTCGCTCTTGCTCTCCCGTATGGAGGCTGGCTTAGGGGTGGGGGTGCTAAAGGACCTAGGGGGTTGTGGGGGCATACGTGCCAGGGCCAGGGCACTAGGCTCTTCTTCTGGATCCTCCTCAGGGTCCGGGGGTGGAGGGATCCTTGTTGGAGCTTTGACGTAGTAACTGTGGTACTCGCTGTGGAGCTCCCCGTTGACTGGAATTGCAGGAGGCTGTGGAGGAGGAGCAGATGCTGCGGTGGACTGCTGAATTTTAGCGGGTTTAGCTGGAGCCTCGACATGCACGTTAGAGGCATCAGTGACGGACAGCCTCTCCTCTTTGCTCAGCTTCCTGTTAGACCGCTCATCCTTGCTGGTCTTTTGACTCGACTTCTCTTCTTTGCTTGTCTTGCGGGAAGGTTTTTCCTCTTTGCTGGTTTTGCGGCTGGTGCTGTTGGCGACCTGACCTTTCTTCTTGCTGGAGTGAGGCGAGGGGGGAGGCGTGGCTACAGGGCTGGTCACAGGGGAGTGGGGAGGAGTGGTACCTTTGCGGTAAAAGTGGGGAGAATCTCTTGGGGACCTGTCCTTCTTTTCGACAGGGACCTCTTTAATCTCCACAGGCTCCTTTAACTGTTGTTTTACGTAGTCAGGTCCTGCAGAGGTGAGAGAGGTAGATGTAGTTTAATGATGACACAGGAGATCCAACCAAACCCTGAACCAATGCTATTCTGAAATCTGATCCATCCACTGTCTAAGAAGCCACATTAGGGAAACAGAGCACTCTTAATTTGCTACCCTGACTGGAGCGCTGCACCGTGAGCTAGATTTAAACCAGAGCTGGCCCTAAGCATAGCTGAACTTTCAAAATAAAATATTCATGAATCAACATCACATATGCAACCTGCAAAGACTGAGGCAGACGGGGAAAAATAGACTGATGAATGCAGGGTCACAAACACCATTTCGCAAAGGAAGCCTCCTCTGCAGGCCCATCTTTATCATCAGTCATTCTCTTTTGTCAGTATGCTGTTTTCCTGGAAAGGCCCTTGTCACATCAATTCTCACCACCCAACCAACTCGCCTGTGCAGATAAAGAGAGTCGACCTTAAGGTGCGATGATGCCTCTTTTTTACTCTGGGGAAACTCTGTTGGCTACTTCCTTTCTCTCTCCATCAGGCGTTCATGGACTGGGCCTCGGTTATCAAACAGAAATGATTGTTGTACTCCTGCTTCTGGACTAAATCTGCACTCCTCTTTTAATTATACATCTTTTGAATTTCCATTATGGACATTACCTCCTCTTATGTGTGAACAATAGGGCCTGATTCTGAATGTAAATACCTTTTTGCATGTGAGAAAAATGACACTTTATCCGTCCCCTTGTTCTGTACTGAATTAATATTTATTAGAGACATCAGGCTCTTTGTTTGCCTGTTTTTTTTCACTTCGCCTAAATTAGACGGTGTCACAGTGACTAACACAGGGACAATGCTGCTTTGTTTGAAGTACATCAGATGGCATGAGCAGAAGAGGATCCTCCGCATCCCATATAGCCAATTTCAAATCGAGAGAAGGAAATCTAGAAATGACATAAAAAACTGATTTTATATGTTTATGTAGATGGAAAGATTTTGAAGCTTTCACTCTAAAACTGCTCACTCTCGGCAGACACTACATAGTCAAGGCGATGTGATTCTACTGTGTTCTTGCTGGCGCGTTCAGCATTGAATGGGTTATTGGCTTGCAAAACTCAGAGATCTTAATCTCAGAGATCAATCAAAAGGATTTACGAGACGCCCTTTATATGCATGCCACCTATTACGTTTACACACTCTAATTCAATAAAAGAATTCGTATTGATTTAGATTTCACGCTTATCACCTCGAGGAACAATTCTCATCTCAGCGTAAACCACCTTATGGCAGAATCTTTTGGGCCTCAGTTCATATTAAGCCCAAGGTATTTTTCGGCCACATGGCATTCTTAATTTGTTTCATAACAGCCACAACCAATAAGACCCACTACAAAGAGACGGGGGAACATTTGAACATCTGCGGGGCTTAATATATCTGCCGAGCTTAATTTCACACCATAACTCAATAAGAGTTAAGGCTATGAGGGCGGGCCTGAGTAGTTTCACTCTGTTTGGGGACAGATGCCTCCGAGGGGTTCCAGACATTTTCTGAATGGTTCTCAGCACTAAAATGACCCCCAGCCTCACACACACAGACGCCAGGACACTTCCGAAGTCACGCTATATGGCAAAATATGCTGAACATCGGCATGTTTTTTTTGGTCCAACACTAAAAAGCTGCGATAGAATAGATATAGATACTTTACTGTGATGAGTCTCATTACTTGTGGAAGGTATTTTAGCATGTGTAGATATTGTTGTGATGATGAGTGAAGATTTATTTACAACGGAATCCTGCCAGGTCAGCTGGAACATGTACTGGGACTCAATTACCCAAATACCCGTGGTGTTTCTTTCATCTGAACATTGATCAGCTGGGTCTGAGTCTGCAGCCCTCCAAAGAGGGTCATTAAAGTGGGCCGTGGTATCAGTCATGACCAAGACAAAAATACGGGACACAAACCCAAATAAGCACAAATAAATATATGAATAACAGCATTCAGAGAATTTTTCCCCCTCAAATTTAAGATGTGTGCATGTCAGAAAGCTCAACTCTGATATGTGCTGTGCCTTTTTCTTCTAGCCTCATCATTGTCTCTTTGAGGTTATTAGAATACAAGCTTTTGTTTAAGCTGCGGTTGCCAGTTCTGTTCATGTTAATCCACTGCACATTTTCTGCTCCAGTGCTCTCTTAGCAAAACACACGCGCTGACACACACCCACACACGCACACACACACACGGTCATATACTCACACAAAACACAACGGATCGGCTGTTTAAGACCCAGCCTAACCCCTGCTGACCTTAATATGAGATGAACAGCAGTAGCATGGAGGGGGCTTCAGTATGTGTGTGCATGCTTGGATGTGTATATATAAGGGGAAGGAGTACACTATGTGCTGTTATCGCATCTGTTGCCATTGTGCATCATTCTAAGTTCAACAGAAGATTCATGGGAGGCTTGCTATCTAGTCATTCAGCAACTTTGGCCTGACAGGAGTTCACCAGTCCAATCTTGTTTTTCATGACAATTAAACTTTTGTTGTTATATAAATTACAGCAGGTCTTGGTTGCATTGTCTTCCATTGTGTCTCTATGTCAAATATAATCACACGTCTTCCAGGTGGAAGTGAAAGGCATTTACATTTTCCTGTGTTCTTTGTTTATGATGGATGTTTGGATATTACATAGCATATGCATTAGTCTGTTTTGTGGGTTGTGATCTCAGTATGTTCTCTGCACTGTTATATTTACCATTCGTGACACGACATGTAGCAGTTTAGATTTTCTCTTTCTTCCTCCTACTCACACTGGCAGATGGGCAGGGGGAGCTGTCATTGTTTGGCCAGATTACTTCCACTACTGTTACACAAACACACACACACACACACACACACACACACACACACACACACACACACACACACTTACATTTGTACTCATACAAATTCATTCAAATAAAGTACATCCCATTGTCTGTGGCTACTGGTTGAGTATAATTACTGTCTTCCGGTGCTTTGTTTGTAAGTGGCCACATGCAAAGAAGAACATGGAGGGCCTCATGTTCACATGAACTGACATGTGACTGATGGAGAAAGACGCTGCATGAAACGAGTCAGGAAATGGCAGCAAACACAGGCTTTTGCAGACTTTTTCCAAAGGCAAAGTTAACATTTTGTGCATCTGAATTCTACATACGCATATGGCATCATTTAAAACTAATGTTTGTCATGTGTGTTGGAACTTTTCCTCATAAAACTCTGATCCACTTCCTTCCACAAACGATCCAAAATGTTGAATCCACCTTCAAAAGTCCCACATTCTCCCACACTTCCCTCTTTTCATGCAGTAAGACCTTTCCACAAATGGGACTGCAAAAAAATACTTTTGGAAAGGGCTAAGATCAATGGCACCTTAAAATACTTTATTTGCTGTATCCTTGAAAGTCATAAGAAGTTGCTGCATGACTTTAAACTTCAGCTGAACTGCTATCTTGAAACATACTCAACGACACCTGCTGCCGTGAATATAAAGCAACACCTGCTCATGTCTGGTTTTCAGCCCTGACAGGTCCATGCTTTTATGGTTCCACCTGGTCCAAGTGTGCCTCGACTGGGTCAGACAGGGCGGAGAACCCTGCTGGGCCCCCCAGCCTCCAACCCCCCCTCCCCCCGGTGACCCGGCTGAAGGAAGGGACAGCTGCTCTGCGTCAGCCCTTGAGAGGGGCGAGCACAGGGCCGAGCTCCTCTCAGTACATAAGGATTTCAGCTATGTCTCCATTAGACCCCTGTGAGCACCAAATATAGCCCAATTAACGTCACGACACAGGCCACGCCTAGCTAACCCTCGCTGCTCCCCCTCCAGGGTGCTGTATGTGAACCAATCATAAAGGTCAGGGTCCCGTTCCCTGTGACCCTCTCCTCCCTTTTGAAGTACGTACTCCCAATCTGGGTGATAATCTGCTATGAGTCTGAAATGCCAATTACAAACAACAAGGGGTTTAGACCCCTGGTTGTTACCCTAGAGGACTTATTAGAAGCTGAGGCATGAGGGCAAGTGAGAATATTTCCACTGTGGAGGTAGACATTGAGGAAGCAAAGCAGATTAGTTTGGGAAAGGCACACGAGTTCCTTCTAATGCTATAGGTACTCGGACTGAGCGGGTTTGTCCCACTGTCACATTAGGATGGACAAGGTGATCTGGATTCTGCACCCACTTGGTATATTTAAACTACACTTTAAACTACACAGTTTTTCTTTCAGGCTGACAACAGAGGTGGTCATTTTGCCAGGAACCTGCAAATAGGGGAAACTGTTTACACTCAAACATGATATAACCTGCCCAAGGACAAACTGTGAACCAGCAACAAACCTAAAAGTAGGCCATTCATTACTCCAGACTTCGACAAGACTGAGACTTTCACTAACTAGAAACAAACTGAATCTATGGGAAATGGGGTTTGGCTATTTGCAGGTGCCTGTCCAGCCTTTCGGCTGGGCCTACCAGACACGCTTACGCAACTGAGCGTTTAAACACCGCGGCTCAGATGTCGCCCTGCGCTGCACATTATTATGACATCGGTCACTTTCTCATTCATGATCTGACTTATAAGGCAAGGACACTCTCCGCACAGACTTGCGAACCCGGAGATCACCCGGCCTGCCAAGCATGACCACCGTTTTCCACAACACAAACAAGCCGCAGGATGTCTCTGGCCCGGGTCATTTCTGTGGCTTAGTGCAGGGACATGCTTGAATGGGTCCCATTGTCAATCTATTTGTCACCCACTATTTTGTGGCAGCTTTTGGCAAGTGCCCAAGGTCGGCTAGCTCATAGGACTAAATATATTACACAGTGGAAGAGGCGAGGCTAGCATAGATCTTACACATGAAATAAAAATAAACAAAAAAGGTATGACATAGCACTTCTGAATATGTAATATTAATAGAACCTCTCCATCCAGATGATGCCTATAAAACAACTTCAAATGAATTCAATATAAGAGTTGAAATTCTTACAGAAACTACTGGCTTATCTGGTTCGTAGATGAATGAATGCTTGAAGTTTTTTTTGTCAAGACAGAATGTGGCATGTTAAACTTAAACCAAGGAGTAAACTGGTCCAAATCTGCTCCTAGAAAACAACAGAATTAACAAAGAATTGAAAAATAAGCTAATACTTCATTAAAGCTCAGTTTTGATTCACCCTTTTCTGATCTTGCCCTCTTCGTGCCCTTCTGTTCCACCCCTGAACCCACATGCATCACAAGCTCTTTTACAAAAAAGGATTTGTAGCCCTCACTATTTATGTAGTATTATATGTCTGGCATTGCCCTGTAAAACTCAGCTTACCTTGTAAATGAACTAAACAGAGTTGAGTCGACACCCTATACTGCGAGCTGCTGTATAGTATGGCAGTGTGCCTGTTAAACCTCCAGGCAGAGGAAAGGTGAGAACTGCTTGGCATCAGGAGTCATAGGTTTTTCTTGACCACGACTCATACACCTGTGAGACATTTCTGCAATCTACTGAAGCACAAGTTTGATAGGATCTTTTTTAAAAAAAAAAAAATAAATAAATAAATAAATAAAACAGCACTAAAAGAACAGAAAACATTTTGTTTTTCTCACTTTTTTTGGCAGAGTTTATGGCTGCAAAATTTAGCAAGTATTTCCGAGCAGCTACAACAGGCCTTTGAGAGCAAAGACAAGGCTTCCATCCAGAATACAGTACCCTGCTTCAAGCTGGCTCTGCTTTGTCTGAGCACAAACACAGTCCTCCATTGTGGTATTAGAAGCCATCCTCAATACCACTAGTCTTCGATTACAGTCCTGGAACACCAAACCCTGCGCACCCAGACCAAGCTCATTACTGACTCAGACACCAGCCTGTGTAAACAACTCCAAAACTGTGCAAACATCATTATTCATACAAAGTAGCCAACCTCTTACCAGTTACCCAATTCCTAAAAATATGGTCTGGATGCTCGAGGACTGTGTAGCTAAAAAAAAAAAAAAAAAAAAAAAAGGACAGTGGAGGTGAGGGGGGATATTAGAATAGCATGGCTGGGTAAATGTGCCACTGTTGGGAGTGGACCACTCATGCATAAAGGCCCCCCTGCCTCTGCGACACTTTTAGCAAGGACTGCAGCGTCATCTCTGGGTCAATCATGTCTGAAAACCTTGTCTAAAACCTTAATTGCATGCATCACTAAGAATTATGCAAATACAGCCACTTGAAATAGTCAAAGTATTGTATTTCATTAACTGCACTGAGCACATGTGACCTCCCTGACCCCTCAGTGCACCTGCAGTCCAAGCGTTTCTTATTCAGACAGTGGGAAAGCATCTAGGGACAGCAGGGACACTGCTAAGGCTGTGGCAATGCTTTGCCACTAGGACCGCACTTTAAAATATCAGACATGTGTTTTGTATGAAGGCTTGTTGTTAAAGGTTACCTGGTTGGTAGAAGTTGGGGGAGAGCTCCCTGGCAACCGCCCTGGCAATTTCAGAGTCGTGCACAGCGGAGAGGGCAGCCTGCTCTGCAGCCTCGCTTTTTGTCCTGGCATGAGCCGTTCTGGAAAAACACAGAGACGACGTTAGAGTTAGATGGTAACTCAGATGTAAAGATATAAAAAGAGTGAAATCCACCATAGTTGAGGGATGTGTGGCAGATGACTACACAGAAACATGCACAAACACATATTTTATGCTTTTCCATTAAAAACTGATTGGTCTGTGAGTGTGCCTGCATGCTGCCATGTCATTCATGACACTTTCAACATCACATCTGACAAATCTGCTTCCCTCTACCATCTTTTTCTCTTTCTTGCTCCTCTCTGACCCTTTATCCCGCCCTCTTTTTCCCTCATCTTTGAGCTGTATCACTCAGCCTGTCCCTCTTGGGGATGACATAACACCTCCCCTTGTGCTTCTATCTCAAATCCAAATCCTGATTTTCCAAATGGAGCGCAGCCACAACCAAGCAAGACCTTAATCCAGTCTGGAGCACTGCACTGCTGCTGGACCGCACGGGAGTGGTGCCCAAAAGGCACACACACACACACACACACACACACACACACACACACACACACACACACACACACACACACACACACGTAAGCAAAGCAAATACAAACACACGTATGATCATATCATATCATATCATATCATATCTAAGCAGCAGGTGGTGTAGAGAAGGCTTGGGTTTGAATCCCATGCTAAAAAAAGAAATATTGTTTTAGATGACTGATAAAGTGTAAAGCTATAAATAAATTAATGAATATTAAAAGTAAAAAGTAAAATTTCAATAAAATTCAAATGGTCAAGGCCTGCGGGAACCCGGAGGTACTCGCTTTGGAGGGTCTTTTCGATCCTACTCTATGAACATCCGTGCACTCACATCTACTACACTACGCTCAAAAACCAAAAGGCAGAAGAGTAATACGTTTTGGGATCAATGTGAGCTTAGTATTAGCACTGAGAGGTATTATGGGAGTGTACCACGGTTAGACAGACAGAGGCCGGGGGGTGACCTGCTTAACAAATCCCTTGAAAACTCCACCGAAAGATACTGTACACGTACACATGCTTGTGCACATGCAAACACACAAACACTGCGAGCCGCATATGCAAGGCGAGGGAGGATGTGCCCCACTGCTACCACCAGACTCCCCTCAAAAAAGACCTCATTATGCAACACTATGAAATGCATCAGTAGAAACCAGTGGATGAGTCACTTACTGTATGAACCGATAGTGAGCGGAGCCCTGACACAATACATGACAGTGCAACATGAAATGCAAGGATCCAGATGGGCTGTCCAAGCATCACTGTAAGTATTGACAGCTGTGCCCTGTGCCCTGCTTAACCCCACTCATCCATCTTCCTCTCCCTCTTTCTTTCACCACCCCCTCTCTCTTTCAATCAATGCTCCTGCTTTTTTCGATCCCTCTTCATCTGCCTATTGACGCTGCATCCCCTCATCCCCTCCCTCCCTCTGTCTTTCTGCCAAGACTGACCCCAACGGACAGATGTCTCTATTTCAGACTACTTGTCTGTCCTTGGACTCTGGGCTGTCCTGTTTTTGATGGGCTGGGACAGTGAGATATTAAAATGCATGAGGAGCCATATGCTGGTGGGGGAGACGGACTGTTTCCTCTCCAAAAATAAGTCCCTGCGTCGCCCACAGACAGAGGACACACTCAGTCTGTGTTTACAGGCAGGACAGCATCTGGAAACCACTGACCAGCTGCAGATAGAAATTCTGATTTCAGACATTTTTAGAAGTCACAAACAGTAGTACACACAATGCTTTGCTTCTTGCCATGAGTCATTAGAGACATGCAGGAATGTCACTGGTGTGACTAAAGCAGGTACGGTGTAGCTTCAGGGTCATATTTAAGAGCACTTAACTGTTAAAAACTCCCATTAAAGCATTCCACTTACATCACACCACTGACGTGCATACTGTACACATCCACTTGCCACACATGGTGCCACAAGGACATACATGCTTCTATTTCTGAAATGTGTGAAATGTGCAGCCTAGTGAAAGGAGGCATGAATGCGTCGCCAATGTATACAGCATGCCACTGACATATCCGAAGGATCTTAACAGTTCCCTTTAGGTAGAGTTGGCATTAAGTCACAAGCAGACACAGGAAGCGGAGCAGACTGTTCACAGACAGGATGTCTGGTGGCGGGAGGTGACAGGCAGAGAATGATGGGAGTGTGATAGAGCAGTGGGACCGAAGGAGAGTGAAACGAAAGGCGAGAAAACATGGGCGTGTGGAGCACAGAGACGAAAGGGTTGCTTGGTTTTCTTCCCGGCATCAGTGCATTTAATGTTATAGATGCTTTCAATCAAGCTATGGAGTGGATACCAACACCTTCCAGCATGCAGGGACTGTGAAACCTGCTTGTTCATCACTTTTGTCCACTTGGGGGCAGTGCAACAAGCTGGAAACACAACACTGACAGATTATCTCTTTAACAAGTTGATATTGCAATTTAGCTGCTAAATACTCTACTGTGTTCACCAGCTAGTCATTATCTTTGTCTGTCTGCCGTTTACGCTGGCCAAGCAGCTTTAGTGGGTTTATTAGAGCGTTTTCATTAACAGCTGCATCGAGAGGTCGCTGATGAGAGCTGTGAGAGTGAATCATAAGAGTTGCAGCTAGAAATCTGTAATTACATGCAAGGTAATGGTGCATTTCATCTGGTCGCTTGTCAGTGGTGACACACGATGATGCTTCAGAGTGAGGAAGGAAGTCGGTGAATGTGACTAAAGGTAACTTGAATAAAACTTTAAAACATCACTTGAGTCACGTCGGAATAATTTTCATCATCAGTGGTGTTTGTTTAATAATTCCCATGATCCCATGCTACTTCACTGCGTCATCAAACTAAATCTTTTGTTACTTTTGGATTGAGGGACCCCCAGGAGCAGAAATTACATACAATGCATTTCAATGTGATTGGCCTCAGAAGACAAACACCTTTTACAGAAATTATACAATGCATTTTCTTTTTGATCATAGATTCAAGGCAAAAAAAAAGTCTGAGTAAATAACAATATGCAAGCTCATGACTGACCTTTGCAAAAGTTTTAAGTTCTATAACTTGTCAGACAGTCTGCAACCTCCCTACTTGAGGCCGAGCTGCCTCTGAATATAAAGCAACACCTGTTCATGTCTAGTTTGGGGCACTGCAGGCGCTCCTGTCTGGTTGAGTGCTGGGGATGGGTCCAAGCAAATCAAGGTATTTGAATCCATAAATGCACCTGCTGGCACAAATGCAAATATCACACAAACAAACTTACACACACACGACAGTTTGTAGAAATTTGGACATAGTGTAGAAAGGAGCAAAGACTTTGAAGCAATTCCTTTTGAACTGAAGCTCCGTTTGAGAGATGATATTGATGAAGGCCTGGTTGAGATCCACCGTTGCTTCATTACTGTGACAAATGAATTGTGTGAAAAGTGTTGAGTCAGTTTGGCAAGCGGTGCGGCGGATGCTCGCTCCCCCTGTGGAATGTGTGTCTGTGTGTGTGCGTGTGTGTTTGAGATAGAAGATGAGGGTGAGAAAAGCGCCCACCAAGAAAAAAAAATGTATGGAAATGGAAAGGAGAGAAAGACAGAACTGGAGAGACGGAGACAGAGAATGAGAGAGACTGCTCTGGGTATTTAAAACTGCTGAGATATGCATCTCAGCCTAATTTTACTGTGGGGTTAAATTTCAAACCCAAGCTCCCATGCGGCAAACAGCATCCTCCTTTAAGGTTGGTCATACCTCGACCTCCCGCAGAATGTGTGTATCTGTATTATGGGCCTGTTAGTGTGTGTGATTGTGTGTCGTGTGTGCACATTCCCCTGAGTGAAGCTTCAGTCCATCACTCCCCAGGCTATGGCCTATTTGAGAATCTCACTCACATATGCTGACACAGTTCTGCACCCCCTTCCTCTCTTTGGCCCCCTCCACCCCTCTTTGGTTCTTCCAATATGCCACCCTCCCCTTTCTCTTCCTCATCATCCTTCTCTCCATCACTCTGACCGTTTCCCCCCCTCCCTGTCGGTCCATGCTTAGTAACTGGAATGCTGACTGGTACAATGTATAATAGGATAGAAGATGAAGTCTTGACCTTGTCTGTGGAAAAACATCAGGACACAACAATCTTCCTTTAAACTCTCTTTCACTGCCCATGACAAAGAAAACTACTGCTATACAGCAAGATTCGTATTTCAAGACCATGCCCCATTTGGGCAGTGATACTCCTGTTCTGAGAGCACAAATCTCCTCATGAAAGGATATTATACATCAACAGAAATTACTGGCCTATATCTTGCCCAAACAGTCCCCAGGTCTAAAGGCGGAGCACAGAACATCACAGAAAGTCTGCACAAATTAGCACTTAGCTTGCCCTGCACATATCGCTTGTATCCGTACAGGCCTGCTATTGAATTCCCGGCTGGTGCTAATTCAGGATTACTCAAGCATGACTAACACCATTAGTGGTTAGCTAAAACCGACTCTGAAATTATTCAGGAATTATTCCTGGGCTGAGGTCTGGGCTCACATTACCAGGGGCTGCAGCGACGGGGTGACAATGGCTACAGCAAATGAGGCTTTAAATGGGCGACGGACTGGCTGTTATTATGAGATAAGCTAACTTTATCCTGAAGATAGAGCTATAGTGCTGTATAATGAGAATATCTGGGCATGAACTGTACTTCAAGCATTTTAGATCTCAGGACATTCTGATGATTTGGCAGGCAGAGGCTCTGGGCTCATTCCCCTTCTTTCTTTCTCCTTCCCACCCTGTTACTCTTTTCAGTAAAAGTAGATATGCATGCTCAAAATAGAAAAGCAGCATCTTAGATCAATTAGGCTTATTGAATTTTTCCCAGTCTTGTGACAGGCTGAGCAAAATAATACTTTCTGAAGAAGAAATCTGAATGTTTTCCTTCGCATTTCACCTAAAGCATGCAGGGTTTCTTGGACATAACATGGCATAGATGCAGTGAATGCATAAAACATAATGCTGGGCACAGGCACTTGAATAAATGATGCGGTTGTATCAAAAGTATGAAGTAGAAGGGTGAAAGCATGTAGCAGGGCGCCGGGACAATGAGCGGGGAAAAATCTGCATCGAGTAATGAATAGACCTGTCACAATGTAGAAGAAAAGGATACAAGAGAAAGGACTAAGACACGCTGATCACTGCTTCTGGAGAATCCCTGAAGGAAAGCACAATGCACGGTACCGTGTGGCATAGCTTTATGGAACGGATGCCATTTAGGAAAATAATCCCATGTGTCTCTTTGCTGAGAGTTAGATGAGAAGATTGATACCATTCTCATGCTTGTATACTGAATATGAAGCTACAGCCAGTGCGTGGTTAGCTCGGCTTAGAGTAAAGCCTGGAAGCTGAAGCAAACAGATAGCCTGGCTCTGTTAAATCTGTGCAAAACACCCAATTTAATAATGACAAGTTGTGGTTTTATGGGGAGTTACGTTCTGGAACTCTTGAACTTTGGACGGAGCCAGGCTAGCAGTTTCCCTCTGCTTCCAGACTGTGTAAGATAAGATAATAATGTGTAAGCTAAGCTAACAGTCTGGCTTCATATTTAGCGTGCAGACTGAGAGTAAAATCAGTCTTCTCGTCTCCTGGCAAGAAAACTATTTTTAAATTCTTCTCAAATTGATGAAAACTAACCTAAAATATGCGCTCAAGTATTTTTTTTTTTTTTTTATCTGTATCTTCATGACTTAAAGATACAGCAATCATTTTTATTCACCCCCAAATGATGCATTTATCATGTTTACTCATGCCACAAAGGCTGAACTGGCAGGTTGAGACAGATTGAAAATCAGCTCTCAAACAGACTTCATTTCTGGGAAGAAGAATGAGTAGAATCAGTTTTTGATTAAACAGGAAAAAAAAAAAAAAAAATCCCCAGACTCTACTGACATTTTTGGCTGTGGATTACAAACAGACCTAATCTCCTACTCTACTCAGGATCTCTGCACTGAGACTACACCTGGCCTTAATCCAAAAACACATGGTTACAGGTATGTGTTTGTGCACGAGGACATTAGCGTGTGAATGTGTATGGGTGCATCTGTTAATGTGAAAAACTATATTCTAATAACTACAGTACAAGTGTACGTGCACGTGTTTGCGTGGTACATGTTTAGATCTCTGCTATGTTTAAAGGTCTGATACCTTCTCCTCTGAGTGCTGATATGAGTCTGTTGAGGGAGTGACACAGAATCCCTTGCTGAGATGATCCCTCTGGTTTTGGTGAAGGGCAATAGCGGGGCTTCAGACCTCAGCTCTGTGCTCTTTGTGTCAACACCGCTAGTGAAACATGGCCACAGCTGATACAGCTAATGACACAAAGGGGGAGGGAGGCTAAACCGTGCACTGCAGAAAAATGGGGGCATAGTATCTCTGACGTTTTGAAGCCAGAGGGGGATGAGGAAGCAGCTCCCATTTAAGCTGAGACACCTGTCAATCAAGCCCACATGACCCAAAATATTCCCTCTTTCAAGATTTCATGAAACAAAACTAATTTTAAAATCACCACAAAGAAACACATGGAAGACATTAATGGACCCCTGAACAACACTTGCTCCTAAATCTTTATTATATACAGTGGATTTAACTGACATGTAACTCACATAGGGAATTGGCAATTAATTAATTGGTGCTGATTCTGATTACTAGTTCACTACAGTGCACACCACTCTGCTAAAAGGACAAAAGCTTTGTGAATTAGCTCCAATTCTAGGTAGGGAAATCCAAAATGACAAGTAAAATGAAGCGTGGTTGGAACTATTATTTTCGTTATTGATCATTTCTCAGATTTATCACATAGTTTTTTAATCTATAAAAGTTTAGGAGTCTCAGTTGGATCAGGTCTTGGCCAGATGACTGATCCACAGAGATCAACACAGAGAGGAATATTTGGGCATTTTTGACTTAAACCATTAATTGTTTAGCAATATTGTTTAAATTAATCTGCTGTCCGACTAACTGACACACTAACTGGTTGTTTCAGCACGAAAATGAAATTGAGTTTTCACAGTCCCAAGCTGTCATACAGGGAGTTAAAGAGTTGTGAAGCTCAGCATCTTATTGCCATACGGCCATGCAAACATTACCTGCACCATAAACGCATGCAAACACACATACATGCAAAAGCATGAAAAATGAGCTACCTCTCATGCAAATGACTCACACACACACACACATCAAATCTGCATGAGAAGTTGAAAAGAACCATTAGCGAGATGTGCCATAATGAGGCCTACTGGGAATCAGGGAGTCCGTGTGAATAAAGGACACAGTGAGGTGACTTCACAGTGGCGTCTCTATGATACCAGCCCATAAATCTTTTGAAACTCCAACTGGAACCAGACACGTAGAACAAGCCTTAACAGATGAATAAACACGCTGTTAAACTAACAACGCCTCTTCACTTTACTACTTCATAAAGAAAATCAACAAATGGCTGACACGATGGTGACGGCGGTGAGGCAGTAACCATGGAAACCACCAGAGACACTTGAGCAAGCTGCCCAACCAGGCATCTGGCCTGTATTAATGAATTTGCAAATGCACAAACCCGCACTACAGCCTACTGCGTGGATACAATCTTGCATATATGACACACGCATACGCACAAACTATGAGGGACACACATAGATGAAAAAAGTCTTTTCAAACGTTATAGATTTTAGTGTGAGTTGCCAAAATAAATGTACAAAGACACACAGGTACGGAGAAACACGCACACACACAGACACACACAAACAGCATGGCGTGTCTCATTTAACTACGAGGCTCAACATCCGAAGCTGAACCTGTGTGAGTAAAGGTCACATTGCCTGGCAACCACTTGAGCTTAAGGAATAGTTTTAATTATGGTCTGTGCTCTCTCTCTCCTCCAATCTCCTGTCACCATTCACCCCACTGTCTGCACACACGCACACAGTCGCACACACACAACCATCAATTTCCTCTTCAGAGCAAAGCCAGAAGGAGCGTTAGGTTACATCTGCCCACAGCTGAAAAATGATGATGCAATCTTTGTATAATTTGTCTTTTATGGATATTTCATGGACAAACTGGAAGATGTGTGCATCAAAGTAAACTACAATAATGTCTCACTAACATCAACTTCAGCTCTTATTGATATGTGGGTCCACTTCTGCATCGTTACAATAATATAACTCAGTGGATCATTGTGACAAGGTGACAGCGATAGATAAAATGTCCTCATTGCATAGCCGCGTCCACACTTTGATAGATTCACTTCCAGAAATCTTAAAGGAAATGCACACGGCCACACGTTCTGTCCAGTATCATCTGTGCGTGTGCTTACAAGTGTGGTTGCATGCTCCACAAAGGATCTCTGTGTGCAAAAGCAATACTGTGACTCAACAAGAGAAGTGATAATTCCATAATCCAATCCGTGAACATCTGGAGTGAAAGCGGCCTAGCTAGCCAATCAGAGTGGCTGAACAGATTTAGCAGGGCACATTAGTATCCGGAGGTTAAAGGCACCCGGCTGTGGTCGCAGGTACAAAAACAACAGACAGATTTTAAGAGTTGCTTCAGGCAACACAAAAGGAAAGAGACTCGTTGTTCTTTGTCTCCAATGAGCAGATGTCTACAATTATGCTAAGTCTGGTGTTGATATCGCTCTTTATTTGTGCAGAATTACAGGTATTAATTATTGATGTTTATGTGGGTTGCTGTGGACATTGCATGTGTGTCTTGTGATGTATGAATTGGGTTGGATGACATGAGAATATAAACGGACCATCAGAGAGTCATAACAGTCATACCCACATAGCTATCTGTTTATATTCAGGGCCGAGACTTCCTCAACCGTGCAACGGTCATTGTTCACAGTCCGATTAGCAACTTGAGACGCGACACTGAAGTCAGATGAGATTTTGGCTTATCTCTATGAACAGATATCTGCATACAAATGCAGATAAATTCAAAATAAAACACTTAAAAGCTAAATCCTCATTAGACAGGTGCCAAAATTACACTTCAGCCTATGCATTCATGTTTACCTGCATGCAACCAAACATGATTGGTCAATACTATTCAGGCTACAGATGGAAACCAGAATGCCTCTGATATCAAAAACTTGTCCCTTTTCTACAGATTCATTCATGGGTAAATATCTGTTTATAGAGATTATGAAATAATGTTGGACGACAGATACTTACTAAACCAAAAAATTAATTAGGTTTAATTGAGAAAATAATCAATTTGACACAACACACATTAAAACTTGCAGCCTGAGCACAGCATTCACTGTATATACATAGATATATATACATATAGATAAAGATATAGGCTCAAACACATGCTCTGCCTCTCTCAGCATATCTATTTATAGACATTGCTACAGTCACAGTGTGCATGCTGTGGACACTACTTTGAGGAGGTAACAGGTTTATTCCCCATCAGCGACGGAGCCTCTGGAGCAGGTCAACCGTCGAGTTTTGTTCTGTAACTCAGCATCTTCAGAAGTGTAATTATTATAGACTTAGACGTAACCAGTAGACTTCAGAACCACTGATCGAAACATGCACCTATGCTCTTAAACACCTGCGTAGAGTTACACAAAATTGCACACTGACATTTTACATGATATCTTGTCGCATCATGGGAAATTCTCAGGAGGACACACACACACACACACACACACACACACACACACACACAGAGGGAAATCCCTGGAGATCGAGCTTACTGAACAGAAACACTATTAACCAGGGCTCATTATTTCTCCATACCTCAAATCACAGTGTGTCTAATACAATATTTAACTCACTCCGCTGACTCCTGCTCTCATTAACCGCTGTTACATACACAATTAACACCGAGACGAGAAGATGCAGCACAAGAAAGAAACAGTGCATTACAGCCACTGTTTAATAATAGACAGAGTGCAGCCTTGTAGGAAATTCATCACAAACCAAATCAAGGAAAGATTGTAGAGGAAACGGAGCAGCGGGTAAAGCATCTGCACAAGGAGTACTTTTAAATTTTTAATGTTCGCAGGTGAACCACTACATGAGTTAACCTCTTTGTAACAGCCTTGGACTCTTCGTGACTCTCCCCTCTGCCTGCCTGCCTGAGTCATCCCCGTCTTTCTTGAGAAGCTGCAGAAATATGTGCCATTCTCAGAGAGATTACAAACCACAGCCACACAGTGTAATGGCATGTTGGTGAAACCCAATCCTATCACCACTGCTGTCGACACAGCCCAGCGCTCCACTCGCATTTACACTCAGCCATCACCCTCAGGCTATTCTCCCCTGCTCCCCCAGGAACAAAGCTTTCGTGGCGTGTAACTGGAAGTCAGAAAAGTGGGTCTATTTAGTATTTCAACTTCTTTCTATGTCATTTCTATTTACTGAGATGCATTGTGGTATCATAAAGTGTATCAGCAGCTTCGTCACACAAAGTCCAACCCCTCATCTTCGCTGTTGGAGATGGAGACAACCAAACAAGGTGATGTTTGGAATGGTTCACATGAAGGCCTGTGAACGACCCAAAAACGCTCTGACAAACGGTGCTGTGGTGGGCCAATCCCTCATTCAGTAGGTAACAATGAACCTTTGACACCAGCGCCTGAGGAGGGGTGAAATGACCCCGGACCGGGGGTGATGGAGAGGATTTGTGGATGACCTGAGCTCCATTAGGAGATGAAATGTGATTCAGTCAGTCAGTATTTTCTCCTCTTGTGTTTTTATGTGATATGTTTTAAATGGTTTTAAAGTGTTTTGTACATTTAGGCTGTGCAATGACAAAAAAAGAGTCAAAATGAAATGCCAATCCACCCAATAGTTGAGAGATATTCCAGTCTGGACCAAAGTGGTGGACAGACTGATAAACATCTCCATCAGTCTTTCCTTATACTTCACCCACTGACATCTTTAAGATCTGCTAACTATGACTTTATATGTAGATAATGTGGTTTAAGTACAGATTGAGATTACATTACACGCTGTCATTTGATTGCACTGCGGGTCATTTGGAAACTGCTTGACTAACTCTTCCTACATGTGCCATTGCATCAGCTACATTATTTATAGCTCCTTCATACGTACAAGCTTGCAATTACTCCGCTCATTAATTCTACTTATATAGAAAATATGAGGCACATGTGGCCAGTCATTTTATGTGTGTGTGCACGCATGTGAGTGTGAGAGCATTTGATTCTGTCAGCAGTAAATGTTGTGTTACCTCACACCGTCACATCGCCATAAATATGAGCCATGTCGCGGGATAAATATACTGTATGATGCGGCTTGCTTTACTCTGACTCGTGATTCAGATGGCTGGCAGTCCTTCCCACAGTTACAGTTACTGTATGCTTCGTGCCTCATTGCTACTGTACATTTTGTCACTTCATAAAGGGACAAACTTAACATACCTTTGAAAGGTGTGTGGCGCCACTTCATAAAAACTCCATAAGAGGGGTACCGGCACCAAGATCAAACCACACACGCACACAGAAAACAGAAAAAATGAACCCAATTGCACCTCCGCCCCTATCTGGAACAGAAGAAGACATCGCCGTTGAGGACAGCCGAGATGGAATCTTACATGATGTACTGCGGGTTGGGATTATTTTGTTCGCATGTTGAAACACAGGCTGATCTATAACTCTCTCCAAAAAGGGCAGGTGGTGAGTGGCTGAGGTCATCACACAGCAGGTGATAAACAAACACCCCTGGACACAAACACACCGCACACACACTCGACACACTTTCTCTGTTCTCTTGCCAAAGGACGGCAAACCTCATCTCATCTCTCACATCCAAACACACGGTTTCTCCCATTCTCTTGAAATCTTGTCCTCCCATGTATGTGGACACACATACACACACACACACATAGACATTTAGGAGACATGATAGTGTGAGTGAGATGGCGGGCTGCTATATCAGTGGTGGGACGGGTATATATTCCTGGCTGGTGCTGATAAGCCAACTGATGCCTTGCCTTATTTAGTCAGTGCTCACTGCTGACACACTAGCAGAGTAGCACGCACCGCATGCACTCTCACTGTATGCATCTGTCTTGTGCGCGTGTGCGTGCGTGAGTGTATGTGTGTGAGGTGTTCCTGTGTGGAGAGAGGTGAGTTCAGATGAAGTGAATGCATATAGATAGCCTTTGTGGCTCTGAGTGTTTGCAAGTGTGTGTGTGTGTGTGTGTGTGTGTGTGATAGCACATGAGTACATGTGCACATGTGCGCCTAATGTTTCACTACTAATGTGATTAGAGTTGTTTGCTTCCTATGATGAGTACAGATTTTAGCTAAATGTCTTCTTGGGAAAAAGGTGAATTTTTGTCATTCACAATTTTCTGCACTTTCTACTTGATTTCTCATGAAAATCAGCAGCGATACTTTATAAAAAAAAACCAAAACAAAAAAACACATCGCAACCCAAACACATCCTTCCTTTCGCACACAAATTACATTCAATTAAATTTGTGCATCTGAAACATATTTTAGGGATTTGGAATCACATAATTACCCTTGTTATAGTAATTTCTTAAGTATGATTATGATTACAGTTAGCTATAATTATGCAAATGATAATGATCTATTTTGTTCTTCATCTATTCAAAGCGGTTTTACTCTCATTTGGTGAAAGGACTCTTCAGGAGGGAAGCTTCTTTAGTGTTCTGCTTGTCAGCCTATGGTCATCTCCTGCACACCAATCAACCTACAATCAGGTGTGCAAAAAATGAAACTTTTGATTATCTAATTCCAAAAATTCCAGATTAGATCAGCACCAAAACCCAATCTTGACCAATGTCCTGTGTGCAAATCTAATGGAAATCCATTTACATGAGAGACAGAAGGACAAGCAGAACAGGCCAAAACTAGTCTCACTGGCATTGGTAAAAATGTGAGCGGGATAAACACTCCAAACATTGCTGAATATCATGAGTCTCAACTTTTTGCTGATTGCTGCGAAGAAGAAAATAAGCATCTTAAAAATATCTTCGCTATATCCGGAGGACCTGCATATTAGGTGTTGGTTAACCTTTCACTAGAGCCTGCAGAGCAAACATTGCTATCAAATGGAAACACACACTTGGCCT
This sequence comes from Chaetodon auriga, assembly GCF_051107435.1. Classification (NCBI taxonomy): domain Eukaryota; kingdom Metazoa; phylum Chordata; class Actinopteri; order Chaetodontiformes; family Chaetodontidae; genus Chaetodon; species Chaetodon auriga. The sequence goes on from NC_135094.1 coordinate 10,743,528, forward strand.
CCATGCCCGGACTGGCTTGCAGAATGTTTGTTTTGGCATTTTAATCATTCTAAGCATTGTAGAGGCAGTGTGCTTAACCAGCTTAACCTGAGAGAAGGAAGGTCAGATGAGACAAGACAGGAAATCAACACGGCTCAAATATGGAGAAATTTAAACTAATATCGAGCTTTGGTGAGGCTATTTTACCACTTCACACACACACTTCTGATTATGTGAGAAGGCACAGCGAGTGACGGGTAAGTTTAGGCGTAACAAAGGCCGTTACAGTAGATTACACAGCGTTTACACTGACACACCACCGAGCCACCAGGACACACGGACTGCTGATCTGTAACAAAAACGCTTTATGGGAGAGGCATCATGACACAGTAAATGCTTCAATGGCACAGTCACTTATCTCAGTTCACAGGCCTCGGACACAACCCCACACACACAAACACACACACACACAAGAGCATACTGAGCGGTGTGTGTGAACAAGTCCATTTTACAGAGATAAGGGTGGCAAAATAACAGTGAATGAGGGAATGAGGGTCACAGACACAGCGCTCCACTCCGCCTCATCGCACTAGCTCTCTATCGATTGGCTGATCACGGGCATGAGGTCATCAGCTCCACCACAGAGGCTGATGGGATAGCTCTTCTGTACAGTAATTCACAAGGGAGGGGAGGGGTGGGTGTGTCCCTCTGTGTCTTCTCTCTTTTTTTTTTCTGCTCTCTTTTCATTTCTGTCCACTCCAGACTCCTCGCAAACCTCTTGCTCAGCAAAGTCGCCGCATCCCCCATCTTATCCAATCAACATTTATCCCTGGGCTCTCTCACTTCAATCCATTTTTTCTTTTTTTTTTTTTTTCACTCTGTCTCTCTGTCTCCTCTACCAGCTCCGTCTCCCTCCCCTCATTCCCCGCGGATCCACCGGGTACGCTCCACATTCAAAGACACAGAGTCACGTGACCAGAGCTGGATCGATATGAGTGCATCTTTTGCCATGCACTGTATAATGAGACTTACATAACGCGCTTACACACAAGCCTGTCACAGTCCGCCATTCTAGCTGTTTGGAAACACAAATACGGTCTTAATTCAAAATCTTGATTTCAGTCAGGAGGGCGGAACAGCGTGTTTTGAGATCTTCAGCAGCACACGATGGAGCAGCACCTACCAGGCAGTAATTTGATCACTTACTACAGGACATGGGACCTTGTTTGCTGCCATAAACACTTTGCATCAGCCTGAATGCTTTTACTGTTGTTGCCTTAGCGCTACGCATCAGGTTGTGTGTTTCTTCCTGCTGCAAATTGCTGCTCTAATGCACAGCCAGAGAGAGGATCTGATGGCTATTTCATCAAACGCATTATCCGTTCTTCTCTTTTCCCAGTAGGTTCATGTCAACCTCACTGGCTTTCGCCGACAGATACAGACTCATAATATCATGGGTCTTATCTGCACAACAAACAGTATGCCGGAGTTTTAATATTAAGCATGTTAAATCCACCTTATGTAATCTTTATCTTATATCCTTGAAATCTGCAGAATGAAGCGTTTTCTCTCGCTGCTTGCTGGAGAGGAATTATTGTATTGTAAAGAAAGTCTGAATATTATGATAAAGCCTGCAATTCATAGAGTCTGCTATTATTGTATTGCTGTAAATGGCCGGGTTCAGCAGTGAGTCAAAATACTCTCATTCATTCTCTCCAGTGCTTTATTATATCAAGTGTCCGTATTTTACTTCTTCAGTTAACATAGAATTGATTCATTATTGCGCCTAACTGCTGAAATAATGACACTCAATGTAAATTATCAGAGACAAGAGTAATGATTTACTATTGGTTAGCTTGTTTGAACAGCAGCCAAAGCAGCATTATTTCTTAAGCCATGCTAATGGAGTGACTGTAAAGATGGCATCAGTTTGTTGGTTGGTCCACCACTTTGGTCCAGACTGAAATATCTCAACACTTAGTGGATGATTTGCCATGACATGACATTCACGATCCCCAGAGGACGAACCCTAAAGACTTCGCCGGTTCACTGGCTCTAACTAGATGTATTGTCATTAACGTCATGTTTCCCAGATGATGAATCAAAATAACAGTTTGGTGATCCGCTGACATTTCCAGTCTTGGTTTTGAGTGAAATGTCTTAACAACAGATGGTTGGATTGTCATGGATTTTTATCACTGAATACCTGCTAAATGTGTTTATTGCTAATTAGCAAATATTTGCATGCTTACAGGCTCAACATCCGTATCTTAGCAGTGTAACTGTGAACATGTTAGCATGCTAGCTGATGTTAGCATTTAGCTCAAAGCACCGCTGCGCTCACAGCAGCCTTGAAGAACTGTGGAATTATATGAAACATAAAAGAAATCTGGAAATGTGTGAGGCTGTGCCCAGCAGGAAAAAGCAGCAATCTAACTGATTAATTGATTGAGCAAAATTATAATTCATTATGTTTCTTTTAATTATTTCTTTTACTACCATTGTTTGTGCATGTGTATCCATTTTCTTTGTGTGTGTGTGTGTGTGTGTGTGTGTGTGTGAGACGGAAATACAATAAACTTTGCCTTTTGCATATTAGATATTATCTTTTCATGCATGCAAATTAATGTGCACCTATTGAGAGAGGAAGAGAAACACTGATAACGCGCGTGATTGCATAGAGACCTTTTCACAGCTTGTACACATCCTCGCTGTCTTCAGTCTAATAATTCCCTGATGCAATGAAACCAGAGGATGTCAAAGTGATGCTGCGTACGCTGAACTGTGTCCCAGTAGGAGGGAGGCTTTAAAGCAAAAGGTCACATCTCATCCACCTGTTAAAGAGCAGATGCCACATCAGAGCAATACTTGGCAGCAGGAGCAGGTATCGTTATTGGGCACACGAGACGCATTTGGCACGGGCGCAGGTATGGCTATACCGCTCATGCACATAAACTTACAGGCACACAAACCTCTCTCTCTCTCTCTCTCTCTCTCTCTCTCTCTCACACACACACACACACACACACACACACACACACACACAAGATGCCTAACCCCTCTCCCTGGGAATGAAAGATATGGGCAGAGAATAGAAACAGAACCTTTTCCAGGGATGATCACACTGGCTACACAAAAGCCTTGACTGTTGATGATGTATAAAGGTCGGAGCTGTTGTCATGGGACTCCACTTACACAAGACTGAGCCTTCAATCAGACTGGGAGATGTTTGTCAAACAGGCCACTGCTCTGACTCCTCAGTGCTGAAAATAAACACCTGAGGATGTTCGCCCTGACTTTTTTTTTTTTGTGTTTACACAGCATCCACCCACATGCACATACAGAGGTGTGAATGCACACACATGAACACAGTACCTGGAAGCTGCTATTTCCACTTTACTCCTGGCAATGGCTGCAGCCCTCTGTGCCCCCTCCACAGCCCGGTCCACCTTCTCTTTGGTTTTGGGGTTCTTAAGAGGAATCAACTGCTTCCTTATTCCACGCACCAGCACGTTATTTTTGTACTTTCCTTCTTCTTTGGTGCCGTCTGGGAAAACCGTGCACCCATAACCGTGGCGCTTGTTGTTAAGCCATTCTCCCTCATACTTCATCCCGTTGGATCTCTCTGAAACACCAAATCCATTGCGCTTGTCGTTCTTCCACTCGCCCATGTAGGTCTCAGTCGTGGTGGCATCCACATGGTCCTCTAGAGGAAGGTCCTCGTCTGGCAGCTCTCCGTCGCCGATGGATATGGTAGAGTTGGCATCACTGGAGCTGATGCGGCTCATGGCGGCATCACTGCGCGCAGAGCTGCGCTTGCTGGAGATTGAGGTCCGAGAGTCAGACTTACGCAGCTGCCGGAGGCTGCCGAAGAGTGACCCCCGGCGGAACAGGCCCTTCTTCTTGCCGGTGACGACCTCGCTGTCTGAGTGGAAGTTAAGGACGAAGCCGCCGCGGCTGCCCGTCGGCGTGTCTGTGGGGGAGGAGAGGTCCTGGAGCACTGTGCCGTTGCTCTGCTCGGAGCGCAGGGAGGCCAGAGATGTGCGGAGAGGAGAGCGGATAACGGTGGCCATGCCGTAGGGAACACTCTGACGCACTCCGTAGCCATGCCGCATCCCACCCATCCACTGGCCTTGATAGGTACCTGAGGAACAGGTAGACATGGGTCAGTGAGTGATAACAGTCAGAACTATTGTATTATATATGTATCATATAAAGCAGTGGTTCCCAACTGTTTTATCATATGGCTGCTTTAAATTAAGCAGTTGAGAGGAGTCCCTCCAAAAATGACTTATTTTCGGGGGCCTTGACCCCCCAGGAACCACTGCTAAATAGGATGAAACAGTGCAACCAACTGTTAGAAACTGCAAATTCATTCCAGAGATCTCTTGCAGTACATAGAAACAACAGTATATTCTGTTTTTATATGCTCAGGAAAAAAAGCATATTTAATATCACCATTGTGGCAAATTAAACTAGCCCACCCTTTCTGAACATTGTCTCTTTTCCCCATCAGTTCCTGGAAGAGACAGTTGGCATTGGCTGGTACCATAAAGCACGACCAGAAGTGATTTTAATAAGCAAATGTGTATTGAAAGTGCTGCTGGTGTCTGTTTTTGCTTGTGTGTACAGTCTGCTTGTCTCACCGGGCCCACTTCCAAAAGTCTTTTATCTAAATCATTTGAAACAGTGTATAAGCATAAAAAGGGCTGCAGTGCTGGAGATCCATGAAGTACCTCAGCAAGAAAAAAAAAAGAGTTTGCACCCACACTGATGATAACAGCTGATTATTTGAAGATATGTGTGTCTGAAAAGCACACAGTTTTGTGAAAGCCTTTGAATCACACCAGTGTAAAACTCACCTTCATACAGTGAGTTTGTACACTTTTGGTGCATGTGGTGACGTTCACAACACTTCTCTTTTGCCTCTGTTTGGTACCTCGCATTTTTCTCTTTATCAGCACTAAGTCCTTGAAACAGCATTACATATGGGAACACAGAGTAGCCTTGCTGTAGGGCTGCAGAGTATATCAGCCAATGAAATGTTTTCTCTCTTTCCTCAGAAATCTGTGACTGTGAGTACGACTAACTCAATCACAGAGATTTGATTAAGGTACTGATATTGAGGATCACTTGGGACGAATGTGAATCACTCAGCTAGAAGCCTATTTCAGGCAGCCACTAACTCCCCCACCGACAGTAGGCACATTCACCACCATCCGTTTGTCTCTGACGGCAGGGAATTGCTATGAGTCACATAATGAGAGGAATACTTCATTAATCCCATTTGGTGCTGCTGAGCCCAATGAGCATATGCTGGCCTACTGTAGCTTCTTCATAGCATCATATCACAATCCTGATCCTAATAATAAGAAAGGCTTGTTGATCCAGTGCTTCAATCTCATTGACCAATACAATGAAGCAAGCCATGATGGTCATATTCTAACAGAAAATGATATACTAGCCTGGGCAGGAGTTTAGATGGATAAACAGTGTGAGATTAACAGGCTGGCTCTGTGCTGCAGGTCAAATCGGTGACCCTGCAGATCAAGTTATCAGGATGTTGCGGGGTCAGACAGCCAGATGTTCTGTAGAATCCTCTAGGATCAGCTGATTTCCCAAGCCCAGCCCTCTGTAGCCATCATATGTGAGGCATTTATTCTGCACCATAAGGCCTCCCTTAGTGGAGATGATGCTCACAAATCACCCAACGACTTGGATTCCCAGAAACGGCCGTCTGTAACAGGCCTTCTGCGTTGCTTGCAAGCACTTGTGTTTGAGGGGCCCATCAGGATGTTTCCTCCCTGATCACGCAGGTCTCTAGACAATCTGCGAACACACTGCCGATTAGTAAGATCAGATTTCAGAGAGAGGCTTGAACTGACCTCTCGCTTTCAGCAAGTGTGTCCTGTGCATGACTTAACGTCGCCGAGTGCATAAATGATGGATATATTTGTGCATTTTCCGCCCTGTGGAAATGTATATCTTAAGTGTAGAAGTTATATAGAATTGTGTTTTCACCAGTTCACTGCAGGTGTGCATGATTTGTCAGCAGAATGGCTGAACTTTCTCAATAAACTGGATTGATTTTCATTGGAAATGTTTGCACTTGTGCAAAAAATGCACTCTCGCAGGGGTGTGTTACTGCAATGAAAGTTCAAATGTGAAAATGACGAAGAAGTAGGTGATAGTCTGGCTATAATTGACTCCAAACAGACTGATTTGCTGTGATTTCCAAACTCCTTCCAGCTGGGGCATGTTGCCACTGAGCTGGCAACAGGAGTCACTCTCCTCCCACTGTCATACGAGGAGCAACGAGCAGCAAGCACTTGCCAAATGAGATGGAATAAGAGAGGAACCATTATCTCAAACTGTTTCCAGCAAGTTAACATCAGCAGGGTGTTAAGTCATAGTTTTTTTTTTTTCTTTTTTTTTGGGAGGGTAAAAGATGATGCGCTTGACCACGGTGCGCAGTGCGCAATCTCAGCTTCGACTCAGATCATATCAGATGGAGATTCATGCACTGATGTATTTCCATTAGCCTCCCTCAGTTTGAGCCTGAGCATCCTCTCTCTCTCACACACACACTCACACACATACACACACATACACACACACACGCACGCACAACGCGTCGTCAGTCACTGCCGTTAAAGCGACACACACGTTAAACAAACATTGGACCATATTTATAAGTCAGGGTTTCTTACCGCCGTCTCCATAGGTTTCGATCCCATATCCATCCTGCAGCCCGTTGCTCCAGGTGCCGTCGTATCTAGCAGGTGTGTTGTGGCTTTGCCGGACACCGTACCGACCCTTGAAACCGTGACTCCACTCTCCGCGGTACATCCACTTTCCTTTATTCTCCACGCCGAGCCCATGCCGCTTCCCCTGGGACCAGTAGCCCTTGTAGGTATTCCCGCTGGGCCAGGTGTACACCCCAACTATCTCAAAGCCGTGCGACCAGGACCCGGCGTACTCGCCCTGGCCCTTGGGTCCGGTGCAGATGCCGTGTCCGTGGGCTTTGCCATCCTCCCACCCCCCGCAGTAAGTGCCACCGTCGTCGAAGTCAAACCTTCCGCCCGTCATTCAGATAAAGGCTGGAAATAAAGCAGATCGTGCGCTGCTGCAGACTCAGGCGTCTCCAGGACCGAGGTTGGGGGATCCAGGACCGGTGGTGAGATGAAAGGATGAGCCAACAAGATGATGACTAGAGGGTTCAAAAAATAGGAGGGTGAGGATAGAGGACAGCACTTCCAGACACTGACATGCAACACAAATGGCATGCGTAATGGTAAGTGTAAAGGTATGAATGGTGGGCGTCATTTACCGGAGGCGCACGCCGGGTTCTCCGCTGTGTGTTGCTCGTCTCCCCCCTCTCACCCACTGATCACAGAGGGAGAGAGAGAAGCGTCGAGTCCCCGCTAAGGAAAGACACTGGGCCAATCGCAACGTCACTCCACAGGGACCTCCCACTCTCCTCCCTCTCTCCCCCCACCTCCGTGAAGAGTCCGGACGCCTCGACCCCCCCAAAATAAGGCGCTTTTATATCTTTATATCCTTCACTTCACAGCTGTAAATAATACATAATGGCCTCAGAATTATTATTAAGTATTCTTCTGTGATTATCGTATCATACTTTGTTTATCTTATCGGCCATAGTTACATAATAATATTCCTATGGCCTATTTAGTGAGGTGATAATGTATACTGGGAAACTATATATAGCTCTATTAACTTTTACAGACCATATCTGTGCAGCATGTGCTATTACTAATACCCCTATGAGATACATTTCACTTTTATGCTGTATTCAATAGCAACATCCTTCTATATATACACTCTAGGCCTATATATTACATATTTTGTCATATTATATTTATTATATATTATACCATACCACATTATACTCACTTCTATGTTCAATATTCTATGTTATATTTCTGGACAATACTGTATATTATTTTATACTACACTATATACTATTGTGTACTACAATATTCACCTTTTACTATATCTTGTACCCCATACTGTATTATATAGTACCATATTATTCCTTGTTTTTATTATGTTACACTGTTTCATTCCTTCATATACTATACTGTTTTCCTATAAGAATTCATGGACAACCCCTATCATTATTTAATCATATTATTTATTAGTCAGGTGTGTGCTGTTTACATACTAGACTATTTGCCTCTGCTGCTATTACTCCACTGTCACTTTACCTCTTAATGTTTCCCTTTTATTGGGCATTTTTAATTTTTTACTTCTATCTCTTTTTAGTTTTATATACTTCTTTCTCTTCTTCTTTTTAATGTCTTATTTATCTGTCTGTATTTCTGAGTTGGTGCATCTGCAACAACTGAATGTTTCCTCTGGGAATCAAAAAAGGCTCATCCTTTCTTACTCAGTATTTCTCAAATGACCTTTTTTCATAGTATCTTATATTTTCAGCTATAAGGCCTCTGCAACTTCAACATGACTCTATGAAGTGTATAAGAAACATCTTAAACATTTTATTCGACACATTAGTCAGACATATTTTAGTCAATGCATCAGGTCGGTCATTCCTTCTTTAAAACACAAAATGAAATAAAATTAATTCATCCTGTTAGTAAGAATAAGTATCGTGTAGAAAAACAGTCGTTTACACATTAAAGGAATAGATGACAGCGACCTCTGCTGTCCAAATACTTTCATTGCATGTATGTATGAATGTATGTATGATATAGCAAAGCTGTGTAGTACCAAAAGTGTAGTCGCGTGTGAACAGTCTGTTGTCTTTATATCTGACATTATGATTTTTTATATGTACTTAAATGTACTCACATACTCGGTAATAATACATGCAGGCATATAAAACAACGACTAGTTGTAAGAAAATACTGGACTGCTACTACTTCCGCGCAGGAGAGAAGGCAGAAGAAGAAAGAAGAAGACGAAGAAGAAAATGCGTATGTTTAAACTGTACATACACCGCAGCACAAACGAGGAAGCGGATTAATTGAGTGTTCCACTCCGAGCCGGTAGGGGGTGCAATCTGCTGACGGTGACACGGTGTGCTGCCCTCACTTGCCCCCTAAAATACTAACAGATAAAATGGCGTCCGAAAACAGCCCTGAACGCCAAGATGAGAAAGCAGCTCTTATAGAGACTGTCTCAGAAGAAGATGGACAGCAGCAATGTGGCGCAGTGGCGAAACAAAGCGAATCGAAATTAACGCTTTATCACTGGACGCAGTCTTTCAATTCTCAGAAGGTGAGTGTGTTCACGGTTCAGCACCACCGTGAAGTGGACAGCTCCCCGTGGACGTGTACTGTTCGGTACTACTAATGATTCCTCTGTTAAACTATATTCCTAATTGATTTTATAAGAAAGCCAATCATTCATGAATTTAAATACCTTAATTACCGTCATTACCAGTCTCTGAAAATGAGTCCACACAGTATATTACATCTGTTTTTAGCGTAAGTACACGAAATGCTGTGAAACACTACATTTCCATACGTTATTTGATATGCCTTTTTTTTTTTGATATTCTTGTCCATTGTGTAGTCACTGTGATAGATATTCTTACTTCTATTAAAATGACAACTATTGATGCTGTGGTTGTGGTTTGAATGTAACCTAACATTGTCCACCTCCACGTGGTAAATACTAACTGAGAGGATAATAATCTGAGAGGGATTCTACATTTTCTGGTGCAGGTGCGTCTGGCCATAGCAGAGAAAGGTTTGCGCTGTGAGGAGTACGACGTGAGCCTCCCGCTCAGCGAACACAACGAGCCCTGGTTCATGCATCTGAATCCCACTGGTGAGGTGCCAGTCCTGGTCCACAATGACAACGTCATCTGTGACCCCACACAGATCATGGACTACCTGGAGCAGAATTTCAACGACGGTGAGGCTGAAAAAAGACTGTTTGACAGCCCTGAACTGTACTGATACACTATAGCAGGGCTGGATAGGTGGGAGGTGGAGGTGGAGGTGGGCTCCATTCAGCTGAGTTTCTTTGTTTTCCTCCTTCAGCATTTTTTGTTTTTATTTGAAATGGCATTATTTTCTTTATTCGCTTTATATTTTGTTGTGTGCATTTCTTGATTCTTCATTCATTCTATCACTTTTTTTTTTACTTTCCATTTTCTCTTGCTTGGCACTGATCCATCATAGCTTTGTTTTAAGGGTCTCATCAAGTCGCTTAAAGGAAGAGAAAATCTGGTAAGCATGGAACTATTTCAGCTAATGAAAACTGACATTTTAAAGCACTTTTCCTAACCCCAACCCTCATTCATTCTCCCATAGGTAAACTTACACTGTGTAAAACACTTGTTCTGTACCAGGATTCTCTCTGTGGCAGAAATCACTTTGATTCCCATCTGATTTATTTGGAGGAAGTTGTAAGTGACACCTGACATCATTGCTCCTTCCTTTTTCATGATTCTTTCGTCTCCAGAGGGCACTCCTAAGCTGATCCCTGAAGAGGGCAGTACATACTACCACAGAGTGCAGCACTACAGAGAGCTGCTGGACTCACTGCAGATGGATGCCTACACCCATGGCTGCATCCTCCACCCTGAGATCACAGTGGACTCCCACATACCTGCATATGCTGCCACATGTATAAGAAGTAAGGCACGCTTAGTGATGCACTCAGGTAGTTATAGTTATAAAAAAAAACCACACACACACACACAAAACAAAACACTCTGGTGTACCTCGTATGAGATCAGATCCCTTGTTGCCAGGGAAACTGCCGTATATTTTCGAGGCATGGAATCGACAAGTGTTGGCAGGCATCCACAGAGATCTAACTATGTGCCAAGATAGCATCAGGAAGACACTGTTTTTCTGGGCTGCACTCAAGTTTCTCTTACGTCAAACACTTCGTCGCTGCTGTTCATGAGATTCTGCATGAAAGGAAAGGTGTACATGATGAAGTGGATACAGCACAGATGCACACTGATACAATGTGATATAATCATGATAGACTTTCCGATATGAAATGATTCATTTTCATGATAAAGTGTTGAAATAATAATCACTGTATGATTCACTGCCTCTGACACGATGCTGTGTTTTTGTGTGACAGCACAGATCGGAAACACACAAACGGAGCTGAAGAAACTGGCCGAGCAGAACCCAGAGCTTAAAGACGCGTATGTAGCGAAACAGAGGCGCTTGAAAGTAAGTGAAGTTAGCAGAGTGCCCAATAAATAAAACTGTGCTTTGTGATTTATGCTAAAGTTTGTACACTCCAAGAGCCATGCTGCCATAAAAACCAGAAACACAGGAACTTCAGTAAAGACTTTAGGAGTACTGAATTGAGGCTTTTTATTGCTGTCTGTGCTGCAATAACTGCACTCTGATCAGATAATTTCTGGCTCTAGAGGTGCCTGTTACTCTCTGCCATAGACACACAGCTAACTAGACAGCTAAAGCAAGAGATTGCTATCAGAGATGGTTCAGAAAACCAGATGGCGCACTTAAGAGTCATTTCCCGTATTTACAGAGGTAAATGTGCGCTAATGCATTTCTACATGCAAATGCTTCTGCAGTCCAAGCTGCTTGACCACGACAACATGAAGTACCTGAAGAAGCTTCTGGATGAGCTGGAGAGTGTGATGGACCAGGTCGAGACCGAGCTGCAGAGGAGAGTGGAGGAAACACCAGGTTCACAACTACAATAGCTCCTCACTTTGCAGCCACTTAGCCATTAACACTCTCACTCAATAAAAGACGATACTAAAAGAATTACGTTGTTAGGACTGTAATAATGTTAACACACGTGCGAGCGGAGACTCTGCAGCACTGTTGAACTTTGAATGTCATGTTGTTCTTACATACTCCTCTGCTCATCCACTCATAGAAGAAGGCAGTCAGTCCTGGCTGTGCGGGGAGTTCTTCAGCATGGCCGACGTCTCTCTGGCAGTCACCTTACACCGCCTCAAGTTCCTCGGCCTGTCCCGCCGCTACTGGGGCAACGGAAACCGTGTGAACCTGGAAACATACTACGAGCGCGTGGTGCAGCGCCCAGCCTTCAGGAGAGTGCTGGGCCATGTCAACAACATCCTGATCTCTGCTGTCCTTCCAGTGGCGTTTCGTGTGGCCAGGAAGAACGCCCCGGTTATCCTCGGCACCACTCTGCTGATAGGTGTTCTAGGAGGAGCTACATACCTCGGTTTTCTGTACATGAAGAAGAGGCTGACTCTCTCCAGCTGAGGGAGACAACGAATGTTTGCGTAGCTGTGGGACTGAATTGAGGACTGGGAGGTGGATAAACACAGAAAAATGTGAGAAATGTCATCATTTAAACTGTGGAAAGTTAAAGTTCATAGAATAATTTGATCGTTCAGCAGGCATCAGTGATATTTAACTGAAATCAGTCTTAACTGTCTTGTTTTCTGTTTGCACAAAATGCACTTTCACTCATCCTCAGTGTGTGAGTGCTGCATCAAACACCAAAGGGTTGACTTAAGGGGCCACACTGGTATTTTTACATGTTTTTTTTCCATTTATTGTGAATCAAATATACAACATCTTGTGTTTTTGTAGCTCCACAAATTCCTAAGTCCAAATATTCCTAACTTCAAAAAAAGGGCCTGAAGTTATCAATGCTAATATAAGGCATACTTGATAAACAATAAATGGGCCAAAATGTGCAAAAACACCAGTATGGTCAGACATCTTTACGCGTACTTAAATCACTATTAAGAGCCTAATATGTTTCACCTCATGTGTGCTTTGTCATATATTATTTCATTGTCCATATTTGCATGTTGGAAGTTTAAAAAGATATAACAAGAAGCCTGGCGTCTGCTTTCTGTGACCACGTCTGCCGACAAACTGATCTGTCCAACAGTGAACATACTGAAAACTACATTTGCACTCATGTTTGACTCCATGACTGATGAATAAGCGTTTGAAATATTCTCTATGTAACAATAGCTGATTGAATGCTTTTCCAGTCTCATTTACATCTTCATGCAACATCTGTCTGAAATTAAACTGCTTCCAAACAATCTGCGCTGTTTCCTGCCAATCAAATGAAATTGAGACTGGCATTAAAAATTCACAGCTCAGCATCATTTAATAGACTATTGTATGTCATAAAGGTCTTAAATGTTTGTTCATCTAAAGGCTGCTAATCACATTTCCCAGGATCTGGATGGAAGTCAGCATCCACAGTAATTTGTTTGCCCGCTCAGAAATGGCAGGCCAGCACTGACACTGACACGTAACATATGCTCAGCGTTAATTTAAATTCCTCCTCACGTGAGCTCAGCCTCACATAAAACAGACACATGCGAGACCTTTCAACAAAGTCTGGCCTTTGTTTTCACTGTCCAGAGGGCTGGCTAGTGTGGCTGTCAAAGAAATGCCTCACACGTGTTGAAGCCACATGTGAGGCAAGCTGTCAGAGGACCATAAGCTCATACTGGAGTGCTAGCTCTGGAAAAATCATACCTCTGCAAATGGCAACCAAGGTGACATCATTTTCTCTGCAAGGTTGTATCACGCAGGTGCCATTTTAAGGGGTAAGGGTCAAAGTCATAAAAAAAATGCAACTGTATAAAATCAGATTTTAGAGACAAAGTTAGCAGGGGTGGAAAGTAACTAGGCACATGTACTTAAGTACTGTATGCAACTACTAATTCAAGGTACTTGTACTTCACATGAGTATTTCCATTTTATGCAACTTTTCACCATACAAACACCATCAACAGACAACGCTGAGTAACACTATGCAATATATGACTAATGTGGACCAAACCCCATTCAAAGACATATCACTGTACGTTGATTTCAACACATTCAGCTTTGAGCTACAACACCTGTGAGACTGACACTCTACATTTTATCACTTCGAATAGGAAACCAGAACTAATTCTTCTCCTGTTAGTAAATAACAGTATGACAATACGTTTTTCTGATGAATATACAGTAAACATGCATATTTATCCCCACTAGGGGGCAGTATTTCCCCATATAACACTCACCTCTGTGACTTATTGGGAGAATACCATTCACCTCATAATTCACAAGGAGGGGGACATACTCAATGAGCCTCTGTGTGTTTTAAAGCACTTATATATTTTCTCTTAGAAGACTACTGCGCTTTAAAACATGTAAGGTGAGATGCATGACATTTAAACAGCGCCGTCCTTTGGATAAACGAATTTTTGTGTGGACTGTTATCTATTAGAGCTGCAGTTGCAGCCAAAAGCGATTCAGCCAGCTGACAAAATAAACCTGTTGTTGGACCTGGACATGGTCACGTATTGTTTAAAGGATTGCTCCTGACATCTTGCTATTGTGTTGCTTAAAATCCAACAGGTGGTTCACAATAATCAGACAAAGTACTCCTCGCTGTAAAAGAAAAGTGTTTTTTTTGTCTTTGCTGCAGAGTCGGTGTCGTGTAATTTTAGAAGCTGTCAGCTTATTAACAGTCCTGAGCATTTTGACCAGAGACATGCAACAAAGTATCTGAATTGCTCTAAACAATGTTTCAGCTGTTTATAGGAGCTGCTGATGGGTTTGATAGATAAGCAAAGACATTTAAAGGGCATGTTTCTAATATTTATAAGAAATCATCAATCGTATTCATCTTCCTGCCAGAAGAAGCTTTATGAGTGTTAGAACAGTGACATCCACAAAGTGCAGAACTAAGATCAGTTACAGACTTAGTAAAGACCTCACCAGATAATCCGTTTTAGAAAATTGTTGACAGAAAGCACTTTGATTGAAGCATACTGATGAGTTTAAAGGCCCAATTTGTAGGATTTAGTGGCATCTAGTGGAGAGGTTGCAGACTGCAACCAACTGAAAACCCCTCACCTCACCCTCCCCTGCGATGGCCATTAAAAACACAAAAGGCCCACTCCAGAGCCAGTGTTTGGTTTGTCCATTCTGGGCTACTCTAGAAACATGGTGGTGCAACATGGAGGACTCTGTGGAGGAGGACCCGCTCTGTCTGCAGATACAGTATAAAGAGCTCATTCCAAAGTAACAAAGACACAACGATTCTTATTTTTATGCCACACTAATGGAAACTCAACTATGAGTATTATGCTCCATATCTGCCAATAGATCCCTGAATCCTACGCACCTTCAAATGGTCTTACAGCGACCTTATGATTGTCTGCGTACAGTGAAAGGCTGGGATTGTGTTAGCAGCTTCCAGGTACATGCACAGAAACTTCAACAGACCTCCGAAAGCTGCCCCTCTGTACTAACATGTGGCTTCCCCTGCCAGGTCTAAGCAGTGTTAAAGGCTCTGTGATGAATGACGAGAAACCACGCAGTGTCCTTGATGATGTGGCATTAGAGTTGAGTCACCTCTGTACCAAAGCGTCTGTTGTACTCTAACGCGTAGTCCAACTGGTGGATTATTTGTATTCCCATTTAGAGCGCCTTTAAACCCCCGTGGTGTACATTAGAGACAGCGACTGGCGTCAGGTCAGACCACTAAAAGAGAGTTGTATGCAGTTTCATTCGCTGCCCTTCAAATAAACAAAATCAACTGTGTCTCAAAGCATCACAGACTCCCTCTATTTCTTTCTCCCACTTTAACTCCATTTTACTCCTAACACAGATCTTTTCTTTAGCTTTTCCCAGTAGGGATCATGTACGTCAGAGGGGATGGGTGGGGTGGTGCAGGTGTCTGTTTTGGGAAAGGGAGAGTTGCATGGAATCCCCCAGCAGACATGCATGCCCACAGACGCACAAACAGAAAGTGGAGAGGGAGAGAAACGTGGAGGCTTGCGGCAGAGTGTGGTATGGATGGCTGGGAGCGATGGATGGAAATACGCAAAAAAATGTGGAGTAGAGGGCAAAACAAGTTGAAGTGATTCGGACAAAAAGATGTACTGAATGCTCCAGCTGCTCAAAATGGGACTGTTGTGACCCCCAAGCATTGAACCACAATCCTCTGTTAAAGATGATTACAACACCTGAAATGATCAAGATCTAATGAGAGAAATAATCATTCTTTGGATTTCTTGCTGGATTGAAACTTTGCTTTCAGCGAGTGAGGCAGGTGGACAGTGGGGTGATGATGTGTGAGCTGTGCTGGATGTGCACAGACAGGCAGGCTGGGTAAACACAAACCCACGCAGCAGTAGCTGACAGCTAAGCCCGCTTGATGTGGCTCTTGCCCAGGCGACTGAGTGAGTGGGAGCATGAAAACTTCCACACTTCTTACACTCAGAAGCTGTGAACTGCGTGGAGAGAAGGGCTGATATTATAGGCATATCTTCAATTCAATGCTATCCTGATACTTGGCTGCAGATTTGATATGCATTGTGATTCTTATGTATTGCAATTTTTTAAGTATCGTGATTCAATATTATGATATCTTGCAATTTCTGTTCCCTTTTTTAAGAATAGACCATGAGAAAAAGCTGAATCATACACCTCTAGAGACTTTAGATCAAGAGTCATATTTCCAAAAACTACTAATAAAATTCTTTTGGAAGTAAACGGCTACATTTAGCTGTTCCTGCTCATCAACTCTGGTCTGGTCTGTTCATTAGATAATACTACCGCAATCTGTTCCGTGCATTAATGGTAAGTATCATATGTGTTAGCATCACGCTAACAATTTAAATAAAATTTTTTCCCCAAACTCCTAATGGGTGGTGGTTGATGGTGTGACACTGTTGGGGGTGACATGGGCATATAAGCCACAGTAAGATGTATCATCTATTCATCACATCTGCAAAACCAATAGCAGACAATTCCTCTTGCCCTCCGACCGGTCAAAACAAATGGAAAAGATGTTGGAGAAGATAATGAGCGTCATTTGTTCCTGTGTCTACAGTGGCATTACGTAATGACACTGTAGACCCAGGAATGGCATGGCAAGATGAGCTACGTCAGTGACTGGAGCAGCAGCTGTTTTGCTCTTTGTACAATGTCAACAGCAGTTTTGTCACCATTGTCCAATGAGCATTTTTCTTGCATGAGTCCCCGACCGTGCTCTCTGATATCTCACGCTGTTCGTTTTCCCCTCGTGGTTACTTTAGAAACACTACTCAGAATGAGTGAGACATGTGTCCAAAGCTTGTTGGCACCCTCAAAGGCCTTCTGAGAAAACCAGCGGGCCTTTCCAGAAAGCAGCCGTCACCGCCTTTTCAGAGCGTCTGCGATATACTGTTTGCTGAGTCGACAGAGGTGGGATCTGTGATGTTGACACTACTGTTAAAAGGACCCCCCGCCGGCTTGCCCTTCACAGCTTTATGATGAAATCCTGTGCCACCATTCATCCCCACATGTGCTCCTCAAATATTTAAACTCGGCCTACATAAACACCGCTGTGCGGGAGAGATGATACCCGGCGCCGTTTGGAGCGAACCTCCTGCATTATAAATCTTTGTTCAATTGGCCAGATGTGGCCAAGTCAAACACACCATCAGCTTTTCATTGTGTTAATGAATTGTCTGTGTATGATAGGTTTGCCATTACCATGCAAATGAACCACAGTGATCTCAGCAGGGATCTGAGGTGACGGGAGGAATTATTTTCCGACTTTTTAAGCTCTCCCTGTCTGCATGGAGAGTTTGCAGATTTGACAGGTGGTGTTCACAAACTGTGGTTCACTTAAGGAGATGCGTTCAATTTCAGGACAACTGAGTCACTTCTGATCTGAGGAACTTCCGTTTAAAGAGTCAACAGAAGTTGAAATAAGAGTTAGGAAGTCAGTGTGTGTCTGAGTGTGTGCATTCTTGCATCCCTACGCCAACTTGACATAGATTAATGCCACTGCTGCTGTACTGCATCGTCCAGAGGTCAGTGAAGGTCGCTCCACCTGCTGTGACTGTCACAGTGAACAAACCCTGCAAGGGTGGCTGGACCAGCTGAGGCCATATAAGCGGATATCCTAATGTAAATACTGAGCTCACCCCTAGCTTTGAAAAAACTTCCTCTCCCATGACCCTCAAAGGCAATAAGACTGAAGCTTTAACCATGTTATATAACACCTGTCATCTGCTAAAACAAGGGGCAGCTATGAACAATATTCACTGACAGGCGGTGAGTTAACAAAAGTGAATTGATCATGAATTTGAACTGTGTTTTGATCTGCCATAACAGGCACATGATAGACCCATAAGACCAGATATTCCATGAATCTTTGGGTGAAGCTGCCAACAAGGTATTATTCATAATCAATGTAACTGGTTACATGTTGCATATTATTCATTGAAAAGGCAAATGCATCACTTTACTAATTACTTAAGAGCAAAATGAATCAGTTACATTACTTGTTGCATTACACAGCTCTGCTATATTATAGCTTCCACACCCATGAATCCCATCTTATGTACTTAACACGTGTAAAAACAGGAAATGAGACACAGGTATTTATAGACTGTCAACAGCAGCACTGCAGACGTCCTCACCTCACACTGACGATGCATGATTTACAGACCCTCCTCCTGCAACTTTTCTCAAATGCATACATGACACAAACATAAATGCAACATTACCATCATGTTTTCGCTGTTTTACACCAATGAAAGCCCATTTTTCTTAATTCACATTTTCTTTAGCTGGTTTTCTCGAAATTCGTTTGAAATTTGAGCTACATCTGCATGGAATAGTGCTGCCAGCCACTCCCAGCACTGACTATGACTGACCAACAACAGCCGCTCAAAATGTCTACAAACGTGTCACATATTTAGGTCAAATTTATAGTTCTATTCTATCCAACACACTTAGCGTAGCTGTTTCGTACTTGGGTTACAAGTAGGAACATTCTGAAATAGCATATCAAAGCCTATCAGACAGGAAGGGCAGAAGGAAGAGAATTACTGGCTCTGTAGTGGCTTCACGGAGATATCAGAATAACTGTCTAGCTTGTTCCTCTGTCTGGCACAGGCTTAGTGGTAACAGAGGGATAAAAAGCAAAGCAGAAATGATTTTCCCAGGTATTTTCTTTGATTTCTGGCAGGCAGGAAGCATGAGCGATGCGGTCTAACTTCCTTTGAGATATTCAGGACACTGAACCCTCAGAGGATGGTCTTTCTTTAGGGTCGATGCTTTATAGTTTGACTTAAAGACATACAAGTAACATGCAGTGACAGATAGAGCATGCCATGATATACAAACCCATTTCCATAAAAGTTGGGACGCTGTGTAAAATGTAAATAGCACGTCATGAAAATAATAGTAGAAATAATTTTACATAGTGTCCCAAAATTCCAAATCTTACACACAACTCGATATGTGCAATTTTGATTATATATAATATGTTCACGCTTCGAGCTTTAATGCAATAATAGCACTGCGGTTCGAAAACGTCAGTCATCTGCAGTAATGAGTGTCAATTCATGTTAGGTGAAGCCACATGGTGTTTTGGTTTTCATTTCTTAGAAAGAGGCTGCATTGCCATTTAAACTAGAGGAAAAACATGAAATCTGGACTAATGTAATTGTAAATGGTGTATTTGCTCAGATCCATTGTGGCCAATCTGATAGGCCGTTGCTGAATATGCAAGATGGACACAAACATAGTAAAATGACTGATTCACTTGTTGCTGCTTTTGGCTCTGAACAAGAGAAAATTCTCCTCAATCACAGACCAGTGAGCCTCAGCCAATCATAACAACAGCAGATATGGCTTGAGCATGCATTGGCCTTTGCTAGCCGTGGTAATTTTGGCACCTGATTTTGATTTATTTCTAGCCTTGGTCAACGAAAACTGAAAACATTTTTTAATCAGTGACATTTCAGTGTAATTTTCATCATGCTTTTCCAATATTTATGTCCTTTAAGCATTTTGAAGCTACGGCTGTCGCCATTATTGTGTGCGCCATGGTTACAGGTGTTGTTCTCGTACATCGCAAGGTTAGTGGAAAAGGCAGTGTTTCTTCTTCACAAATACAGTGTCTGTTTGCTCTGCAGTAAAACAACAGACTGTCTCTCCTCAGTAAAACCAGCCATCATTTCCAAGTCAGGCAGTTTGAACTGAACTACTCTCTCTCTTTCGCTCCTGCTCACCTAGCATTACCTCTAAAAGCGAGCTACCTGTGCTAGCTTTTAGCAGGACTGCAAAGATACAGAAGCTGTACTCATTCACTTGTTCACCGGATACATTTAAAATCTAGCCCATTGGTTTCTCCAACGTTACCAACCCCAGCTTTAACGTGCGTCAACGTGCTGCCTGCGTATGTCGCACTTAGCTGTTTGGTTGCTGTTTTTTGTCTAATTCTGATTGGATTTTAAATTAATTTGGTCTATAAATCTTCCAAGAACCAGTAACATCACTCATCACTGACCGTTACTGAAGACGCTTCTCATAAACTGTAGCATTCAGTGGTGGAAGAAGCATTCAGATTCTTCTGTGAAAGTACCAAAAATACTCTATTACATGAAAATTCTACTGAAGTTAAAGTACTTAAGAAACCTACTAGCATGAAAATGTAGTTAAAGTATAACAGTAAAAGTCCAGGTTTGGTCCCTCTGATTAATATACTATTATATATGACATCATTAGATTATTTATACAGATTTATATCCAGGTTGTCAAAGAAAATTGAATATCACTTTTTGCTAGATCGATCTGGTAAATGTCCTCCTTTCTGTAATAATGCTACTATTAGATCTTATTTCCTATTCAAGTATGAAAAGTAAAGTATATTGTCCTGTCCTGTTATACTGATGTGTTCATCTCTGTAACAATCAACTTGTTTTCCTTTTTCAGATTCAGTTGTCTGCTAGAAGTTTATTTTGTTGTCTTATCAAACCAATCTCAATTGGTCCAAGCACACTGATGAAAACGTGGTACAAATGTAGAAATTCAAGTTGAAGCCAGCAAAGAAAACTCATGTCAGGACCTGAATCGATCAAAATCAGCTGAGTCATACTGTAAGAGCTCAACCAAATGGCTCGTACTCTATGACCTTTTAAAGGCAACGCCTGCGCACAACAATACAGTCTGTCTATTGTTAGTTGCAACTTTGTTTCCTGAGGGGAATTTTCTGTGACAATGTGAAGCTTTGACAAACTTCGAGGAGGGTAGTGCACTGTGTGTATGTGTGTGTGTGTGTGTGTGTGTGTGCTGATTCTTGCTGTGACTGTTGCTGGTGTGAGCAGATACCTTTGAGATTTTGGGTTATTTTCGAGTCAGCAACCTTTGAACTGGTGGTATAGTTCTTCAAATGTGCACATATCTTCAAAGAGACATTTAATTTACAGACAAGTCAAAGCTGGAATACTCTCATCGGTGTGTCGCAAATTCCACGTCTCTGTTACAAACCAACATGCTATTTTCAAGATGCCGGCCAGAAAAGCAGCTTCACTGGGAGCAGGGCGTTTCATATTGAGACAGAATACATTTCAAGTCTATCTGCAGGTTCACAGTGTGTTTTTTTTTGTTTGTTTGTTTTTAGCAATGAATGCACATTCTGTTGCTGCAGTTGGAGTCCTTTTTTCTAAAGATCATAAAACATGATTACTAGACTAACTTTAATGGTACAGTAACTTAACTCATTATTGTTTATTAGGGCTTGCTCAGCATTTTTACCTGGTGCTCCACCTTACTTGCACTTTGCAGCAAATAGGGCCAACCCTTTTTGCTGCAAAGTGCAAGTAAGGTGAAATAGTACGTACAGAACTACCAAGAAATTGCAGAGGTCACTGGGGACAAAGCAAGAAGCTCAGAGGAATATGCTCTGAACTTAAAAAAAAAAAACAAACCAAAACAAAACAAAAAGAACAGTTGTAATCAAATTAACTACACATGCATGAAACACTTTTTTTTCATCAGCCATAAAATACTTCTAAAAACTTAACAAAGACATGAAAACATGCTGACTGTGTGGATTATCTCTGAGAATTGAGCAGGATAACAGGTGAAACTATATATGGTATTCTAAGCAGGCACTGGAAAGCAGATTTTGCATTGGCAGGTTTTCTGGGGCCTCCCTGCCAAGCACAATACTCGACATAATGAGAAACACTTGTTTCAAAATGAACAATCCACCAAGCCTCACAGCATTCGAAAGCAACCGAGGGAGCTCACATTTTACTGTCTATCATTAACATTGATTATGCTTGGTGGCCTTGGTTCAGAGCCATAGAAATATTCCCATACAACTGCCCATAAAGATTAAAGGCCTGTCTGCTTTGAAGAGGTGTAGATCATGACTGGAGAACAGGAGGTGTGCAGCACAGTATTTTGAGGAGAAAGCAAAGTTTGCAAAGGGGATGAAAAGAGAGATGACTGTAAAACAAGTCACGTTAAAAAGCTGCTTCCCAGGAAACCTGCCTTTCTCTTCACTGCTGTCTTATTGTGAAGACTTCCTCCTCTGGATCCTTCTGCAGTCCCACAGACATGCCCAAAATGACATACTGTTGTGGAAAGAACAAATGAATAAACAATGAGTTTCTGTGTGACCGAGCCTGGTCCAAGAACAAATGCAACATAAATCAATAGAAATAACAAAATCATAACAGCATCTCTCTGAGGATAATAGCCTCTGCATGTTGAATGTGGTGGCAAAATCATAAATGGAAGAAATGGCATCAGCACAGTCGTTCTGTTAATGGCTTTGTGTGATGCCAAAGGTCAATGTTACGCTTACCATCCCTGAAACAGTTCTCTAATTACAACACTGGGCTTTCAGAGTTAATGCATCTGTGGGAAAGAGATGAGGAAAAAGTGCACAGTAATATCCCTTCAACCAGAAACAAAGAGATCCATACACAGTCCGTCTGTGTTTGTTTATGGTATGTGATGCCATTTTCAATTCTGTTGACTTGTAAAAAAAAAAACAAAAAACAAAAAAACATAGAAATGCTGCACCAACTGAAAATAAAATGTCCTTTTAAAGGTTCACGTTTGGCTGTGTATCTCAGCAGTATTTCACTGTTACAAAGGGAGGCATTAAATGGCAGAGGGTTTTATTGACATGGCTGTATCCATGGAGGATTAGAGAGGTCCGTTTTCTCTGAGTAGCCTGAACCCATTAACACCAGCCAAGTGGAGAGAGACATTTTTTCCACTGCTTGGAGTTCTCAATCTTGAAGCTACAACCAGGGAAATGAAGTGCTAACTATGACCCTGTGAGGGCAAGGGAAGTGATAGTAACGATTTTGCAGTGAAAGTCTTCCTGTAAGGTGCTTTCAGGGAGATTGGGCACGCTAGATAAAAACCTTTGTTGCATTTCTCAACGTCCTTGGATCAATGGACAAGAAATGAATGCTTCGAGTCTCTTTATCGGTTTAATTTGAGAGAAAGCACAAGTGCTAGCGAGAACTCACATTGCATCGCCAGGTTAATCTAAGTGGGTTTTGGGATCATTGTGCAGGAACCTGTAGGAGTTACTGGCCAAACTCTACGGGAAGAGAGCGTAGGAGCCAAACTACATGGTGGTTTGGTCTGGACTGAAGCCTGCTGATTCTGATTTCAACCACAGAAGCTGACGCGTATTTATTTATGGTTGCTAATAAATCACTCGAGATTAGAACCACTGCTGTGGCCTCCAGAGAGCATGCATCTTTGTCACGTTGACATCATCCTGTTCTCATTCATGATGAAAAGGTGACGTGCTGACAAACATAACACTTGCTTCTCATTTTGCATGTTCCCGGCTCCAAAAGGCAGTGAGTGTGAGCAGAATTTTGAACCTTGGTAAGTCAGTGAACTCTACACAGTAAGCTCATTTTCTGCAAGCAAGTTTCTGGTTAATGCCACAGGATACCACCGGCTTGAATAGGAGGTGTGATGGCGTACTCTTGAGATGGGCTCCACCCAGCATCCAGCGAGGGGTAACTGCTGCTGACTAGAAACTGATGTAGGCCAAATCACATGTGGCGGAATACTGCTGCTGCACTGCCCTCTACTGTCTGAAACTTGTAAGCATGCTGCACATTGGCCTCACCTGACAGCAGGTTTTTTCCAGGTGTTTTCCATCAGCTGTCAGAGAACATCCATCAGCTGTGATATACCCTAACAGTTTAAACTAACCACCTGTCCTCCATGATGTCGTGTACGCAACACGTGTTTGTTCCATCCTCTAAACCCCACCGGGCGCGTTTCAGAAGCAAAGCGTTTTATTTTTTAACTTGCTCAGATTTAGCTGATCCTTTCATTTTTCCTTAATATTTGTGCTTCTGCCATGAGAAGTAGGCTTCATAGTTAAATGGTTTCCCTTTTTGGTCTGTTTTAATTACCTTTATTGCTCCTGTATGACCAGAGTCTGCACAGGGTGTTTTAATTTGAAAATTTACCTGGTTCACTACACCGTTCCTGTGTCTGACTTCCTGTCTCGCTCTTTCTGCTCTGTGCAGATTGATGCGTCGTCCATCAAAAATAGACTCAACGCAACCGATACTAGTATTAAATTAGTATTAAATTGCTTGATAAGTCCATGCAGTTAATAGTAAACTAAAAGTGACAATAAATTTTACTGAGTCTACTGTTTTGGAAGTTTGGAAGCTAGAAAAGGGTGTGAATGTGACAGATGTCCCATGCTGGACATAAAAAGCTAGGATGTCGAGATCACATGAGAGACACCTTATCCAGCAGGACAGCAGTCCCCCAGAGTGCCCTTAATCATCTCATTCATCATATATTATTTGACATTTTGAAACACAACACTCTCACAGCATTACTCTCTTTATAGATCTCCTGCTTTTTATAGCTCTCCTGGTGGGGGTGGGGTGGTGGGAAGGCTGTATAGGGGGCACAAAATGAAATTGTAAGAATACAGTAGTTTACACTCAATATGAACAGCAGCCCTGGAAAAAAAAAAATGAAGCTGCAGTGTTTCAGTTGAATGGTCAGGCCTCAGAATGAACAAAGAGCAGATTAAAAGGTTAAAATGACCTCTCACATATTATATTACCATGGCATTCAAGGTGAGAAGTGAAGAGCCACATCGGGGCCTTTATGCTTTTGGAGGATTGGTGTGAAGGCTCCATTTCTGGATGGCAGCACTGTACTAACAAACATTTGCACTGATATGGAATTGCACTCAAACCAACAAACTGTAAAGGCAGTGTTTCAGTCCTCTGAGTCACACCTCTCAGAAAATAATACACCTCTGCCATCTAAGTTATGCCTCCACACTGTAGCATTACTCTCTGTGCTTTGGCAACATCAGCTGGACCTCATAAACGCTAATGGAAGTTAAAACTCACTCTGAGACGATATTTAGGAAACGTGATGCTGTGGGATTTTTACGGTTAATAACCAGAACACAGCTGTTAAAAGTAAGAGGAGCGGTTTATATTGTCCCTCAGCAACACACATTTGAGCATACATAATGCTGAAATGCATGTGTTCAAGTAGGAATATGTGAGCCCATGTTCCTCAGTCTTTAATAGTAATAGGATTAAGGTCAAATGGGACCAAACACAAACTTTCTGCTGTTTCCATCAGTCGTCTCTCTGCGCTAACCTTGGGACAGAGAAGGAGAACAGACAAATAAATAGGGATCTTGACAGATATTTAATGGGTTTCCATGAAAATATGCATACATTTATGGTTGTCAGAGGATGAAGTTTTCTGACTTTGGTGACCCCAAGGTGAGGCTGACGTGTATGCTTTTGGGTGAAATGTCTCAGCAGCTTTTAGATGAATTAACACAATATGGAAAAAAAACATTCATGTCCTCTTCAGAACAAATTGTAATCACTTGGGTGATGCCCCGATTTTACATCGAGACATTATCAAGTCAAAAATTTGTCCAGTAATGTTGTTTATGACCAAATACCTGCAAAACTCTTTGCCTCAGCTCTACTTTATAACTAATGCTAATTAGCAGATGTTAGCATGCTAATACACTAAACTTGGATGGTGACTGTAAACATTATATATCTCAGTCTTGCTGTCATTTGAACAGTAACTTAACGCCCCTGAAATTCTTGTTTTTGCTGACATCCAGAGGTTTAACTTCTCACCTTGTTGCAATGATCCACAGGTGTACTCCAGGACCAATGTTGGATGTCATTACAGGTGCAACAAAGCACAATTATGAGGTCAACTTGCAATCAGAGAAGGCAGCAAATCACTGGTTTTCAGTGTGGTGTTAAGTTCCTCTTTCACTGTGACAGAATCCCTGCTGAAAGCATGTTGCTCCACTCGCCTAAACATGGCTCTGCTCTTGACCATAACAATAACTGTAACTAAAGCTGCACTAATTGATTAACTTAACTGTTTTCATGTGATGACTGCTATCGTCACAATCAACTCATGATGATGTAAACACAGTTTTCATGCGTTTGTGTCCAAACGCTTGATGTGTGTCTCAGCTCATTTCATGAACTTTTTTTTGAGAATGGTTCAATATTCGACCCTTGTTGTTCCGACCTGCAGCAAAGACAGACCCTTAGTGACTGAGTGAATGTGAAGAAGGGGCGCTTTGTGTGGAAATGTAAGTGAAAGATATTTTAAAATGAGCCCACAGGCAGGCAGACAGGGGAGGAGCCAATAAATATGGATTGTCCACCATGATGCCACTCTCAGCCACATGTCATGCTCTGGCTTTCAAGTTCAGTGATGCAGACGGATTCAGCTTTTGACCGCTGCTTGTCCCAGCCCTGCCCTGCTCTGTCCAGCCCAGGCCAAACCAGGCTGTGACCGCTGTCCTCCGGCCAGCCGTCACAGGTCTCATGTCCTGCAGCTCACCTAGACTGCAGTGACAGGCTAACCAGCAGCAGGAGCTGCGCCCATAGCTGTGGGCCGGGGCACAAGCCAAAGCAAAATAAATCCCAACGTCAACTGAATGAGGCAAAGCTCAAACGCTCCACATGTACAAAAGGAAACACCTACACAGTTGGACAGTATTTCTGTCTTGGAGGGGGACTCGGCATCTTATTGAGGAAAGTAAAAATGGACATCCAAGGGTAAGATGAGGTAAAGGAAGGATCGTATGTCAGGCAATTAAATTTGTGTTTGGCTTTATTTGGCCTAAAATATGGGTAAATATTATCTAGATTTTGGATTGGATGATGTATTGTGCTGGATAATTTTATTTCCGTTCCTCTCGAGCAGACCGGCTGAGTGAAAGGATTATGACTGTTCAAGTATGAGCATGTCCTCAGCAACGACCTGCTTCCTGAGTTTCACTTTCTCTCAAGTAACAGTTCAGAGGGGTCGCGTTGTGTGAAGAATCTGCCAAATTGTAAGTATTATGGGTTTCAATGAAAGCTTTATGACTCATGACTAAACTTTTGCAGTGAAAGCTGTATAACTGACCAAATCCAAATATTTTGCTTGACGGTACATGACATGACGTGAATACTTTCACTTTTGGATTGAGTTGCCGCCTAATGTCATGAATATGCACTAAACTGATTTGAACTGTAAACAGAAACATGATGACAATTAATTTGGTTTCTGGCAAGATGGCAAATGATGGGTCATGTGGCAAAGTGGGTGCAAAAATCAAATGGGATTGTGATTCCAGGAAGAATCACTATCGTTTTATATTCTCTATAACTTTTTAATTATTTTTTCAAATATGTATTTTTAGCAAGCAGCAACCTCCAGGGCTGAAAAATGAAGCCAATGCAAAGTGCCAAAAACTGCAGATCCTCAAATTGCCACTTGAGGCTGGCTCCAAAAACGAGTCAGTCCCCATAGACCCCCCTATTAATATGTCAAATTTACAGCAGAAATAAACAGCCTCATACTAAAAACAGTTTGGCCTTCATAGATAATTTCCCTGCTTGTTACAACTGTACAGGGGGTGCATTTTGTATTTAACTCACTCATTTAAATTGGTTTGGTGAAGCCAGGCAGTGCAAAGATGGCAACAGCCAGAGCTGCTGTCACTGAGCTTCGTAATGGCTCTTCAGAAGCATATTCGTCATTACAAACAGACAATGTCCACGTTTCATGAAGTCTATGATTTTTCCTTGTAAAAGTGTTGAAAAGAAATGTGGTGTCTCATCCCATATTAATTGTGATATGAATAAATTAGGGTACACGCATCCGTTTACACAGTCACACTGTCCTGACTGGGCAGTTCCTTTGCAATCATGGCTCACCTACACCTGCTCCCTGTGCCAATCAGCTGCCACAGCTGCAGCCAATCCATAATCAATCACCAGCCATATAAAAACCCGGATGTCCTCACCGGTCTCTGCCAGATGGTTGTACTTATCAGCCTGGTAACACGTCTCGATCACACAGCTCTCCTTGTGGTTTGTACATGCTTGGGTTTGTTTGCCTTGCCTGTTTTCTGAGTAACTTAGTCTGTTCTCATGTATCAATCTATCAGCTCCAGTCCACCACCTGAAAACCTGCTGGCTCTCCTCACCTGCCTGTCTGCTCCATCTTGGATCTACATGGAACGTCTCCCAGTGGTCATCATCCTTTTTGTGACAATAAATCCTTTTTCTTATTCATATTCTTCATTCATCTTTGTCCTGCCTTTGAAACAGGGGAAATGACTGATGAGGGAGGGAGAGGAGCACCATAAATTTGTTATTTCCTAAACCTGCACAGTAGTCTGTACATGGACACACCAATAAAAGCATGTACACCCACACATACACCTATCTATCTGACATTAATTCATTTTTTTTTTTTACTCTTCCTCTGCTTAAAGGAGTTCTGCCAACAATGCCCATGGGCCTATTTAACAGTCTCTCTCACTGTACATAATATGCCCTGTGTGTGTGTGTGTGTGTGTGTGTGTGTATGTGTGTGAACTGCTCTGTGAACTGCATGTATTTTACTACAGCAGCCTGTGTGCCAGGCTGCGTCATCTCTCTAATGGCTCTGTGCAACAACACGGCCAGGGTTACGTCAGTTACGTCCATAGGGAATTGCAGACATTCGGGAAAAGAACCAGTCATGGACACACTTGGGTTCATTAAAAGCTCACTTAACCAGATAGCGTGGAGCAGTTGTTAACATTCAGAAACATTTTCTGTATCAGTTTTCAAAATATTATTCTTATAAGAAAATGACAAAAAGGATGTTCAGGATTGTGTGCAGCATTTGTCTTGTTGCCCAATGAAACTCTGTGATGCGTTGTACTGGAAAGAAACGTGACAGCGAGCTGAGGTGAACACTGTTTCACACTTGTGACGTCCATCCTGTTTAGCTTCTCTGAGCCATTTCCCTGAAGCAGATACAGAAACATGAGAGCAGCCAACACATGCAGCACTGAGCAAACAGAACAGAAAGGAGACAAATCTTGATACTTTTCACATGTCAACTAACCCAAACATGCGTAAAACTTCTCTTGCAGACCGCTTGCACATATTTTATGCTTAAAATGCCTCCTGATATGTCCAACCTGCAAGGCTGGGGATGAGAGGAAAAGCAGAGAAGAAGGGAATGTTGTTTGAGGGTCTTAATAGTATGTTCTTTGAGCGTGTTTTACGTCACTACCACCCACGGCCTTTCCTCCACATATGGTTGAGTTCCAGGAATGTGTTTCCTTAGCCTGTTCTTGATGACATGGGTCACCTCACTGACACTGCACATGCTGGGGAGAGATGGACCGACAAGTCAGGCTTAGAGCACTTGACGGATGGATACTGTGTTCAGCGTTGTTGGATGGTAACCTTGAATTTCCAAAAAGTCCCGTTTTGCAGATTGATGGACTTTTGACAACATGTTGTATTGGCAAATGCAGTAAATCATTAATACTGATTGTTTAAATTGAGGAACAGACTAGAGTTTTTTTCATGTCTATTTGAAAGAATAGTTTGACATGGCGGGAAACATGCTGGTAAAGTTTTTCTGCCAAGCGTTAGATGAGATGATCGATACCAATTTCATGTCAGTTAAAGGCCTCTACCAGACGATTAGCTTAGCTTAGCGTAATCACTGGAAATAGCAAAACAGCAACCTTGGCTCACTCCAAAGGTAAAAAAAAAGCCATCTAAGGCTCACTCAATAACACATTATAGTTTGTGTGTGTTAGTTGTGGTTTCAGGAAGTCACTGCCTCGAGCCAAGAAACCGGCATTTTTACATATCGGTTATTATACAAAAGACATAATGTTAGTGAGCTTTAGAGGCATTGATAGGTGGATTTCATTTGCTGTGTCTGCCTGTTTCCAGACTTTATATTAAGCTAAGCTAACCGTCTCCTGGGCCCAGCCTCATGTTTATCATACAAAAAGAGATTAGCATCAATCTTATCTCAATAAGAGAGCCTACTCCCTAAATGTCAAACTATCCCTTTTAAATCTGTATTCAAGATGAAAAACAAGTGGAATTCCATTCAAACTTAAAATGTGCAGTAGCATTAAGGTAGCTCCTGGGTAGAAACTGATTTACCATTTCAGCTTTTCTTCCATGACAGTTCAATAAATGAGAGCGATGGAAGATGACCAGGCCAGGTCCCTCTTCTGCAGGCTTTTGTTGGCTAAAAATCCCATTTTTCTTCACTCCATATGATGAATATTTTACACTCTGTAAAAATTACTGAAAACCACCAAATGAGAGACACCAGCACAGTAAAACCAACAGATTTCTGAAGGCTGGAAATCCCCAATTTAGTGTACTTTAAACCAAATCCAAACATTCCATTAGACAGCATCTGACTCTTTCCCATACAGCATTATCTCTGAGCCTGGAAGAGTCTTGGATAGAAAGCATATGTAAAGTAAAGAAAGCTTTATTAAATAATCCATTTCACACCCGGCGGTGCTTGGTGTAAAGGCTGCCTCTGTGTCCAGCTGGAGGGGATTTGAGGCAAATCTGGAGCTCAAAGTCTTCCAGTTAAAACAGGCTGCGGCAGCCTGTGGATTCCCACTTAGATGCCACTTGGATGCAGCTGAATGATAAATTGAGATGTTTATGTACAGTTGGCCCGTGTTTACATACTGTGGTGTCTGCACTCTTCAGATTTTGCACCACATTTATAGGATCAACTCCTGTGAGGGGTAAGTGTTCAAAAAATAACTTACTGGTAGCAAATAGACAATTTGCTTTGACACTGATATATATCTGTATCATCTAGCTGCAGAGGCTGGGGCTGACTGTGAGCAGTAAAACAATTAAGCGGTGGCGTTGTGTGGTTTTAAATATGAATCTAAGACAAGATTAATAGAGTGAGTTTTTTTTTTTATCACAGTTGAAGCACTTTTAAATTGCAGATTGAGATAATAATGATGAGATCTGCACTGACAACAAAACAACATGAGATGGGACAGTCGAGAAAGAGATTTTTGCCTCAAAAGCTCCACAATTTAAAAGAATAGTAGAGTTAGATGAGACTTTTGATACCATTCTTGACAGTGTGCAGTAAATATGAAGTTACTGCCAATGGTGCATTATCTTAGCTTAGACAGGAAATAGGAGGAAACAGCTAGCCTGGTTCTTTCCAAAGATGACAAAATCCACCTAGCACACCCACTAATTAACACATTATATCTTGTGAAAATGACATGTAGTTTCACAGGCTAAGCTGTAAGCTATCTGATTGCTGGTTGTTGCTTCATATATAATGTACTTTTACCTCAAATATATGGCCAATCTAACTGGCTCAGCCCCCCCAGAAGCGACAAGTCACCCAGCTGGTGTCTGATTCATGGAAATGTTGGTGACTCAGTCTTATTGTGTATTCAGAAAAAAACATTGCCAACTGATCTCACTGACAAATTTTAAGAGTAGGTAATATTACATAATCTGTTGAGCATATGTGTCCTCACAACAGTTGACACCATGTGGATCTATTTCCATAAAAGACCACCTTTTCCAAGAGTTTTCTCCAGCCAAACATTACCGAATAACAGAGAGAACGAGAAAGTGACTCCTCCAGATTGAATGATCACCCTCGAGACTGTTATTTGTTTTTTACAGTGACTTAAGCTTTTTTGGATGTGTCTCTTCCTCCCGGAGGTCAGCGGGGTTGGGACCACCTCTTTCTCCTGTCGACCGCAATCATGGCAGCTGAAGTGTATCCTGACATGTGAGTGCAGTGCGTTTGAGAGTGCACCTGTTTTTCTTATTGATGGACTTGTTTATACCATTAGCGTATCCACACTTGTTGGACAGGATTTTGAGGAAAGTTCACAGACTGTGTTATTGGCACAGGGGAAATGTAACTGGGTGAGAAGTCATTTGATAGTGTGCACTCACTATCCTTGCTTAAACCCACACTGCACTGCACATTGATTGGAATGACTTTCACAGAAGCTATAAAGCTTTGAGAGAGGAAAAGAAAAATCGGCTCTCTTACATATAACACCTGGTACTGTTTTAGGTAATGGTTTTGATTGTCTGCAAGTCTGCATCAATCAAACAGGTCACAATGAAATATGGAAAGTGCTTCTTAAATAGAACCTGTTAAAGGCAAGTTGGGTCAAAACACTTCATAATTTGAATCCATAGTCATAACTTCTTTGGTCACTGGTTTTGCTGGGATTGGCCTGCCCTGGAACGTGATTGAAACCTGAAATTGTGGTGATGAAGCTCTAACAGCGACGGCCTTCCTACCACAGACTCCCTCCATCTGGAATCACTCTGCTACCGTGTGTCTGGGGACTGAGCTCTGTGGGTCAGAGGGCAGAGAAAGGTTTGTCATTACAACAGTGCTGAGAAATACCTCAGAAAGGACACTGCTACTCTGAACCATGGTCCACCCAATAATAACAATAGACACAGTGGAAGAGGTGTAATGCTAGCTGATGGGAATGGCAGCCATTGTGAACAGTGTGCTGGAATAAAAACATGACCTGAAATAAGAAAAGATAAATGAAAGAAAGGGAAGTTTTTGCACCATCAAAGAATTCATGTGAAGCAGACAAAAGCAGGTAGAATCACGCAGAAGAATAGGATTCGTACCTTCAACTTAAAGGTGCCCTGTCGAGTTTTTCTCGTAACGAAAGTCATCTTAACACTCAGTGTCACTGACCAAAACACAGCGTGTGTATCCTTGTGGTGTAATAAATGTGTTGCATGCAACAACCCTGCATTGTTTATGTAGCTTGCTAACAGTCTTCTTCTTCCCTGCCTTTGCATTGCAGCATCTCTTGGCACGTTACTGCCACCAGTAGATCAGTGGAAAAGTGTGAAATCACCTGTGTGCACACATGCACCAAAGCAAATAAGCATCCAGGTGTTTCCACCAAATGTCAAACTATTCTTGTAACTAGTTGAACTTAAACCTGAAATATCCAATTCTTTGGCCACTTGTGGTGGACCGGAAACAAGTTGTGAACACTGTTTCTGGACACCTGGTGAATGTAAGTCTGATATTCCCTCTCTTTCAGCTCAGTTCTTAGTCTGTACCAACGGCCAAGGGAAATATCTGACTCCTTAACCATTAAATGTCTACATTTCATTTAACTTTCAACTCAGTTGAGTTTATTTGTAGCAGAAGATCATATACAAATTGAGCTTTAGAGTCCCATAATGACAGTTCCCATGAAGCACAAGCTGTCTGAGATGATGAAGTTAAAAACTTCAAAAACACTTTAGCACATGATGAAAGTAAGCACTGGCAAGCAGTGTTGAGTGTATCATCCTAGTGATATAAAGCAAACTGAAACTGACTGAGCGCCTGAGAAAAAAAAAAGGGAGGAAACCTTAGGAGAGGAAATTCAAACAGAGATCCCCTATATTAAAAAGTCCAATAAGATACATCCAAGGAACAGTCAGTTCTTCACATTGCATCAAGGCCAAGGTGCCAGGTAGGTGGGGTCAGGCTTAGAGGGAAGGTCAGTGCGCTGGGAAGCTTGGAGGATGTGCTGTGAGACTTTGGGGCAGGAGGCTTGGAGTCTGGGGCAGGGAAACTTGAAATATGGAGGAGGCCCAGCTCTTCCAGACACAGATAAAGGGGAAGCACAGGGTCCTCTAACCTGAGGAGGAGGAGGAGGAGATGGAGCCGGCGGGGCACACGGCAGACAGCGGTAGACCAGCCACGGCTGAACTTCACTACCTTGATATACACTTTATGACAGGTGGTTTCCTGAGGTGACATCTAGTATGTCCCAGGGAGAGAAAAGAGAGAATAAATACATGTTTGAGTTAAGATTTAAAGATCACGCACGAGTCTGCCTCTCAAATGGGAGCTGGGAGTTGATTCCAAAGAAAAAGAGCACTGTTCAGGGTTCGTTATGTATAGCAGAGGAAGATCATATAATATCTTACACTTTCATATGCATATTAGACTTTAAAATTGGCTCTTGTATGGATGGAAAGCTGATTTCATTTTCTAAGCTGTGTTATATAATAAGTAATGCAAGACAAAGACATGCACAATGTAAATTAACTGTGAAGTGTGTGTGTGTGTGTGTGTGTGTGTGTGTGTGTGTGTGTGTGTGTGTGTCATAGGGTGGGGCAGGGGCAGTCATAGCATCAGACTCCTTGATGAACTATGAGGACAGTTGTGGATATTTTGGCTGGAAAGAAGAGGAAATCACTGTTTCACATCTGTCAACGAAATCACCATAAGTTTTTTTTCTTCTTTTTTGTCATTTTTGGACAAAATTCAGCTTATAAAATGACAGACACAGTTTGATTTAGTGCAGTGAAAAATGAGCATGGCTTTGATTTCTCTGCCTTTTCATATTTCATTGAATCCTACCACTGCGAATTTGCTCTCATCGACCTGACAGCTGTAGGTTTTTCAATACATTCACTCTGCTGTTCCAAGGACTACAAATTCTTTCCTTCCCTTCGCCAGCAATCCCAGAAAGCAAAGTATCTGCAGTTTAGGTTTCCTCTATTTTCATTCCTCTTGTGGCCTCAATTTCGGCCTTATATTCTGAGATGATGCTCATCTGGTTAAAGGCAATAAAAACAGACAATAAGACGAGAAAAGACCTTGCACTAATTGTAACCATGTGCAGCTCGTGGGAACATTGACCACTTGTGCAGCAGCAGTGTCTCTTGATGAGTCTCCACAGCACTTTGATATTCAACAGGAAACAGGGACAGGAAATGTGCATTGGCTTGGGGATGCTGGGATACATCTTATGCGCTCACTGCCGAACAAACCAGAGCAGAAACCCAGCAGCTGCTTGGATTTGTTTTGGCCCAGGGCTGACCAATCCAGGGCCTAGCAAGACCCAGACAAATTTCCTGGTTGATAACAAGCAATTTCTGTCACAACAAGCAGCACAGCTTCGGGAAGAAAGACTATGAAGGGTGTGTGCAGGAAAAGTCCACCTTTAAACACTCTCACAATATTACAAATAGCTGTAGAGAAGACATGAAGACATGGATGCGACTATTTTCAGCCACTGCTTAAATCAACAATAGAGATGTTTTTCTAGCTGCTTTCATGTCTCCATTATAGATTAAATGAATGAATGAACTTGTGCTTTTTCCTCTTATGTTTTCTTCTATTCCCCCCTCCACCCTGATGCCAACACCTGCTGTAGTTACTTATTTGCACAAATCAGTACTCAAGTTTGTTCCAGCTACATGCAGCATAAGAGAGAAATGCTGCATCAGCATCTTTAGTTTGGACTCTGGTCTGTAGTAGCTGATCTGAGTCCATGGACCTGAGGTTCTTCTCCAGTTGTATTCTTTCAGCATATCAGACATGCATCAGGGCTAAACCATTCAGCAACTTATAGACTTACTGGTATACTCGTAATGCACAACTGCTATCTCTACAGCTACATGATGCTGCAGTGGGCTAAATATTAGGTATTCAGCTGAAGTGTACACTAATGCCCATCCACTGTGGGCTGTCCCAATGAATTCTGGGAAAAGTAGGTAGCCAATAAGTACAGAAGACAAGACAGGTTAAAGGGAAGTAGGTAAAACATAAGGGCCAAATTACACAGCTTGAATGAATGATTGAAGGCATATAAAAGTTTAAGACTAACAGTCTGGGTCACTCTCTCTCTCTCTCTCTCTCTCTCTCTCTCTCTCACACACACACACACACACACACACACGTACACACACATACACACAAACTAATAAATAAAAAAGGTTAAAACTATCGCCAAGCACATCAAAGACAAGAACTGATATATTGAGCATAACTGAACACACTGCTCAGGTCAGTTACAGAGCTAAATTATAGGAGAGGTTTTCAGTTATACAACAATGACGTGAAAAATAATGATGACCTTTGGATGGTCCTTGTAGTAATCTGCCTTAGTTTTCCTCTCATCTCATATGATGAACTTTGGATGTTCAGTAGTGCCACGAAAAAACGTGGATATCTGCCGCCCATCGAATAAATAGGTCAAAAACTGGGAACGCTTGATAGGAAGTGAAGTAATAGTGTGTTCTCTAGAAACTAAGACATCATTTGCATAGACCGCAGACTGTGGAAGGGTCAATCATTTTATAATCTATACATGTGCATGCATAGGATGATTTTAAGGTTGGCCCAGTGTTTTCAGCTGATTACACCTCAGTCTGCAGTGTGTGAAACTATTTGGCAGATGGGATTACCGTGAGAACAAAGGCCAGTAGAGAGAAGCGAATGGGAACGCCACCAAGCTGCAGAGAAGAGTCAAAACACTTACTGATGCAAAGCAGGTTAAAACCACCACAACAATCCACCACAGCCAGACACACACCCGCATATTTACGCCACATGGGTCAAAGGTTTATGGAAACAAAGAGAAAGTTTACTATGTGGAAAAGGTCAACAGGATAGAATTACAAAATTGTCGTCGTATGATGTAAGGTTTTGAATGAAAGTTTGACAAAGCTCGTTAATACTAGGGTTCAGACAATGTTGATCATATTCCTCTCTAGTCCATATTCATGTAAACAGCAGGAAGGGGGAAGAGGGGAACAACCTATCTACGCAATCCCATAATGAAAGAGATGACGCGGAAGGGAAAATACAGTACGCTATGAACTCCCATCACTCTCCTGGAGACTTCAACATTCTTATCTCTCTCATTAATGGATTATCTCACTCCTCTGGGCCATAGATCACTGTTGTTGGCTAAAAGCAATCAGGAACACATCTGTGAGCCACACGTTGGACTGGATAGCAGGTTCTATCATTAAGAAACATGGCCACCATCACTTATTTAGAGTCAATTCCAAATACACCTCCAAGGGAATTGATGCACCAAATGTGTATAAATCAACAACATAATCGCCCCCTACAGCTTCCCCATTTTCTCCTACAATTACTGCAATGCCTAGATGTTTTAGGAACTTATCTACATGCGCACTTATTGGAAAATGAAATTAAAATTCAGCAGGAACCAATGTTTTTTGGGCTGAGTGCCATAGGAAGGAAAGTTTGGAAAGGATTGATGAACCTCAGCATCGTTGATTTTAGGCTTCTCAGGTGACTTGTTGATAATAAGAATACTGTCTGGACGTTTTTGCAACAAAAGAACGTTTGGATAAAGCATTTTAATGGTAATCTCATGTTTGCCCCAAACCTGAATTAATTGGCATGAGGATCACAGAAGAGTGTTTTACTGTGATATTGAGGAGTCCACAGCCATGATAGCAGCTGACTGTTAAGGGCTGTGAGGCTGCACAGTGGTGCTTTGAGCTAAATGCTAAGACCAGCATGCTAACATAATGTATATACCTATATTGTTTACCATGATCACCATCTTAGTTTAGCTCATTGGCTTGCTAAAATTTGCTGATTGGCTGTAAATACAAAGCACAGCTGAGGCTGAGGGGAACGTCATTGGTTTTGTATTGCTTTGTATTTGTATTGGAAATGAAAATTTTGATTTGATGGTGACACTAGATATAGTTAAAGCAGCACCAAAGTTATTACAATTCATCCTGAGGGGAACATGAATGTGTGTACCAAATTTGATGGTAGTCCATCCATTATCGAGATATGTTACTCAAAACCACAGATGTCAGTCGCGTAAGTAATTCAAGTTGAACTAAGGCCACAGCCTACGGAGCCCCCAAAGGGTCACACTGGGATTCTTTTCTCTGAACTACTTTTGCTTTCCCTTGCAATAAGTTGTAAGTTTCCTGGCAATACTTTTGTGCCTTGAAATAAATTTTGGGTTCTGTCGCAGCAACTTTTGTATTACCTCACATTAAGTTTTGCATTCCCACTTGGTGTGTTGGTCCAGTCTAGTCATAAAATACTGCAAATTTAGGAAAACACTCTGCAGATAGGGCACAAAGGAGACATGATGTGACACTTTACCTAAAGTGCTCGTTACTGCTGAAGGAGAGGATGTAGCCACTGAGAGCACAGCTGCTGCAGCTGCTGTGCCTGGATCTGGTGGTTGAAACTGTGGCTCTAGATGTATTTATTGCTCTGACTACAGCTGCGTTTGTGTTCAAACTATGAATCTATGTATATGGGTCCAGCAGCTGTACTGTGACTACTCTTGGCTGCTCCTATTTGCATTACCCAGGATGACATTGTTAAGCCACACAGGATTTGAACCCATGGTGCTTCTATCAGATATGACAGGTGTGATACCAATACACCACAGGAGTTCAGGAATACAATAGCTTTGATACAATGCTCAGCCAACACAACCATGTCAAGTCGCTGCACAACCCCTGCATGTAGTTAGTGTTGCATGCATTACAAACCAAAGCACAGCCATAGCTACAGCCTGATTCACAACAAACACAACAATTAAAGCTATATCATCCCATGGCTGTGGTCACAATCATAGCTACAGCCTGTCTCGATTAGCCTCAGCAGCAGCCACTGAGAGAACTACAGCTTACCTAGCTCCACTAGTTATTCACTTTGCCGGCCTAAGATGAGGGTCCGTCCCCTCACATTGTGGGGACAACCAGGTGCAATGCATTATGCATAATAGTATATCATAATACAGCTGTGCCTGTCTTGGTGGATCAGAGGGAATGCAAAAGGTATTGTGAGGTAACGCAAAAACTTAAGTGGAAACTGTTCAGCTTTTCCCCCTAGCGTCTCCAAGCGGTATTATTGTTGGCACAGCTGTTGCAAAGACAACCGGATCGCTTTCCGTTTTCCTCAGAACCCAGCAGCTACCAGCAACACAGGATACGCTGCACTTGTTTCCAAATTTCCACGAAGAAGAAGACCGCTTTGGAAATAAGAAAGAAGCAAGAAGCATGTTCACTGAAGAGGTAAAGTGAAATTGTCATAATCTAATATGGATTGATTGGAGTATTGCTTCTTGCAAACAGGTGACTACAGAGTTGGCATCAGGGAGGTGGGGTAGAAGAAAAAAACATGAGGAGAAAAAGTGTGTGTTCGTTAATTTAGTGTATAATGGAGACCTGAAAAGCAGATAGAAAATTCTTTAATGTGTTGAGAAAAGTGAATTGGGTTGGTAGGTGTCATGTTTTTTAGTGTTTTTACAAAATGAAAGGTACTGCATGACGGGATAACGTATTTTCTGTCTGATGAGAAGGCAATCTACTGACTAAGATTACTTCCTTTGTGCCATAAATCGAGCCTTCACTTTCCCGGGACATTGTATCCGATAGCAGACAATATCGTAGTGAAAGCGAGGTTTCTAGGGAACCAATCTGGTGGTGGTGTCATTATTCCTTAGCCATTACAGCGTGCAAGCAGCATTTACTTCATAATGATAAATTAAAGCAAACTTGTGTATTGCCAGGTTAAGTTTGCATGGGAATACAAAATTTATTATGAGGTAATGCAAAAGTTATTGCAAAGAACACCAAAGAATTTCAGAAAAACATTCCCACTGTGACCTTTGAGGGGCTCGCAGCGATCAGTGACTTTGGCTTTGGTTTCACAGTATGTCTTCATAACATGAAACACAATAGATGAGGGACAAATACGCAATTAGATATGATTATTTTACATGATATCATAGAGATAATATGCCTGGAGAACTGGAATTTCTGAAAACATCTCACAGATAGCACAGGATGAATGAAGCCATGTTTCTCTGTCATGGTACAGTCAAACTGCAGGGACCATGACCTCTCAGTATTTGCTCCATAAAACTTGGTTTGTTTGCATTGAACCAGAAGAACCAAGCCGTAAATTCTTATGAGGGATGCCACCTGCCGCAGCGGGTTCAAGCTTCACAAAGGCGGGTGCAGTGCAAAACATCTGAGGTCACCTTGTTTGGACCAAAACAGTCTGAGATGGAGGAAGACCATGTGAGTATGCAGTCTTGAGCCACCACTAAACCCTAAATGGTTATTTTCAATAAGTTTGACCGATCAAATAAACACAAAAGGTTGTGACAACCATGTCTCCAGGCTTGACCCCAAACAAGAAGTGGGTTCTGGCCCAGGATTTGGGAAATATTCAATAAAAGCATGAGGCATTTTGAAAAGTCCCATCAACTGCACTTTGGAAAACTTGGGAAAACCTAGAAACTGCACAAAGCCAACTGCTAGGATGACGAAAACAAGAGGCCAAAAGGGGACTCCCAGAAACCCGCAGAGACTTTGTTTCGTCTCAACTGAAAATCCATCACTTGCATGGAACATGGAGCACATGAAAGCTCGGGCTTCTCTGATAAGCCGGATCCAAGAAAAACACTGATGTCATCATAAATACAGCCTGGTGCGAGAACCCGCTAACGACACATCACTGATTATTCATTCGACGTCATTGACCCAAACTCAAGTGAGATACTCAAGAAGCCTGTGATTCTGAACATCATAAGTTTCTTTTATGATATCACATTACTCACAAATCAAATGTGAGATGCTGAGAGACTGTTTTAATCCCAGTGTTATTGCTGTTTTAGTACACACAGCCCTCTGAACTCTCCTTGGACTTTGAGGCTTGGTTTCCAGATTTCTGTCATCCTCAAGGCCAAAATCAAGAGAGCAAACAACAACTGTGGAAGAATGGTTGAAACAGAAAAGAAATCTGAATAAAACTTAGCTTTTTCTCCGTTTCAGTTCTAATTGTTTGTGGCCTCATCTTCTTCTGAGTTAATACAAAAGATCAGCACACAGCGTCACACCCAGCGAAACTACATTGGAAGAACAACATTGATTTCTATCACTCTGCACATTATTTTGAGACACACTGGAGCTGGAAAATGTCCCAGCTGGGTTTGGCATGTCCAATCAACAGGATTTAGTAACATCTATTTGAATCTACTACACCAAATCCATACTGCAATCCACTTTTAAACCAACAACTATAAGATGAAGGTTCTGTACCAACCGTGTCTACTTAGATCATGAAAGGAACAACCATGAGGGTAACAATGGTATCATTTGTGTTATTGTACTTTGTTGCAAGGTTTTCTGGCAGGTAGCTGCTTGAACAGGGCTCTAATAGGATCAAGGAAGAAAAGCTGACATAAAAAATAATCCAACATAACAATTTGCATATTCTTTAACGATGAATGGTACAGTTCACCAGATGTCACCGCTGCACTCTGGACACAAATTCTGCAAGTTGCAGCCCTCGCCTGTGCTCTCCAGCCACACAAAAGCTCTTACCAGGTGCCAAGTAAGCAAGGATCAAGTCTTAAACCACCCACGTAGGGATCGGACCGAAGCTTTTCTTTCACTTTGTAATCATGACCATTTCTTTGGGAGTAGTGCTGAAACTGCAGTCAAATCATAAATACTGAGCAAAATTTTGATCATAGGAAAAACAGATTTTTGGGGATTTCAGAACAGGGATCAGAAGGTATAGGTATAAAAGTCGACTTCAGCGACAAAGCCAACTGCTAGTTTATGATCTGTTTTCAGTTTTCTCATATTAAACGTCATCAATTAGAAGCATGGATTTGAATTACAAAGGCGAGGGTGTCTCAACCTCAGAATAGTCCAGTGCAACTATTATTTCTGTCAATGACAGGAGTCCCAAAGGCTCTGCCCTGCCCAGAAGAGTCCCAGCCACAGGGCCTGTCTGCCAGGGCCCAGCTCATCGCTCATCTGCTGTCTAGACTGCCTCCAGGCCTACCCAGCCACAGCCTGATCCAGCCAGCATACATCTAACCATCTCTTTTGCTCCCAACTCGCCAAGGCAGGTCACAAGAAATCCACCGTTATCACAAGAATCAGCGACCAATCTGCATTCAGTTGACAGATTTTGACTAGTTTGTAAAAAGTGCTGAATTCGTGCCCGCACTTTGGTAGAGCAGACAGTGCTAGACATCAGTTGTATGCTGTATGTGCATGCTGGATATAAAGTCAGAACCAGGAGGATGTTAGCTTAGCATAAAGGCTGTGAGCAGGGGGAAAGAGTTAGTTTGGCTCCAACCTGTAAAACAACAGCTTTATAGATTTTTTTTAACCCTTGAACAGAGCCTGTTTCTTCTATTTTCACTTTTGTTCATGATTCACTCAACTAACTGTCTCCTGCTAGCTTCATATTTAGCATACAGTTATGGGTGGCATCGATCTTCTCGTCTAACTCCGAGTAAGAAAGTGAATAAATGTATTTTTTGAAAATGTTCCTTCAAGAATTCAAGCCTAGTGTCAATTGTAAATTGGATTGGAAAAGACATAAAAACCTGAACAAAGGCTACACAGTGTTGCCTGCTTAAAATAGCTGTATCTTTCTACAGTGTGTGTAGTCAGATGATGATGCATACTCCTGGCATAAAAATCAAAGTATACCACAGCTTTTCAGAAAGCGCTGTATAGGTTGTTTTGGTTTTGAGTCCCAGGTGATATTTTTTGTTACCCGCTGTCATGAAGATACATCATAAAACGTCTCAGCTCTAACTTTAGGTTCTGCTGGATTTTTCATGTTTGCCTGTCTCTCGCTCAGCTGACATCTGAACCTCTTGAGAAATGTCTTGGTGTGACCACAGCCCCGTCTCTGTCCAGTCTTACAAGGCCTAAGCATCAAAGATGGTTGTAAATGTCTTATAGATGGGTGAGAATATCTGGGGGCAAAGGAATGTAACATGTCAAAAATAGATGCACAAGCTGAGTGACTTATTTCTGAAGAAAAGGTTCCTCCTCTGTAATCCCTCAGGTTTTTCCCACACTCTAGACAGTGTTTCGGGGAAATGGGTGTTTAATTGTGTATGTTCTTCTGACATAATGTTTGTCAGGATTGTTTGAAGCACTTTATCGGCCTTTGCATAAAGCTAATGGTGCAGCAACTTGCGATATCTCCTTAGTCCTCTTCCCTTCTCGTAGGAATTATCCACTTCGTCTGGAGGGAAAATTGTTCTTCAAGTTCTGCTAAATCTGAACCTCCATGGCTCTCACGGTCATTTTCCGTTTGCTCTTTATGTTGTCTTAATGATCTTTACAGTCTGCTTCCTTCCTGTGACCGAGGTTGGGGACAAAGTCACCTTAGATTCCACTGAGCAGCCAAACAACAGCCAGACTTGTATCTAGACGACAACAGGAGACAAACATCCAGTCTGGAAGAGGTTGTCTACGGTCATGTTTGTGGAGGTCGCTATATGGTAAATACAAGGCTATGTGGCTTTGGGTTATATTGGATGATCTTTCAGTTCAGCAACTACTGTAGTTACAGTACCAGCTGGCACTGAAGCCAGTTTCGTGCCAGATGGATTCTACGAAAAAGAAAAATACGACTTTATCAGTAATGTTTTATTAGCACCTTGGTGAATATACAGTCTAAACACAGCAGGAATTTAATTTTGAATTAAATTGAAGCTCAGCAAGGGCTCTCTTTGATCAGAGGACTCGGATATTTATTGACTTAATTACTATGCTTGTTACTCTTTGGACAAGGGAGGAGCAATAATCCACTCCTGAACTTCTGACGGGGACATGGGGTTGAAGCTTTCTCACCCGCAGGTTTTTTCACTGTCAACAAGCCCTCGCCCTGTTGTAAGTTAGCAGACTGTGTGAAACATACAGTATTTGCTATGTAACTGCATATTCCACTGATACAATGTTTAACAGCTGTGTGAGGAAGAAAGCAGCCTGGACAGCTTGAAGTTAGAGACTGGGCTTCTTACCAATGTAAACCACTCTTGAAATGTCAATTTCTTTTTGCCCCCTGGCCAAGAAAAACCAACTCATGACATCACAACTTCCCAACCCCAAAGCTGCCCCAACACAACTATCTTTAAAAAAGCCAAAATACAGTCAAAATACATTTTTTAGTACTGTCTTTTAGAAAACTCCTTATATTTACATTACTATGTGCATGGCTGATGAAAGGGTTTGACAGTTTCTTGCTGAGAGCTAGATAAGAAAATTGAGACCACTCTTGTGTCTGTAGATCAGTCCATTAGCTTACCTTAGTATAAAGACAGGAAATGAGTGGCTTACTAATTAACTAGTTAAATGTCATTTGTTTACTATCTACAAAAACCAATGTGTAACAATGTCTTGTGGTTTTACAGGGATTACGTGTCCGTTTCCTTGAATGTTGTCACTGTGAGGTAACAGGAAGTAACTGCACTTGGCCAAGAAATAGTCCAACCCAGATGCATCAGGCTCGTACTTTCCACCTGTCTCTGCTGCTGGCTAAGATAACTAGCTGTTGGCAGTAGTTTCATTTTCACCGGACCAAACTCTCATATCTGTGCACTAAATACAAAGACAGAGGCAGGCGATGGT
Source organism: Chaetodon auriga (assembly GCF_051107435.1). Classification (NCBI taxonomy): domain Eukaryota; kingdom Metazoa; phylum Chordata; class Actinopteri; order Chaetodontiformes; family Chaetodontidae; genus Chaetodon; species Chaetodon auriga. Next base: position 10,787,845 of record NC_135094.1, read on the forward strand.
TAGCTTAGCTTAGCATTTATGCTGGAAGTTACCCCCGTTGAGCCACAACTTCTTGTTTTACCCCTATATGCAAACTGAACTGGTGGTGGTAGCGAGGGGGTGGGTGGATGGTGGTTATCCTGGCTTTGGACAGAGCCAGGCTAGCTGTTCCCTCAGTCCATCAGCTAAGCTAACCCACCCGGCACAAGTTTCATATTTCCCGACATGAGAGTGGCATCAGTCTTCTAACTCGTAGAAAGTGAATCAGCGCATTTCCCAAAATGTCAAGCTATCCCTTTAAATCAAATTTATACAGTTACAGAATAAATGCTCCTCCAAACACAAACCATCACAACAGTGAACAACTTACTATCTCATCTGTCAAAACGTTTTTCAAGTCATGTCAGGCCTCTTTTTGCATCGAGCCATTCACATGCTGCCGATCTCTTAGTGACTTTCCCATGCACGATGAATTCTGCCAGTGCAGTAACAATAGCCTTGGGTGGAGTGCACAGCTGAGCTGGAGTCTACAGCATGTGCTTTGATTGTTGGAATAGCGGACAGAGCGAGGAGCCTTCCACAGGAGATTTTCTTACTGATTGAATTGTCCAGGTCAGGCTGAGCTCCAGACCTGGGTCAAACATCCAATATCACCTATTTGCTTTAATCTACATGAAAAACAGACAATTGATTGTTTGGGGAATTTATCGGCACAAAATGTGCATGATGCTCCACAGCAGTCAAAACCATGCAAATTCTATTCACTCAAAATCCTTCCTGTGCTTCAGTTTTGAAGTGTTCTGTCTTGATTGGATGCATCTAGAAACACTTGCTGAGTCTATGGTCTGAAGACTGTTCCTCTTTCTCGCTTTCCCTCTTGCTCACCACTGCACCTCATTCTCTCTGCTGTACTGGCATCAACACTGGGCTTCGAGAGGCCCCCAGAGAGGGGGGAAGCACGGGGGAAACTTGGAACAATATATTGTAGGTAAATAAATGCTCTGTCTGAAAAAGAATGCCTTTCCAAAACAGAACCAAGGCCCCTCAGAGCAGCATGTGCCCCAAATAATGCCCTAATTACTCCTGTGATAATATGATAATAATGCCTCGACCTCTTTCGAAGTCACTGGGTTCACTGCACAAACAAGGACCGGCACTCTGAGACTGAGGGAATATCATCTGGAGCCTTGAGGAGCCTGCACGTGAAGAAACTGTGTGTGTGTGTGTTTGTGTGTGTGTGTGGGGGGGGAAGACATACAGTGGAAGTACAGTATTCTGCTCAGTGCTGCTCTTCCACAATGAAACTGAACTTTTGACTTGGCTGTTTAATCTCAGATCAGAAACCTGTGGCCAAATCAACATGAAGATAGTGTGAAATTCTGTGAAGCAGGTGTATGTTAAGATAATCTGATGATATGGACTATAATGTGGCTATAAACCGAGGGATAGGATCTCAGCACTGTGTCGATCAGAATCTTTGGCTGGCGGCCCGCGCTGGCTGGAGAGTGGCCTGACTATTGATACCAGATGAGAGGATGAGTCAAAATACTGAGCAGATGTGATGGTGCATAGTCATAACAGAAAAAAAAGAAAACAAAATCATATCGGGATCTCAAAATATATTGAATGGATTAAATAAATAGATTGTTGCGTATAGTTCTGTGGAAATGCCTTGATAATATTTGCGTTTAAGCAAGTTGTTTTTTTTTTAATGTATGGCCAGTTCTTTACTTCATGGTGTTCAGAGTTCACTCAGAGGTAGCTGATGGTCTATTAGAGTTTAAAATCAAGGGTGATGTCCTGTGTTTTCCCATTGTGTACTTCTTCTCTGAGGTGTCGGCATCCAGGCACCATCACATCCAATCCTCTTGCATACCAATACCTTTAAATATTTGAGGCTTTTCAACAGGAAAAATGTATTTATCCTGGCTCTGCTTAGTGCCAGGACACAAAGCAGAACCCTGGATCAAATCTAGGAAGCAGAAGCAGCCTACTCAACTAATCTGTCATGATTTATCCTCGAACTCTGACAACTTTTCAGCCTGGTGCATTTCAGTATATTGACGAGTCGGAGCTGAAATGTATGGATGGAGTGAAACGGAGGAGAAAATCTGTGCTGTGCACCGCTCTTGAGTGATATATCCCTTCCACCAATTCCAGCACCTGAAAAGTCCATCACTTCCAAGAAGATTTTTGGGAAAAGCACCAGTTGTCGGCAACAAGAGAGGAGGAGAGAAAGGAGAGAGGGGGAAAAAAGGGGGAGGAAAATTGTTCCTGCGTCACGTTTCTTTAATTTGTTCACCAGCTGCCAATGAAAATGATGACCTGCAGAAGGGTTTTTTTTTTTCTTCTCATCTTGGCTCTGCATCTGCCTTTGCAAACCACACAGCTGGAGCCACACACTGAACAAGTGTAATCTTTATAGTATAATGAATACGACAAAGAAGACTGATGGGACACATGGACCCAGCTCTCACACTGATTTGACTCATAAAACTTCTCCCACCCATGAGTTTATGTGTCTGTCCTGACCAGTGACCAGTGGAGCACGTGAGAAGTGCAACTTTTATCACCTGCATATGGAGCTGATGTGACACCTTGATTGTTCAGAGCTATCAAACACTTAATTCAATCATGTGTGCCAAATTGAAGTTCTCACGTAATTAAATAGAGATCAGATTTCAAATATTAACATAAATCACGTTAGATTCATCATACATCACAGCAACAGCGTGCAGGATAAAAACCTGTATCATAATTATTTTTCTTTCTTTTGAATACCCAGAAAAAGTCATTAATAGCCATTTAACATGCTCCATCTTCCTTTCGTGTACTTTATTAATCAAAATGTTGTCTTTGCACATCCTGCAGCCGCGCAAACCTAAAGCAGATGTGATGAAACTGGAGAAGATTTGCCCAGAAGGAGCCAGGAGAGACCAAACATCACCGAATTACGCTGTTTCAGGTGACAAGGAGGGGCTGCGCGTCTACCTCCGAGGCAAGCGCACTTCCTGCTATCGTCCACTGCAATATATAAAACCCGCAGAGACGGACTTCTCCCGAAGCACTCACAAAGTTTGCAAAGCCTTAAAACTCCTCTCCTGCAGCCCTCCCTCTCTCCAGTCCATAGGCTTTAGAGGTGACACAGCCTTGGCAACGCAGGCACAAAGCACCGCTGCGCAAGCAAAGGTAAGACTCTGGAGACTTGAAGCTTGCTTTAAGCATGTCTGAATTATAATATAACTTGTTTTTGCGGCAAGACTTAAAGTTTGCGTTCCTGCGTTCTTTCAGTTCAGTCCAACACGCGGGATATTCTGTCTGCGGGTCCCTCAAACCAAACATGAAACCTCAGCTGGTCGCCATAGACCTGATACTTCTGTGCGTATCGTGCGGAGCAAGTGCATTGGCAACGAGTATTGCTGCTGTGTCCACGTCCAATTTCACCAGTCCTGGCGCAGCGCACAGCTATGGAACAGACACCACGACTATGTCTAAGATCAGGAGGAAGCGTTATATCAGTCAGAACGACATGCTTGCCATTCTTGATTACCACAACAAAGTGAGAGGGAAGGTGTTTCCTCCAGCATCCAACATGGAATACATGGTGAGTGAAAGCTTTCATTCAAACTTTATTCACTTTTACCAAGAAGTGCATGTATTTCAGCTCGGTGCATGATATTCCTGGAGCCATATACTGTACACCAAACTGCATGCATCAAGTTAAGCAGTTTGTCATATGTAGTGATAAGGTTGCATTATTTTATCAGATGTAGTTTTGTTAGGAAGAAAAATGACAAATGTATTGAAGTTTCTCTGCACCTTCAGCTGTTCAGCACATTGCACTGCAGTAGACCACCAACATAGTCACATCCAAAGGAGGAAAGGTCATGTATGGTGCCACTCGCCTGCTGGCAGCTTTATATGGACAGAGCAGCAGCGGTCACTTGTAGACTGATGGCAAATTGCTGTAAAAGGTTGCAAGTCCAAACATGTTTAAATCAGACTTCTAACATCATTATATTTTCAACTACAGAATAAAGCTGTGTTTTTATGGAGAGAGGCAGTAATGCTCATTTAAGTGCTTTGAAAGGCTGCTCCAAAATCAGCAAGTGAGCTGACATATTTCCATTTAGAATTGGCAGCACCTCTCTATCGTTGCACTGGTAATAAGATGCAGTGACGGGGTCTCTTCCCTTGACAGAACTACTGTAGAATGAAGTAATCAGAGGAAGTCTCTCCTCATTCCTCCAGTCACAACCCGTTCCCAGTGAAACCATACACGAGTGTGGCTGCTGACAAGTGGGATATCTGGTACTCGTAAGGCTATCCAACACCCTGTCGATTCAGTGAAAGAGTTACAAGGACACTGGGCAACTCACCTTCTCCACTTATGTAACTGATTTGATGGATGACTTCTGCGTCTCGCTATGGTAACACCTGTAACAGCGCTATGAGCTCAGAGAGTGCCGACTCTTATCTCACATCTCTCTGCTGAATGAAGATCTGGTGTTGATATTTTCTGTCAGTTATGTAATGGGTTTCCATGTTCCCACCGTGTCTCTGTGTGTTTAGGTGTGGGACGACACTCTGGCCAAGACCGCCGAGGACTGGGCTCACGCCTGCCTGTGGGAGCACGGGCCACCTAACCTCCTCAGGTTCCTGGGTCAAAACCTCTCCGTCAGGACAGGACGGTGGGTGACCTTTGACTCCCCTCCCCCCAACATCTGCTGCTCCTCTCAGGGATGGCTCTCACTCTCTCTCAGCAGTCATGGTCGTTGCCTTGCAGCCCCCTTCTTTCTTCTGAAGGTTTTTGCACTGTGACCCGGTGACTGCTTGAGGAATGCTCCTGTGACCCTCCAGATAAACAAAAGTTGTGTTTTCAGACATGACCCATGAGGACAAAGGCGCATCCTTTCAGTGGGTCTTGACTTTCCATTTGGAAACACAGGGCATCTTCATGTGTTCCTACACATTTAGATTTTATCGAGGAACAACACGAGACTCAAGGGAATAGAGTTGATTCTGACTGTCCCTTGTGGCTCGCAGAGAGTATTATAGCAAAGTTATGTCCTAGTATCCGACTAGTATTACTCTGTGAAAATATTCAGAAATATGCAGAAAATGAATACTGTGCTCAGATGAAGTTTTTCTGAGGGCCTGGGCCATGATACGACGACATGATCTAAACCCTGAATCAGACAGGTGCAGAAAACATTAGATACGTTTTGTTGCCAGTTATTCACATTTGGGGTGATGGGGGGCATTTGGCTCTGTCAGGCCAATGTTCCTCTGCACTTTTGTTCATTTTCTAAGGCAAGTCAGCATTTTGCTAAGCAGAGCATGTTTGGTTTTTTACAAATAAACCTGGCCACAGAAACAATCATGAAAATTCATATTGAAGTTGTTGCTGTTTGGCTGCAAACTGAAGCTGTGGCGCATCTTCAAAATGGCCTCCTTAATATCCTGGAATGTGGACCCTTTGTCAATGTGGTTTTGAGACTGTGTATATTGTATTTCAAAACCTCAGGTGGTTTCATTGCTATTGTCATCAGTGATAGGCCCTGAAAGACCATAATTGAGTTGGAATAAATCTAAAAAAGGTCATGTCTTTAAAACTTCTGTGTTCCCTAAACCCTGACTATGCTCTATATATACTCTATAGCTCTTTGTCTATTTCCCTAAAATTGGTCCTAGTCAATGTTTGAATCTCTGTATTAGCTGCTCACCATCAGTTGTGACATGTATGGTTTACTGAACCTGTCTTCTATTCACAGCTATCGGTCCATTCTTCAGCTGGTAAAGCCATGGTACGATGAGGTCAAAGATTACTCGTTTCCATACCCCCGCGACTGCAACCCTCGATGCCCCCTCAGATGCTATGGACCCATGTGCACCCATTATACACAGGTACACAGACGACAATCAGTATTACATGTAAGGCTGTTGAAATGGTCGATGTCAGTAATTGATGGTGGTGGTCTGTCTTTTTTGCAGATGGTGTGGGCAACATCCAACAAAGTCGGCTGTGCTGTGCACACGTGCCACAATATGAACGTATGGGGCTCAGTGTGGAAGCGGGCAACATATTTAGTTTGTAACTACTCACCTAAGTAAGTAAACTTGGTAAACTGACTGTTAAGTGTATGCTTTCCTTTTGACCATCTAGTGTAGTGTTAATTGCACGCTGTAAGGAAGCCTCTTATTTCGAATGAACCTGTTAACCTGATGACGATAGGGTGACGACAGGCTTAATCCCGACACAGACCGCTCTGTTCTGTGCTGAGTTGTGAAATGCCACCCATGGTGCCGGGAGATTCAGATAACCCCGATACAAGGCTGTGAACCGGTACTGCATTACCAAAGCTCCGGAGACCCACGAAATAGAAGAAAAAAATCTCATAAAAATTCCAAGAATCAAAGCATGTGGACTTGTGACTGACTTGTGACCTTGGTTCTTTAATCCCACTGGTTTTAGACATAAGAGTAACAGGCTTGGGACACTGATGACCTAGTTTAGCTTTAGACAACGTTGCCACAGACACAGACCTTTTCAGACATCTTGAATCTGGGTGGTGTCAAAATTTAACTTGCTTCTATTTACACCTGAAAGCACAATGTGTCTGATTCACTGAATTTGTCATTTGAGAACAGCTACTAAAGGAAAATTAACGTCTTGTTTTGTCAACTGTTGCTTTAACATCACAAATTCATCACTTTTTCTGTACTCCTGCTTTTCAGACGGGAAAGATACACTGACTTAAGTTCAAACTTTTTTAAAAAACCAACATGCATTGACACTGTCCATGTTTCAGGGGTAACTGGATCGGAGAGGCTCCCTACAAAGTAGGCGTACCCTGCTCCGCCTGCCCTCCCAGCTACGGGGGCTCCTGCAGCAACAACATGTGCTTCCCTGCTCTCAAGACAAACTACCTGCACTGGTTCAAATAAACACAGGTTTCCTCTCGACATAAGCTGACAACCTACAGTACCACAGAGACATTATTTTCATCCCGAAAGGATTTGCACAACAGCCGTGGACCACGCTATTTTGTATATATGGGCTTATTTAAAGACTCAAACATACATTTGAAGGCAGCAGACGATTTAGCATTGATGACTTGTAAATAACCTGTAAATTAATTTCATTTGTATCAGAATTGCTATTACTATTTGAATTGATGAAGCATAATTTATGTGTAGAAGTGGGTCCTTAAACACAGTATATACTGAATGTGGTGCTGCATACACGTTTGTTTTCACTATGCCATTGACAATGTGGTAATTAAGGACATAACAACATCATAGCTGCTCATACCTGCTCACTTTGGTGCTACGGGCATCACACCTTCATGTTGTGTGCTCTGCCTTCACAGGAATGTTGTGACATAAAGATGAAAGCTTTTGACCTCAGAGGGTAAAACCTACACCTGCAGTGTCAGCTTTGTAGTAGCCGTAGGTACGACACGCTTCATGCTCAAGTCTGTTGTGATTTTCATTTGTGTCCTGCAACAAATTTGCAAAAATTTGTTGACAAAGGTGCTCTTACTGTAAACTGAGAATATGACAAAAGGAACATAGAGCAGTCAGATCGGAGGGTCGTTATTTGAAGGCCTGTTGTCGGCATAGATGATGCCCCTGTTGTCAAAAGCCGTGCTTGTTTCAGCATCTGCAGTTTCAACCTGCACTGATTAGGTTGTGTTTCATTACAGATGTTTCATACCTCGAGACATTTCACAAGTTTCATTCATATTTCTTGTAATGTTTATGCTAAAGAGTGCACATACAAGAAATCTGACCCACACATCTGTTTTATAATCATACTTGTACACAGTATATTGGTATATCGTATACCAGTATATTGATATATTGGACAAATCCATTGTTTATACTTTGATATGATCACTGATTTAGTTGGTTTTTGAAGTTAGGCACTCAAGTGCACCTTAATTGTTTGTAAATTTCCAAAATAGCAGGAAATTATTATTTTTTGTACCTGTAGATAATCATCATACCATGACTATCTTAAAACAAGTATACTGTAAGTTATTCATTTTTATATGGGAAGAAATATTTAATTGATAGTAATTTTTTTTAATTGTTTTGTAAAGGATTGTAAATATATCTAAACAATTAAAAAGTACTGAAGATGGTTCATTTGCATGTCAACTTGTATACTGGTGAAGATTACCTGTAATGTAAAATTCACTTGGTGCATTTCTATGAACAAGGCACTTGCATAATTTGGCCTTCCTTTTCAAATCAGGACAGTTTCTTAGTACTATCCAACACTGAGAAGAACATATCATCAGCATAATGGAGAACATTTGCCATTGATACAAAGATTGGTGGGAAATAACGCAATAAAATAGGAAATATCTTCCGCACTGACTGTTTTTAAATCAACATTAACAACAAGCTATTTATGCAATGAACTGTGCTTTTCCTGTGTTTTGTATTTGTAATAAATTGGTCTATTTTGATTGTGTTATTCTTTGGGGTTTGTACAATTCAACTCATGTCAAGTCAAATCAGTATCGTTGTCCATGTCTGTGCTGTGCTGTCTGAGCTCCTCATGTCTGATATTGATAAGAGTTTCTGCCCAAAGTGTCAATCCGGCTCTTTGATTCTCAGTTTTCACTTTCAGTTTAAACAGTTCCATTTACAAAGTCCCACATCCTGCGTATCAAAGGCTGGGAGAGTGAAGAGAAAACATACTGGGGCTACATCTGAATCCCAATAAGAGGAGGTTGACTTTGGCTCCATCTGTCCAATGAACAGACAACTGATAGGGTTTCAGGGGACCCTCTTGTTTGAGTTTGTCCAGTGAAACCATTGACCTCACTGAGAGGGAGAGACAGGGAGCAGAGTGGACTGCTAGAAGCAGAGAGAGAAAGAATGTGTGTCGCCACCAGACATACCGACTTGGCTGGGAAGGAAAAAGACAATTCCTTGCACAACAACTTCAAGATTTTGTGCAGATGATGATGGAGAAAGTAGGAGAGAGTTGGTTCAAGGTAGAGGTAAACATAGAGGGAGTAGAGAGTCATAAATGTTCTGATGTGTTGGGCAGATGCTGCAGTTTTTGCTTTTTTTCTCCAGCTGGGATAGCAGGATGTGTTTCTGGGCCAGCCTGCATCAAAGGTAAATGTATGGGCCTATCAAGCAAACAAATTAACAAGCAAACAAGATTATAGCATGTATTATTTGTTAGAGAAACATCTGCATTAGGCAACAGAAAACATCTTTCCAAGCTGAAACATTTGCTGCATTCTAATGCACTTTTGCAGGTAGGAATACAAAGCCTCGCATTTTCATGCTAAACTTTGCATGGCGTGAGGTTCTCAAACCACTTCCTGCTCCTTATTAAGAAGTTTCATCTGCCCAGACAGCCCGAACAGACCAACACACTCCCTGGAAACAACCAGCAGCGTGTTTTCGAGGAATGCATCAGTATGCATGGGAAAAAACGTTCTGTCTGAGCAAATGCCGGACCCGGAGCCAAACAGATGATTGGTGAATGTTTAAAAGGCACATCAGTGGCATGCAGAGCAAGAGGCTATGATGAGTTAGACAACCTGCTGCCGACATTTACCTGGCTTATCAATTTGTGGCTGAGGAAAGGTTAAAGATATGGATTTGGGTTAGGATGAAAGCAGTCTCTGGTGGTTCAGGGATAAGAACAAAAAACACCTGCAAATGGAGCGTAAATTGGAAAGGAATAACATTTGATCAGAGCAATGCACATATTGTGCTCATATTCTTATATTTTTTTCTCTGTATTATTGTTCTTCTGGGCAATTCTTCTGAACATCATTCAAACTTTTATTATATTTTCAGATTCTTTAGAAGTTCTTTTCAAAATGTTCATATTACTGATAATTGTTTATATAGTGAGTCAGTTCAAACTTTGAAGATTACACTTTAGCTGCTTTCACCCAACACTTGGTACTTGAAACTTGAAGTTATTTTCATTCTTTAACTGACACTTCAACTACGTCCAGATCTTACACTCACCCAAATTTCAATTGCTTAATTCACACAACTTTCAATCTTCATACACAATTTACTTCAACTGCTTTCAGTGCACACACTTGAACTGTCCTCAGCGCTTCCACTTCAACTGAAGTTTTAACTACTTTTACCACTTACACATTAACTCCCATTCTAACTGCTTTCATGTCCTACTCTTTAAATGGCACTTGAACTACTTCCACCACTTACAGACTAGCTGACAGTTCAAGTCCTTTCAGTACATTGAGTGACACCTCAAACCCTTTCAGGTCTCAGGTCTTCACTTTTGTGCAACAACAACAAAAAACTTCTTCAGCTCTCCTAACTCACACAATTTCCTCAGTTCATACACAATTTACTTCAACACGCTTCAGCCGACCGTTTAACTGATATTGTCTATCAGTTTATACACTCGAACTGGCGCTAATTCCTTCCAGGTCTTTCACTTTCAACTCAATTTATCACCTACACTTCAACTGACATTTCAAGTCCTTTCAGCACTTTCATTTAGACTGATACATCAATTTTACCCAACGGAAGATCTTTTCTTGTTTGTCTTAATTTTGCTTGGTCTGATGGTAGTCTATTAGCCTTTTTTTTCATGAATTCCTCACCGAACCAAGGGTTGTTAAGCAAGAAGGATAAAATCTTCGATGAGGTCAATTGAAGACAAATAGGAGGCAGACAGAAACACAATCAGAAAGACAGAGAGAAGAAACAGGGATTTTCAGTCTCCAGTTGCTGCAGCAATAAATCCTACTCAGCTGGCTTATGCTATCAGCCAGTGCCAACACCTACTGAGGCCACGATGACGCATCTGCAAGCTCATCCGAAGGTGCACCACTTTTCCTAATAACACATGTGAATTACTGACCTGTCAGATAAACTGTTATTGCTAAAACAGTTTCGTCTCCCACAAGTGTGAAGGTGGTGAAACGTTTATTTGGAAAGAAGATGGAGACTTCATAGGGACCACGGCAGGGTGATAGATTATTAACAGGGAGAGTGTGAGGTTGAGGGAGTCAGTTTCCAAAATGTGCAAGCAGGCGTCCAACTCCAATAATGGGGAGAAGTATGAGGAAAAGTGTGAGTGAGTATACTGAAAAAAAAGAGATAAATCTTTTGTGGAGGGAGCTTGTAGCTTTGCTGATGTTTGTTGTGCAGCTGCAGAAAATCTCCTCTCGTCTCCTCTCGCTCCTTTGTCGTCTCTGTACTCTACAACCTCTCTGCCCTCCCTGACTTCAAGCACTGAGTGGTTGAAAACTTGGCTTCTCTGTGCCTCGAGGGGGATATTGGGAGAGGATTCTTTCTAATCCGCTGTATTTTTTTTCTTTCTCTTCTGTCCCTGTTGGAAGCACAACAACTATGTTTATTTTGCTCCCCTTGCAGCTCAACCATCGGAAATGCAGCCTGTGCCCGGTCCAAGCCTCGCTCTGTCCTCAAACCTCCCCAGAAACCATCGCTGCCAGGCCAACGAGGACGTCGGGATGGAGCTGGAGTTAATGCTTCATGTCGAAATAAGTTACTGTAAATTTGACTCTGGATGATATCATAATTCACCTCATTATCGAAGTGTAAACAGTCTAGCTGAAATTGGCTGCATGGGTCTGCAGAGGTGGAGAGTCCCAGCATGCGAATGGGTTTTTACTACCTGTGCTTGTCTAGGAAGGAGCTATGAAATGAGACAGTCAACAGTTCCCTCACAGCCAAACAAGCATGTCTCTTCTCCAGGAGCTGGGATGTTCAGCTGCTGAAGGTTTGAATCGATAGATCATCCTTATCACTGTACATAGCACATAAATGTCATCTCAAGGTCTGCTTACTCGCTCATTCTGGAGCTTTTGAGCGTATCACACGCTTCTTCAGCAAATGGACTTTGCTCAGCTGTCACAAAACTATTGATATTTAACGTTCATCACTCAGTGAACTTCGAAGACTGAAAGTTTGACAGTTCATTCTGATCTCAGAAACAGTTAACAATAGAGCTTTTGACCGTATCCCATTAATAAACATCAAAATTATTGGACGTTTGAAACTTTGCAGTTCCAGGACATCAGAGCTTATGAAGAGTAAGCTAAACTGTCCAAACCCCAAGAACAGGTCAGGAAATGGATTTCTGTCAAACTCAGCAAATGACCTCCATATGTATATTATATACTTTTATAATATTATGTGTATATGTTATATATTGGCAGGACATTTAACAGAAGACAATTTTAGGAGGCAGCTAAAGACATATACCTGCATTATAATGATCCTTATTGGACACATTTTCCCATCCTGCCCGGACAATGTCCACAGATATTTGTAATATAACTTTTAAACTAAGTCAAACTTGCTGTGTTCACATCTCTGACAGGCGGGAGTATGTTGACATATGTGTTTCCCAGAGACTGATGTCAGCTACTTGAAGCATGTTTTGGGATCTCCTCAAATGTTGGCATGTACATGTTAAAACCCTCTCGCTGCCGTAAATCTCTTGGGGCAGCAGACTTAACTGCAGGGCACGATTTTGCGCTCCTTCTTCTTTTGAGTTGGATGCCCTTACTTCAAACACGGAGTGAAAAATAAAGCGTTCCAGGTACACAAATCATTTGCGGTGTCCCGCTTGTCTATTTTGGTCTATTTATTTAGGATGGTGCCACCATGACATGCGGGGAAATGTGTCATTTCTCCCAGCTTTTCATGATTGAATTTACATGCACTCCCTGCGCGAGCGACATCATTTCAGTTTGAGTTGAATGGCTTATGTTATGGTCACTTTTCTCGTCTAGTGACTTTTCCTTGGCAATGTAAGCTCCTCACATGGTCTAGTAAACTATAAATAAAGCATATCTGGCATACCTCAGTAGAGATATTCCATGTTACGACGAAGGACATAGGCTAGTCTTATGTCATAAAACTGTATAGTCTATTTTCACCTCATATGTGACATTAAAAGTAATCACATGTTGTCAGCCCAACATGTCAGACCCTGGCACTGTGATCCTCCACCACAGTGGCTATTATACAGTATCTACAGCATGTGTAACCATGAGACAGACTGGACTTCCCCTCCTGGTTCAGTCTGAGAACATAAACTGAGGCAAAGGTGCCCGGTGTTCTGTGTTTGCCCTCCATATCCTACTGTAGTCTTTGTCTTGGACGGGGCCACATTAGCCTCCTTGCGGGGCCTAGCAGGGACTTCAGACGAGCGACATCCTGCAGCCATGAGATGTGGGCCAAAATCAATGTCCTCTCGGAGGCACAGCGCTGGGAAAGTGCTGCATAATCAGATGGGCTTTCCTCCTTTACTCTAAACTCTCTTTTATACCTGTAGTCCACAAGCTCACAGAGGCTTTGATGCTTGTACTGGATTATAGTGCACTGACCTCTTTGCACTCATGAGGCATTGGAGTATTATGCGATTACTTCGAATGGGATATTCTGTAGAAAACACAAGAAGTTTGCAAGATGTATCTCTCTTTCGTTACCTCAACTCCAAAAAACAACCTTAGCAGAGTTGATTTTCATATTCACGAGAAGTCAAAGAGAAAATGTGGCAAACCAACCCACATATCAAATCCAAGTAAATGCTTGATTATTGCATCTCCCCAGAAGATATTAGATGACATTAGACTAAACTGCATTTGGCATTATTGTGAAATTTCTTGGTTTCAACTGGTTTGCACCACAAGCAGCAATCCATGAAACATTCAGCCCAGAGAGGCAAAACACACAACAGTGTAACAGGAGTTTCTGGGCATAAAATTTGACATAAAACAAAGGGAATTTGGGTGTCCACAATTCCTTAGCGTCTGTACAGTCTCTTTGCTTGCTCAAAATCTTTCTGTAATAGATTGAGAAATGGATGAGAGCCTCAGTGCTGCAGAAGACGTCCAAGAGTAACCTTTTTGGTACAGAAGTGGGGAAGCTGAAACAGTTTAGTTTGTAATCATGGACTAGTTTTACGTTGTTATTTTTTTCTTTTCCAATCTGATCCCCGAAGAGATACACTTTGTCTGAAAGTCAAACACTGACACCTGGTGGTTAACTGCTGCATGCAACATGTTTTTTTTAGACTTCTATCCACTGTTGGCATGATAAATTATTGATATTTCAGGTTTAAAGTATATTGTCTGTATTTTGTTAACTCATGTAACATAGTGAATCTCATTCACTCTTATTTAGACTGCTGTATATAACTAAGTAATAAATGTATATGCAAGACTTGTGCCTCATGTTTCTGTGTACCTAAAGCATATGGGGGAGCTTATGGATGATGTTATGGAGGTTTTCGTCAAGTAGGTGCAAACACTACTGTGGAAAATACACAGAAATATACATGCTTAAAAGAGCTTGAAGGTAAATTGTGCTACATGAGGAAGATAATGGATTGGAAAATGCTTCTGACATATTAATGCATCAGTAACAATAATCCAGTAATAAAATCTAACATTTATGAGAGCAATTTTTTGCATATTGAGTGCTTTTATTTGTTACATTTTGCTGACAATACTTCTGTACTTTTACTTCAGTTCAATTATGGTATTTGTCCTGTTATGCTTTTCCTTCAGTAAAGGATCCGAATATGACACCACGGTGAAGCTCAGCTATGCAGTTTGAACATTAACACAATGTGCTGTGCATGGAAATGGTAAAGTGAAAGGGGGGGGGGCATCGGAAATACAATTAACAAACTGAATGATGTTCTGTGTGAGTGCTGCAAGATGAAAGGCAAGAATGTGAAGACAAGACATTTGAATCCAAGCCAACAATAGATTTTTATTTTAAGGGCCCCATTGATGTTAGTGTATTAACTGCTTTCAGTCCCGTCTTTCATTTGGACTCATTACCATAAAAAAAACTCTGCAATAACACCTGTGAGCCAAACACAGAGCGACATCCAGCACAACTTTGTGTTCACTGCTCACAGATGCATTGGCATCCGTTCGCCACAAGGGGGTAGAGACATACAAATTAAGCCAAACTGACCTGAAGTGGATATCTGAGGCAGCCTTCTGCTGAACACCGCTGATAATGTCACAAAAGCAATGATGTAGAACGTCTGCCAAATGACCTTGATGCTCTTTACTCCCATTCTCACCCCGACGCCGTTCCAAAGCTCTGACCTCAATTCAGCTCAACCAGAACCATTAGGGAGCAATGTGCCAGATAACGTGGGCCAACAAAAAGTGTTCTTCGAGAGTGTTTGTGTGGTTCACTGTTGTGTCCAGAGGCTACTGTTGTGTGGATGCGGGGTCTGGCACAGCTGATGCATTCTGCCGGGTTCATGGGATTTCTCGCACGACCACATGCTGAATGGAGGAGGTACCGAATGGAGCATCTGGACCCGTGACTTAACAATGACTGTGTGGGTGAGATAGAGAGAGCAAAGGGAAAAACAGCAAGAAGAGAGAGAGAGAGAGGGAAAGACAAGCAGAGGAATGGAAAGTGAATGTTTGTGTGTGAGAGGGGAGAGCGGGAAAGTGTGTGTGCACGTGCCGGACAAAAACACACAGGTAGAGAGGAAAATGTGAAATATTAAGACAGACAGCACAGCAGGAAGCAGTAGAAAACAATAGATGTGATAAAAAAGAAGGGATGATAGAGCCGCTAACACAAGAGGCCCAAGCATGAAATCATTTATATTGCTCTAGCACAGGCGCAAATAGTGTATATTTACTGGCAGGCATTGTAATAAACATTAATCAGAGAATGTCTCGTCTGTTACGGATGGCTTGACCCAAATTACCACACTGTAAATCATAGAAATCCCTGAGCAGTTGGTAAATATTTCCTTTATCCACACAATTTCATTTTCATAGTCAGGGTCAGAGACATGCTCTTACAGTCAGCCTTTGTGTATGTCAGCCATAACTCTGCAGCAATATAAGTCATTTTGTATCCCGAGCCCACAAAACTTATTTTGAGTGTTTAAAATAATTGCATGTTTGACTCATTGATTTATGTTATGAAGGCACACACACATGCAAACACACACACACACACACACACACACGCACTCAGTCACTCCTTTGCTGCCTCACCTCTCACTCTCTTACTGTCAAACAGAGACACACATATCATTCTCCTCCTCAGTGTCTCTCTCTCTCTCACACACACACAGATACACTCACACATCTAAATGTAGAGCAACATTAATTCTATAGCAGATGAATGAGTGTTTTCGGCGGTGCTTTCCTCATGGGAGTTGTGGGCAAAGCGAGAGCGTTGCTATTTCAGCTGCGGTGTTGGGGGGGTGGGGGTTGTTGGGTGGGGGGGTGTCAGGTCTGACCGCAGAGAGAGGGCCGCTGCTGGAGCTGTGGCCGAGCCCCCTGCTACTGACCCAGGGAACAGACAGTAAACCCGTGGGTTTATGGAAGTTCAGAATGTGGTGGGTTGTCAGTGTGAGAGCTCTTGTATCACATTCTGTACATAATGCAGAAGTAGGTTAGACAGCAGCGGCGCCCTGGAAGATGGGGTCTGTCTACAGCGTTTGGTACACACTGATCTGGTGCATCTTAACAAAGTGGTGGAGTACAATTTTGAAGTACTTGTACTTTACTTGAGTATTTGCATTTTATGTTACTTTATACTTTTACTACATTGCAGAGGATAATATTGTAGTTTTTACTCCACTGCTTTTACATCTAACAGTTACTGGTTACTTTTTTGTTGTTACAATTTAAAAAAACAAAAAAAAGATGTAATTATAAAGTATAGTACATTGTTAAAGATTAAACTTGTGGTTCCTACTTTTTTTTGGCTTGTGACTCTTTACAAATAAACCAGTGCAAAAGATTTTAGACGTCAGTGAGACATTACCCCTCCATACTTGTACCATACAGATTGTTTAATTTGGATGAGTGTTGTGGCTCAATCAGGCCACATTATCCAATATTTTGTTTGTTTGTTTTTTTTTAAAGAGAAATGTCCAAAATGTAAATGTGGTCTTTCTTTCTTTCATACCCCATAAATCATCTCATGACCCCTCAGATTTATCTCGTGACCCAGTGGAGGGAGCCCGACCCCCAGGTTTGACACCAAGTGGACAAAACTAACTAAATAAAATCATTAAAAGTAGCTCTACTGCGACCAGCTACAGCGGTAACATGCTGCTTAAGCACTGATGCATCAGTTTTAACAACTTAATGCTGTAATATGTAACAATACGTCAGTTATCAGTACACCAGGACCATCTACCTGCTTCTGATACTTTAAGTACATGCTGTTGCTAATTTCCCTGTACTTTTACTTGTAGTGTAGTATCTTTCTATTGTGGTACTGGCAGTTTTTCTTAAATGAGGAGTATTTCTTCCACCACTGACAAGAGGATTGGTAAAATATAAAATAGTATAGTTTTACTGTGTCAATCCACGTCCTCCCCAGCTTCCAATGAATCCAGTGTTGAATCTGAAACCTTGCACAGATGATGAATCTTACAAAGCAATGGAGCACCAGAACTGTCCTTTCAGCCCCTGACTCACCTGATGAGTAAGGGCCAAGAGCCAAACAGAAAGCATGAAAACATCAGGGAGTCATGGAAACAAGGGGATTAACTGAAAAAGACAAAATCACTGCTGGCACATGGTCGGCTTGGCCGGCGTTTAGTTTATTATGTTTGTCAGGTAAAACACAAGACGATTGTGTCTCCCCTGGTGGAAAGTAAGTCTATACAGGGGGCAAACACACAGAGGCCTGGCGATTAGCTACTGTTTCCACATGTGCCACAGCTCCCAGTGAAAATGACCAGATGACAAAAGACAAAACCTGCCTGTTTCCATTATGGAATTTGCACTGTGTTGAAGCAGGAGGGGAAACAGTGACGACAAGTTCAGGGTTTGGAATTAACAAAGAGTTGGTTTGTGTTTTAATCCCCCCAAGGAGTCACCTGTGAACAGTTAGACTTGGGAGAATGGGGCCACTTTTGCTGCCAGGCACCACAGAGGAGACTGGTTTAAATTAATATGTTTTTGACCAAAGTAAGTCACCAGGTAAGAAGGCAACAGTCAGCCAACAAACCTGGATAAACAGAGAAATGACAGAAATCCTATATAAGGTAGAAATATCATCGGAAAAACATAAGTCTTATAATACTTTGGAAGATCATAGAGGCATATTGAAGATAGTACCATAATCAATAAGTCAGTAGAGTGAGTATTGAGCACAGTAAATAATAAAAGTCTCTGCAGGAATATTATAAAGTTGTCAGTGCTGGGTGACTTTCTGTGACTTTTTAACTTGCTCAGCACAACACTGGAGAAAAAACAAGATCGCACTTACACGCTATACTGTATAGACGCACGACCCCGGGTGCGCGCAGAGCTCTGGGCATGATCAGGAGTGGGCCGTTTCCAACCGTTTGCAGAGGCGTGGTCAGAGGCGGCACTGCCGAAGCGCAGCCAAGTTGAGGATAAAATGTGGATAAGTGATGCTTTAGCGCCTTTGGTGCAAGAATCCCGAAAGAAGAAAGAGCCAAACTCTCTTTCCCCCCAACCTGATGAAAACGGAGTGAAGCATCACGTCTTTGATTTATGTCACATGGCAGCCGGCGACAGTCATCACCGCTCCACCTGAGCTCTGCAACTTTACTTTGAAGGCGGATTTTTCTCTTCTTCTTCTCGCTGCTGAAGTTTTCTCACAGCCAGATCTCTGTCAGGAGCTCAAGGAGCGGGCTGCATTCCAATTCATTAAAGGTAAATTATTTCCAAAGTCTACATTAAATCACAACACTCCATGTCTGTTTCAATATGCATTACTCTTCACAGTTTCCATTAGGTATTGGCACCTTTAATTAGCCTCTGTCAGCATTGAGCACGCATACCAATACGTTCAACGCAAAGCATACGGTTATGTACTCATACAGTACTGTGAATGCATCAGTGACATTATGCATCATTCTGTGCACTTAAGTACATTTATTACAGCTGTAGTGCCTAATGTGATTTGAAATGCAGGATGCAATATGTTGAACAGCTCTCAAGATGTCTTTCCTTTTTTTGAATTCAGGAACAAAAAAGTCAATTCTAGCAGTGATTTCTTTAATCCACACTTTCAGTAGTCATCTCCCCCGTCTGCCAGCTTACCCCCACTGAACCTCATGAGGCCGTGACACTGCATCAGACCAAGTGTCTGCAAGCCAATACACTGTCCTCACCAAGTTCAATACTGACTCAAGTTATTCAGCGAGTTTGATACAGAACACCGATTCCAGCCCTTCCAATAATCCTCTGTTGCTTTCTGCTCTCGGCTCCTTTGCCAGCTCACGTTGTAGAGTGTCTTTCTTTGCTGGCCCGCTCCCCCATCTGTCCTGCCTGCATTTGAGAGGATCACCACCATCACTTTCTCCAGCACTTACCAGGATGAGGCATGTATCGCCGCACTGGCTGAGGGGCGTGTCTCTGCTCCTGCTCCTCCAGACGGCCACCTCCATGGTGATGCTTCCAAACTCCACCGGCTGGGAGCAGATTCTGGACAAGTATATGGATGAGCAGGGTGACTGGTGGGAGGCCAAGCATAGGGGGAAGAGGGCCATTACCGACAGCGATGCTCAGCTCATCCTGGACCTTCACAACAAACTCAGAGGCCAGGTGTACCCTCCTTCTTCCAACATGGAGTACATGGTAGGTGGATGGAGGATTCAGTCTATATTTGTTCAAACGCTTTGACCCCATTTTGAACTCCCTAAGAGTCTTGTACACTTGTGGACCATATAGCTTAGTGAACTGAACCCGTCACCAGACCGGCTGGCACTTGTCCCACTTGGCTCACACACAAGCAGCATGCCAACATCTAAGCACCTTCACACTTGCCCCCCCCACTCACACACACATGAGTGCACACACAAGTCTGTACCCATGTGACTTTGATTGTTTTGCCAGAAGAGAAGAATTCCACCAACTTGCCAATGATCACATTACTACTGCCTTCTTTTTGTTACTCGTGCTAAGAGATTTGTTTGACTTAGAGACTCCTTTGGCCATCACGTGTGTGTACAGCGCCAGATCACTTTTCACAGTGCAATTAGAATCAGAGCACGGCACCGGGGCTTGTTTTACCAGCTGTCTACCCCCCACTAAACACACACATACACACACAGGCACACCTTCTGCAAGTCGGCGCTCCACAGATGTGGAGCTTTTCCAAATGCACCACACATGTGTAGGCACTGCTTGACTGCCACAGAGCGTTGCCACCAACAGTACTTAGGAGGTTAAAAATCAATACGGTGTGCAGAAGCTAATGATGGTTTATCATCTTTTCATCTCCACTTAAGGAGCGACAGAACAAAAGGCTGTATTATTCTGTGGTGAAGGCAAATAAACAGTTCCTGCTGGGGGCAATTGCTGGACTGTGTAATTGTATAATTGAGAGGTTGGACTTGAGGACCCCTTGTGTGTGTGTGTGTGTGTGTGTGTGTGTGTGTGTGTGTGTGTGTGCACATGTACGTGAGTGAAAGCACCACTCTGCCTGGCAGGCCTCTGGTTGAGGCACACTCTAGTGGAGAAATGCTGAGCCAGCAGCACACAGCTCCTTTCTACTGTCTCCTGTTACAGTTGGCTGGTTTTTTTAGCTGCAGGGGCACCCAGGGGTGAAATATAGAAAGGCATGCAACAAGAGGACGTGAGGTGAGAGAAAGAGAGTGAAAGCAAGCAAGGAGTGCAGTGGGTAAATAAAAATGATAAAGGATATTTTGCACATAGAAAAGGAGAAGAGGGAGGCAGTGAGAAAATGAAGATGGACACGTTTGGAAGGAAGTAAAACGAGACAATGACTTGTTGTAAGGGTACGTGCTGAAATCGTGCTGTCAATATCATTCAGGCAAGAAACAGTTCAGGTCACATGTTGACTGGATTTTCAGTGATTTTCTGCGCTTTATTTTGAAAGAGGCTCCATATTGCTCCGATTTTCCTGCCGTCTGTGTTGAACTGCTGTCACCTTTCAGAAACCTCACAGCTTCACTGTACTGGAAGACTTCATAGACATGCTCCCCTGCTCTCCCTACACACTCATGCATGCAGATGCACACACACTCTCTCACACACACACACAAATATCCTTGCCCACCTACGTAGCCATTGGCCCATCAGCTCTGTTATTGTCTGCCATTGTATTAAACCATAACCCTGCTGACCCTCTGTGGCAATCATCACAGAGACTAAGAGATAACATCAATTCAAATCCCCCTCTTTCCTCCCCCTTCATCTATTTCCTTCTCTTGCCCTCTCTCTCTGCCTCCCTCTCCCTTATCCCTGTGGCTCCGTTCCCATTCTGTCATTATCCAACACAGAGGCCCAAAAAATTCCCCGGATAAGCATTCACACTCCGTAGCGATCAACAAAGCTTCAGTGCACCTTCAGTAGGGCGACAGCGGTTCTGCCTCTCACTCAAATGTTGACCCATGGGTATAAACAGAGAAGTGTCAGTGTTTGAAGCGCTGCAAGACAAACAGATGGCATCATGGGAGAAAGGGCCCCACCTGCCTTGATGTTTAACTTGGCTTTGCTGGGCTGCACTCAGGTCTGAGGTGGCAGCGATGGTAGTGGTTTAAGATAGAGCTGTATTGACAGCTTTCTCTCTGTGCTGCACGTGCTGGTCATTTTAATTCATTATGTGGCTGTCCAATCAAACAATAATTAAGGCCTAGTCTAAAAATTTGCCTTGAATTAACTTCATCCAAGATGTTTAATTATGGTAATGTGTATAAGCATGCGAAGCAGTGTTTACACAGCTTGGATGTTAGGAAACACTGGTTCAGATTGATAAAATTGAATGACTGAATTTACAGAGTCATTATCAGACTCCAGTGGCAAAAAGATTAACGTTCAAACAGCTTGTATCCTGGCAACTTTCTGCAGCTTTTCCTGCAGATTACCTCAGAGCTAACAGGCCAGCTGGGAGATTGAATGTCTCCAGTGTGTCTTGGGGTTTTCCCCCAGGTCTGTCAGCTGGTTACACCCAGAAAACCTCCAAAGGGAAGGGAAGTCCACTGGCTTCTCTTCAGCTGAATACCATAGTATGAAAAAACGTTGTTCCTTCCAAATCGCTTGCTGTTGCCTAAGAGTGTTTCAGTCAAGGTCACGCTCCAGTGAAGCCTGAAGAACATTATCCCAAAATAGCAGAGATGCCACCCTAATGTCACAAAGCTGGAGACTCTCCGGGCCTCACCTGCGCTGGCTGTATCCTGTCCACCAATATCACAAACAGGAGAGGCAACAAGGCGTACGCTTGTGGGAGTCCAGTGCCCACACTGATCCTGCTTGATGTAATGCCAAGAATGTAAACATAGCTCTTGCTCCAAATGTACTCACAATGAATAGCTTGCAATGGCACCTTCCAAGAATACTTCAGGCAGCGTGGCTGTAAAACTTTGCACAACACATTTAGATTGAATTAGCAAATTCCAATGATCCCACAATTACCTGTGTTAAATGAGGACAATGCCCTCTACCTGAGGCTTTCCTGCTTTCTTCTTTTCTTGTCCTCCTCTCACCCTCACTCTTGGAAAACACCTAGTGGTTCCAGGAGTGAAGATGCGCCAAGGACATACCCCTGTTTGACATTGATCAGATTTGAATCTTATAGTTCTGCATGCTGTCCAGATGGCAAGTCTTGCCTTTCTTTACTGACTCACCCACTTATTCTAAAACGTCTGTGAGGCCACTCCAAAGTCATCCTTTGTAACAGGCTCCCTCATACCTGGGTTTTCACTGCTGTGATTCCTGTGCTGCAGCTGCAGCTCCTTTGTTCTGTTGATGATTCTGTGCTGACTCTGGAGTTGCCTGTGCCAACGGGGCTCAGAAAGGCCTTCTTCTTCAGCTACTCTGGTAGTGATCTCTAGTTGTTTATGGGTAATAATATTGGTAGTTAGACTTTTTTAAATCATTTCCAAACTATCAGAAAGCTCACTGCTGATTAAGTGAGACAGCTTCCCGTTCAATCAAGCCTACAGTAATTGGCTATGCGGTACTGGTCTAACTATGTTTCTGTTATAATATGATAATGGGAGATAATGGTTCTCTCTGGTTGACTAAATTCAGACAATGGTCAGCCTCAGGACCTCTGATGTGAGTTGATGTGGGATGGAATGCACTGCAAGAAACATTGTGCACTGTATATTGCTGTGGGACATTACAGTAGTAGTTTGGGGAGGCAATTTGACATACACACATTAAAACACACACTTTTCCTGAATGTCATGTTCAGTGTTTTCCACCGTTGATCACTTTCGCTGCCTTTCTCAGCTTCCTTTCCTTCCCATATCTAGCCTCTGCCTTTTCAGTATTTCTCTGCATGCACCATTGATTATGAGCAGGAAACCTAAACTTGCAAAGGAAGTCCCCTCTGGAATGCAACCAGATGACCAAGGAAGAGAGAAAAAAAAAACAAAACCCCAGCTGCAAATGAAGTGTTAAGCGAAATACACAATGCCATGTGCACAGCGCTGAAAGATTTTAGCAGGGGAGGTGTTTTTCTTTACGGGCCCCAGCAGAAGTGCGGCCAGGGTGGGTGGTGGGTGACGGGGGGCCCTTGGTTATGAAGCCTCCCCTGCTGGGCTAACTGTGCAAACAACAGCAGCTTGAGAAGCCGGCTGCACTCTGTACCAGGTTCAGCAGCTGAAAAATATGTGTCTCCGTCGACACTTTCTGAGGCTGCCATCTCTGCTGGGTGCTGCTTATTTATTATTATATAAGACGAGCTTCAAGAGCATCGCAAATCATGTCTTTGTGCTAGAAACCATAATCAGCAACTTTCCCCACAAGACACTGCAGCCAGAGTTTTGGTCAGCTTTGGCTTGAGACCTCCTATAGTTGTGGCCACGGCTAAATGTTTTCCAACCCATAACCATCTATAAATGGTCAAAAACATTGTGTTGACCTCGTTCAAGTACAGAATGTCCTATGTGCTGTGGTTTGCAGATGGTTTGGCAGTTACAGCTCAATGCAGCATGTTCTTAGCCTGCTTATCAGTGAGCACATTGATTATTTTTTCCATGCAAGGAGGTCAAAGAGGAAAATGACGTAGATAGGAATCAAGGTTGTAACTGAAATGCTTTCTCTACTGAGGATGACCAGGTTTAAATCTCCTCTCCTCAGTGTGTCTGTTTCAGAATAAAAGCACAACCAGGGATTACAAAACAGATATGACAATACTGACATTTATTTGCAGCTCACTGCCAGTGGAGGTAATTTCTGAGCAGAGATAGAGTTTCAGGCAAATACATTCTCGTTCCTGTTTCGGTCCTGGCTCTGTCAGTCATCATTTGGCCTCATTGTGCAAGATGGACCACAGGCAACTACAGATGAGGTTACTGTAACACTGATTCGCTGCCTCTCTGCAGGTGTAGAGATGAATGAAACATATACTCCACACCTCCAACTGTTTATTTGTTCTATTATGCCAGTCATTTAACATTTCTACAAGGCTCAGTGTTGAAATCTGACATAACACTGTGCGATCGCGGCGGAGTCCGTCAATATTACTTTGGCGGTGTTGATTTAAACAAATACGTCCTCTCAACAGCCAACAGGATTCCCAGAAAGCGCTGAAGAAACTGCTCAGAGTTAAGAGTTAATTTGCAGCACTGCCAGACATCCTGTTGTTAGGTAGGTGTGTGTTTCGGGAGTAATGCAGAGAACAGTGGTTGTTTCTGGTGGGACTGAAAGTGGGTGATGGACGATGGAGGAGGAAGGTGGTGGAAGCAGGGGAGTTATTTGAGTGCCTGTTATTGGATGAGATTTCAATGAGTGTAAGCTATGACTTCCAGGGCCCAACGTGTGAAATGTGAAAGCTTCTGACACCTCCGCCGGTACACTAACGCATGTGCTTGCACACAAACACACATTTATGCACACACACACGCAAACTAATTGACTTTCTCATAGAAACCTGTTACATTAGATATCCCACGTTGAAGGTGAAAGTGAAGGTGTGCAATTAGAGGAACATGCAGTGTCCTTCAGTGGAATTACAGCTGGTGTTTTTCTAACTTTTTTTTTTTTTTATGGCAGAATGTAGGTCAGCAGAGAGGAAGGACACTCTTTGCATTCCCAGAAAACCCTAAAATGGGAATATGATCCCTTAGTATCCAACCAGAGCCAAACTTAACTGAGAGGGCAATTCAGTGAGAGGTGAAGTGAAACAAAAGCTTGCACCCAGACATTTCACCAGAGACATATGGAAGGTATTTCTTAAGGAAAAACAGCTTTTGCATTTTTTTGAATAACACCCAATCTTACGGGAAAACCCATCTGGGGAAAATCAGCTGAGCAGCAATAAGAAAGTCTAAAAGCTCTTTACACAGCAGCAGCAACACATCAACATAGTTCTGCATTTAGTTTGGAGATTAGCACAGTTACTTAGCCGTAGCAGCTCTTAGTCCCTATGACTTACCATAAGTAATCCTAGTTCAGTGTGTGTTTGAATACTGCCTCACATCACATTGGTGACAGCTGAACAAACCCTGTAAGGCACTGAATATCTCCAGTTACTCATTAGCTCTTCTATGCCCTGACATTGCTATATCTTATGGCCCATTAGTAGCAACACTTTATATTGCAGTGGATTTCCACTTCTTGTGAAATAAAATCCAGAAAAGTACTTCATAGTGTTTTTCCACTTCTTCTCTTGTGCAGGTGTGGGACACAGAGCTGGAGCGTACAGCAGAGGAGTGGGCAGAGACCTGCCTGTGGGAGCACGGTCCTGCCGGTTTGCTGCCACAGATCGGACAGAACCTGGGAGCACACTGGGGAAGGTAAACAAGAACTCAGTGCGCACAGTTTCTGCGTATATAGACTTTAAAAATCGGTAAAAGTAAAAATCGGTCTTTAAAGTTTAACATCTGACAGGCTAGTGACCCTTGAACATACTGCACATATACTAATATGAATTTGCTACATTTGTGGGGAGCGCTAAACAACATATTTTGGGCATATCTCTCATGAAAACAAAGTTACACAGCTATACCAGCATCATTTACTGACTTGACATGCGCCCCTACGTGGAATCACACAGCCTCTGTTACATATGTTCATTTGTTTGCTCATTTCCCCGTAGAGCATCTGAAAATAGCACTGCTTCACATAAGAGACTCTTGTTCCACATCTAATCACATCCCATCACAGTCAAGATGTCCATTTGATTCTAATGAGATTAACTCACAACACCTGGTGCCAAATCACTGTCAATCCTTGGTTACTGCAATTTATCCAGAGTGCTTGATTGCCAGATGCCTGATGGGTGCTAACTCTTGAGCCACCCTGTCAGACCATATTTTGAAGTCATGACATGCTTGCTCTATATTGTCTCTTTTGCTACCACCTGCATCTCCGAAATGCTTAGAAGAATATTCATAAACTACATGTGAACGTTAATTCACCATTTACACTGACAAGAGCTGCTTTGCTTTGCACTAATAACTTGACAGTTATTTAAATATATTCTAATGCTTAAAGGTCACCTACTGTATGGGTATCATGTGTATGCATGTGGGTAGCTTTGATGCATAATACCAACTCCTACACCAACAGAGGACTAGAAATGTTTTTTGAAACATTGTCATCACAGGTATGCTTACTCATTTCTCCAGGTATCGTCCACCCACGTTCCATGTGCAGGCCTGGTATGATGAAGTGAAAGACTACACCTTCCCTTACCCTCAGGAGTGTAACCCCTATTGCCCCTTCAGATGCTCTGGCCCTGTTTGTACACATTACACACAGGTAACTAGGTCTGGATCATACTGTTTCATCAGGATTTTGGAGACGTTATCCTTTATTGATCACAGACTTTGTAATCAGTTTTTCATGATCTGTCTTGTCACCCTTTTGCAGCTGGTTTGGGCCACCAGCAGTCGCATTGGCTGTGCCATCAACTTGTGTTACAACATGAATGTGTGGGGACAGATTTGGGCCAAAGCCGTCTATCTCGTCTGCAACTATTCACCAAAGTAAGCACATTCCTTGTCATGTTCTTTCACAGCTGCATGACTGATACACAAGCTGCAAGAGGACAAGAATCCTAAATGTGCTCTTGTGTCATTTTGATGTGGCAAAGTCATTTGTGACTAATTTTGAAAGTGTTGTCACTTGTCAAGTTTTTCTCAAGTAGTATGTGAGCTGTTTCGTAAACCCTGCTTATTGTATGACCTGTACAGGGGAAACTGGTGGGGCCATTCGCCTTACAAACATGGGACCCCGTGCTCTGCCTGTCCTCCCAGCTATGGCGGAGGCTGCAAGGACAACCTCTGCTACAAAGGTATGCTCAGGAAAAATAAAGAAGGACAGAGTAAGAAAGCCTGAGGAAAACATTACTTACTATACCCTGTTTTTTTTAACTTTACTTGAAGATGACAGCTCCAACCCTCCACAAGAGGAAACGGAAGAAAACAACTTCATTGAGCCGGAGGCCCCCCGTTCTCCACAGAAGCCCCGGCCGAGGGCCTCCAAACCTGAGCTTCCAAGTCTTCCCGCTCCGACCTCCACCAAGCCCCCCACAGAGGACCTGCAGAAGAATGAAGTGGTGAACACACAGCAGATGTGTAAGCTGCCATTTAACTGTTTATTCTGGATCTAGTTTCATCTCAAAATGGGGGGGTGTAGGATTTGTTTTAGAGTTGGGAGGAGAGTGGCAAGAAGTAAAATTGGGTCAAAACGAGAATTTGTGAATCGCTGCCTGCTCAGTGTTGAACAAGCAATTGTGGATAACAAGCGCAAACAATAGACCTTGACCGGAAATATTTTTCTTGCAATTTATCTTAAATTGCCTTGATGTTCTGTAGCCTTTATCTGTCATCTCCCTGATTAACCTTGACAGTTTCTGGAGTGTACTTAATATTGCAAGTCACTCTTTGGAGCAGGGAGGGAGGTCTATTTTAGCACGATCCCCAGAGTGTGTGTTTGCTTTTGGCCGGCTGAGATGGGTTGAGGGGTGAGAGGGGCTCGCTGTGGTTTTTAAATGGCTTCCTCTCTGCAGTGCAAAGGGGCCTGTTCTTGTAAGCTGAGACACTTCCTCTAGTATTGCTGACCACCCTGAACCTTGTGGCAGGAATTCTTCTTTTCAGTTCTTGTAGCATCACAACAATAGCCTTCATTGGATTTCACTCAACTCAGGCTTTTAGAAACTAGTCGTCTGCATTCATTTCATGCCTGTTGGTTCTTGTACGAGCACTTAAAGGCCTTTATGTGTGTGTTTTTCAGCTCAGCTTGTGACCTGTGACACCAAGCTTCGAGATCAGTGTAAAGGAACACCATGTAATAGGTACAGTTAAGATGAAATATGGTAAAAGCAACAATGCAAATGGAGTTTACTGTGCATTTCATCTTATTTTTCCTTTATTTATCCACAGATATGAGTGCCCTGCTGGGTGCCTTGATGCTACAGGAAAAGTAGTTGGGACAGTATACTATGAAATGGTGAGTACACAATGAAGTTTAGTAACCTAAATGATGTAGTGCTACTTGGTAGGTTCCTTTCTTACATTGATCAGCATTATGCCAACGAGCAGCTGTGCGTCCTGTCACAGTGTCCTTGAGCAAGATATTGAAGTGCTATAACTGCATCAGCAAAAGGCCTGTAATGTAAATGATGTTGTAAATTAAATGCTCTGTTTGCAGCAATCCAGCGTCTGCAGAGCTGGCCTACATGCTGGTGTCATAGATAATGACGGAGGATGGATGGATGTAACAAGACAAGGCAGAAAAGACTTTTTCATCAAATCCAACAAGAGCGGAGTCCAGTCTGTAGGGTAAGACAATAGCATTAGAAATAATATCACCATGAATTTATTCTGATGGTATTTGATAGCAGCGTTGGTACAATATACTCTCAATAAGTGAAAATAATGTAGTCAGTGTAATAATGTACAATGTAAAAATGTTTCCTCTTGACAGAAAATACCAAAGTGCTAATTCCTTCACAGTTTCCAGAGTGGCAGGTAAGTCTGACAATAATGTGACATTATAATTACAGATAGGTCACATTTTATATTAAATTACTCATAATAAGCTCTGCTGCAACTGTGTTTGTTGACGCTCGCTGTAATTATTTCTTGCAGTCAAAGCCATCACATGTGAAACCACAGTTGCACAGCTGTGTCCATATCAAAAGCCTGCAAAGCATTGTCCAAGGTATGAACCTTGCCTGCCTACATGTCAGTCTTTTTCATAACTTTATTTCTACAGCCTCATAAACATTCAAGTCGGGATGTCCACCTGTTCTCTTTTTAGGTTATACTGCCCGAGAAACTGTTTAGAAGAGAATCCTCACATATCCAGAGTAATCGGTACCAGAATATACTCTGATGTAAGTCCCTCTTGTAGCAACCCAGTCACCAGAATAAATGTTTGCATGGTATATATAAACCATGTGTTGACACTTTATGTTTCTCGATGTTTCAATATTAATTTTTATTTTGTGACAGTACTGTGGTTGTGGTCTGTTAGAATGTTGATATGATACATATGAAACGTACAAATTTCACATATCCATGGTGTGTGGAAATATATAATGCTAATGTTTTATTCTGGCGACTGTGCTGCTTTTAGAAGCTGATTCAAAACTGGGTTCATCAATGTTTTTCATGTATTTCCACACTGAAATGACACAGTGGTGTTACTTTTCCTCTTGCATCCCTCTGTAGAAGTCCAGTGTCTGCCGATCAGCGGTCCACGCTGGAGTAATCAGGAATGATGTGGGTGGTTACATTGATGTGATGCCAGTGGACAAGCGGAAACACTACATTGCTTCGTATCAAAATGGCATTTTCTCAGAGAGGTATATATAATCTATAAATATATTCTATAAATAGCCAAACTGACCTGGCTAATGTGAGTCCTGCAAGTGTGGGTATCATGTGCAATTTGTAAGGAAAATAAGGAAAAAAACAAAAGCTTCACATTTATAGTAAAACCTATCAACTGAAAATAGTGGTTCCTTATATTGATTGAAACAGCAGTTCTATAAATTAGAACGCAAAAGTATTACATTTCAATACAATACAATAAATGGAAAATAAAAATAAAGTGTAAAAAAACACACTCAAATAAACCCCCAGAGATGTCGAGCATACTGTCATAGAATTGCTTATTTAAGAAGATCACTGGTCCTTGTCGGCATCCTGTCTTACAACTTGTTTGGAAAGTGAAGGGTTAATTTGCTGGGGCTCAGAGAGGAGGAATGAGAAATCAATGGCTCTCAGGTAGAGAGAAATTTATTCACTCTGCCCTCCCATGTGGACCTAATCTTTTCAAGATGCAGGCAGTTCGTTACATCTCTCATGCAGTGCGCACGGGAGGGTGATTAGCATGCGTCTAGTTTAAAATAATTAATTGCTTAGCAATTAGTGCAGAGAGGATGAGTGCATCTTAATGCAGTTCAAGGAGGGGTTTGTTTTTTGGTAGTAAGTCAAAAGGGGCAATCAGCAGGCAAGGGTCTAAAGTTTAATGTAGTGGCTCAGATAAAAAAAACAAAAAAAACAAATAAGAACGCAAAGCAGTGAAAGAGCCAAAGTATATCCATTGAGGAACAGGAACCCGGCCAGCATCTAAAACAAAGGGGATCAATATAAGGTTACATTTTCGACAGGTTTAGCTTCGTCCAACCACAATGGTGTATAACCCTAAGCCAGATAAGTCTGTCAAAAGAGCATGTGGAGAAGAATGGATTATGTGTAAGACTTTCCAGTTTTTCTTATCTGAAAACATGAATTTCAAATCAACCTCCAGCTACTGTCTCAACAAACATGGTGCAGAATGCACAGAAGTGATAATCAGGTCATGAAGAATGGGGGCGACTTTTAGCCTGAGCATTGTCAAGTTAGGTTTAGGTGGAAGTTAAGTAAATTGTATGAAAGTTATTCTCATTATCATCAGAAATAACCGATGATAATGAGTCTTAGGCACATTAAAACTTGTTATATTCGGAAGTAGGTCTGCAATCGCACAGCCACATTACATCTCATAATATTAAAAAAGGTAAAATAAATGTACACATCCACATACACATCCATCTTTACACTCTTAATAGCAATGTTACAGGGAACAGTTAACTTACTTAATATAATACTCATCGTCAAAGACAGCACCAAATGTGCAGTATAAATAGCCTCAATCAGGAAATAGGAGGTATGCAAATAGAGCACTGTATTGTCAGCATAGAGGTATATTTTTACTTGTATCCATTTTTAATTACTACTTGAAAATAGACAACCTTGTCTAGCACCACCGATTAACACAAAGTAGGAAACAAGAGACATCATTGGTTTGTACAGTAGCTATTGGAATGTTAAGAAGCTTAAGCCAGGCAATAAAATACCTTGCCAACGCAAATCTATACAGAGTCAAATATGTACCTATCTTGGAGGTTGTAATGTCTCTCTCTGAGTGAAGTGAGCCAAGATTTTAGTGACAACTTTGGAATGATTAGACTAGAGAGCCTATTTTTCTCGCTGTTAGGTAGATGTTTGTTATAATCTTCCTCCTTAATGAGTCCTCAGTGACTGACAGGGAATAACATGTTAACTGTTAACAGAGAAGGGAGCTTGCAATTGCCGAGGATAAAGGCTTTTGCTGATGCTAATAAAGTGAGAGCATTTGTTGAATCCATGCTGTACAGCATTAAGGTTACAGGTCCGTACCAGCCTCTGTTTAAAGCTTAAGTGACCCACATACTGCGCGGTCTGGTCTAGTTCTTTAGAGATATTAAATTGCACCAACTTTGGATTGTTCTGTCGTCTGCAGAATGGCTATTGTTAACATGACCTGCGTAGAGGACAAACACACACACACAGTCTCATTTATTCTGTGGTCTTCCCTCTCTCTCGCTGTCCTCTCCTCCCTCGTCTCTCTCCACCGCATTTATCTTTGTCACTCTGCTGAGATGCCTGACGTCTGCTAGTATCTGCCCATCATTTATCTGTCTCCTTTAACTTCACAACATGTCTGTCTGTGTTAGATTAACACATGAAGTCCCCTGTGTTTGTGTAAAAATGCGTGGTTTATCTGTTTTCTCAGGGAGCTTCAACCTCTATCTGTTTGTGTCCTATCTGTCATCAGAGTGTCAGACAGCACACTGACGTGGATGTTTCTCTGTAAAACCTGAAGTCTATCTGTTTGTGTGTGTATGTCATCTATGTCTCTCTGCAAAAGGCTGGGACATGTTCTGTATCTGACACATGCCGCACCCAGACTGACTCTCCCTCTTGTTTCTCGCTTCCCTACAGCCTTCAAAACCCTCCTGGAGGGAAGGCGTTCCGGGTGTTTGCTGTGATTTGAGTGCCCCAGAGGGCGGCTTCGCCAAACAGAAAGCGCACTTGGGCTGCTGAATAGGCGGTAATCAAGCCCTGTTGTCAAACTCAATGACTGAAATGTTTCTGGCTTTGCTACATTTCAGGGGTTACAGGTCATCTCCATGACAGCGTAAACCCAGCAACAAAAACTTGACACATACACAATGAGAAACTGTCAGTACTCACACGCATGGCGTTTTCATTTTGTCATCTTTGGCGGGAAATTGTATGAACTGTAAATATCTCAGAATATTTAGCTTGTACATATTTGTTAATAGTATTACACATGTTTTGTCTGTGTGCCATTGCCTTGCCTTTTAAACAAATAGCTGTGTATGAGTACTGATTGTAGAAATCCTATAACATTATAATGGCACTTAAGGATGAATATCATTTTTGTTGTATTAAGTCTGGCACATTTTTACTGGTGCTCTGGAGAGGTTTCTTCTCATATTTTGTACTTTTGTAATGATCGAGGAACAAATTGTTATGCATTTATTTTTATATGATTATGCTTTATATCAATATGATTTATAAAGGATGCTGCTATATGTTTTTTGTATTGTGTTTGTAATTGCCAGTGTGATGGGTTTTGTTTGTTTGGTTGTTTTTCCAGATAATGTGGTTCAGTTAAAACTCCCCGCAGGTCGGGAAGTACACTCATCCCTCAGAGCTGTCATTCTCTAAACAAAACCTATGTGCTCGACTTCATCGTGCGTCGCATTTTACTGGATGTCGCTACCCCAAAGATGTTTTCAGGTCATGTCTATTCATCTCCCTTTGTTATTGATAAAGTAATACTATGCAACAGTTTCATTTCATACACTATGTAGGGGAATGGTGATTTTTAACATATATCTGTTCATATTTTACCAGCTCTCAGCTTTCTTTCAAGCTGCAATCAGTATAATGGACAATTAAATGTATTTTTGGCACTGTTTCTCATTATATGTATTTTCCTACCTCAAGTTGTTAGGAAAAGTCCATTTTGCAATAAAATATTACAACCACCACAATTCTCTCTCGCTTAAAGTCAATGTAATAATTCTCAGATGCTGTTGCAAAAGACATTTTTACATTTTGTCTATATACACTTAAAATTGCATATAGCTCAATATATTATTACTGGGTTTTATTATCATATTCAATATTTAATGCACTGCAGTTCAACCTACCTTTAAATCTAACATGTCAATGGTGCTATACTATAATAAATATTTGAAAACACTTAAAGTATCTCCTTTTGAGCCACTGCTCCAAGACTGGAAATTCCATGAAATATAACATTTTGCTTAGATTTCCGGCTGTAAATCTGTGATGATAGGGTGGTGTTTCATATGTATTCCTATTCTTGAAGATTTCTTGTAGGTAACGTGATTGTAACTCAGACGCATGTTTACTTGTGCTGCTTTATCCCAGCCTCAAACACCATGCTGCCTCAGATTCATTTCACCTCAGGCACAGTCAAAGATAAATCTGGGATGAGTATTTGAAGTTGCAGACTTTGACAGGAAATGTTCTCTCAATAGTCTACAAATGAAAAAGCTGCACACAACATATCTTAAAATGATCAAATATTGGCACTCTGAAACAGGGAAACCACATCCACAGGAGGCTGTCAGTGGTCCTTGAACACTTCATCTGATATGGGTTATAATGCCCTCATATTAAAGCTGACAATCTGTCCTAAATCCTCATTGGCAATGAGTCATTTCACATTTGCTCTAACCCAGTGGATAAGCATGCAGAGCCAAAACAGCAAAGATCAAAGTACCTCAGAGAGCCGCTGAAGTGGTAAGTTTTGTGGGTTGGATGAAGACTGAACCCAATCCCCCAGAGCCATTGCTCCACAGCAGAGGCCTGCACTACTGACGTGAAAGTCTCTGGGGATGTGGCACCCCACTTCCCAATATCCATACCGGTTATTCATTCAAACCTTGGAGAGCGGAAATGTTTGATTTTAAATGTCCCAGCTTTCCTCCTCGAGTTCGTCACCAGGGAGCGGAGTCGTCACTCCTCATTTGCTTCTGAGCAGCAATGGGGCGAAATGACCACTCCGTAATGGGTTCCACCATATCCATGTCTGACCGTGTTATGATGTCTGCAGGGCTGCAATAGGTTGTGACTCAAGCTGCCAGTCTTTGTTATTCCCCAGACAAGTGCTACTAAATCTTACATGATGGGTGGAATATACAGCTACTGGCGCGGTGACACCAATGCGACACAATATGTTGCACATGCAATCTTGTTAAGTGATTTTTCTATGGCTTTTATGAGTGTGGGAATAGTAATTACATTTTCTGCAGCTGCACATGTGGGAGACTACATGCTACATGCACACTGACCCTCACAACATGTGGAAAACAACTTATTGGACCATGGGAAAAGGGAGATAATTGCGTGTGTGTCTGCAGGAGGTTCACAACAGACCATACAGTTGCACAGAAACACACACTATAAAGCAACAACCATCAATCAGTCATCCTCAAATACATGTGCATGTGCATGCTCCCACATTCATGGCCGCACTCACATGACACATCATGTCAGATTAGACCAGTCACTTGTGATTGGCTGAGCTCTGTAGGAGAAGGGGCTGCAGAGTGATTGATGGGCCGTCCATGAGCACCCAGGTCCTGTGAGAGGAAAGAGAGGCATACATCAGACAGGTGTCAAAATTCACAGCGGGGTGTGG
This sequence comes from Chaetodon auriga, assembly GCF_051107435.1. Lineage (NCBI taxonomy): Eukaryota > Metazoa > Chordata > Actinopteri > Chaetodontiformes > Chaetodontidae > Chaetodon > Chaetodon auriga. The sequence continues at coordinate 10,822,797 of NC_135094.1, forward strand.
TGATAGGTGGCGTTCAGGGGCTCTGAAGAATGAAAGGCAAGAGGACGAGGAGGATAGTGAAAGGGAGAAAGTGGGGGACAGAGGAAAGGGCAGAGAGATAACCTGAAAGCTAGAGAAAACAGCGTGAAGTTTTGATTCTCTGACACCTTCATGAGCATGACTTTGAGATACCATCTGCAGAATTTCCCATCTTCTCCTAACATTCAGCGTTCATAAAATCAGTGCACGTGTCATGAAAATCCAGCTTTCCAGGAGCAGTTCTATAACATAGCTGGACACTGTTAGATAAAAACAAATGCTGCACGACTTCAAATAATTAAGGAAGGGGTGCAACACATCACTTGATGGTGATAGATTGTTGTGTGCCTTCATATGCGACCCACCAGACAGACGAGGGTGCATTAGGAGCAAACTGACAGAGCGACAGCCAAAGGCCCATTAGGACCAAGGAGACAGAGTGCCGTGAAGACAGATGGGATGAAAGACAAGCTTGCAGCTAGCAGGGTCTGCATGGTGCCACCAGTGTTTTCAGACTGTCGTTTAAAATAAGGAAGGCCATTAATAACCTCCTCACTGTGCTCTGCTCAGCTGCAGTCTGGCGCTTCTTGCTGAGCTAAATGTGGCGCTGCATGGCAGCAGACTGGCAGACTGTGTCAAAGAGACTACGTTCACCTGAGGAGAGGGAGAGAGAGAGGCAGGCAGACAGAGTTTGTATATGCCACTGCATTTTCTGTGCTGTATATGTGTGTGCATGTGCTGTATATATGGGTCTAATTGTATTTTTTCACTTACTCACCTGTTTGTTTATGTGCTGTGTCTGTGCTGCCTATCCTACTATGGCTGGATGGGAATCAGATAACAGTGATGCAGTCAGGGAAGCCGTCAGCACGGAGGTGAAAAGCTATGGTTGCCAGTGGTAATGACTGTGTTCCTTCTTGTCAAACCTTTACTTTGGCAGATGAACAAAACATAAAATTTGACAGGGAGTGGGTTTTTTCCCCTCATGGTCCAAAAATATTACATGTACATAGCCACACTGTGAATGTGTTTTTGCAAAGATGGAGTGGGTACTTTGGTGGAGAAAAAATAAGCTTTTCCTGAGTGGCAAGGTGACTCATATAATTATTGAGTTATTTTAGGCCTCTGCGCTTTTAAAACAACCCTCTGACAAATCTTCGACATTTGATTTATAATAACCATTCATTACCAACTGGCTCTCCTGTGACCAACCCACCCGACTGCTTGACTGAAATTGAAAATCTTATAGCATGCATTGAAACTGGTGTTGAATTCTAATGGAATACCAAATGTTTAAATTGATGCTTTACATGTGCCAATCAGGGGCCAGCAATGGATGACTACATGCTTCTTACTCTACAATTAAACCTCAATTAAACCGCACTGAAAACAGGTTGTTTTTTCGTTTTTTCCAGAACTGCAAAGAAATATGTTGCATAGTTCCCTCATTTGGACTGTTTGAGGCATGAGCAGCGTGACCTAATACTGTCAAACTCATGGTTACCTTCATGTGAATGGTTATGGTTTGCTGGTATAATCTGTAATGTGAGCCTCAGTGGCGCACTTTGTGGAACAAACACAAGTGAAGTTCCAGCAGCTACACAATGTCTCTCTCAATTCAGACCCAGCGATTGTGTTGCACCAGGTTAATTGCAGGAGGCTTTAACAGATCAAACACTGCCTCTTTTTTCAGTCCAACACAAATAAATGAGGATTTCCAAGAGAAAGGGTTCTTTGTTTGTTGGAAAATGAAGAAACTTGAGTTGTGGGGCTTGTGAGGTTATTTTGTTCTTGTATACTCAGGTGAGTGGAAAGCCAATTAAGAACATCTGGCAGGATTTCTCCGTACAGATTATGCTAAACACAATAATGCGCATCTACATATTTACATGTTGGCTGTTGTGCAGTCTCTCATTGTCTTCCTCCCGCTTGTACACAGACATCTCTGTATGCACAGAATGATGAAAGTACATTCATCTTACTTCTGCCATGACGGGCAGGGCTACAGTCATATTCTAAATGCTTTTATTACCAAGGAAAACAACTGCACATCAGATGATTTATCGTCAACAATTTGCACACATAAGACGCTTACCCTGACATTTGTTCCTGTGTAAATGGATGTCAGAGAAGCAGTTTTATGCTCTGGATGCAGATGTGGGCCACATGTAAAAAGCCTTTCCTAAAACAAGCACTGTGGAATAGGGAAAGTTGTGCTTACGCTACCTCTCCAGGAGGGGCTGGCTGCCTCCCAGACTGCACTGCTGTTAGAGCTACCTCTCAGAATAAATAATGGCAAGTCTACAGCATCTGGACACTTACAGAAACCAATTCATATCTGTAAATCTTATTGCCTGGACCAAATTCTAAGCCTGGCAGTTATCGCCAGATAATCGATCAATGCTTCGTAGCAGTCTTACTGCTCATTTCTACAAGTGTGTCGTCTAAATGGGCAGAGGTTTCCTGTTTATCCTCCAGATGTGGGTCAGCTGAGATTGCACTAATGATAACAAGAATAAGAAAACTATAGCTGAGGAATGTGGCATCTATTTTCACACACAAAGCCAAGGATAAAAGAGGAAATGGATTGAGTTTCAAAGAACCCTGCTTATCCAAGGCGCAATCAGACGACCTGCGTGTAAAACAAACACTTGTTTGCAAAGGAAAGGAAAATAAATGTGGAGAAAGAACTGGAACAGACTATTAGATGCTTGGCAAGACAACAAGGAACAGTCTGAAAAGCTACATACAGTACAGTTGAGGCTCATGGCCAAACAATAGGGCCATGCATGGCAGATGGGCGCACACACTCCTTTGCAGTCAGTCATAATACAAGAAAAAGGAAGTGGGAGAGTCTTGGGCCAAATCCTAGAGAGCCCAGGGGTAATGGAAGAAGAGCACAGCATGAAGAATGAAAAATGAGAGGAAAAAAAACCTAATGAAAAACTACAGTTCATAGTAAACTACATCAAAAGGAATCCCAGAATAAGTTTGTTTTCAAGTTTTTGTACGAGTCAGCAAAAATGATTCCTTTTGTAGCAGCCTGCAACACATGGCACAGTAGACAGACTTATGAGCAGTGGGCGATATACCAAACACAATTCTATGACAGAAGTGTACTAGTGTATTTATATTGGGATCATGGTCAGGGAGCACGGAGTGCAAAATATAAAGAGCTACAGCGAATCAGGCGCCTGCGATGGGCCGCAAAAGCATGGTGGAGGCTGTCCCTGGACTCTGACGTCATAACTGACCTTTCGTGTATTTACAGAGGAGGTTTGATTTCCACTCTTTTTCCATGCTCACACATGAGCCGTTGTGAAGCGGGCCCTGGAGGTAAAAGAGTAGCTTTGTCCCAACCTGGACGGTGAGCACTGTAGTCATGTGCTTCTGCCAATCCCGAAGAAGGGCCCACAAGCCAGGGCCATTGAAACAAGCACAAGCATCACCTGTTTTATATTAAATCTGTCAGATTAAATAAGGAAAGCCAATAACCTGCAGCTCTCAATGTGCAGTTTTAGCCAACTTTGACCCTCTTCTTCTCTGATCATACTTGTTAAAGCTGTTTTCAAACTGAGTTGAGGCACAGCACAGGCATTTGAAGAAATTAATGAATCTGCACGTGACCGTCTCACGCACATTAAATGAGATGCACAGTGAAAAATGTGCTTTCTTCTGTATCTCAAGCAACAGCAAACCACAGAGCATCTTGGTTTCTATTTGGGGTAATGCAACATTTAAAATGATGCGACAAATCACTTGTATTGCAGCTGACGGAGTTTTGTTTTCTTGCAGCAAGATGAACCTTCTGCCACACGGCTTATGCGTTGCTCATTCATCACCTTGAGCAAGTACAGATCTGATTATCATACAGTAGAAGCATGAAGACATTTAAACAACCCTTTCAAAGTACTCCTCCTGACAGCAGACAATATTGCCCTCTACAGGGCATACATATTAGTCACGCTTGTCTGTCTCCACTCTCTTTTTTTTTTTTTGGCTGTGATGGGTTAAAGAAACACAGCACCACATGTGTTGATGAATGAATAATTATACAGTGTTGAGAGAGCTTGAGGATCAGGGGTTGTAGGGTGGCACAGTGAGGCCATGGCTTCCAAGACCCTGGATTACACCCTTTTGATATTTAGCATCTGCCTTGCTGGTGTGTAGCATGAATCCATTCCAGCTTCGTGTCCAGTCTTCTGTAGTTGACCCTGACTTTTGACCTCACTGAGGCTGCAAGACAAAGAGAAATAAAGACAGTGAGAACATTAACAAGTCTAAAGTCGTGTTTAAAAGAGTTGAGTAAGGACATCTACATACAATATGATGCAGGTCTTATAACCTCAAATTAATGTGTTGACTACAAAATAATGTTTTAATAATGTGAAATTGTATTTAAAAAAAAAAAAAAAACATTATTGAGGCTTATCAGAGCAGCAACAAGAGGACTCAGATGAATAAATGCCAGGGCTCTAATTCATCAAATGTCTCTGAGCATGACAGGAGATGAATGAGTTGGTCACATGAAGGACCTGGTCAGTGAGCCAAAACCAGCCAGTCCATCAGTTAGAAAGTTGATGAATTCAGTCTCTGGTCTCCAAATTAGCTGCGTGGCATGAAAAGCAGGAGGAGGTGGAGGAGGAGGAGGAGAAGAAGAAGAAGAAGAAGAAGAAAAACAGACATCCCATCACTCTGGAGTGGAGGGTGGCACCTCTTTTACTCCTCTATCTTCCTCGGGGAGCTGAATGTGATGAAGTGTGGATTCACCCGTTCGTTTTCTAAGAGGAACGCCACAGCAGCAGAACAGCTCACGTCTCCAGAGATCCCGCCCAGGGTTCAGCCTCACTGTGACACAAGACGGACCCCAATTTAGGACACAAAGACTGGGTCAGAGCAGCAGGAGGCACAGTCTTTGCCTGAGAACGATCCATTCCTTTTCTATTCATTGATGCTCTTGCCTCTCTTCTTCCTATTTTTGTATTTTTCCCCTCTGCTTCACCCTCATCTCTCTGCATCTCTTTCCTCCCACCTCCCACCTCCCCCACTCATTCACTTTCCTCACCTTTCATCCCCCCCTCCATTACCATAATGATCATTAGTGTACCTACATAGTTAACTTCTAAAGTTCTTTTTCTGACTCATGCGCTCATTTACAATTACAATTATAAATCTTCTCTGAATGCTAATGTACACTTTATCTCACTTTAGATGGCCAGAATTTAAAGCGACAAGACAATCTCGAAAGGTGCGTCTGCTAGATTGCCTTGAAAAATGAATTTGCACAAGCAGACATGCTGCCGCAAATTAAATCTTATCCTCAGCTCTTCTGATAACATTTTTGGTTAATTCGGTAATGTCAGGAACCCTTGTAATAGGCTTAAACGCTCTACTCATACACTCATCCGCGATTGAAGTAAAGGACCCTCTCCAATCGCCCACTCTCACGACTCACCTTCTGGAGAAGGACAGAGAGGCCCTCCAACCACTTTGACTTCTAACTGTTATGGAGTAAATCACAAACATGTCATGGCCTGATCCTCTGGGACTGCACACAACCTTTGCTGTCCTCTATTATATGTGACTAACCATTGTCCTCCTTGGACCCACTGAGCTCAGAGCAGCCCACATCTCTTATTCTGAGAAATCTGCATTTTTTTCCACTCTCTCTCTCCACACTAGCCTTTTTTTCCTCCAGGCATTGACATTTAATCAAACCCAAATCCCATTGTGCCTATTAACATATCAGGCTGATACGGGTTGCTGTAAAAAGCTTGAGCACAGGAACCCGGAGCAGAACATTACCATAACTCTGCCTGTGTGATCTCTATTTTCTCTCCTCCGCCCACATGTAAAAATGCTTACCTGGCAAACAACTAAGCATGGAGAGGCATTTCTCTCTCTCTCTTTCCCCCCTCTTCCACTCATTCACCCCTGCTTATCTTTTTAGAATGTGTTAATTATTTAGCTGTTTGTGCTTGGGAATGTTTGCCAAATTGCACTGAGAAAAACTAAGCATCTAATGCAAAGGCAGGTTTTAATATTTCACCAGACCATCAAACCCATCTGAAGTTTGCTTTGCCTCAGCTGTGACTAAATAAACAATTCAGGGGTACTTTTTAACGGTTCTTAAGAGCTTTAATGGATGGCATGGTTTCTCTGTGAGCCTACCCAGTATTAATCATCATCGAGTTGTTGTGTACAGCTCAGCATCGGCCGCTTTGCTCTTGACCTTGATGAAGGTTTCTCTGCTCTTCAGCGACTCTCAACACATCTGACCCTGCTGGCAGCCGTTCATGTATGTCAGGGCCATATGTTGGTTTGTGTGGCGGCCTGCACGCTGAGCATGCTGAGCACTTTCTACCTGCGACCAACTGAGGCCAAACTGGTTGTCGGTCTTGTATCACAGCAGGCAATTACTTCCCCAAAAACTAGGACAGTTCTTGGTAATAACAGTCACCAGAGCACAATATTTAGTGCGATGAAAAGACATTGTTGCTGTCAGCATTGTTTTCTTAGAGAGAGGATGACGAGGCGGTGGGAATGGAACAGGGCCATGTTGTACAAAGAGGATTATAAAGACAAAACAACTTTGACAAGTCTGAAATTTGAGGACACTTCCAGGGAGACATGAGGACTATCAAAGTCAAGCTGTTTGTTGGAGGGGTGGCAGCTTGCTGTTTTGTGCACCCTTGTGGCAGTGGTGAGCGGGACAGAAAATACAGATATTGAGTTTCTACCTCCGGATTCAAAAGCTGACACTTGACAGAAAAGCACTTCTCAAAGTGGCAGCCATCTAACGTGCGTCGAACAAAGCGGCAGCCCTTTCCTCTGCAGAGGACATTTTCTTTTAGTGCAACACAACAAATAAATAAATTAGTGTGCGCAATAGGATAATTGTGCAGAGACTGGCTGCTCTGGAATATTTGTGTCCTCATTTATAAAAGGAAATCTGTTTTCTGATACAGCCACATTAATCCGTGGTTGTCTCTCATTGTTAGATTGAGAGGGGTAAAATAAAGGAATCTGTGAAGAGGAAGTGAAAGACCGATCTTGACTTAATCATATTGTTGTTTATATAACTCTCTTACATAAGCCATCTCTCCTCTCCACATTTTAATCAATGTAAGTAATGGCAGCCCCTCATATCAATATACCTGAGCCATCTGCTCCCTAATACCAAGGATTTCACTCTCTGCGATTGCACAACGCCTCTCACTACATCCCGATCAGGATTACAGCTTTGGCAGGGATCAGAATTTGTTTCTGTGCTTTTATTTTCAGACCGTTTTGATTGCCAATCCGCAGCTTTGTATGTGCACCATACAGGCTGCAGGCAGTGGTTGCACGCCATGCATAGTCTGCTTCGCTTACAATTTATTTGATCCTTTAATAGGCCACTGGACCGTCTGGTTTTAATTATTCACCAAATCAAACAACATCAATTCAAGGCCACCTAATAATGACAAACGCTCACACACTGGCAATCTCAAATCATATTTCCTTATTAGCAGGCTGTCTGGCGAAAAATATATGGAAATGATATTCGTGCTCAGGCAGGTAATAACCAGAAAGCACGGTACAAAGTGTGCTGCAAATTAGTTTAAACAGTAAGTCTGCTGTACATTTGCATACTGCCTTTGAACATATTGTTAGGGGGAAGGGGGAGGCCAGAATTTGAATCAAAATTCACTAAAAGTAGTCTTATTAAACACGCTGAGTGCCATACATGATCTGTGCTGCCCGACTAATTGTTTGAGCTCAGAATTTCTCCAACCTATTTGTCAAAACCAAGAAATCAATATAATTTCTGTCTTAAATCTGTGTTTTGGTCACTCAGATGAATGCAGGCAAATAAGAGATCTTTCACAAAGTTAAAAAGCCAAACCTGTTATTGAACAGCAGCCGCTGTGGCCACCATGGTGATGATTATGGGATAATGCTAAATGCTAAGCATGGCTTCACAGTAGCATATGAGTCAGAAAGTCAGATATACAGCAAGATCCAGTGGTGGACTTTAACTTTCCACATTTACTCAAGCACTGCACTTATGTATAAATTCTAGGTACTTGTACTTTACCTGTGACCTCATTTCCAGAATCCAATTCAAAATCCTCTTCTTAGTTTCTGAAGCACTTTCTGGTCTCCACCATACATTTTAGACAAGCTGTCAGTTTACAATCCCAGCAGATCTCTTTGGTCACAAAGTGGAAATCTCCATGTGCTGTAGGGCATTTTCAAAGCCTGGTGAGACGGCATTCAGCATTTATGCACCTAAGGAATGGAGCAGTCTGCCTGCTGATCTCAGACTAAGTCCAGCACCGTGTTCTTTAAAAACCAAAGACCTTTTCTGTCGAGCATTGTCTTAAATTAATGCACTGTATTTATACAGTATGTGTGATTGCGCGTGTGTATCTTTATGTGTATTTTATGTGTAGATATGCACAGATGTCTTTGCTTAAAAGCACATTTTGCTGTTTTGTTTCTACGTGAAGCACTCTGAATCGCTTTGGGCACTGTGTGCTGTGTGTTGGTATGTTTGTGTGAATTTATATGGATGTATACATGGATGTTGCTCTTTATTTGCACTTTTTTTTGCCATTTTACTTTGCTTTTATTTTCCTTTATGGGTTGAAAAACTACTACTTCTTAAACTAAAATAAACAATTTAAAAAGTCTCTTGGGTTAGCTGGAAAATGCATCATCATACAGCTGAAAACAACTCTTCATGTAAAGCTGACTTATTAGAGATGCATTTTTCTCATAGAGCACCGATGCTACACATATAAAATGACCTTATAGAAAATGAGGCATCGCTTTATATTAAATTACCCAACAATATCTGAAGTAATTAAAATCAATACAACCTTGTGCACCAGTCGCAGGCTTTAAATTGAAAAGCACAAAAATCTAACAGGGATCATTTCTCTGCAGAACGAGTACTTTCACTCGATACTTTCAATTTTGCTTACATACTTTATGAATGAAGGACTTTCACCTAAAATGGAGTATTTTTACAATGTTGTATTAGTAGTCTGCTACAGGAGTGGAATACTTTTACCACCACTGGCAATTTCAATGTAAAAATGGCTAGAATTAGCTAACGTTAGCCACCATTAGCAACCTGTCATACCAGACCCCCCAAAATCAAAGCCCCTGAGGGTGTTAAAATGTTGCTTTTGCATATGAATACAGCTTTTCGTCTGTGAGAGGAAGAAGTTTGTCATTTCTTCATTAATATGATAAAAAAATGCAGCTTTTAAGCTTTTAAGGTAGTCAACCATGATGACTAATGTTGCCTCATCCACTCCAGGAAACCCTAATTGGAGTTTCCTGCTAATTGTGTGGGGATATGAATCACCACACAGTATTTAAGACTAATAACAAAAGCGAAAAAATTATCCAAATGACACGATAATTTTGTGTCGAGTGGTGGCTTGATTTAAAAAAAAATAAAATAAAATAAAATTTAAATCCCTCCCGCCCTCCTCCCCTGAATGAAAGCTACCCCCTCCGCCCCTCCGCAGCAGTCATCCCCCACCCCCCTCGCTGTTTCGCGGATGGTGTGGTCCAGGAAGCGCGCCTCTTCTCCGCTCTCCTCCTCTCCTCTCCGGCTCATGTGAAATCAGCTGACGAATGGTATCTCCCTGCTCTCCCGGATGGATCGCGCCGCTGAAGCCGGGCAGCCTGAGCGCTGACACAGGAGCAGGTTGCCCACCGCTCGCTCTCCCGCTGCCGGATGTCACATCGACCGACCCTCAAGCAAAAGCTTCCGCCACCTTAGAGAAGAGGCGACTTTACTGATTTTTCCACCTCGGGCAGGAAGCTACCCGCTTCCCCTCACCATGGCTTCCAACTTCAACGACATAGTCAAACAGGGATACGTGAGGATACGGAGTAAGAAACTGGGGGTGAGTACTGTTGCACTTGCTGCCTAGCGCGGTGGAGGAGAAGGAGGAGGCTGTGATGGAGGAGGAGGAGGAGGAGGAGGAGGAAGAGGAGTTCCAGTTGTTTCAAGGGGGCGGTTGGATTAAGAAAGAGGCTTTAATTGCTCCATAGGCAGCCGTCCTGCTGTGAGCTCTTCAAGAGGAAAAACAGATTAGAGCAGCACGAACAGCGGCCAAGTTTCTCTCAATGCATGCTGCAAAATTACTTCTGCACATACTGAGATGTCGGCAAAGTCTACGTGATTGACAGCTGGTGTCGTGCGGATGGAGTTGGAGATCACATCCCCGCTTTGTTTTCAGCTTCATTCACAAAGTTAGGCTGCATCTGGTTGTCTGTCTGCTGGGTTGCAAAAACTTTAGTCAGATAGCACACTTTTTACAGCCAGAACTGAAGTTATAGAGGACACAAAGGAGGGGAAATGCTCATTAGCAGTCTGAATACTAGTGAAAAAGCTAATACTCTCACCTTTGACTGACACATTGAGCACACCATAACATGTGAAATCAAATAAGGTCACTCATAATTGAGCACCACATGCTGTAAGTCTCTGTATCAGTGCAAATTAACACCATGTTTTATGGATTCCAGGATGGACGGCATGACCGGAAAACTGGGAATGCTGTTTATCGCTGTGCAAATTGTCATCAGCCTATTATCAGTCCTGTACATGAGGAATTATTCCCAGTATTGAAAGCTGATTCTGTGCGATGGCAGCTCTTCAATGCCTTGATAATGGATTTCCATTGAGGATACAGCAAGAGGAAAAATGGCTCCAGAGCTTAAATGGAAATGAATGATATATATTCAATTATGAGCGCCTTATTGTCTGACTCATAAAGCCATCTGCTTTTGTTCATACTTCCAGCTCATTACGCTAACAGAGCGGGCACACTCCCTCTCCTCTGATGAAGTGTGATGATGGAGGCTAATGATGTCTGCCTCCTCACATCATCACCTGGCTTCATCAACACTATATCCACTGTTGTTTGCTGCTATTGAGGCCATCTTTGATCACTCTTAAAGAGTAATTTGTTGAGTAAGAGATGCCTCTTCTGCTCGGAAAGTGCTTGCACAACGTGGGCCTGATATAACAAATGAAAGTGCAAGACATTTGTTGTTGCTAACATGCAAATAAGCTTGCTCACATACAGCTGCCTCAGTTTATTTACTTCTTGCATATGCTATCAGCAAGATGCACTCAGAAAAAGAGGGACTGTGTGTGTGTGTGTGTCTGTGTGTGTGTGTGTGGAGAGCCTATGACTTTGCAAAGCAAGTGAGGGCGCACGCTGTGTTGGCTGTGCTCGAGGTATGGATGCCATATCTCTGCCAGCTCCACATCTCATCCTGCTGTTTGTGGAGAAAAACAGTTTGTGTCCTGATCGCCCACTCCCTCAGCCCTCCACTGCTCGCTGCTGTTTCATCATAGAAAAGCCATGCTGCGATGGCCTCAGAGGACCTTGGTGTGGGTAGATAGAAAGTATTTATCTGTCCACGCTGGGGTTAGTTATTCCAGGCCTATTCTCATTCTGAATCAGAGAGGAGGAAAAAAAAAACAGCTGAAATGGAGCAGCGGTAGGTATTTGTAAGCCTGAATCAACAGGCACTGGTACAGTACGCATCTCTGTGATGTTTTGCTGTGGGGGGACCTCATCAGTGCTAAATGGCATAATTTCAAGTGTTTTGTGTTGTGTTTTAAGAGAGATGAAAATCCAAATGTGTGACACATACACGCACGCGTGGGCGGACTGCAAAGATGCACATCTGGACGGAGGTGGGTGATATTTAGCGCTGGCTAAAATCCAAAGAAGTGTTATTTAGCGGCATGGTCTCAAACATCCGATTTTTATTTTGGTCTAATTTCTTGCCGTTATTGTTGACTCAACAGAGACTTGAAGCATCATTATGCAGATTTGCTGCACAGAGAGTCAGAGCAGAAGGATGCTGGATACATGCAGACCCAGAGTCAGATTTAGTAACATGGGCAGGCAGATGCACTGGCCTCTTTGCTTCATAGGATTCCTCATCTCTAAAATGCTGCCAGAAGTGAAACATACCTCCATCCAACAGTCCATCCTGTCTCCAGGGCTGGCCATGGTTTGAAATCTTTCAGTACTCTCTGATATGAGTTTCATTTCTGTTCTGACACCTGTCTTTGAGAATTTTTTGACAAATTCTTGTTTCTCCTTTGACAAAATGAACCAAATAGAGTCACGTTAATCTACTGATTACTTTTTAATTGCTTGATTAACTGTTTGGTCTATAAAATGTCCGAAAAAAAAAAAGCCCAGACTACTTCAAACAAACAGTCAAATACCCCAAAATAGTAAAAATTAAGCCCAAATAAGAAAACATTAGTCTTATATACGGCCTCACATTTGGCGAGCTGGATTCAGTGTATTTTAGGCATTTTTCCATCAATCTACCAATCAACTTATTGACTAATCCGTTCAGCTCTAAAACCAAAGCTCTCGAATGTGAAACACAAGCAGCCTTAAATCAAAAGCAGTGTAAAACCGGCAAAATGAGTTTGATTCATATAAGAAGCTCCATCTCTTCAAAGGATGAGTAAACAAGATCATAAATCTCTCCAAACATTTGATGCTTTGAGCTGTAAGTAATGATCATTACTCATGAATCTTCTGATTCTTCTCATGATTAATTGATTCATTGTTTGTTTTAGAAACTGTCTGAAAATAGTGAGAAATCACAGTTTGTTTGTTTTTCACTGGCACAATTTCCTAAAACCCAGTGCGGCGTCTTCAAATCACCCAGAGATATTCAATTTACTACACAGGAGATAAAGAAAAGCACCAAGTCTCCATAATAGAGAGGCTGGATCCAGACAATGTTTGGCATTTCTGCTTGAAAAATGACTAAAACCATTAACCGGTCGTCACTTAATCAACTACTTTTTTCATCTTTAAATGCCAGTTTTCAGTTTTTTGTCAGTTTTTCATCGTAGCAGCGCTGAAGTTTGAGCCCAGCCCCGCCTGTCAGAGCGACTGGATGCACCTTCTCAGCTGCAGTTTTAGGCCAGAAAGGTCCTGGGTGTTTTTCCTCCTCATGTGATGGCTTTTCTAATGTTTTTTTTCAGTTCTTTAAAGGTCTCTCAAATATCACATATCAAGACTTTGCATCACAGTTGACCTTCTAATGCTCCCACCTCTGTCTCTATTGTAGTGCTGTGCCTTTTTAAAATGTATTATACATTATTTTTCATTAGCGAGTAGTACAGTCGAATGGTTCTCTTTATGCGATATGTATTAAAGTGGCCACACCAACACCAACGGCTGCGGCTCAACTCATCAGCATCCGTCAGTATGATTGGCTCATTTCCAAACCCCATCATGTGTGAAGGTTGAGGCCATGAGGTCAGGTCTGTGTTCTGCCGAGTGATCAAAATTACCAGCCGGGGCACTTTCTCTTCTGTTTTTTTCCCCCTCTTTTTCCCGGGACATTTGTTTTCTTCTCCCACTGACATGAATGGCAACGATTTCCTACATTAGCCAACTTCTTTGTCTCTTTGTTGGCTGTGGAGACAACGGTGCAGTGTTCTTGAATGCAAAAGTAGGCTCTCTCTCTCTCCTTTCCTTTCTCACACTCCTCTCCTCTTCCTCACCTATCCACCCATCCTCTCACCTCACGTACACCCCCCCTCCCGAACGTCTCACCTGTACTCCCCACACTTCACAGTGTCTTTCTCATCTCATCTCCCCTATTTTATCTCTCTTCCTCTTTTCTTCCCCTTTATCGAGCTATCTCCCTCACCTCATGCCCCTTTCTCTCTCACCTTTCTCTCCTTCACTGGTTTGCAGACAGCTGAGGGACTGAGCACAAAAGCATCCTATTCATCACCCCACACTGCACCCTCCATAACCCCAACAGGCTATTCCCCCCTGACACAATGCAAAATCACACACACGCACACACACACACATAGACACAAATTCGCTTGGTTCAACATTGAGGAATTGGCACACACATGCACCCGACAAACAAGTAAACAATCTGCTGCCAGAGAACAGTGTGTGGATTCTCAATTAATTTTAATCCTGTGGCTTTGTACCATACAGTTTTTTTTACTACATGAAGACAAACTAAATGTGCGCAAGAGCCAAAAACAAGACAAGTGTCACACAGAGAAAAACATAAAATCTTGCCTTGTCTAAGAAACAGCTTTGCAGTCATCCATGTAGCTGTTTCTGTCTCCCTTTCAGTGAAGAACGGCTGATGCCATCAGTGGGATGGACTCCTCTTGACGAGCTGAATAACACGACCTTTGAGTAATTCGTGTGTCAGTCTCAGTCCAGGTACATGTTTGCCGGGTTAAGGATCACCGTGGTAAATAGAAAAGGTCAGCTGTTGAATATTTCCCCCTCCCCCGTCTGGCCAACTTTTCTTCGAGCCTTGACCAAAAACGGTCAATTTAAGTTTGCTGCGGGTGAGTCCGTCTGCCATTCAGTCAGCCCATTCACAAACATGTTTTGACACTTCAAAGGAGCTGTAGATCAGATGTCAGCCCGGAGGTAGATATGTAATATTTTAAGCTTCACACATAGATAAAATTTTATTTCCCAGCACAGTGACACCATGATATTTTCACCAAAAGAAATAGAAGCTGCAATAAACTCAACTTTAACTCGTTTTACACACAAACAAATGTGCAGTAATGATAGGACCAGATGATTTTAATTTTGCTTGATTCCAGATTGGCTGTAATCAACATTTCAACATCCACCATGGAGCTGGTAGCGATCAATCATACCGATATTATTGGAAACAATATGATATGACACACCTCTAGGTCGCATGTAGTGACAAACCCACAAGGAATAAGCATGGCTATTGCACCTGTAGCAGATTTTGGCTCGTTGTTCTGGGTTTTACAGGGTGTTATCTTGCTGTTTGGCTTCACTGTCACAGGTCTCAATGCTGTTTTCAGACTAAGCAGCAGCTGTTTCGGCAAAAAGCTCCAAAAACCCAACTGCGCACTGCCTGTCCAGCATGAAACAGCAGACTGGCAAAGTTAGCATTTAACTAGTGATGAAAGTGGAAGATTTACCTACTCGGGATTCGTATTTTTCACTCAGGAGTTGTTAGAGACCAAAATCTGAGCTAAAAGGAGAGTGAGCTGGGGATGCAAATGAATGCTTATGTTGCCGATATGGTGACCGCGTTAGCATGTAGCTACCTTTTTTACACATTCAGCATATGCAGAGAAACATTAGCACGTAAGGTCAATCTTCAGTCTCTTTCCTTCAAATCTGTTTTAGAGATCCATGAAGAAATCAGTGAAATATCTCTTTTTCGGTTATATGCTCCTGCTTACTTTGCCTGCCTGAGTTGTAAATTATCTAATAGCTAATTAAACTCTGTACAGGTGAGGGCCACCTGAGAGTTTGGCAATAGTTCTCGATGGGTGTCATGTGACTCCTTTTACATTACAGTCACTTGATCAGTTGTTATTATAAAGATATTGCTTATAGCCACTTTAAAAAACACAACGGCAGTCATATTTTCCAAAGTCAGATCACCTTACCTTGTACTTTCTTGGATTCTGTTTTGGTGCCCAATAGTAATCCCCAAATCCCTTTACCAGTTGATATTTGGGACTTGACTGTGGGCTCTGTTGATTTTTTTAAAACATCAACAGTGAGCTGGAATACATTTTTGAGATTCTGAGGTGCTGTTGGACATCTTAAAGTCAGGGAGTGTACCTTCATTGTGCTGGACTGCACACTTGGTCTAACCTTTGTCTGATCTCCTTTAAATTGAAACCAACAAACTAACTTAGATCTTAAGAAGACATATACTGTAATGTATAATAGACTGCCAATGTAATTCGTAGTAGCAAGAATAAATTTGAAAGGGACAAAGTTTTACTCTGCTGCCGTCAACGCAGTTTCTTTATGAGAGTGCCTTGGTCAAGCCCGAAAATGTCAAAGCAGAAAACACATTAAAAATGCATTACATCTGGTCCAGAATGAGGAGGAGTGAAAATACAATCAGCTGAAAGTATGGATGTAAACAAATAATCAGTAAACCAATAATCGTGGCCGCAGACCCAGAGTGTAAGTTATTCATCATCCAAACACAAGGATATCATTTGCAAAAAAGATGGGTTACTCTCCTGTTTATAGATTTACAGAAGTGATTTGGGGTTTTAAAATTACTTTTTTACGAGTGAACCATTTCACAATCTCGGGCATGCATACAGTTTGTTTTAGGGCAAACACCCCTCTGTAATTTAAGGACTGAAAACACAAGCGACGACTCCTGAAGGGAGGGAAGTTTAATGTGGGACAGAAGGTTCAGTCCACAGTGCTTTTGTTACAGTGGCCCATGCCACAGCGCAGCAGAAACTGACTATAAGGAATACTGGTAGTTTATTATGACTGAGCACATCTAATTACATGGTGTAATACTCCTACCAGTTACACTGACTCTGTGGTTAGACACTAATTATGGATGTTTACTCATGAGATAAATGTCAAATTCATGTATCTTCCCATCTGTGCTGTACTGGGGATGAAATGAAGTACGTGAAACCTGCAGTCGAAGAACAGGTCCATTTAATGGATTCGTTGATTGACAGAAAATCTGCTGTTGCTGTTTTATATAATTTTATGGTGAATATGTCTGGATTTTGGGTTGTTAATTAGTCAAAACAGTGAATCGATTAATTGAGAAAATAATCTACATATTAATCAACAATGAAAGTAGTCGCAGCCCTAAGTTCATTGTGGTTCCAGTTTACTTTACGTGACTGTTTTAAATTGTTGATGCATGTACCTGCAGGCACATGCAGGCTTGTCCACTTGCAATCAGTTTCAAGCAACTACAGTAAACAGCTTTCAAGACTTCCACTTCTATTAAAAGGTAATCCACCACTGAACAAAATCCAATACTTCACACTTACTTTGCAGTAAGGTTGCCTCAACTTGGACTCCAACTATTTCCAAACTTTTCCTCTATGGAAAAAGATAATAAAAATCTCAAAATGTTAGGCTTTGGAGACCTTTAATACCCAAGTCTGATGCTAAGCTTGCAGTTTACAGTGCACGCAGAAAAAGACATTAAGGGTGCAAATGAAGCATTTTCTAGCCATTAAATATGAAGACAAAATCAAGAGTTATTACTCGTAAAGTACTTTTCTGGACCCAGTGGTGCTCCCCTCCCATCTCTGTCTACAGATAAAACAGTTATTAATTGTTTTATCCCTCTTTTGTCTCACTCAGCTGTTTTTGACCTACAAGCGGGTATTTGTGTTCAGTGACCAGTGGCCTTTACGTGGACCGCAGGCATTGTGGTGTGAGGGTATGTTCCCTCCCTCGTTGGCGCGCAAGCAACCACCAGAGCTGAGGCAAAGAAGTGGAGAACAATGTGTCTATTGTCCAAGATGGCACAGCCATTTAAGATAGGATCTTGCCACTTCCGTGCACTCACTATTAACAATGACAGGCCGTCCAGAATGGTGGATGTCAGGAGATTTTTCACCCCAGGAACTGTACTTGTCAGTGGAGCGTAGAAAAGACACAGTCAGCTGTGTTAAACTTGTAGCATTGGAGACTTCTTAACAACATGGATAAATGTGACTGGGCTTGTGCAAAGAAATCAGATTATATCAATTAGCAAATCATCAGAGTCTTACATCCAGTGGCCACAATTAGCCGTGTTCTCCGCTCCATCTTGCTGATTGCCAAACTGAAACTGAAGCAGATAGAGGATTTCTAATACGCCTGGTTTTGTTTATGATTTTATTTGTGCCTTGTGGCTGCGTGTAGCCTACTTTTAGCTCTTCTTGTGATGGATGCTTTTGGACTCGGTGCATTAATTCACAGATATGCAGGGCTATACATTGTGTGGTCATTTCCTTTGGTTTTCATCAGCTTCCTCCATCAGACAAAGACCTGAAGACAAATTACCAGCTCTTATTGGCCCTGATGAATTGCATCTCTAGCGGCATATGGGAACAACAGCCCAACAGTCGTTATTCACGGTGAGAAATGTGCTTCTATTATATAGTTGCTTGCGTAAATAAATCTCTGCCCGGACCTCACTTGAACATTTCACATCATTGATTCCCGTTGCTCCTAATTATCAAAAAAGCTTTTTTGTTTTGAACAGGGACAAATGTTGTTATTAATATGTAGTAATCTCTGAAAATCCATAAAAGAATGATGTGCCATTCTATCAACAACCTTTTCTTGCCCCCACTCAGTGTCATGCTCTCAAAATACCAGACGGGATTCTTCCTTCAGTTCCAGCCACTTTCTCTCTCTTTTTTTCCTCCCTTCTGTCTTGTTTCTGTCTCTCTGCCTAAAATCCGTCCACAAACACATGTTACACCGAGCTGGCACTGTCCATAACAGCTTTGTGTTGCCAATGTTTTCTGATGAGCTGCTTTGTAAAGTGCAAAGTTCTCTAATCCCATTGGGGGAGAAGTCACAGCTCAGTAGAAGAGGACTCTCTTCATGGATGTTTAATCTTTCCAATCCCCTGCAGACCCTGCACCCCTGACAACAGACTAAACACTTGATTCAACACCGTGAATTTAAACAAAAGTAGAGAGAACAACAATATTATCCAGCCACATTTCAATTTTTGTTCCATTTTTCTGTCTTTGGGTCATTCAAGTTGAGTTATTAAGTGTATAAAACATAACCGGACATGCAGTTTAAAGCAGCTGTGGTGATGTTGTTACAGTAAAAGCTGGAAATTCAGTCAATGGGCTTTTTGAATAGGTTTTTGGTCAGATACCTGAAGTGTTTATAGCCTAGCTTTAGCCTTTTACTTCTGGCCATTGCATTGAAGGTTCAAAAATCTTAAAAGTGGTATTCATTTGTGAAGATTCAAACGCACCTTCCTTCATCAATACATTTTCTATTTTAGCCAAAACTTCATTTTAGCCCAGTATTACCACTTCCATTCACGCCAGAGAGTAGTTATTAATGAAAGGCCGAGACTGTTTCTGTTCATCACTATTTCAATCTGTAATGTGATGTCGCTGAGAGATTTCCTCCACCTGCTTCTCTGACAATGAACTGATGACAGACTGTTGACTCAGAATATTTATTCAAGCTGTTAAATCTTCAATTTCCGCGATGTGACAGTCATGAACAAATTGGATGTTCCTGTACAATCGCTCTGAGTGCTGTCACTGTTGTCTCAAAGTTGCTTTGTCCAGGATCTGCCGCTCAGAAGTGTTTTAAAAGGGAATTTGCAGCTTTCAGGAGTTTTGGTAAAGATTTTTTCCAATAATTATATTTGGAAGTTGATTCTCTGTCTTGTGGCTGAAAGAAAACAAACTACAGTATTCTAATAATGTTCACTCACAGTCAAATTCATTCCTTTAATTATGTAAGCTGCGTGATTTTGAAGGGTGAATGTATATTGCTCCATATTCAAGTCCATCTGATCCACATATTTCACCTCCCACGCCGAGCTCAGCCTTTACGGCTCTCTCTGGTACTCTATTGCTACATTGTGCAGATACACTGGAGACTCACCTATAAAACACCAGGCCTAGAGGAATCTATCATAGCTCCATTAACACTTCTGCTTCATCCTCCTCTCCTCGCCTTCCTCCCCTCATTAATCAACAGACCAGCCCTCAGGGCTGTACTCTGCAGCTACGCTCACTCTCACTTTGCGTGTCTCTGTTTTGTGTGTGTGTGTGTGCGGGCGTTGTGTTTATGGGTATTTGCATATGTGTACATGCACGGGAGCTTTCATGCGTCAGTGTGTGCAGATTAGAGCTGTGCGATATGACCAATCTCATATCCAGATACCCGTCATTTCATATCCAGATGATGATGGAAATCATGATACAGAAGATTTTCTGTGAATCTGATGAGTAGTTTATATTGAATGACCACAAGGAGAGGCCTGTATCTATTTTTATATTATAAAATCATTTCTATTAATTATAGTCTGCGGCATAATTTGCAACGTACTGTTTTCTGGTCAGACTTTTCGTACCCAAACCATGTCCATGCAACAGAAGTCGGCCATCTTTTAGGCCCGAGTCTCCTGTTCAGAATTAGCCCATTCTGTCATGTTGATATGGCACCACCCTGGTGTAGATATGTGAAAATGTCCAGTTTCCAGAGCAATTTCTTTCTTACGTGAATGTCTTCCATTAAATAAGCACAAAAAATCTGAGAGAAAACCAGGACCTATCAGAGATTCCCTCAGATGTCATTTTCACTGCGTCTCATTAGAAAAGTCGTCCTTCTCAAACTGTTTCCAGATTCAATTGAGTCATTATGAGATCATTGAGATTTCTAATACTGTTTGAGAGGGGGGCCAGAGGAAGTTATTCTTAGAAAAAGAAGAGTCCCACCTACCTTTTATATTTGAATCACGATCTATAATGAGTTCCTCTCCTGCTGTTACCTTTCATCAGCCTGCTTGCCAAGCACATTCAGTACAGTGTGCAGCCAAAGATAGCCTCAGCTGCGTGTCTGTGTGTGTTAAGGGCCTTGTCTTTGTGTCTGTGTTCTTAATTCACTCAGTGCGGAGCATGGGTAAACACTATTACGGCCTTGCTGAAAAAAATCTGAAAATATTACTCCTGATCTGCTTTGAATGCAAGCAAATAGCCTTGCTGAATAATGTACATTTGCCCAAGCTGTCGGCTAAGCAAGGCTGTTTAATGTGCCACTAATTGTTCGGCGCTGTATTATTAATGTGCTGTTAAAAAAAACCTTGACCTTGGAGCCTTGTGCAAGTAGGTAAAAAAAAAAAAAAGAAAAGAAAAAGCAGGCAGTTCATGTCACCCGTCAGTGTGGGCGCGCTGTTTGTTTCTGTTTGTTTGGAGATGAGTTTGTACACTCCACTCTCCTTCCCTCCCTCGCTCTCTCTCAGGGGACTTCTTTTAATAGTAAGGAGGTGACAGTTTACCTCTCGCTGAGCACTGGGGTGACAGTTTGGTACCTGCCCGGCGCTGCATGAGATGCTCCGGCTGACTCACGTTGCACCCGAAGCTGCCCGCTTTTTACATTCGCGCTCTGTCCTAATGAGCCGAAATGACCTCGAGTGCACGCCACGGCAATCTGATCCCCTTTCTATTAAACAGCTTTTAATATTTCCCCAAGAATTATTGTTCAGGGAATGAATTTTGGATAAGGTCTGCCAAGGGATATGGAGCACACAACAGTAGCCTTGGCAGTGGCACTTTGAGCGGATCATTTAAAGGTCATAATGGAGGAAATAATGGCTCTTAAGACTCATAAAACAATTGAAAACATGGTTATTGGACTCAGTGTTGGAGTGATAATATAACAGAAGAAAAGAGGAGTTAATACAGCAAACTTTTGACCCATCATGAA
Organism: Chaetodon auriga; assembly: GCF_051107435.1. NCBI lineage: Eukaryota > Metazoa > Chordata > Actinopteri > Chaetodontiformes > Chaetodontidae > Chaetodon > Chaetodon auriga. Next base: position 10,844,096 of record NC_135094.1, read on the forward strand.
TCGCAAGTATGCCAGTAGTTTGGGATTTATCTAATTTGACAAAAGGAAGTTTTGCAGTTGAGAGCACACATTAGGGTCAACATTAGCTGGTGTTACCCCGCTCACACACACACACACACACACACACACACACACACACACACACACACACACACACACACAGCCCTCTCTCTCACTCCCCTCTTATGTTCCCAGTTATTCGCTCGCATTTCAGAGACATGTCGGTTGGACAAAGTGATAATTGCATTCCTCAATGATTTCATGCTGAGACACACACGGCGACACCGATTCACGGCCCACTTATACCAAGGGAGTGTGTTCTTTGGGAGGAATGAGACAAAAACAATATGACCACCTCCGTCGGACCCTGTTCTCTGACATAGAAGCGCGCCCTCACGTCCCCTCTCCTTTGCACACAAACACACGTGTTTACTCCCCAGCCGCCTCTTTGATTTGCAGACCAAATGCGGCTGAGTCAAGTTCGTTCCAGCGAGCACAAATCTCCGCTCTCTGGTTGTGAGGGAATAGTTGTTGCAGACACAGAGCCCGCTGCTTTCCCAGCTAACCGTATCAGAGAAGCAGCCCGAACATCAGTGAGCGAGTACCTCTTTAGAATTAATCCTCGGGCTATGGTGGAGGGGGGGAGGCGGCGGTGACTGCACCAATGCATGAGGATTACTGCTTTTAGGGCTTCTGATGAAATTCAAATAACAAACGCTTGCACAAAGTGTCCTGGAAAACACTCTGCGTTTCATAATGTCCTGCTAAACATGCAAGTATTTGTCGGAACAGCGAACAGTGGTCTGTGCCTCATTCAATTTCACAGTCTTTATTGATATGATAATCAAGTGGTCAACTAATGGTAATTAAGCTAGTCAATTGATGGGGTTGCGTCACAGCTCTCCTTTCATCCTCTTACTTTATATTCTCTTCCCACAGAGGCTAGTCGGTCACTTCTGAGACCACCGCATTTGGTGCCTTTGTAGCAGCCTCTCACCTGTTGGCCTACATGCTAATTCCGCTGGAAGCAGTGCGAGCACCAACATGCTAAAGTAAAAAATAAAGCTTTGCCTTGCTTACAGCTAGACCTACATGGAGCTCTGTGCTTTGTGCATTCAGGCCATATTCCTCTTCATTTATGGATTTAGTTCAGTTTAACATTCAGCCCAGCTAGAGGACACAGTGGTGGACAACTCATTCCAGTCTTATAAGGAAAAGAACACTGCTCTGTATTGTTGCCTTCTGTCTATGGTGGTCTCAGCTTGCTTGTCAGTGAGGGTATTCTGCCATAGCCAAATCCATCTTTGTCTGTCTTATTGTCTGTGAACGCTTCAGCCTTGTACATGGATTAAGTGGAAATTGCTCTGTGTGTGTGTGTATGTGTGTGTGCAAAAGATTGCTGACTGCAGCTGTAGTACATAAAGAGGTTTGGATGAGGGATGGTTTAAAGAGCAGGCAATTGTCATAATCATGGCTTGAAGCAATATTGCCCCACTGTAAAAATGTTTTACACATGCCTGCGAATCCACCGGTGCCTTGTATACTGCAGGCAGCAGCGCTCGCCAACCTCAGTGTCACTTGAATCGATTGTGTCTAAAATACACAGTGGAATAACTTAGCTACACTGAAGTAAGCAACATTGTAAAACTGTATTGGTAGATTATGAGATTATGGTTACAGTGTAATCCTTTGTCCTCTGCTCTGCTGCAAAAGAAGAGTGTTTTCCTGGCCTTTGTCAGTTTGACTCTGGCCATGCCCAATACCCCAGGGTAGAAAACAACATACTCTAAGCTGACGCCAGCAAGATGCCGCCCTGTTTACACCGTAAAAAAATCCTCTTCGCTCCCTGTCACCTGAGAGAAAATGCTCAATATTGCCCTATATTGTGCCGTGCTTAAAAAAGATGCTCAGCTACAGTAGCCGCGATGGCTGGATCTGCACAGTGTGACATTTTTACGGATGTTTTCCTGCTCAAGGCTGCGCTGCCCTGCATGGGTTAAACATCTCCCCTGTCTCTCCTGCGGTAATGAGAAACAACAGTTGCAACACTTCTCCCTGCGCTCAACAGCGTTAGTTCCATGAGAACAGGAAGCAGGGGTGGCACAAAAACTCTTGTAGCTTTTCAAGGTTTGAACAACGTGTCCTGGGTGGTTCAGTCACAAGTGGACAGGTGTGAATGCACGCATCGCTCAGACCACATTTGGTACGCCCGCTCAATGGACGTCCTCTGCACTGTCCGATTTCCTTTTGTTTCACTGTAATATCACTTATGTGTTTGGAGTCTCTCACCTGCCAAAAATAAGCAGCAGAAGTTTGTGAACACACTGTCTGTTTCAACTGGTTTCACCACTGAACTAGCAACCTCAATATCCCCAGACTCCCTTAAGAAATCATGCAGTTTTGTGAGTTGTTGCATTAGGAGAAACTTTGGAACTTTGTGAAACACTGCCCATGACAAATTCTTAATTACCTTGGCCTTCTTGTAAATTTGGCAAATGTTATGCATTAAGTTACTTCTCTGTTTGTGTAAAAATCGCGTCTGTTTGTCCCAGCGAGTTGGGTAAGTACTGTCGCCAGTTAAAAGCAGCAACACATCTTTCCAAATGGAAAGATAAACAGATGTACTTAGAGCTGTCCACTTGATCGGATCACCCAGGACCAACGTTAATGCTGGGTTTAAACAGGCTGTATGTTGTTATGCCTGAAATTTGGGGTAAAGGGAAGAGGGATCTTTGGACAATATAGCAGAAAGCAGTCATCACCATCTGACCACAAGTCCTTTTTAAAAGCATAATCTATCATGAATCTTAATGGAGGGCTGCATTCCACTGTCTTTACGGCTCTGGCCTATTCCAAAACTCATTCTCTGGATGGACATTTTTATTTCTGTCTCTTACACGCTCATTTTGATGCCACCTCCCCTTGCATTCTTCGTCATATTGGTTAGATGGACCCTTTGCTTTTCGGGGCGGGGGTGTCGAGGAATCAGCTGGAGCCTTGTCTTTCATATTTCATGCCACGTTGTGACTGGGATCCAGTTTTCAGCTGTGCACTGCCACCCAGTCACAGCCAAGGCCTTAACAAGTGAAAATAATAATAAGAGCTACTAATACTATGATATTACATTTCGGGACCAGTTTGGCTCATGAATGTTTGATGAGAATGTCCAATCATGCATAGACACAAGAAAGAGATGAGGAATGGGAGAGGAGAAATTTAGGAGAGGGCGAAGACAGAAGGGCAGGAGGAGAGACAGAGACGAATCAGGCTCGGAGAGAAAGTGAGGAGGGTGTGTGTGTGTGTGTGTGTGTGTGTGTGTGTGTGTGTGTGTGTGTGTGTGTGTGTGTGTGTGTGGGATGGAGTGGGGGGCAGTGATTACTTGCTGCTGAGGTAGCACTGCATTACACATGAGGATTTGGAATGGCCCAGATAAAGTAATCTATGATTAACTGGGGCGCGGCTGGCTCGCCACCCTGCCAACAGCTGTAGTCAGGGGCGAATTATAAAATTATGGGATGTCCAAACATTTTAGATGCAGCGGGAAATATATTTCGGTACAGGGGGTGAATGGGTGGGTGGGGGGGTGAGTTATGTATCAAGTCAAAGGTGATAGCCGGCGGCCAGGGAAGTGAGTGACAGTGGGAGCAATGGTGCAATTAAGGCAAACTTTTGTAGTCCTCGCATTTGGCAAAGCATTGTTGAAATGCTGGAACAGTCCTTGGAGGATTTGGGGAGGGGAGGCTGGGGTCGTGGCTGGCAGAGCGATCGCTGCAATGATTGCTGTAACAACTGTCCGACCTGATAACAAATCTAATTATAAAGATGGACACCGTGGCACAGACCCCGCCGCCGTCTGAAATTGATTGCCAGCACCAGGAGCTGATATTGCCGGGCCTGGTCTGTCATAGTCCATCAGGCGTCATTATCACCAGGGGAACACTAAACCGTATGCAGAGCTGAATGAGGAGGAAGACTTCCAACTGCTACGCGTTTGACAGAATGAAACAAATGTGCCGTATTAGATGGTTGTTTTTTAATTAATTTCTTTTGTTCAGAATCCCGTTGAAACATGGCTCAGTATTCTACATGCTAAGTACCAGCTAAATCCGGTCTGTTATCATCATGTCTGAGTGTTGCAGGGCTACCTTGATTGAAGTGCTCTCATGTCTTGTATTGCCAGTAAGTGCAGCAGTAATCATCTTTAAATCATAGTTTGTAGGACACATGAATCATAGAGAGGGTACAACCCATCCTACATTTCTCCCTTTTTAATGAAATATCCGAGGAATAATAAATGCATTTGCGCCTCTGAGGTATTGCGATTGTGTTTCAATATTCACTAGTGCTCCTGAGAATCTAACAGGCGGCTATTTTTATTCTGCCATGTGATTAGTCATTTACCTGAAGCAGGCTGTCATTGGAAATCATTTTCATGTCTTTGGACAGTTCCTCAGTTCATCCAAATGACAAGTGATTTTGCCTGCAGGGGAAATAGGGCTCATATTTTATTGAGAGGCGAGACAGTTCTTTAATAATGCCAGAAGTTTGATAATGCTCCGTGAAGTGAATGGCCACTTACAGAAAATGACTAAGGCTTCAAAAGATGGCTCATTACTGAGGTCCACCAAGTGTCTGACTTCCTAAATTCTCTGCCAGACCGCTCCGTTATGGTTTTACACACTCTTTCCTCTGACAATACTACCTCATAGGAACCCGAGTTTAACTTCAAGGCATTTATTGTTGCGTTAAATGTCAACACGCCATAAAGCAATGTTATTTTACACGCACACAAATGTGTTCCCAGCTTCCTTTTGAGCCTTTTATAAGAGCCCATCAGACAGTCTGCTTCCATCTGTCTGTCTGGGATCATCTTTGGCTCTAATCCCTCTTCCGGTCCCCTCGAACAGCAGTCTCAGTGTGGTTGCCGTAGTAGAGCTGGTGTTGATGAACTCGCTGCACCTTGCCAAGTGCCTCCTGAAGTGTTTTCCTTGCCACAGACAGACCTCCCTAAAAGTGAAGGGATTGCCCTTGAAATGTTCCCTCCAGCTCGTTGCTTTTGCTGGCGCCGATTTTACACACCACCCTGCGACGTGTGGCGATGTACTCGTTGTTTTTTGATTGTGCAGGATCACACGGAGATGCATTTCAGAGTATCTTATTCATATCCACAATGTTTTCATAATGTATTCAACCTGTGCTGCAGGTTGAGTGCAAAATTGATGTCTTACATTTTTAGGAACAGTCTACACAAAATACAACATGGTGACAAAGAGAAAGCATGCCTGTGGAGGTTTTGGTATTCTTCCCAATCAAATTTACACATTTGCTCAAGGTCAGTCAAATTAAATGTGTAGTGCTAGTGAACTGCTTTTAAAGCAGTTTTTGTCTTTGGCTGGGCCACTCTAGTGCCATTTCAGTGTTGATTTCACTTGATGCTGGGAGTCATTGTAATCAAAGCTCTTGAGCACTCTGAAGCAGGTTCTCATCAACCGTTTGCATTCGACTCCGTTCATTCTCTCCTGTATCCTTGCAAGTCCTCCAGTTTCGACAACTGATGTCCCTACCACTGTTCTTCATGGAAGAGAGCTTACATGGATTATGGGCTTAGCTTCGCTTTTTATAGATACAGAGTTTTGCATGAGAACTGAAGTGTTCGGCCTTTGTTTCATCTGACCTCAGAATATTTTGCTTAAGGAATCCTTCACGTGCCTTTTTTGCAAACTCTTGGCATGTTGTCGTGCCTTTTTTCAGAAGGCTTCTTCCTGCTTACTCATACATATCAGCCTGAATTTGACTTGTGCTTGACTAAATAAGGTCCAGCTACCAACTCCACCCAATGCAGCAAATGTAATTAATAAATACAAATGAAAAATTTCAAGGTCTTAATTGTTTGACTGCTCAGTTTGGGACAATTGTTGTAGGGATATTAATAATTGAGGGGGATTTTTTTTCCCCTTTAGTAGACAAAAGGAGCCCAGCCAGACTCACATCAGAGACATTGTGATTACATGGTCAGCAAACCCAAAGGCCACTCGGATGACATTTGTTTTAAGTTCTCTAAGGCATTGTGAGTTTATGGCCTTTCAATAGTATATATATTTTTACACCCTTCCTAGGGACAGCCAGAGTTGTATTATTAAAGTAATATTAAATAAACTTAGGATGTTCATGTGTATGCTAGTAGAATATTGTAAAACAGAGAAATCTACACACACTTGTCAGTATATTGTGGCTGGAGACGCTCACCATAATCTGGTTTTGCAAAAGCAAAGTGTCACACCTGCCCTGGTTGACAATGCTAATACAATTTGCTGGCACAGATGTACGCATGTGCAACATGCATTTGACCTTCACTGTCATGATTCATAAAAATGCGTTTCCTTCTCAGTTAAGCTCAATCAGCTGAACAAATTAAATCCAAATCATGGAGACAGCAGACAGACATTTCAAAGGTTTTGGAAAGGCCTATTTTTACAGTAAATGCAAGGTTTTTAAAATGAATTTGTTAAATTTGTCAGTGAAAGTTGGAATAAGGTGATACATACATGATAATAAACTTCACATATATGTATATATATATATGTATATATATATTGCTTCATTATTTCATAATCAAATGTACATACACACAAACATAGAGGCCACTTTAAATCACAAAGTGTAGGTGAAGGATTTTTATTTGTTTTTCTCACTTTCATTTCTGTTTTTGGTCTGTTTACTTATTAATGAAGAGGACAGAAACACACATGCACACACACACACACACACACACGCACGCACACACACACACACACACACACACACACACACACACACACACACACATACATACCACCCACATCGTGGTTGGCAACTTGTGTTGAAAAAATAATTTTCTTTAATAAATCATTCTAAGATTGTGTTAATGAAGTGTTAAATTTTAATGACCCAATCTCGTTTGGGTTCCAGCGGCCCTGTGGGTTCATCCCACCTCCCAGAATTTAAATGAGTACACAATAAGTTAGTCCACAGTCATATTACTTCTTCAAATCTTCATGTAAGTCTTTGCAAGAGTCTTAAGAGCTTTGCTGGTCATTGAAAGCACCATTTCGATTGGTGGATTAAATTAATGATTATGTTTTCAAAAGAGTTACATATTGAGACTATATTTGAACCACCATTGAGGACAAGTGTTGAGATGGTGGTAATTATGTGTGCATGTATGTTTCTAAGCACACGCTGAGTGACGGGTGTGTGTATGTGTGTGTGGAGGTGAGGTGCCTTCTCAGACTAATTTTTAATGACAAGCCTTTCACTTATTAATCACACTGTGATGACTTCATAGCTTCAGATTGAGACTTGGTATTTAAGTGCAGACTTCAGAGTTCAGATTTAGTCTTTAGAGCCTCATTTCCACCAAGTAGTCATTTCAGTTCGTTACCCATTCTAACGGATATTTTTGTGTTTCCTTTGTCAAATGTTATGGACGGCCCCAATAGAAGCTTTCCATTCCTTCCTGTTATCCCTCTGCTGAGGGCCCAAGCACACTGATCCAGGACTTAAAGGTGAAGCTAGAAACACTGTACTCCATTTTTAAGCAGTTTCCTTGTTGTAATAAGCAACCACATACTGAGGAAAAAGAACACAAAATGTGTGTGCGTTGTGAGTGTGTGGTTGAGCGAGTGAGAAAGAGTAAGCAGCAAAAAGTCAATGCCAGTGGAGCAGAGGAAAAGGTTAGCAGTAAGTTGTCAGTCTGTCAGGAAATGTACAGTATAGGTTAGAGTGCGTCAATTAATAAATGCTGCAGCTTCTCAAGACCAAGAAAAGTCTTGTTTGTTGTTTCCCAACTACTGGGAAAGTGAAAGAGGTTAGCCTCCAAAGCCCCAATAACAACCCCGCTTACATTTAAGAGTACCGTCTGCAGTAGAAATTCAAAACAGATTGAAGGTATTGGTACATTTTTGTTTGGGTATGGGCCAAATGTATTGTGTTTGGTGGAAATATGGCTGAAGAGGATCCCTGCTGAGAAGACGCTTACTTCAGGTAGAAAAGACGCATGATGTCTGGACCTGTTGCTGACTGTAGTTAAATGGATTTATTCAGAATTACTGAGCAAATATAAGCAGAGTCACTGTGACTCCAGGCCACTATCCCCTGGTAGTGTCATCAGGAGACATGGTGTCTCTGTCCATATGCTGATGACACACTACTTTATGAGTCTGTGTCTCCCATTCCATCCTTTTCTGCCATAAGTGAAAGAAACAACATATAAATAAGTTTAGCAAGAATGTAAGAGCAGTAAAGTTTACTTTAAATTGACTCCACGGACACACTCAAAACATGGCTTAACAACAAGAATATATAACAGAAGACTAAACTTCAGCTCAATAATAACTTCACAGACAAACATGTTTTTGCTAATCACCATGAGTATCTTAAGCCTATGATATTTTACATTGCATAAATTAGTTAAGCATGTTAAATGTATTATTATTTATACTTCTTTTGCCAGGTTCATCATATTTCCTGAGTATTTTGTCTTTTAACGGTATTGTTTGCACATGGCAGGTGTTTTGTGTGTTGACCCATGCTGCTGATTTATTCCAGAGAAGGGAGTAAATGTTCTCACAGTCTTTTTCTTGGCTGCTTGTCGTTACCTGTCTGTTGCTAGTGCTGTTTGAATGTTCAGGAGGGAGGTGCAGTTGACACAGACGTGGGAATTTTCTAAATAAAGGCGCATCTTAAAGTCACTTTGCATCAATGATATTGGATTGTTCACTGAACTGATACATCGATCCGTGTCAATGAATCACTACACCCCTGACAGGGTCAATAGCAAAGTATCTTTATTTATCTACATTCTTGTGAGTAATTGTTGAAATACTCAGGACTTCTGAAAAAGTAGTATGATATAATGGAAGTGAATAAAATCTTTTGGCCATAAGCCTGCCAATTTATCCATGTAAACACACCAAATTCAAGTTCCTTGTAGTTTACTTTATGCGTGGGATATTTCTTTTCCAAGCCCTGTGTAGTCAAAGCTTTGCCATGCTTACTTTGTGTAATTAACCGAGAGGGTCAAACGAAACACAGGGTGGGCAGGGGAGGAACTGCTTTCACACAATAGTAATCAGACGATAAGACAAAGCAAAAACTAGGATGATTTTATTGTCACCAGGAAGGTCCTCTTCATCATTACTTTGTTTTTGTCTGGAACTAGTGAGTTGGTTTTCAGTGCCAGGCAGTGTGTTCTGCACTCTTCTGGCATTAAATGAGTTGCACCAAACCAGCAGAGAGTCTCATTCACGTCTGTGTAATTACAATCAGTGTAAGAGTGTCTCTGAATAAGAACCACCAGCAGCTCGAGAATAGGACTGCCTTGACAAAGCATTGACAACTGTGGAACAGGCAAAATTAAGCCCTCTCCATTCATACCCCCTAGTTCTTATTATGCACAAGCTATCTCACTGAGCTTGCTTTTGTGCTGGTATAATTACTTAATCTGAGCACTCCTAGGGTGAATTACTTTGTGTGCGGCAAGCAGGCAGCATTGCTTTGATTCAAGCTCCCAAAGGGGAATATAGGCTGGCTTTAATTTTACTGTTTAAAAGTCACAAATGTGATAATGGCCATTGTCAAAAGGGATTCACATCTGTGGTTGTGTTTCTGTCAAAGTTGCACTTTTGCTTTATTTTCACAAGCATTATTATGGAAATAAATACAGTATGTTCAATTTTGAGTGAGATTTTATCGCCCCTTTGTTTTTCCTTACTTCCTTAAAGCCTTTTATGGACGGTGTAGAGAATGATCCACAGTGCATTAGAGAATGTGTAGTGCACTATTTTGTGTTGTTTGCTGTTTATAATGGGCCTGGGCAACACTTAACTAGAATGGAGGCCCATCAAGCCAGACCGATAAGGACCTAGGGATCCACTCTAGTCAATTACTGCAAAGTGCCAAGTTCAACTCAGTGGGCCTTTTATGAAGTACACCAGCTGAGTAAACAAATTAATCGTATATCCATGGTTCCCCAACACAAGCATGCAGCCCAGGGCAATCATACATCAGGCAGAGTGATAGCGGCTGTCTTCACCAGGAAATAGAAGGGTCCCACTTTTAAAGATAGGCAACCACATAGGACTCATAAGCTGTTAGCCATCACACTTATTCTGCCTCTCCATTCTGTCTGTATTGACTTTTTACACCTTGACACTGGCTTTGTAAAGAGGAGGCATTGCAAATGGTTTACAGGTTTTTGTGTGGGGCGATGCAGTGGATCAGATAGAGTAATGATACCAGCTCTTTTTACTGATCCTCAGAGACATCACTGTTCAAAGAGTATCATGTATTTCCAAATATGGAGGGATGAAGTGTTTCTTTGTGAATTGAGAAAATTCTCCTATTTATTAAGCCAAGTAAACTGTCTGAAAACCCATTGGATTTGAAAATTGCATTGTATCAAAGCAGAGAACGGGGCAGTTTTTCTCAGCTCATGATGGCTAAATGGTTTACACATGACTGCCAAAATATATGGGATTACAGTGACAGATGGACATGTTCAAACTTGTGTGTCCATGTATGTGTTTTTGTGTGCAGCCTATCCGTGATAAGAACCAAAAAATGTTGTATTTTGTAGTGGTTTTGTGAGTGCGCATAACTACGTTTTTGTGTGTATTTGTATGCGTCCCTTCTCATGATTTGACCTTGAAGTAGTCCAGTATACAGCACACTCCATTTGTGTCTTGTTCAGCCAGTGGGTGGGCCAGACTGTGGTCCAGTGATCAATACAGTACTGTAATCTGCTGCACCAGAGAGAGAGCTAGAGTTTGTCTGTGACTGCGTTCACACTGGGTGGCAACACACAGAAACAGAGTGTGTGATCTGCAGCCCTTCATAAAAGGAAGCACATTACTCCAGGTTGAAACTAAGTTATAAAGTTATTAAGCTTGTACAGAGGAGCACAGTTTGGGCAAATCTCTCTGAACACAAGTTATTTGGTGAATTTGAACTGCTCTAATTTCAGTTCTGAAGCAGTATTTGTTTGTTTCTGTCTGCACGTATTCTCAAATGCAGTTTAATGATTGCAGTTCCAGCCCATATCTGCCATATCGCTGTTAAATTAACCAATAAATTCACAGGGACACTGGGAAATAAATGCATAAATTTATCAAAGAATCAATAAAATATCCAGAATTTAGGATATTAATTATTAACAAAAAACATCTGTGAATAAATCAAATGGATTTCTTGCTAACCTACATTCCGTCTAGCAAAATATTGTAACAAATTAAATTCCCTCATTTAAATTAAATGAAATTTCCCTTTCTTGTTATTTTTAGCATATGCTGCAAGTGGACGTGGCAAATTTGGTCATTGGTATTTGCATTTTCACTGAGAATTTGTTGGTGTAAATCCATGATTCATTGCCATTGCCATTCAGCTTGAGAGGTAGACATGTGAGGCCTTGTTCAGAATGAGATTTAAAGCTAGCCCTGTGTGCAGAAGTGCAGCTGAACCTGGATCAGCTTTTGTCCCAGTGCAGTGTGACGTCATGTGGCAAAGTGCTGTGTCAGACACATGCAAGTACCCCTTACTGTCTCTCTATGGTATCCTACTTCTTTCATTTGCTGTGAAGTTGGACAATGATTTCTGGAAAAGACTAACAACCCTGAGAACTTTGACGTAAACACAATGAATTAAGTGTTTTTCCTCATCATTCATCTTCTCAAACTCATTTGTTAGAGGGCTGAGAATAACAGATTCTTTAATATGCTGTAGTAGATGCAATGTTTGAATGGCCTGTGACCTTATAATACTTCAGCATTACCAACCCTGTGCATACAATCAAGGGAAAAGTAATTGGAGTTGCTACTGACTAAAATGAAAGCATTTACTGAGTCCAAAAGACACACCAGTGTCTTATCTAAATGCATTAATAATAAGATTGGAACATTTGATGTTTGATTCATTTGGCATAATCGTTTCATTTCCTTTCTCCAAGTCTTGTGTTTGGTGCCTTTACTCTCATCATGACATCAGCTTGCTCAAGGATATGCAAGGAATAATTCCCAATAAGATGTCCATTGTAAAGAATGAATGGACAGCAGGGAGGCCTGAACAGTTGTCTCCGCAATGTCCATTAATTCCTGATAATGGACACTTCAAAGGGCATCATCCTGCTTATACCATGGTCACTGGCCAAAGAAAAAAAATGACCATCAATCAATATTTTCACATATTTTCACAAGCTACAGCTCAGTTTCTGTGGTAACACCTGAAAGTTTGACTAATACCTGAAACAATCATTAAAGTCCCATAAGGTTCTTACACAATGGAAACATAGAACCCTTTGTTCAGCTCTGAAAGCTAATATGATGCTAGCAAGATTCAGCCAGTAACACTGTGTATGGTTGACCAACAGTAAATATGATTTGACAGTATGTTAACAACAACAAAAGCTTGCTATGTAGCATCTCATTATCACCAAATCAGTATCAAGATTTTCACGAACAAAGGATAGACGTTAGCTTGTTAGCATGTTGCAGAACGTTGTTGTACTGCTTACTCATTTCTGGTAGTACCCAGCACTGTTTCAATGGAACTACCTAGTAGGTGTCCATTATCAGGGCACCCTGCAGCCAATCAGAATCGAGTATTCACCCAGACCATGGTTTAAAATCAGGGAAAGAATCAATTCACTGATGTATTTTATGACAGTGCTGTCCAGTGATAAACAACATGAATGAACCCTAAGGCCGATCTATATTTGATATATGGAAACACATTCACAGCTACTTTAAAGTGTTCAACTGCTTTGATGTTTGGAGATTTTGCCGAGGTGCATTCGTAGCGGTTAAGCTTGAATTCCCGGTTGGTAGCTGGCAGCGATTCCTCTGTTCTCCTCTCTGGTACAGCAGGAGTTGATCTGTCTGTCCCGTTAATATGATGTCAGGTTGAGTTTTTCCTGGTTTATTATTTTGTGGTTAGCAGGAATCGACCTCTCTGGACAGTCGGTTTGTGTTTCTCTGTAGTCTCTATCTGCTGTTACCTTAATGCATTTCTTTGCTCCGGGAGAGTTGTGCTTCACTAACAGGGCTGCCATCGTTCTCTGTTGTCAGATCTTCCGGAGGTGTTGGCTGGTGTTCAAGAAGGCCTCCAGTAAAGGACCCCGGCGGTTAGAGAAGTACCCAGACGAGAAGGCAGCGTACTTCAGGAGCTTCCACAAGGTAAACACACACCACTGATATGCATTATAAATTACATTCTGATCGATCTGATTTTCAGTCGCTTTATCTCAATCTATTGATTTACCTTTTTTTAAGACTGTACTGCAGTAGAGCTGCGAGAATATTAGAGCTGAAATAATCTGAAATGGAGCTTCATGTGTGTTTATGGATATGTATTTCACTAAGCAAGGGTTTAAATTTGCATTTTTGTTGCTAGCATGAGGCCCGTTGTCAGTCAGCCTCATCAAGATAATGCAACATGCAAGGACCAGATTGCCATGAAATTATGAATCAGTATTCATAACGTCCAGAGAACGCCACCATCGGACAGCCATTCCTGTTTGACAAACGAAACTCTGATCTCCTGCAGACATTCATGGTCCTCAGAGGATCAGGAATGTTAAAGTTTGTCTTTTGTCCTTTTGAATTCCAAAAGGAGATTAAACCTGGTGTGTCGCTCCCCCAGGGAACAGTCTCTGGCCGAGTCTAAATGCTACTGCTACATCGGCATGCAGAGCACATTCGTCACACAACAGCCAAGGGTTTCATTTTGCAATTTGGACAACTGGTGGAATTAATTAGCTTTAGCTGATGAAAATCTGACACCAACGGTCAGCCACCAAAAATGAGGAGCTGGGATTGTATTTAGGCGTAAGATGTATTCTCTTAAATCAAGAGAAAGAACATTTTTTTAATACAGTGCTTATTGTAAAAGTTACTAAAGATGGGTGTTAAAAAAGAAATGAAATCTATGGAATAAACGCTATCACTGCACTCAGCTGCAAACTTCTACTGAGAACCTTGTTTTCATCTTCATATAAAAAGTTCTGTCCATTGGCCACAGATGATGGAGTTAAGTAGCCATTAAGACACATTTTGCAACTTTATCTTCTCCTCTGGGGCCTTTTCCCTCCCTTTTGAAAGTAATAATCCACGGTATAATATCTCTCTCCCCACCTCTTAAGCTCTTTGAAATATTCCAATTATGGCTCATTATCATGGCAAGGGGAGATGATGTTAAAGGAGTGGTACCACGAATAGTGTTTTATAGTAATGAGAGGATATAACAGCAGATGATAGGGGACTTTGACACCAGGTTTCCTACTTGGCAGCAGTTTGAGAGCTGATTTAGGAGTCTGTAACAGGCTGCCATGTAATTACGAATTAAAACGGGGATTTCTCAAACACTGGAACTTCACATTTTTGCATACAAGCACAAGCTACAGTAGGTAGAGGTTTTGATCCACTTTGTTAGCATCCCTCGCTGCAACACTATCAGCCATGTATTGTGAATGAAGCGTCTCTCTGCCCACTGCATCATGCTGTCACTCGGGGCATCCTGTGTGGCTGTAACCCCCCCCCCCCTCCCAGAGGCATCCCAGACACCCAGCGCTGGAGTGAGCGATGAGTGCACACATGCACCAGTGCACCTGGTAATGCATCGCCACGAAGATCAAGAAAGGTCCCGTCTGAGGGCTTCATTCAACGCTGCAGTGCTTTGGGAGGAAATAGGCTGCACTGGTGGCTGATTTACAGAATCAACACAAAGGGGATTGGCTTTCTTTCTCACTTTTCTCTCTCCCTCTCTCCCTCTCTCTCTCTGTCCATATCCCCTCTACTCCCACTCTCTCCCTCTTTCTCTCCTTCCCTGTGCCTTTTTCTCTGTCAGAGAAGTGCTGGTCCGCACAGTAAAACAATCCCTGAATATTTTTAGCAATATATTTGGCCCTGTGAAAAGTTGTTTTTCTGTGTGCTACATTTCTGGAGCTCTCCTTAGCTCCTGACAGTGGCAGCTAAAGTGGAAAGATGGAGCTGTTTTTAAATGCCTAAATACAGCATGTGCATATGAAAGTGGAAATAACCAGCAAAGAGGAGTTATGGGATTTAGCCTCTCAATATGTGAGAGGCTGAATCAATTTTGTGCTGACATTAATGGTCCCCAGAGGATGAATCTCAATAACTTTAGTGGTCCACCAGTAGGTTGACATGCATTCCTGCCATCTGCTGTATGTGTGAATAGTGAAAATCACTAGCGCTGAATGAAAGTTATCCGGTAATTTACCAGGAGGGAACAATGTGTGAAAGATGCTGAAGAGAAAGAGCTTGGTAAGCACTGTTTGATAAACATAAACATGTTAGCATTGTTAGCATAGTCATTATGAGCATCTTACCAAGCTGATGTTAGCACACAACTCTTAAGCACTGCCTCACAGAGCCACTAGTGAAGTAGACAGTTATTGACATATTAATTTATCAGTTTATGTAGCTTTATTTTGAAGGAGTTGCTTTGTTTTGAAGGAGCTAGAGCTTCCTGTGCGGGCCGATGTATGCTGGGCTCATTCAATACAGAGCTATCTGAAAGCAGCAACGCATGGTAGTGTCTGTAATGATTATCTGTCCCTTTACAGGTAAGAACGTGTTGAAAAGCACTGTTTGTGATTCTGGATAGTTTATATATATATTATTAAGCTCGTGGAAATCACAATTACATGCAGCGGGAGTTGGTTGAAATACTTAAATTTACTTTAAGCAAAGTTATGCTAGCTGTTTTCGGTGTCTGTAAGCTAGCGCCCTCTGTATCACGTGATATTGGTCGAGCTACGTTCTGTTAGACAACGCAGGGTTGAGATATTCCTGTGTAGCCGAGCATACCAAACGCAACTGAATGTGGGAGATAATGTTATAATGTGTTTTATGTACTTGTTAATGCTTTATATGCTGAAACAGTAGACAACCACAGCTAAGAGCTGATGTTTTGCTGTTATTATTTCAGAGTTAGACAGACGATTGGTGTGTAAATATAGTAAAATGGATTGTTTTAGAAACTGAAGCTGATTTAAAGGTATTCACATTAATATTATTTCATGTTATAGAAACTGGATTTAATTTAAAGGTATTATGACATGATTTCAGTAAATCATATTTCTGATTGTTGTTGAAAAGAAATACAATTGTTATAGAGATAGAAGTTGATTTAAAAGTATTGAAAGTATCATGAGTTAATGGTTATAGTCAGAAATTTTTATTGTTGGAGGAAGATATTTCCTTCGTCTTTTATTGATAACGTGTTAATGATCCATGATGTATTGAGCTTAATTTGTTAAAAAAGAAAATGTGTACTACAGAGAAATGTGTCGTAGTCTCTGTAATGACTATCGTAACACTAGCGTGGCTGCTGACTCTTAGACTTCTTAACACGAGCTTTAACTTCCACCTTTGAATAAAGGAGAAGAAAGAAGAAGAGGGGAGATGAGGAATAGGTCTCATCACAAATGATTCACTTTACTCGGACTCTAGCGCCTTAGGCTGGGAATGCACCCAAACCTCTCCCTTAGAAACGCAGCTTCACACATACACACACACACGGGAAGAGAGACTAAAACATGCACAGTTACACACTGAGCACAAACGGAGAAAGAGATGAGAGGCTGGTGGAATTCACGGCTCAGAAATCCCCACTGTTGGTGCTTGCTTTGTGGCAGTTAGTTATATGTATGAACAGCCTGCCCGAGGACAAATACGTACTGTATCTTCACAGGGGAAGAAAAATCACCTCATCTCATATAAAATATTTAGATACTATCTTTGAGATGGATAAAAAATAACAAATGAAAAATATCTGCTATCTTTCAATATCCATAGCCTCCCCTCCCTTCCCTCTTTTTTCTATCTCCTCGCTTCGTTGTTGAAATTTTTTTTGTCTTCCTGTGTAACTTGAATGCTGAGCAGGGGATGTCTGACACTAGAAGGGAGGGATTTATTATTTGCAATGTTATCAAGCAAAGAAATCTGTAGTCCGCATATGTTGTATGTGTTATTAGGTCTGGTCTTTTAACCTTAAACAGTCGAGCTTTACTATACGGGCAGTGAGCCCAGCTAATTCATTCCCAACAGTCTGGCAAAGGGCCCACAGTTAGCACACAATGGACTACAATAATGTAATGGGCCTTATCTCCCAGGCAGAGTGAACACACAGAAGACTGTTGAACAAAATGGCCTGTAAATGCGGGTGATATTCAATTAAACGTAATCTTCTCTTTTTTTTTCATTTGCGATCAATCTCCTGGTAAAGTGATTTAGATGCTTTTGATCGTGCTCCTCCCTATTGAGTGAAAAAGCCGTTTCAAGGAGAGGCACTTGAACGGAGGATGCACAGTGTGCACAGAATGAACGTCAGGTTGCATTTACTCATAAAGTGCTTTTAAAATAAATAGCAATACATTACATGCTACACACTACAATGCAGCAGCCACCACGCCGCTGAGAAGCTGACACTATGGATGATTTCTTGCTTTGTGAAAAGAGCTCTTCATAATCAGCAGGAAAACGGCTCTTATTTATTTACCCCTTAAGATCACCCACATTTCTATTTTACTTTGCCATCCTTTATATACTAAGCCTCCAACTGCTATTGCACTTGCAGTGGAGCAGTGCAGGATGACAATTAAGACTGGCTGCTGCTTCTGCTGCTGGTTGTGTTCATTCAAGGTAATGTGCCACTCGCTCCTTCCTCTTTAGATCACTGAGCTCCAGAACATCAAGAACATCACCCGGATGCCGCGGGAGACAAAAAAGCACGCCGTGGCCATCATCTTCTGCGACGACACATCCAAGACGTTTTCCTGTGAATCAGGTAGGTGACCTGACCTCATCCCATTCCCTCCCATTGTTTTTATTTTTTGCATGCAAAGACGTGATCGTGAGCCGGATGAGAAGTTGGAGGGCTGGTTTGCGAAAAAGTTTTGCAGGGAGCGGAGGAAGAATCAGAACTGAGTGGCAGAAAGAGAAAAGAGAGAGGCGAGAATTGGAGCTTAGCCAAGTGATGCTCATTTGCCGCTATATTAAGAAGTGGGAGGATCTGTTCCGAAATATTGATTTTCATACTGCAGGTATGAAAAACGATATTGGGCATCGTTTGCAGTGTGTTTCAACCCTATTATGGACTGTAACAATAGAGATTGCCTCTAATACGTGGACAGGAAGCCAAAGAGGCGCGTGATCTGCACATGGTCGCTCTTTAGTAGCAAATAAATGGAGCTGGGTGAGGAGGAAGCCAGGGGCCGGATAAGGTGGATGCACCTTAATGTGCTCGTGCTAAACGGACAGGGATGAACTCAATCCTAGCTCCAGCCTGGTGGAAGCATGTGTGCTTGTGTGTAATGATCAAATATCTGTTGATGAAGAGTAGCAGTAAACCTCAGGGGAAATACTATTGAACTTAGAGCGGTGAACTCTCTCTTGCCTTTGCTCCGTTTCCCATCATCACTCACTCTTTCTCCCCCCTCTCTTTCTTTCTTGGCTCATTTCCATGCCCAGAGCCTTCCCCCCTTACACCACCATATGGATGTCTCTATCACTGTGTGTCCACTGACCTCCCATAGTCCTTCACTTCCTGGAACCCCCTTACATTTACACCCCTCACTCACATTCACGTGATGACCACATGTAGAGAAATACATGATATCAATGATTTTTTCATGTGTGACCTTTTTTATTAGAGTTACTTTTCAAGTCATTTAAGTCAGGGAAGGACATTGGCATCAGTTGTAAGTAATGAAATGTGTTGTATGATTAAAAGAATGTATTCCAGAGCTGAATTTGCCAGGACCAGCTGGGTCAGTTTACATGAGAGCTTACCTACATCGGACACTAGTTTGGCATGCAGCCTTTCCACGACAGCGCGATGTCAATGGGAGTTTGGATCCGGAAACTGAACCTGGCAGTCGGAAAGCAGGCATCAAACTTATTTGAGGGCCGCCATCCAAAGAAGCCAGATCATTTTGAAACGTTGACTGTTTTCTAAAAGGAAGGAGAAAAAAAAAGTAATTAGGCCTCCTGATGATCGCCTGATATTTTTAAAAATAACCTTTTGATGCCTCCACCCAAGCAGTGCCATGTTGTTCTGTGTGCTGTCAGCGAAACACGGAGCCGAACAAAAGAGACGGGAGCACATCTTATGTGTTCTGACAGTCATGTGCTTTGAGTGCATCTGTCAAATATGCACCATAAAGAGATAAAGACAGTGTGTGTGACCTGCAGATTGGATAATGCGTCAACTCCTTGATGTTCCACAGCGAAATCAGGTCTAAAGAAATGTGCATATAATATAATCTGTTGTGTTAGTGTGTATAACCACAGCCCACAGCTGAAATCCTGACGTATTCTTTCTCTCCAGCCTCATCCACAGATCGCTTCTCCATCCTCTTCCATCACACACCTACACCTCCACACACGTACCCACATCCTCCCACCATATTTCTCCATGCAAGGCACATAGACTAGCAAGGCTGCCTCTGTGCTGATGAAGTGTTTGTTTAGATGATTTTCCACTCAGTAGCCCTGAAGTGTGGGAGTTCTGATGCACTTAAAGGCCATAGTAACTCTGAATGAGAAAAGCTGAATCTGGGGAGGCATGAGCTAAAGTGCAGAGCTGCTGCCTTTGACTATGTGTGTGTGCGTGCACGAGTCTGTATTACTGCTTTCAGTTGTGTGTGAATGAAGTGCTCCAGGCTGCAGCAGACCTTTCCCTCACCCTACAGAGTTGTGCAGATCTGTGCCATTGGACACCAGAGTTGATCTGACAAACAGGCTGTCAGCTATTACACAAGCTAGTTTGAAGTGAATGAAGTGAAATTACCTCCGCGCACACATTACACAAGCATGGGTTGACTTTTGATTAATAGACACGGAGACATTGTGGTGTTCCCGCTCTTACATCACTGGCTATAGTTTCATATCCCAGAATTCCACAGGGCCCGGAGT
Source organism: Chaetodon auriga (assembly GCF_051107435.1). Classification (NCBI taxonomy): domain Eukaryota; kingdom Metazoa; phylum Chordata; class Actinopteri; order Chaetodontiformes; family Chaetodontidae; genus Chaetodon; species Chaetodon auriga. The sequence continues at coordinate 10,864,063 of NC_135094.1, forward strand.
TAAGGAGCTTCAGAAAGATAACCAACTCCGGCATTTGCCTCATTTCATACCTCAGTAACTCTCAGCAAAAGCTCGCATAAGACAATGGGAAATCTTCTGCATTGTAAACACTATTCTTTTTTCTGACTTTAACAGGAAGGGAAATTGGTATTCACAAACAACAGACTGCCACGCAGACTTCCAGATTTGATTCGTGGAATCGTTTGTCTCCACTTAGCTTCCAATTAAAGAAACTCGGTCTTACAATGAATGCCCTCCCTCCTTTAAATGCCAGCTGTCACATGTTGTAGAAGCTGCTTCCTGCACAGGGCTCAGCTCAGAGCTAAAACCACGACGGCTGCTTTAACAAGAGTCAATAATCCTAATTCTCCTGATTTATTCCAAAAATAACTATGAAAGCAAACCCTTAAAGAAATAGTTCAACATGGCTTTATTTGCTTTCTTGCAGAGAATGTCTGTATGCTACATATATAGCTAACATCAACAGACTTAGCTAAAACCCCAATGTTTTGAGCTTTGGTTTTAGTGATTGAACAAAAGACTTGTTAATTAGTGAGCTGGTAGGCAGATTTGTTGCTGCTGGAAAGAGCCTGGCTCCCTGTTTCACCCTGTTTCCTGTCTTTGTGCTAAGCTAAGCTAACGGGCTGCTGGCACTAGCTCCATATTTAATGCACAGATATGAGAGTGTTAATGATCTGACTCTCGACAAGTAAAAATAAGAGTGCAAATAAGTATACTTGTCCCTTTAACCGTCTCATTCTGTTGAAATATCCTTTATTTTGTCTCATGCATACCATTTCCTTTCCAATTAACAGGCTAGAGCTTAAAGGCCTTCTTCAATTTGGAAAATAGCTTATTGATTGTCTGAATAGATGATCACCAGCTTCAGATGTGACTGTGGTCATTTTGTTGTAGCAGAGCTACTTATGTTGAACAGACTTGGAGCTGAGTATTGGCAAAGGAAGGAGGAGAAAGCTAGCATTCATCTGTCGCTGGCCTCCTCTTTTAATCTCCCCCGAATCGATCTCATAGATTTTTCTCCCCCACTGTTAGCTGTACTCATGTCCTGTACATGCAGTATTTTCCTCTGAACTGGCTGATTTATGTGTATATGCATGTGCAAACACACTCAGGAAAGTGGCAGCATTATCTGCACAGTATGTTTTATTATGTTTGCAAGGTTGGATATGGAGGAGGTGTGTGTGTTTGATGGTGGACGTGCCTTAACACTGTGCCGCCATGTGGCTGTGTGCAGAGCTGGATGCAGAGGAATGGTGTAAGCTGCTGTGCGTGGAGTGCCTGGGCAGCCGTCTCAACGACATCAGCCTGGGAGAGCCAGACCTGTTAGCAGCGGGGGTGCAGCGGGAGCAGAACGGTGAGTGCCCAATTAGTCCATGCTAACACAGCCAGCCATTCAGGGTCAATCTCCCTCACTCCGCCCGCCACCAAGCAGTTACCGGTTGCAGTCCGGGCCCGTATGTGTTAATGCAACTGAGCCCTCAGAGGGTTAGGGGAGCAGAACAGCCACTGTCCAATTAGGCCTGGCTAATAAGCACCATTTTTTTTGTCAATACCTGATCCAAAGTCCCCTGTAACAGTCTTTACTTACATAAGCACGTATTGGTTCAACTTCAGAAGTAAGTGTGTGTGTGTGTGTGTGTGTGTGTGTGTGTGTGTGTGTTGAAGGAAGCTGTGCATGCGTGAGTTAGAGCACAGGTCACAGGCTGTGGTCGGGGCTCTGTTCCAGGCCTAATGAGAAGTGCTGTGCATCACTGGCTTCCCTCATAATGAAGCTTGTCACAGAGATGGATGAGATTATGGCTCCTAAAGCCATGTGAAATAAATGTGCTTCCCCACATATTCCACTCACAGGAAATGGAAATGGAAAAGAGAGGGGACAACAGGGCGCTGCTATCACAGTGGAGCTCATTCTCTGTGTAATTTGTAAACTCGCAGAGGAAATTGAAAAGGCAACAGGCAAAGAAGAGCAGTTTAAAGTTGTAAAAAGGCGAGTAATTGAAAAGAATCTGCCGTCATTTCAGCCCATTTCATTTCACTGTAGCCGTAAAGTGAAATTGTATTCTTCAACATAACTTGGCCCCATTTATTAAAGATATCAATACGCAAGTTTTTGACTGTGCTGCGATGTGAACTGAAGTGTAACAACACAATTCCTCACCCTCCTCTTGTGGCGGCGGTCCTGCTGTTTGCAGCTCGTACAGAAGTTTGCAGCAGCGTGTTGTGGAGGCGAGCTGAGCCAGCGTCTCACTGCCGCCCGTACGAGTGAACGAAGCAAGCTGCTCAGGCCTGCAACCATGTTTCAATTAGTAGCCCTCCCCAAACAGCAGGGGCCGGTGATTAGATCAGAGTTCATTTTCACTGTCCCTAAAAATACGCCACACTATGACATTGCCATTTTCTATCCACTGCAGACACATGGCTTATTTTGAATCATTAAGTGTAATTAGTGAGAACTAATTTAGATTATGGAGAACTCTCTCCCTCACTGTCTGTCGTCCTCCCTCTGTCTGCCTCAGAGAGTTAGTTTAATGTGAGCGGGCAGATTTGCCTCCATGATCGCAATACAGCTGAGCGACCCCTGTAGGTGAAGTCAGGTAAAGCGCTATTTAAAGTCCCTTTCTGAGTGGTGGTTTTACTCTACTTTTGCATACAAATAGCAAAAACTCAGTGTATTAGTAGCCATGCGTTTCATGCACCCAGCCTCAGCCTTTACTGAGTAGAAACCAACCTCCTCATCCCTCTAATACTCCGTATCTTCTGCATTCACACTGCAGAGAGTGAAGAATAATCCATCACTGGATAAGAACTGATCCATTATCTTAATCAGGCCCTTCTGCAACCCCTTTTTAAGATCTGAACAAAACTACACCCCCAACTATCCAATTTAGGTTAACTTTTATCCTGTCCTGCCCTGCTTCTGCAAGCTGTGAAGGCTTCTGGTTACTATTGTGTTTTCAGTAGATAACATCTGATAAATTACAGCAACAATAAGGAATCGTGAGGGAAGAAGAATCTCTATGTTTTAGATATTTTCAAAAATAAGAAATGCAGAGAATTGGATGCTCTTAAAAATCTGAAATTCTGTCTATTTAAGCTTCAAGGAATAGTTTGACATTTTAGGAAATACACTTATTTGCAACCTTAATGAAACAAGTGAGAAAGATATAACTGTTACTTTGTAAGCTTCAGAGGATCTATGAGGCAGTTTTTTATTTAACCTTTGAACTGAACTCGGCTAGCCTCTGCCACTGAAACTACAAGGTGCTGAAGAATGGAAAAAGGATGTTGCTTTTCAATCTTTTAAATGTCACTTTTTAATGCTGTGAGCACCACAAATGAAATTCGGGATGGAGGCAGACATCTTGAAACGTGGACGAATCCAAAACTGTCTGCGTGGCTACAGCAGATACCACCAGATGTAAGTGAGGAAATATGTTTTTATCTGCACCAGGTGTAAGCCTGGTGGGGATCCTGCGTGTGTGTGTGTGTGTGTGTGTGTGTGTGTGTGTGTGTGTGTGTGTGTGTGTGTGTGTGTGTGTGTGTGTGTGTGTGTGTGTGTGTCCGTGTCTCTATGTGTGTCTCTGTCTGGAGCTAATCTTAAACACTTCTGGACTATTTTATTGACTGCTCTGTTTTATACCGCCATTGACCGCTGACTCCTCACACCGGAAAGATGCACATGTGACCAACGACTGCTTCACTTTGGAATCTCTTCATTAGGGTCAACATACATGGCAGTCACGCTGGCAGACTGTTTGATTTTAAATTGACTTTTTACATCCCTGGTGGGTTGGAACCTGCATATTGTCTCCCCTTCATGCTCCTCTCATGCAGACACACCGCACACACAGCCAGCCCTGCACTCCCAGCTTCAGACACGCCTGATGGAGATCTGCACTGCACCTACTGCGCTCTTTTAGGTTCATAATTTAAATGAGCTTTCTGTGGATCTTTTCAGAACGTTTCAACGTGTACCTGATGCCCACTCCTAACCTGGACATCTACGGGGAATGCACCATGCAGATCACCCACGAGAACATCTACCTGTGGGACATTCACAACGCTCGCCTCAAACTCGTCATGTGGCCTCTCAGCTCCCTGCGCAGATACGGACGAGACTCCACCTGGTTCACTTTTGAGTCTGGAAGGTGTGTGTGCATGAAGATAAGTGCTTGTATTGTCTTGTGCGTGATTGAAATGTTGGAGTTTGGGAAGAGGAAAAAAAAAAACTTTTGGAAGTGTCATAAAAACTTCAACAAAGCAACTTTGGATATCCAAAACATCCCAGGATATCAACGTTTGCCGCAGAGCCCTTCAGGCATTGATGTGACAGGTGCCGCTGTGAATGTGTGTCTTTGTTTGTGTACTGTACCCACTCGCATGTGTGTGTGTTTGCGTGTGTGTGTTTGACTTCAGTGGGCTGTTATATCAATGCGCCTCTCTGTAAGTGCACATTCAACCATGCATATTTGTAAATCAGCAATCCAAGAGTGAGCACGATCAAAGTGTGTGCACTTCTCTCTGTCTCTGTGTGTGTGTTCCTGGCGCAGGATGTGTGACACAGGAGAGGGTTTGTTCACGTTCCAGACGCGGGAGGGGGAGATGATCTACCAGCGGGTCCACTCGGCCACGCTGGCCATTGCCCAGCAGCATGAGAGGATGATGGAGGAGATGGAGAAGAGCTCTCAGGTACATTTTTACATTCATCTGATACCTGCAGCAGCTCACAAACGAGGCCAGCAGCTTTATTCTAGTGCTGCCAACATTACAAACAGCTAATAATGAGTGCAAGTGTCAGGAATACTTATTTATTGCGTGCTTGGTGTGCGTCACTTTCATACAATCCTAATTTATCCTGTTGCACCTTTTGCTAAAAGAAGCACTGAGCAAGAGTCATTTGTACAAAGACTGAACACATACGCACACACACAAACACACACACACACACAAAACATATATTTTTAAAAATCTGGGTTTCTTCACTGTGCTTGATTTATGCTGATCAATTGAGGCTGTTCACGGAATTATTTTTAGAAACCTGTGAACACAAAGCTAATACATCTTCATTTTCACACAAGATGTTCACACAAACACGCAGTCGTCTCTGAGGTACTGCTGCCTGTTTGCTCCCCAAAGCGCTGCCTTGGACCAGGAGCCCTCTGACACCCCACGGTTTTGGCCTCCGCTCCCTTCTTCCATCACAACACCCCTCCATTCCTTCCTTCCTCCCTCCTTCCTTCCTCCCCTCCTCCCCGTGATCATCTGTATTCTTTATTTATGTAGGCCTGCCTAGTGTTTGATGAGCCTTGACCATATGGCCATGCTCTTGGACCCCACCATTTGGGAACATTTCCAAATGCGGCATTTACCCTCAGCTCTATAAATCACGCGGATAGCTACACAAAAGTTCCAGAATGGGTGAATTAGCATGTTTACTAGTGAGCAAATGCAGTTTTTTTCAATAAAATCTGAACATATTTCATATGTTTCAAGTCGCAGTCTGTCTCTAACATGAAGCCTGTAGTTTCACACTGCAAATAAAAACTCTAAAACCCGCCATCCAGTGGCACACCAACACCATAATCCCAAGTGAATCCTGCTGCAAAACAGCCATTCAGAGTGGAAACACGCCATTCAACCAGCAGTGTGCCATACTACGCCCGCCCTTTGTTTACTGACATACCCAGAGCAATTTCCCCTGCTGTGAGTGAGTGACGGAGAGTGACAGAAAGCGAGAGACACTCTAAGCTTTCTCTCTCTGTTTCAGATCAACTCCAGAGAGACGCTAACCAAGTCCATCTCCCTGCCACGCAGCGCCTACTGGCAGCACATCACGCGTCAGAACAGCGTGGGAGATCTCTACAGTTACCAAGGTACAGGCATGAAGCTACTAATTATCATACGCACAGTGTTGCTATTTCTTCACCTGCTCGTGTCAGTGGTAATGTGTGGAGCAGTGAGGGATGAGGTGATGGAAAGACAGGTGGAGAAACAGGAAGACAGAGGGATTGTTGTACTCGGGCATGGAGGGATTTTCACTTTACATGCCAGCAAATATCTCTTAGTTACTGTCAGAATCCAAAGTTAATGCCTCATTTTGTCAATATGAACAAAATAAAGGTCATACACAATATAACTGAACATGGAACATACTTTCATTATCATCTAACTGTCAGCATAACAGAGCTGTGGGACTCCATTTCTCATATCTCAGTCATCAACTTTACATCAAGCATGATTTCATCATCAGGAAGTTATTTCCCATAAATAACAATGACTTTTAATACAAATGACTTATTTGTCAGACATTGAACTGATTCCATCTTTCCAAATATGTGTCTGTTTTTTCCTTTTTTACAACAGAATGACAAATTTTCTATCACCAAGCCTTAGAAAAGGTCTCTTGTCGTCTCTGACTAATGGGACTTTCTTCGTGTTTGGCCTGCAAACTAAGCCTTGTGTGATGTGACCTCTGTTCTCTGACATTTGTATATCCTCGGCCTTGTCTGCAGCGACGGCCCTGCACATTTGCATGTTTAAACTTGGCAGAAAAATACATTTCTCGTTTTTTTTTTTTTTTTTTTCTTTACAAATATTTATATACCTTTATCTTGGATTTCTTTATTCTAATCCTTATTTTTCACACCATCCTTACAAGTCATGCCACATCGCATTTCTACACATACCGCTTGTGTATGTAACCAGTTAAACTTGAAATCCTTGAATCTTTAAATCGTCGACCTTCGTTAGGAATCTGATTTGCAATTTGAAACATCTTAGTACTTGAGCCACAAGCTGCAACAAGCAATCAAGTCAATCAAAGGAGGTAAAATCTTGATAGCTGATACGGAACTCCACTCCACCTAATTTGAACTGCTGTTGTTGATAAAAATGACATGATTTGCATGAGCTATTCAACCTTTTTTCTTTCCAGATTTTTCATTTTAAGTCTTCAGATCTGGATTTTTTTTAAGGTTTACACCTGGTGTTATCATGCGTCCTGGGTGATCCGATCACAGGCGGACCAGTCTAAGTGCAGGATGCTCTGAGATATGATTGCTCAGACCACATTCAGAGGCGGTCTGCGCTGCGTATGGCCACATTCTTTTAGCTGTGTGTCTGCAAATGTGTCCCGTGTGAAGTGCACACTCATCATATCGAAGTGGGAAATGACAAGAAGAAGCCACAACAACACGCAAAAGCACAAGCACACCCGTTGTCTGAACCAGATTATGAGAGACAAACAAAGAACATTTGTGTGTGTTCTTGAAAGTAAACGAGTTCATGTCTGTGTGTGTGTGTGAAGGAGATAAATGTCACTCCAAATGCATGAATGCAGCAGCAGGTGCTCTGTAGCCTTCAGGCTCAGCACTGTACGTCCCCTTAATGTACACATAGAAAAGGTGTGTGTGTTTGTGTGTGTGTGTGTGTGTGTGTGTGTTGTCTCGATGTAGACCAGAGGCAGAAAGGTGATTAGTGAGCTGATGAGATTACGCTCTGTCTATGGTATTAGTTGATTAGTAGACTTATCTGAGGATTATGGGCCTTTTGGCTTCCACTGATAGAGCAAAACAGAAAGCCAGGCAAAGATGAAAGTCGCTCTGACGTCATCGTTTTCTTTTGAAAAGCTCAGGCCGGATTTTGTTTTTTGTTTTTTTTTCATTATCATTTAATTGTGGTCTGATAAGCTTAAAAGCAAAATATGAGTCTTCCATTCCAAACACCGACAAGTTTTTTATTTTTTATTTCCAGCTAAACAGAGAAGCTTCCACCTCAGGGTCATTATTTATAGGCCCAGTCTCTGTAAACTCTCCTTTTTAGACTCTTCCTCTCCAAACTCTGCTGAGCAGAGGAGCTTCTCTCTCATCCATCACCCTGGCATCTCCACTGGTCCTCCCACACTTTCCTCCGTGTGTCTGTCCGATTCACAACCAGCCTCCACCTTCTCCTGCTCATACACATTCAGCACAACCATTATCTCCCCTCCTTTCCCCATGAATAAATTGAATGCATCAGTGTGTTTGAGGACATGGTGAAAAGGTGGAGTCAGACAAGGAGGATGGCGAGGGGATTCTGGGGAGTGATGGTAGTTTGACTCCCGTTGTGACACTGGATGTTTGGACTGTGGAAGGCATGTCGGGAGAACCTCCCACACGTCAGCTGCTGGTGCTCCTTAACATGGCTGCAAGCAGTCGTAGATGAGGATGGCCACATACAGTAATTGCATTGATTCCTCATTGGCAGAAGGTCTCCACCTCCCTGCAGCTGTTTTGCATCCTCTGCTGTCTGCGCTGCAGCAGAGAGCTCTTAGAGTTAACCTTGTTGTTGTTGCGACAGTTTGCATCTTTAGCAGGGATGTGAATGATTTTCATATATTTGTCGCCCACAAAATTGACACAATCTCCCACAAGCATCACACAACGTCTTCTCAGAGTCATAATTCAGTCAAATGAAAACACACAGACGTCATACACACACTGTTAGCTCAGTCTTTACGCTGATACCAGGATCTTCAGCATCCATAAAGGATAAGTGTCCATAAATCCTTTTGGAAATAATAAAAAAATGGACACTTTTTACTCACACTCATCAGATTCAGGCTTTGTCTTCAGTATCAACAACCCAGGTGATCACTGCCTGTACACTGTGACCAGGAAGTAGCCAAAACAGAGCGACTCTGATGACGCACATTTTGTAAAAGATAAATAACGAGGCGACCGGCTAAAAACCACTGAGGTGTAAATGTTTGGAGTTGTGTTGCACAGTGCGGGATGAAGCTGACTGATGTTGCACAGGTGCTATTTTTACGTCATGATCCGATATCGAAGCCTTAGTGTGAGCTGAAGTTAGGGACCATCTCAAAAGTGCATCCAAAATGGCAGAAGAGCTTTTCAGATTGTTTGCTTTCTCATTGTTTTCACAGATACTTCAGACCAGCTTTACATTATTATATGCATACTATTATATACAAAATCATCCAACATAGCCCACAGCAGATCTGACTTACTGTAATTTCCTGCTGTTAAAATCATCTGTTCTGTTTCTACTATTTATTATTATTAGACTATTTGATTAATTTCAGAACATGGTTAAAAAATGTTGAACTGTTCAACACAGTTAAAAAAAAGAAAAGAAATAGACATAAATGTGGAGGATTTCTTACAACTTCTGCCACAAATCTATACTAAATACATAAAACTGATTTTTTAGGGAACTAAACCTTTAGTCTTTAGCTGCATGTCCATATTTAGTATACAGTGGTCACAGCTGCAGGTTAACTGTTTAAAATAGCCAAAAGTAGTGGAGTTCTAGCAAGTGTCCTCAAGGAACTACATCTTGATTGGACACCTCATGTTTCCAGTTTCTAAATGCATTGATACATCAGTTTATTTTCCTGTAATAGTGATATTATAAGCCAAAATGATTTGGGTGCAAATAGAGGTAAGAAATCGTGAATGTGGACCCTGATGGCTGGCTGCTTTTGCTCCTTGGCTGTATCGCTGCGTGCATGATGAATATCCAATCAGCACAGTCAATTTGCTGAGTCATGCTCCGGTTGCTTTCAAATACCCTGCGGGTCCGGGGGAATAATTAAGGAACACAGTTTGCTGTCCCGTTGAGGTTTATTCACCTATTTGTTTATTTCTTTGCCTCAGTTAACGGGGGACCTGGCAGTGAAGTACAGTAACTGTATTATTTTAATAGATTTCACATTTGCCTTTTATTTAGCTGGAAGTGTCTCCAAAATACATCCCACAAGCCTTGTTTGCCGTAATTGAAAGTAATAATTGTCAAATGTGTTTTGTTTAGACGAAACTGAGGGATTTGGTGGAGGAAAAAAAGAGCAACCTTGATCATCGTGCAACACAGTACAAAACAAAATTAAGCCCCCCCCCCCACCTATTTTCACTAAAACCTAAGATAGATGGTTTAATCTCCAGAAACTATACCCTAAGACAATGCATCTACTTTCTACTGCGCTCCAACTCTACTCTCCTAATGTTATTCACTCTTTTGCATTTCACTGAAACTGCTGTGTTCTCCGAGTTTGCTGATGCATACAAATAAGTGCACTTTAAAGTTTTGGAGTTGAGAAAGCAAGGCGCCATGCCTGTCGGAAATGGTTCAATTACCAACTGTAATAGTGGAATGGAAAAGGGACAAGAATGCTTGTATTTTTTCTTGGACCCATTTTTATGTTTTTTGCATTTTTCACACACACACACACACACACACACGCTTTCTCTCTGCATTTCATTGTTCTCCACAGTTTAGTGCCTTAGCATTAGCAATTCTAATGGGATGGAGCACTGTTCTTAGTTTGATCGGCTGGGAGTGATACGAGGGGATTTTACAGAGAGGGAGCAAGTATCAAAGGCATGGGGACAAGATGATAGGAGAACAGGAAGATAACGCTATCTTATCTGCAACAGGCGACAAGGAATATAGTAGATGTACATGCAAAAAAAAAAAAAGCTGAATCCCATGAAAAATTCATTACAGCCAGGTAAAACTGAGTTCAGCTGTTTTGGTCTCCTCCTGGTGGGTGCTTTTTAATCTCAGTCATCAGCGTTATTTGAATCCAGAGTGAAATTAACTGAGCCGATCTTTAGGCCGCGCTGGATTGATCTTTTATCGGTTCCATCGTATTGTTGCTCCTGTGTTTGCTACACAAAAGGCACAAAGCGGGATGTCAGCAGCGTTGCATAATCTGGAGGTTGTGGTCCACGCAGCTTCTCTTTCTCTGGTTACAGCTGTTACTAGGATGCCACCTGGGTGATCGCACAGTGAGGGAGGAAGGTGCAGACAGGTGTGTGTGTGTGTGTGTGTGTGTGTGTGTGTGTGTGTGTGTGTGTGTGTGTGTGTGTGTGTGTGTGTGTGTGTGTGTACATGCGTGAATAGCATGGTCCGCCATTGTATCTGTCAGCGTGTGTGTGTGTGTGTGTGTGTGTGTCTCTCTCTCTCTCTCTCTCTCTCTCCTCCCTGCCTGTCCTGTCTGCTCCGGCCCAGCAGCTGCCACCCCAGGCCAGATAGGATGACATGACCTTCCCTGGTAATGAAAAGGCACTGACAAATCACTGTCTGCTTCTCATAGGGATAGCAGAGGAGGAGGAGGGATGCTGACAACGTCTTCTCTCTGTGTTTTTACGACTTTTTTTTTTTTTTTTTTTTTGCACCAGTGTGTCTGCATTCGTGCCTCCTGTCCAACAGCGCGGCTCTCGTCAGGGGTTTGGCATCACACAACAAACGCCGCTGTTTATGACCGAGTAGATGATGAGATCTGCTTCGCCCTCTCAGTCTGCGCTGGGCTCCCTGCCTCTCTCTCTTTTTTTCCAGCCTAAATTGGCCTTGGTTGAGGGGAGGGATTGTCTTGGCAAAGATGTGAAAAGGATATGCCTGGTTGCGCACCAGTCGTCTCAGCAATCTATTAAGTACAGGGGGGAGGGGCGAGAAAGTGTCCCCCCCTTTTTTTTTAACCTGCAGTGTTTTTTTTTTTTTTTCTAGAACATGCAATAAGCTGCGTTTAAAACTGTACGCTGGAGCCTTATCTCATTTTTCTTTATTTCAGGGAGTGGAGGAAAGGAAAGGCTAGTGGACAGAGGTGTGTGTGTGTGTGTGTGTGTGTGTGTATGACTCACCTGTTATGGCTGGTACTGTCTCATCCTCACACCCACACCAGCCCCTGTGTGCTTCCTCCTGCAAGCTGTTCCCTCAACTCACACAGGAAAGAGCTTTTTCTTGTGTCTTTCCTCTTCGTTGTCCTCCTCTCCTCCCGTCTCCTCTCTTCACACACATTTCTGCTTTTAACCGGGCTCATCCGTCACGCAGCCACTTTGACATTGATTGCCATGTTCATGTGTTGTGTTGTTGAGTTGGCAGCGTGTCTTGCGGTCTGAGCCCTGATTCCCTTTGGTGGCAGCATGACTGGTGCTGCTGGCTACACACACACACACAGAAAAGGCTGCGTGTGTTCGCTGTGTTATGAATGATTCACACAACTTTAAAATCATAACTGTTAATAAGCACTTCAGGACCGCCGGCACAAGAGAAAATGATCTTTTTGTCGATTTTGTCAGGGTGGCTGTGTAAGCTTACAGACAACAAATTCAAAGTTTAATTTGTTAATCAAATTTCAATTAACCTCTGGAGGTAAATTGATTTGAAATGTATGAAATGTATTGACGTGCAGCCATTTCTCCTCGCCTGTGTTAGCAGGAACCATATACAGTGTGCTGTAGGTTAGAGTTGATTACAGTGTTGCACCTCCTGAAATATTCATCAGTGGCCACTTCTTCCTTGTTTGGTGCATGATCAGCACGATGCCAGCCACTTTATCCTCAACCTACCTCACCGTGCACATCTCCAAACAGCATTCTAATAAATTATTAATGGTCTGACAGTTGCACAGAACAGCCCTCCACCCACAAGTATCCATTACTCCCTCTCTGTGCCGTTAACCAATATGAACTGCCGAACAAATTGGCCCAATTAATTTAAATTAATGTGGAGAGGGAAAGAGAGGAGACAGGCCAAAAAAATGAGACAGAGTACATCGGTCTGAAATGCTTATTTGAGGTGTAAAAGATTGATTTTCCATCATGTTTGTTACTATTATACAACTTGGGGTTTATATTTATGTATTATGTGAGAACCACCTACATCAGAGGCCTTTACAAATGCCAGGATTATTCTTGCAGTCTTCATTTGTGTATAAAGATATCACCACAGACAGTAGCTAAGCAACAGTTGAAGAGAAAGATAGGACTTGTGTTTTTGATGTGAGGTCCGGTGAAATGAAACTTAATTTATGTGGTTGAAAAGAAGGACTCCATTGATTCTTTCTCCACTTTTTTCCCCCCTTACAACAGGAAGTGGCCTGACAATGACTTTCATCCCTCGAGCACAGACGTTCCCCAGCTTTCTGTCTGACGAGCCAGAACGGGAGGAGAGCCAGCACCAGGAAGAGGCACCGTCGCCCTCTAGTGGCTGTGAATCCAGTTGCAGCCTGAGACCCCTTCAATGACAGAGAATTGCTCCACCAAAACTGGACACTTTACCCACTGCTGTAGAAAGGATGTAGAAATATGTATAGTGACATGTGTAATATATCATTTCCTGGTGAACGATAGTGTCAACTGTAGAGCGAGTGGAACAAGAAAAGGATCCTGAGAGGGATGATTTTTTTTTTTTTATTTTGTATGTTGTGTGACAGCAGCGGTAGCTTCAAAGATTGCACCAAAAATCCTCTAAGTGTAGTTTTACAGTGTTTTATGTTGTCATTATGCTGTTTAAGATAGCAGGACTTAGAGGCACTAATACACCAAGTTCCATCATAAAACAATGTTAAAAAAAAACAAAACAGACTTTTGTTCTGAAAATGATGAAATCACACCGGGCTCATTCCAACAATGTGCCGCCTCAGCAACCATTTCCGGAGAGACGCCACCATTTTTGACACATAATCCTCCCATACTTACTGCGCTTCGCCCCCTCTCAAGAATGTGAAATTGATCAATGCCTTACACAAAAAGCGCTTGACTTTGATGGCAGTGATGAATCAGCTAAAGCCTTTAATCGGTTACAACCAGCAACGGGAAAAAGACATTCAGAAATGTGCTTCGAGGAGTGTCGACTGTCATGTCGGAAATGATAGAATGCAACCTTCTCGCAGCCTGTACTTTAAACTGCCAACCCTGCATTACGCTAGCAGAGCAATTTGGTTTTAATAGCTTCCTAGCTCCTCTCCAGCACCATGTACGGTGCATGATACCACTGGTTCATTAGCAAAAGGAGAGAAGCGAGATGTTTGTGACCTGATGGGGCCAGTTATGCAAGATGGAGGTAAAGTGTTATGCGCGTACAGGATTAAAGTTTAGAAAAATGTAGCTTTATCTTTATGAGCAAATCTGTGCTCGGTAAAATGCTGAAAAACAAGCAAAAGTCATTAAAGGAATAGTTCAGCATTTTGGGAAACACACTTATTTGTGTCCTAGATGAGAAGATTGATACCGCTGTCATGTCTGTATGATAGATATGATCCTACAGCAAGCAGTTAGCTTAGCTTTGCACAAAGCCTGAATGGGGAAACAGCTCGCCTGGCTGTGTGCAGTGCTAACAAAACCCACCCTCTTGCACAGCTTGTTTTTACACGAATGAGATATATCATATTAATTAGCAAGCTTTAGAGGTGCTGATAGATTACTAGATTTTTTTTTTAACCATATCTCATCTAACTGTTTCCTTCCTTTCCAGTCTTTGTGCTAAACTAGTTAAGCTAGTTAGCTGTTTGTGATAGCTTCATATTTAGCATGCAGACACAAGAGTAGTATCAATCTCCTCGTCTTAACTCCCGTCAAGAAAACAAAAAAGTGCCAGAGATGTGAGACTAGTCCTTTAAAAACTAATAAAAATGTCCTAAAATAATAATAAAGATAAAGCAGCCTGACAGCTACCTTATTTTTAGTGTCAGACACCTTATACAGTCTTGTTTTCCATCCATCCAAGTACGAACAAGAAGTATTAGTGGTCATTCTCAGTAAAGCCTAAATCAGTAAATCCTTTCTATAGCATGTAGTTTTTGAAGTTTGTCACGAAGTACACGACTGCTGTGACGAAAACGTTCTCTGCATTGTCCTCATCGAGTAAGAAGTGCCTTCGACGCAGACCGCAGAGCGTGAGACCGAACCAAAGCATCGTCTTTGGGCTTTGAGTTTACCATTGTGTGAATTTAGCTTTGTACCTTCAAAACATTCAGAAAAGTCTTAAGTTTCTCGTAAATACAGCAGCTGCGAAATGCTGTGTTATACCTGAAGTACTTCTAACCCTAACCAAACAAGAGCTCTCTGACAAAGCCGAGAATACCACTTGTTACCTGTTGGTGGCTGTCAGCAGACACTTATTCATCTCTTTTTGTGGTAAAAATGGTTTCTGTTACATGCTCATGTTAAAGAAAAGATCTCTCAAATCCAGAAACTGCAGCAGCACTGAGATGAAAAGGGTTTCCAGTGACAGTTCGAAGCAGCAAAGCAGTCCTTTAATGTCAAACCTAATCACTTATTTTGTTTAGAAATCCTCTTGCACAGGAGCTACAGGCAGAAGCACTTATTTTGCGTTGGTTAAACGTCGCAGTCAGTCACTTTATTTTATGTATCATATTTAAAAGAGCTCAACCTTCGTATTAATTTGAGTCTCAAAGTGCCCATCTTCAAACGCGTCTGCATCGCAGAGCCCATAGTTCAAAGACAGTTGTAGACATATCCAGCCACATTTCTGCCCTAGTTGTAGCTCAAGTGTGGTTAATAAATATCTGTATTAATAGTTCCACTCCATCTGGACCATTAAAGAGAAGGCTGGAGGAAGTTCTAGTCGACCGTGTTTATCATTTGCAGTTTCTGTTGTTTATTGTAGCCGTTCACCTGTTTGTAGGTACGATGTGTCGTCACGATTTCTGTTACTGTTACTATATGATTGTGTTTGTGTCCACCATGTTTTGTGTTCCACTCCCGTCGGATTATATGTTAATAGCACTTTGAATACATTGAGTGTAGGACTACAGTTTTCACTAAATGTACATATGTAATGTTTTTGATGATAAAAAGGTAATAAATTGAATGTTCTATCATGTAACAGCTTTTTTTTTTGAGGAAATAACACTTATTCACTTTCTTGCAAAGAGTTAGATGAAAAGACTGACAGCACTGACATGTAGCTCTTGCCAGGCCAGCAGCTGGTTAGCTTAGCTTTAGCATAAGTCTAGTATTAGCTAAGTAGCTAGCATAGCTCTTTTCTAAGGTAACCAAATCTGTCAACCAGCACCTTTAATGTTCCATAAATATGTAGAAAAAGTAATGTTTTATGGAGGGTTTCGTGCTGAATATTTTTTGGCCAGATACAGTAACTTCCTGTATGGCAACCTTATGGTGACAGCAAGAGTCCATGTAGTTAGTCCATAAAAACCTTCTATAAAACCACAAGTTGTCGTTTTTTTTTTTTTAACACTTTGGTTTGCGTACATATTAAAGAGCTGTATCACGTTAATTAATGAGCTTTAGTGGTGCTGTTACCTTCAGACAGCTAAGATGGCCATTTCCGTGTTTCTAGTCTTTATGCTACGTGATAACCTTTTCACAGCAAATCACCTGGCTTCCTTGAAGTTCTCAGTCAGTGATTCTTTCCGTTCCCTCGTCACTCTCAAGCACTCAATCACAGGAAATCAACGCGGTGAGTTAGTGGCTATGACGCTTTTATTTATACCACATAGAGCCATTTGCAGTCTCACACGCACCAGTTTCAGTTTTGCTGGTCACCCACACACAGTCACAGTCAAATGCACAGTTTCAGCTTCTGCTGTTTTGCAGCGAGATGAGAGAATGAAGGCGAAAACTTGTGATTTAGAACTATATATTGTCCCATTATGTTCCACTTTTCTAGCTTGTCCACATTTGTCTCGTGTCCTAGCAGGATAGCCTGCATATCCATTACTGCCTCTGCCACTGCCTCCATGTCTATGGAGATAAACGAATCAGATTACACTTAAACAACACACAGCTTAACAGTGCGAACACAAACCTTAAATATTAATTTACAAAAGCTAATAGGCAAGCTTAGGAATCATAAAACATAATAAATACATCAGGGAAAACTTGTGAAAAAATAAAACACTCATCAATAAACAGTAGATAGACAACGTATAAGGAGCTACGGTATAAACTAAAGCACAGGATTAGCTAATTAGACTTTAGCTTTCATAATAAGAGCGTGCTGTAACTAGAATGCAGCCATCCTCGACGGAGAGCCCTTTGGGGGAAAGCAACAGTCTCAAGCGATGGTACAGTGCTGAGTGACTGCTTTTCTTTTCCGTTAGATGATTAGACACTATTGTCAAGCTTTGAATGGAAACCAGGAGGGATGGAAGTAAAAGGAGAGCAATTACACAGGCTTTTGTCAATCGTTTTACTCAGGGGTTAGAGAAGTGAAAAGAATGATTATACAGGCCTTTGTCTGCTCCTCGTGCATGACGGCTACTGTCAAATACTGTTTTGCCCAAAACAAATATTTCCTCAACAGTAATTATGAAGTACATACTACATTTAATTAGTGGGAGAAGGGCTTGACTCAAACAGCTTCCTGAGACGTACAGCAGCAGCTTGTCAACTCATTTCAGATCACAGTTTGAATATTAATCAGCGTCAGAGTGATCCCTGCATCGTACTAAAAACTCAAATAAATAATCAGAGCTTGTCATTATGGGTTCAGTTTTGCTCATATTTATATCAATCTGAGAAAAGCAGAGGGCCCGTTGACAGCTGCGACAGATGAAGACTACACATCCAAATTACATAGTGCATCGTATTTACATGTGTTCAGTGATCATGAAGCTGACGGCTGGTTTTGTATCGTACAGTCTGCAGGTTGGCATAGATCGGACAATTTCGTATCTGCCTGGACTTCTTCCGGGGACACATGGATATATTCTCATAGAAGTTTGGCTGTGAATATGTGATAGATTTTATTAGTACATGAGGTGTTAGACGAGGACATGTGACAGATGGTAAAGTAATGGCTGATGCTTGGCAAAAAGTCATGAAATGTCCCTTTAAATGGTCTCTTAAATTCTGTGATTACATTACACAGCTGTTAATACACCAAAAATACTACAATTGTAAAATATCCTATTAAATATTTCAGTTAATAACAGGATGGCCTATACATAAGGAAATAAGAATATAACGTATAATAATAAAATATTTGGCAAGCTGCTCTTATACATTATCCAAAGGCCATGCCACTGTCAGTTACTGCCAAGCAGCATTAGTTAAGTTAGCATAACTGTGCTGTATCAAACAAGATCAAGAGGAAAGTGGAACGGCTTTGTAATTAAGTGCATGTCTGATGAGAAGATAAGGGAGCGCTGTAAAAGTGTCAAGGGTCAAAACAAAAGTAGATATGATGAATAACGTGAGGCTCACCTGTCTCTGAGATGGGTGCAGTTTGACTCTGTATTCCTCTCTCTTGTTCTTCTTCCTGTGGTGATTAGTGAACCAAAGTAAACAGAGGAAAAGGATTTTCCATAAGTGGGAATTTCAAATGCAACCTTACACATTTCTTAGGGATAAGTTTCTTCTGAAAGCAGCAATAATCAAAGAACAGTGGCACATTTTAAGCCATGCTAGCGGTTAGTTCCTCTTTGGCCCGTACTGAAATATGTCAACCATTAGATGGACTGCCATGAAATTTATAGACATTCACGCTCCCTGGAGGATGGACCCTCATGATCCTGGTGATCCCCTGACTTTTCATCCAGTGCAGTGGTTCCAAACTCCTCAAGTGGTTGTAAAATAAAGGAAAGCGGAAACATATTTCTGCTGGACAAAACTCTTTTTTCAGACTGTTCAGGCTGGAGGAGTGATGTTCAGTTTGGATTAGGGTAAAATATCAGGTTAAGCCAATCAGGGGGCAGAGTAGGGAGGGTCATGCCCTTGCCATCCTAGGAAAATATTGCCAGTGGCCTACCTGCTTTGTTGCTTTACTTCAAATAAAATGCAGCTTTTGGAATATTGAAAAATCAAAAATTTGCTTTCAGAATTACAAACGACCTCACGATGCTGCATCAGTGCTGTTAGGGTAATGGTGAAGGTTAGGGGAATAAGCTGGGCCATAAATTAAGATTGTACCCACTTCAGCAAGTATTAACATGCTAACATGCTAAATTGAGATGTGAACACGGTAAACTGCTAAACATCAGCATGTCGGCATGTTGACATTGGCATTCAGCTCGAAGCGGAGCCACTGTGGGGCTGCTGTCGACGCTTGTTGATACTCAGTTATATTTGATTATGTCACTTCACCATTTATTCCAAACCGCAAGAATCTGAGCAATGTGACTCAAAGTCAATAGAGGGACCCATATTTCATGGATTTTTGTTTGCTGAAGATATATGAAAACACACTGTGGGATCTTACCTGCGCCTCACTGCTAGTATGATGATGACAATGAGTAGAATAAGCCCAGAAGCTCCAGCCCCGATGTAAATATACATCATGTACACAGATAGGCTGAATCCACCTGGATATGAAATTAGAGAAAATAATGAAAATAAACACCAAAGCCACCTGAAAGCGAGCGTTTTCAATAAACATGTGCCAGAACGGTGCGGTTTTATTTGTGTTTGTGGTGACTGATATGTATGTTTAAGGCTCATGACTCACTGATGCAACATGACATTAAAGCATGCCGTGTATATAGTGAGCACACACACAATACACACACACAGCTTGCCAGTCAGACCTGTCACAGGATGTTGTGGTTTCAGCAGATGTGAGTAGGAGTCTGCTAAACTGTTTCAGATTATCATCACAGGCGTTTCAGTGTTTATGTTTCATCAACCACTGAACTGCATAAATAATTGCATCCATAAATAATAAGCATGAGAATCAATTCAATCATCCAGGCATGAGGTCATACATATACATAGACACACATATGTGTATGAGAACAAATGCACGCGGTCTGTCTTTGTACCTGGAGGGGGCACAGTGAGCAGCACCGTGGTGGTCTGCACTCCTGCATCTGTGCTGAAGGTGCAGCGGTAGAAACCACCATCTTCCTGCACCACACCTGTCAGGTGCAGACTGACATCCAAACTGTCTGTGCAGCTGACCCTGCCCCTGTCGCTGTAGTCCTCGCCCACCAGGCCCCCCTCCACCTTCTTACACACCCCGATGATGCCCCAGGGCTGGCTGTGCGGCATCCTCTCCAAAATGACCTGGTACACGGTGGCGTTGCGCTCGTGGTTACAGCTGATGGTCAGGTTGTCGTTCTGCTCTGCCACCAGCTCCGCGTCCGCCTCGATCACCTCTGGGGTGGGGGGCTCCGTGCTGTCTTCGTCTTCCTCCGGGGGCTCGTCTGGAAACAGAAGAAGGTGGAGGACAAACAGGAAATTGCTCATCAAAGGGAGACAGAAATCTGAACGTGCGATGGAAATGAAGTCTGTAAAGTTTCATTTTCAGCATCAACTCTTGGTTTTCGGGGGGCCCAGTGATTTAAGAGCTCAGAGTTCCCACCTCAGTCATATCTTTTACCTAAATCTTCCACCTGAATGTTCCTTGTCCAGGGGCCTTGAGGGAAGGTCTGAACGGAGCAGTGGTAAAGCCCGATATCCTGATGAGTGACATTCCTCATGGAAATACTCCCGTCCATCGGAGTGGTCCTCAGGAACTCTATCCTCTCTCGGTAATGGTGAGAGAAGGCCACCCCGTACTCTGGGTGGAAAATGGCTACTGGATTCTTGTCTGGTATTTTGGTCCAGGACACCATGCTGAGGTTGCCGTACCAGGGGCACAAACACTCGAGGACCATCCCTTCCTCCAGGCGAACTGTGACAATCTCCTTCTGCTGGACAGCAACTGGACAGAGGGCATGTTTCTGTTCATTCAACTCATCGGAAGCTTGACAAAAAAAATCTGGAAATTATGACTTCTAGAAAGATACAAGCTGATAAATCAGGAAATGAAACCAGTAAATCTAAATTACATACAAGAATAATCATTTTTGTAGTATTATAAGTGATTATATTGTCATATTTTCCACGTATCAGTTCAAAATCCTGAACTTGTAAAGAATTGTTTAGGCCTAATGCCACATGGCAAATTAAAAAAAAAAAAAAAAAAAAAAGATTTTCCCTAAATCTCCTCCAGTTGAAGATTACCTCAGCTATTCACAGCTTTGAGGCCATCCCTTGGGTAATGGTAATTAGGCTAATTTGAGCCAGTACACATATACACAGCTGACAATAGCTGGTGATCAAGCTTCCAAGTTTTCAAAGCCTTTTATCCAAGCTGAATGATAACTGATTTCAAGTCCAGTGATGCCCCTGGGAGAGCTCTGGCAAGTTTAGAATAATGATGTCTTGCAAAACTAACAATAAACAAGCTTTTCTAACATCTTAGCGGACAGTGTAACTAAACAGAAACTGTGGAATAAAGCGATGTTTAGTTTTAATTTCTGATTCTGAATTAAAGATTATAAGATGATGAAACTATATGAAAAAATATTTCAGTAGACTCACAGACAACAGCCAACGCCAGTTTCAACACTCAATCAAAATCTTTGCCTTTCATGAACCATAAACTCTCCTAAAAACTTTTCAAAACATATATCAAGTCCATACCTTTAAGAAAAGGAAGAAAGATAAGTACCACGAAGTACCAGTGGTCCTTTTGTACAGCTTCCATCTTGCCCCGCCGAGGGAGAATGAACGCTGCATTGATGAGACGAGTGGAGAGGCACCCGAGCTGCACTTCCTGCTAGCTCTCTGGCTACAGAGACACACTTGAGCTACTGGGACACACTTCATGGTAGCCCACTGTTAGCTCATTCCACACAGAGGGGCACTTTATCAGTAGGGCTGGGAATGGGAGGCAAGCTTATGGCATAAAGCTGCATGCTGCGACCCATACTGACATTTTCTAAAAATGCAACTCAGCTACCTGAAATCCTGCAATCTACAGATGGTTTCTATACTGTATACAATCCTGAGGATTTTTTTAGAAAAACACACAGTAATATCATTTTTAAGGGTGTAAATCTCGACAACTCTTGGATGGTTTTCTATGAAATGTGATGTAGGTATTCATGGTCCCCAGAGGATGGACGCTACAGACTCTGGTGATCCCCTGACTTTTCCTCTAGCACCACCATGAGGTTGATAGTTTTTTCTGATGATTATTTGCTTTCACTTGGCACCATCATCTGGTCATTAAAAAAAATAATAATAAAACAACAGAAACAGCATTTTTTTTTTAAATATATTTTTCTTTAAATAAATAAAATAAAAACCTTATGGTGGGTCAGCTTTGGTCCATGAGCCGCACTTTGGTCAGCCCTGCCCTAAACTCTTAATTATGTTGTTTCAATTTTCAGTGTCTATGAGAAAGTTCTGTTGCAATCACCGACTAACCCATGGTGGTATGGGTGGGACAACAGACTCAACCACAACCACAAGAGTGGTGGTGGTGCACTCTGTGAAAAATGAACACGGCCGCAAAGTATGACTCGAGTTGGCACAATTTGTTTGAGTGAAATCAGGCGATGCGAGACAGCAGCTAAATCTGCCACTTGGCATTTTAATATCAAAATTAATTCAGATTTGTTCAGTAGAAAACATGATACAAAACAAAGAATATAAATACATTCAGTTATTCAGCAGCTGGGAAAGGTTTTCAAGGCACTTCAACAGGTAGGCACTCACAGGCTCCTGACTGCTCTCTGCATCTGCCGTTCAGAGGAAAAAAAAGCACATTCGTAAACACTTGGACATGCAAATGCGGAGCGCCATGACAGGTGCTGATACGCGTGCGTCATCAAAGTGAATAAATGCATACCCTTCTTAGAGACGGCATGCGCCTCCTCGATTCTCAATCGGACCGAGGGACACTTCAAAGTAGTCTTGGCCTTTGAGGGGAAAGCAGAAAGATAGATTAGGACGAGCTGTTTTCATCAGAGATAAAAAGGTTGATCATCTGGTCCGTATGTGAGAGGACAATGGAAGCTTTCAGGACGAAGAGGGATTTAATTGGACATGTACCACCAATAAACTCCAACACGAGCCAGTCACTAAAATAAAGTTTTAATGCGAGGATGCACGTGTGTGTTTGTACCCTCTGGTTGTTATGGAGCAACGCCCAAAGTGCAGACGCTCCCATGCAGCGGGTCTCCATGTCCTCACGGTCCAGACAGCGCAGCAATGCCTTCATGGCTTTGTCTGGAGCAAAGACATGAAGATAATGAGATTCAACTTATTAAAATACACATGACATACGAGCATACAGTAAAACCTTTCCCTGGAAAACACAACATACTGCTATTTTTAGGTGCAAAATGTCACCACACTGTCTTTATCTGGGTCATTTCCTGGTACCTCACGGCGACATTTGTTTTGCACTTTTACTTATTCTTGCAGAAACATGACAAAGGCGATGTGGTCCTATCACTCATCACCCCTGACTGAGATATTGTATGCACACAACACACACACGCAGGAAATGTGATCTTTCCACAGGAAACAAAAATAGTCACATGATTTCACCCATCTGGTCCTACAACTCCCACCTGCAGCTTGCACTGTATGGGGGGGGGGGGGGGGGGGGGGGGTACTATATATTTTTTTTTTGCCGTCTCTGCGGCTTCCTCACTTTTCTTCTTCACCTACGTGTCTTAGAATCTTCATACACTTGATGCTTTCTTCCTAATTTATTGAATGATAGATGCTAAACTTTCACTGTACTGAGAATTTCTATGTCTCACTGAAGATTTGCACATTTCTTGAGCTCAGCCGGCAGATACAGAACAACACGGTCATCCTGTTGCACTTGTTTTTCTGGCCACCTGCTGAATGTTAGTCTTATTCACCCCGTTTGGCTCGAGCTGGTGCTCCTTACAAAAAATACTACTCTTAGACTCCAAGCTTGCTGGACGCTTGCCTTTCTTCACCGACCACTTGTTTGCTTTGCTTGCTTACGTACCTCTGCCGTTTCATGCTCGGCAGACAGCGTATGTCCAGCTTGTCTGGGCTTGTACGAGCTGGAAAAGGCTGAATTTATATGGAAGGATTTTTAATAAAAAAAAAAAAAAAAAAGGAAAATGCAAAGTTCACTTGTGGAACCAAAATGAGTATAGTTTGACATTTTGGAAAATACTCTTGTTTACTTGCTTACATTCATTTAGTCTATAATGGAGACATGAAAGCTTCCTCTTCTCCTCATCTATACTCAGCTGTTTTAACACTTTCATATCTTGTGCGAGACGTGAAGTTTAACCCACTTCCCGTCCATACCGTTGGCAATGACGTGCGGCTTGTTGGCAGGGCAGAAGCACAGGTTGTGAAGGGCGAGCAGCGCGTGGCGCCGGTGTTCTGCCAGGTCTGCCAGCAGCTCCAGGGCTCCGGTCACCCTAAGGATACTCTGCTGGCCGTCCTCTGTGAACGAGAGATTGACCAGCAGCCTCAGCCACAGGCCCATGAGGCTGCAACCTGCAGACGTGGTTTTAACACCACCCGCCTTGGGCATTGGCACGGACAGGAAGGCTTGCAGGAAATTATTCTGAGAATGACAGTGAAGGAAGCAGACAAGAGAGGTGAGAAGAGGTTTTGGGTCTTGTGAACAGATCAGTAAGAGCTGCTCCCCAGGGAGCGTGGTGTGAGTGCGAGAGAAGCTTCTGTCATTTACAGTCAGTGCTATGAATTCTTTTTAATTCCATAACACTGCATATCACACTTCTATTAAATGAATTTGACTTGTGAATTTGTTTTTTACAGTCAGTGAAAAGGAACTTAAGAAAACTGTTGAATCGGCTCATTTGAAAAGACACATTCAAACTAATCCTCATTTCGAGCAAAAATTGAAGCATTACTGGATAAAATCTCACTCTGACAATCAGGTTTTAATGTCTTCAACTTTATGTCCACCTGTGTACCAGGCCTGTACCTTTTGCAGGAGGCCTCTGCAGTCACGTGACATGGCGAGGTTAGCCAAGAGAGAGAAGGCCAGCTTCTGGATTGGGCTGTTATCTGGGGCGACCCCTGAGGCCAGCTTCATGACAGAGTGCATCAGAGAGTTGCTTAGTGTGCATTTAGATCCTGGTGCACCACCAGGGCCGCTGCCACAAAGCGAACTGCATGCTGAAATGAAAAAAAAAAACAAAAAACATTCATGAGTACTTTTCTGGTTTTATCAAAATCTGTTTCACAAATATTGTGTCTCTGTGTGAGTCATTGAAGCGTGTACATCTCTCACATACCAGCAGACACACATGCAGACATGTACCATACACGCTGTGAAATGTGAGTAGGCAGGAGCCCGTTGTGCGCAGTAATCATAAAGCACAGCAGAAAAACGATAGAGGTCTGTTTCAAAGAAACATCATTTTCCAACCTTAACCATGTGTCTTTAATGGAAAGAGCAATAATCAATGCACGATGCAAATTCCACAAGCCTTGCTCGCTGCCCCCGAGGCAGCCAGTCAAGGGTAGCGCTGATTGACACGGTTGTGCCGACATCAAAAACAACAACTGTTCCATCCTAATCCACTGAGGGCAATGGTCACACTCTGAGCAGTGGACTGTGGGAGCAGCTAATGTGGCTTTAACCTTATGATAGACTACGACCAATAAGCAAACAGCGGCTGCAGTCGATTAAGCTAAAAGTATCAATCAAAACAGTCACATTTCTGTAATTGCTCTGTGTCAGACTGTAGTTTTGCGAGCCACTTTTATCACCAAGATGAGTCCAGTGCAAACACAGTGCGACACTCAGCGAAATGCTCTCTTCTTATTGATGGCACTGGTTGCTTCTTTCTGTTTATCTTAAAGCTAGCTCTCTGCCCAGACGGCGGCACCGGCGGCCGCAAAAATAAAGACTGACCCGTCGGGCTGCACGGCTGTCTGCCCGCGATACCAAAACACGGCTGCACGGGTGCATGCATAGCTTGTTTGGCCAAAATGTTGAAAACGATGGAGAGTGGAGCTCTTGTGCAGAGACAAAATAAACCGCATCGTAGTGGGGACGACACAGACGCAGAGAGACACGACCCAGTCATCCTAAAACAGTGTTTACGATGAACGGAGTTTTGTGGCATCAAAGTTTCACATGTAGACTCAGACAGCTTTAAAGCATCAATGAAAGTTGTCTTTTCTAAAATCTTTTAACTGGCTTTTAATCTTCATTCACCATGAAAACACTCTGACTGATGATGAAAAACACCATCTTCTGGGAGGGAGGGAAATGATTTAGCCCTAGGCTCTGGCCACAATTTATTCGACTACAGGGCCATTCAGAAATGTAAACACAAACAGATAACATAGTAATAAGTGATACGAATAAAAACATCTCTCTTTTGGCACCACATTCACATCAGTATAACTAACACGACTAATTGCTGCAGCTGCAGATTAGATACGAAATCCAGAAATTAGATAACTGAGGACAGAGAGCATTGACAAGATATAGCCTGACACTGATTGATGTTGGTTATCGGAGAACATGACAGCTTGTTGGTTATACTAATGCTGGAATGTTAACATACAGCAACAGGCGTATGCTGATGTTAGCCTGAGGTTATCTCAATACCTGTCAAGAAAGCTGGTCTATCACAGAATTGACAAGGGAGCTTTGCTTTATAATGGATCTACTTCACTGATGTGAGTGAAAGGCATCCCTCACTGCTGCTACAAATCTCATGAATTTTTTTTTTTTTTTTGCAACCATATAGAATTGATCATTTCATAGAAGTGTAGAAAAAAGAGTTTTTTTTTTTTTTTTTTTTTTTTTTTTAACTTTCTGTCTGTCTGAGGGAGCAAGTTTTAGGGCTGCTACAAAAATATCTGTGGAAATATGTGTGGCACAGATGAAAACAACAATCTGACTTGAACTAGCAGTGCAAACAAAGCCTTGGATGAAGGAGGAACACTGGAGATGAAACATTCAGTAGAAATGTAGCAGTCTCAGGAGACAAAATGCTAGCCTGAGGGTGGATGGTGTAATACTAAGCCTGGCTGCATGCAGCCTGAACACAACCTGCTGTTCGGTTAACCTTTAGGGAGATACTGTGCCCGACTTCACTGATTTCTGGTGCTTCACAGCTTGAGCATATGAGAGGTCTAAAGCGAGTGAGTTTAGATCAGAGCGAACGCACCCACTGAGGAACAGGTGCCAATCAAACAGAGATACACATAAAGACACACACACACACACAAACGTTCATAAGTGTTGCACATGAAACTTCCTTTCCTTCACTGATGAAACTGATTTCCATTGCACAGCTACACAAGCCGCAGACGCACACGTGCGTGCACACACACAAACTCATCAAAGGCACCACGAGCCGTTTATCAAAGTAAAATTTCCCCACTGTTTCCTCCCCATGATTCTTGCCTTTCCTCTGTTCAAAAAGCTATTGCTGCTCTGATTTTCACAGACACAATTCTTACATTTGCATGATGGAATGCCTGAATCTCAGGCAACACAGAGACGCTCTGTGCTTCGCCACATCATCTCCAACTGGTCTGAAACCCGTTGCCATACATACAGTGAGACAGCCATGCAGCCTGATCCCTACATCCCGACACTGTGCCCCATTGTGACTGGCAGGCAAGCAGGCACTGGTCTTATACAGTGAGACACAATGTTGTTCAGTGGTCACTGGAGAGTACAATGGGGCCCTTAGTGCAAAGCGTGTGTGACTCAGTCAGATTGCTGACCGCAGACAGAGGCGATGGGCTGGCACGGGCCAGGCACAGTGCCTGCACAAACACATAAGACATACAGACAGACGCGCGCACACAAACAGACCTGTGGCGCAATTGGCCGTGTAGACACACAGGAGCTCCAGTGCCGCCTCCATGGTGGGGTCGTCCAATAGGAGCCAAGGCCAAAGAGCATAGAGTGCCAGTGTTAGGCGAGCATCTGTGGCCACCACCTACACACACAAATACAAATGGATCACACACACACACACACGCACTTGCATAGGCATAGACCCATATACAGGCATGTACATGATTTATGTCACTGCAGAAACACAGATGGCAGTAATCAACATAAAATGCTTCAATATTTTCCAAGCAGGAGAAACACACGGGGAGGAGAATAATGGCAGGGTAAACACTGCAGTGCAGCCTCCCTGGCTATTTAGTCCAAGGTAACCACCAGTGACAGAAAGGCCACTTAGAAAATGAAAACCAGCTAATATGCTTCATAAGTAATGCCATTACAGGGCTTAAGAAGCTAAACTTGCTGAGATGTTAGCAGGACCATGCACATTTAGCGGAATCCCATTTACAGGCACAGCATTGGTACTCTGAGGTTCCATTAAAAACCAATTAGCAGTGGGAAATTAAAAGGCAGACACAGAGGCTCACTTTGCATTCATCGTTGCGGTAAAGAGCACTCCGCAGGATCTCCACAGTCAGCTTGACTTCCTTTAAATGGGCCTCTTCCTGATAGTGTAGAAAGACAAAACAAAGACCAATATGGTTAAAAGCTACTGCGTCTTTACTGCTCCATAACAGCAAACTGCTGAGAACTACGACAGATTTTCATAATATTTATCCAAAAACTCATTCATGTTGGATTCAGATTGTTATTATATCCAATGGGTGGAAAAAAACAAAACACAGGCCGACGCTGGAAATTTCCAGCCGGTCTCTGCTCACCTTTTTGCGGTGGGAAGCCTTGCCGGGTCGGACCGACTCCAGGTGGAGCTGGGAGTGAGTTTGCTTCATTTGCTCCACACAGCTGTCAATTAGACCAGCTAGAAAAAAAAAAAAGTTCAGAATGGGAGCCTCACATTAAACGATGATTTATATGAAGATATCCACCATAACAGACAGAAAAAAAGCTCTCAGTGATGGACTTCTGATGATATTTGACTTTTCCAGGGTTCTGGGGATCCCCAGACAACAAGCTAGTGACTCGTTTTAAATGTTCAAAGAGTACCTAACAGTTGACGGCCTGAGGTTTGGGGAGTTACCTCTGGCTGCATGGTTTTGAGCTGTGGGACTGCAGGCGAGCAGTGTCATCAGAGCTCTGGCTGTCAGCTTTTTTGAAGGGTCCTGAAAGGTCCTCTTCTCCAAACTCTGGCATGAGAAATCAAAGAGGAATGCACAATAACACACTCTTGAAAGAAACTTCACCATGAGCGCACACACATGATGGTCTAGACAGACCCCCGCGTGCCCCCTCACCACCTCCACCTACCTGCAGTAACAGTTCACACAGCTGGCTGGCTGAGGGACCATTCACAATGTCACACAAAGCAGGAGCATGTTTAGACTTTGAGGCTGTGACCTCGACACCCTGACTCTTTGTCTCCTCCGCGAAAACTGTCGAGAGAAACTGCAGAGCCACTGTGTGAAGAAGAGGGTCGGCCTGCTTCTCGTTCACACACGCTGATAATGTTCCTGCAGACACACGGGGAAAACGCAGAGAGCTGATGGGAGAATAGCTTTCCTTTAATGAATGACGCAGCAATACACACTGAATCACGGCGAGACAAAAAGGCAAATCCATTGTTCAAATCCCTTGACAGCAAGACATTTGTCCATGACTGAGGCAGCATGCACCAGTGGAGGACACACTAATCATGCGAATGTGTATGCAGACACCCAGATACCATAAACATATACACACAGACATAAATACACGCACAAAGGCTCAGCATTCATCTTTTACTGGACTCATCAGATTTCCCTGCTGTGCCATTAATCACAGAAGAAGATGTGTAGGAGGAACGGAGGTAGTGTAAGGACAGGATGCAATTATCCTATCCTAGCATCTGTTCAGAGGAGCCAATACGCTCTGTAATGACGCAAAGAATGTGTTAATACGATACAATTTCTCTTTTTTGGAACCAGAATTAAAGCGGCACAATTAGACCTAAAATGCTAATCCTGATTATTTAGTGAGTTACTACAATGAGCATAATTACCCTAATCATGATTATCAGTTTTTATGATTATGAAAAAAATGCTTTTACAGCCCAATTTCATCATGAATCAAGGGTTTGACTTGTAAACCTCAGAGGGTTATTCAAATCAAACCAAACAGCTAAATGTTTCCAAAAAACACTATAATCTACGATTGTGAATTGTGAGAAATGATCCACAACAGATGACTGGAGGACCGATTCTGCAGCCTAAACCAGAATTAATTTTGTCACTTTTACTGACTTTAGCAAATGCACGCACACACACACACACACACACAAACAGAGCAGAGTATCTGTGTACCTGCAAACGTCCGCCAGCGTCTCCCCAGCGCAGCAGAGACAGATGGGTACGTTGCTGAGCTGTCCCTCCTCACCAGAGTAGCCAGGAGCATAAACACGTCTGCCCAGCACACACAAACCGCGTCTCGGGTACCTGCGTCTGAAGAGGGAAAGAGTGACTCACAAATTTAATGACACGAGACGGCCACAAAGCCACACACGGATCACAGTGCAGAACACACTGCAGGCAGGGCCGGATAGACTTTGGAACGTCGTTGATGGTTTCTCAAAGACGGATCAATAATGGTGACATACATGAAGCATTTTTTGGATTATCATTATCAACTTTACTTGCTAAGAACGATGACTTCCATTTGGATTTAGCACAAGGCTCTGACCTAATCCTTTGGTGTCCAGCGTGAGCACGGCCACCAGAGTAGTCAACAGCTGTTTCAGGAAGTCCATCTGGCCAATCGGCTCCTGGCTCGCCGTGACACACGACTGCAGCAGTTTGCAGAAGCTGGACAGGAACTGAAGTAGAGTGACAGACTAGAAACATGCACACACACACATACAGGAAGGAGGATTAACCACACAAACAGATTGCACGAATGTACTGAGCAGCTAAGGTTAGGGAGAAGATGGAAACGCATGTGTACTAAGAATAAGTTATTCTTTTTTAAAAGCTAATTTTCCGAGCCATAAAAACAATGATGTTTTTTTGAGTTTGAGCTTGTTGAGTATTCCACCCACACTAAAAATCTGGAGGTGCCCTCAGACAACCCAGCGCTGCACTGAAGCTGGCACTGTACTGTAACAACCCACGTTTTTCTTTTCTTTTCTTTTTTTTTTGGTAAGTCATAATAACTAAGAAAAAGTTGAAAAACTCTTCAGAACTGTCGATCACAGTGTTCCTCACCTGCCCCTTGATGTCTTCTCTCTCCCCTGGTAAGATGTTGGGTCTCTTCAGCTCAGTCAGACATTTCTCAATGGGCCCAATATCCACCAGACTGAGGAGGAATAGAAAAGATGGTGTGAAGTGTGTGTTTTTGGAAGAAACGAGCTGGAGGGGATGAGGGCTACAATTAACATTAATTCTCCACTGAATGAAATACACACATATTTATTCAGATCATCTTTAATGGTGATAAAAAAAAATGACAAAAATATGTTGATTTTATGACTTTTCCATCAATCGATTCACTTAATCAACTTACCTCGAAACACTTCAGCACCAGGCTGAATATAACAAGCGAGGACTTTCTCCTGGATGTACATTTTAATATTTTCAAAAAAGATTACAGCACGACGATCTCTCCCAGTTTTAGTCATGATTAACACATAAAAGGAGGCGGTGTTGACATGCGGCGTGCGAACCTCTTACCCGGCGAGTGCTTGGAGGAGCTGGTTGTGTCGGATGGCGGTGAGGGTGAAATCTGGCAGGATGGCCAGCAGGTTAGCCAGCAGGCCACAGTGGGCCGTCATGAGGTCGGGCGTTACCATGACAACGGGCTCCACTGCCGAGGGCTCGCCCTGTCGGGAGTGTTGGGAGGTAACGGAGTCGCTGGTGTCTGTGTCACTCTGGCCTGTGAGACACATCAATACAGAGCTAATAGAGACGCCTCCCCAGTGGCTCACACACTGTCTGGGGCGAGAGATGCTGTGACCACATAATCAAAAACACCAAACTGAGTAAAACACCAGCGGACAGTGTTCCACTTCTTAATTTGTATATATAAGACAAAAACACAAATACACAAACATGGGGAATGGCTTTAGTTCATATGTATCACCGACCACAATGATGTTTCAAAGGAAAATAACGTGACGGTTTATGAGGCATGGAAAAACTGAACCATGATGCCTTGCTTTTACACTGAATGCACGTGTGCCCACACAGACACAGACACACACACACTCTATTCCTCTGTACAGTACCTTGAGCCATCAGTCTGCTGGCAGGAGTATCCTCGGTGATGTTCAGTGGGGAGGAACCCTTAGGGGTGTGCAACCCTGAACCTCTTACCTGCAATGGACAACATGAACTTAATGCAGCGCTTTATTTCCAACATCTTGGTGTGTGTGCATGTGTGAGGGTGCATTGCTGACCACGGTGCTGGATGTGGAGAGGGAGCTGGAAGGTCTGCTTGAGTTGATCGTGGGTGCCGGTGGCTCGCCTCTCCAAAACCACAGAGAATTCTCAGAATCTAGTCAAGCACACACACATGATGACACATTCACTCAGACTGGAAAAACAGTGCTAAAACACAAACGCACAAAAATAAAACCCACCGAGTGAATTGTTTTCCTGAGGACTTGGTCCGGTGGTGGCATCAGCACGAGGCTGCAGGTGGAATGTGTACCTGCCTTGGTAACAGTTGGAGGCAGAGAGAGCCACATGCTGAAAGTACTGACAGTGGTAAAGCAGAGCCTGGAGCGCCGGGAGACCCACCATAGACACACCAGACACCTCATCATGGACACACGGGTGCTGCAAGAGGAGAGAGTTGATGTGGGAACAGCTGCAGAGGGATGAGCGCACTAAGACATCATCAGTAACGAGGTAAAGGGAACAGAGGTGAGAAAAAGGAGCAAATAGATGGATTGAAGGCAAAATCCAGGTGGGTTTAACTTTGACTGAAGGTCACTGGATCTGTGTTTTCCACATTTTATATTAAATTGAAGACAACTTTAAATTCAGCTGTGGCAGTGATATATTTTACATGAGCTTTTTCTTGTCATAGTATTTTTCTTCTAAAAGCCCTGTTTTTAAGTTTTACATTTTTCTGGCAATTACAAATAGGACCAGATTTAGTAAGCAACAAGCCTCGCTTTCAAAAGATGAGAAGAAATAATACTTTTCGTTTTCACCTCCGACATACAGCTCCCTTCAGCTTGAAGGGAGACATCCCGTCATGACATCCCAAATTAAGACGCTGTGGGTGTTTTGACAGAGATTTAAACTTAATTATTTTGGATGTAAGTGCTGGAGGCCTGTGCCCCAGCAGAGCTTGAATTCTGGCAACAACCCTGGTCTGCACCCTGCAGGGCTCAAGAAGAGGGGAGGCAGGAATGGGAGGGAGGACCGGAGAGGGGATGGAAACAAAGAGAAACTGAAAGAGACGGAGAGAGAAAACAGTTCACGGTCTAAAAGCGTTTTAACTGGCTGGCAGAGCTGCTGACCTGCCAGTGGGAGTCCTTGGCCTCCTCTGCGTTGGCAGGCATGGGCATCACCAGCAAGTTCTGCAGGATAAATGCAGCCTGGACACACAAGCCAAAAAAAAAAAAAAAAAGTGAGAGACGCACACACTCTGGGTCAAGTTAAGACTGCATCAGCAACAGTGCCATCTGCCTGTATTTGGCTAGTAATACATAGAAGTCCAGCCACATTTTCTGACCTTACTCTTCTCTCACTTGTGTTAATATATGTGTGTGGAACTGTTCCGTGTTTTGACCCTCACAGAGAGTTACTTATTTCCAGTGCAGCAATAAAGAAAACATGTTGTACAGACAGCGGAGCAGAGTTGCAGTTCTGCCATCGTACCTCTCTGCGGACCATGCTGCTCTCCTGCTGATCCAGGAGGAAGTTGAGCAACGTGCCCCACAGACCTCCGCTGATGTTCTGACAGCTGGCGCACAGAGCCTGGCACCCGCTGGGCACCGAGGACAGAGCTGCGCCTAAACCCAAACTGGCAAACCTCACCTGACATGAGAGAGGAGACACGGATTTGGGTCGATGTTTGAGGAAAGACAGAGAAATGGATGTCGTAGGTGTATAAAGATCCACAGACTAAATCCCGGATGCTGTTAATGTTTCAGGTCACCTACAGTATGTATAGTAATATCAAATCTGGAATGTGGCCGTGCTGACTGGCATTTAAATTGACGGTGGCAAAGGCAGAGTCTACCTCGTCAAGGGAGCTTCTTAGACTTACTTGTGCGGGAACTTTATTTTTGGAGACAGACAGAGAATTTAGTGCGACTGGCTGTCATGTGCTTCTTTTTGTCTGTGAGTTCTTGCGCAACTCTTATGGGTTTCATGTTGTCCCAAAAGTCAAGCATCTAGACGCTTCATCTTATGACAGAGAGAGTTTATGAAGTGTGAGCTGAATAATGAAAAGTGAACAGCTAAATATTGAAGACTGGAGTGTCATGTACTGTATATAGTTTACATATGTTGGAATATATGTTTCAATTATCATGAAATCAAGAAAACGAGAAGCTGCAGACTGTCCGTACTTCTTGATCTCTGTCGACCCACAGTGGGATGAGCCACGCCAAACCGAGCTGAGAGCCACTAGCCTCCTCTGCAGCTGCCTCGTTCCCCAGAGACCACTGGGATATAAAGTCCTGATGCAGACAAAATGGAAAGAAAAACATGCTTTTGGTTGCATTCTAAAGTCCTCACAGCAGAGCAGTGGAAACACTGTTGACACTTGCCTTGTCCTTGTTCTCCGCCATCATCTCATGGGACAGGTGAAGCAACGAGATGATAGCATTCTTGGTCACACCTTTCCCCATGAAAGACAAAGAGTTGCCTCCCCACTCCACATAAAATGAGGAGATCACCTGCGCAGAGGACAGATTTTATTTGGTATATTGAAATAGAGTGCTACGGTGCAATCGGTGTTTTATTGCCTCCCATCCAGTGTTTTTCAGCCTGCAAAGTCATAGCTGACAGAACTGCGTGTGATTAAGTGTAAGTGGTGTTATCACATTTCTGTTTCTCTTCATTTGTCATGTGAACACCAAAAGCAAAGAAACAAAGAGCGCTTGTTTCTGAGTTGGTGATTACTGTATGCTTGTCATACAACTCACTGCGTCCAAAGCTAAATACAGCTGAGACTAATTATTTCGCTTTGATGTGGCATCAGAGTGTGGGACTGCACTGAAGAGCACATGAAGAGAGAGGAGCCCAAGGCCGGCTGAGCTTTAGGGCCCTACAGTGCCAGGAGTATCAGGTGAGAGGTGGGTCAGAGGGGTTGAGAAGACTTTCGAGTTAGAGCTCTGACTGGTAGCAATGAGACAGCAGCCACCTGAGATCTTAGCTGAAAGAGGAGATGAGCCTTCAGTCTTCAGCTGATCTTAATTCATGTCCATGAAAGCTGCACATTTAAACAAAGCAAATGAAAAAGAACAGGCCCTGTGTAAGTAGAACAGTCTATTCCACAGGGGTCTCCATTCCCAATCAAAAACAAAAGTTTGGACACCTCTGTGCTGAGGCCTGCTGCACAAGCTGGTCCACACTGTGTTACAATATTGTTTTATGGACTGTTGAACAACTGAACAGATGGAATAGGCAAGGTTGATTAATCTCATCAGCATCTTACCAGTGTGGCATATCTAATCAATGAGATTTTTACCTTTTGCAATTCATGTCCCGTAGCCATATTCTGCTTAATTTTAATTAATTCCTCAGAAAGTACTGAGCTTTTCATTTTATTCATTTCTGTAGGCTGTCTCAGCTCTGATGAGAGGGTAGGAGGCTTGCATATGCTCTTGTAACACATGCACACAAGCTATGCAAGCACAGAACTTCACACACATGCCGCACACAAACACACACACCTCTAATAGCCCACTGAGATATTTGGAGCAGAGGGAGGCGGGCTCCAGGTCAGGGCAGTGGGAGCTCCAGCCGGGCTGGGCAGTCAGGCTGACCATGCCCTGCAGTGTCCTCTCCAGGCTGGGAAGGCCATAGAAACGCGGGGCGTCAGACACCCGCAGGCTCTGGAGCAAACGGACTGCCAGCTGGCTCTTGAAGGGGCCTGCTAATGCCAGACACAGCCTGGACAGACAGGAAAGGACAGAGTGAGAAAGAGCGAGAAACGGGCCGACACGACGGCAGAGAAGAGGCAGAGAAAAAAGACAATATGAGCTTGACAATTAGCATACCGATTCTTTATCATGAGCCTGTGGCTTTTTATATGTTTGGCATTCATTTTCATGTTCTGAACGACTAAGCTCGCAGGTATTTTCATCACAAATGAGCTGAAATAAACACTTCCCCTACAGTGGAAGAACACTTCAGTATCTTTTTTCGTCCTGGTGATTTTAATCGATTTTCTAACCCCACAGGAAGGCTGAACGGCATCACATGAGAGTGCATTCACCTTTCAGACGCACTAACAGAGTAACAATTACAGTTCTTTCATTTATTTTTCATTAAGAATTTTATATTCTATAATTCTATAATTAAGAATTTTCAATGCGAAAACACTGCTGAACATCGCCAGCAGAAAAACAGTCTTGGCAAGGTCAGTTGTGCTTCACCGTATGTTAGGTAACCAACTTCCTCACTATTTTAGTATTATAATGCAAGAAATGGAATTCATAATTAGAAACAACTTAAGACAACATTTGTTAATTTAAAACTTTCCATGTCATATTTAAATTGAAATAAAAGACTGAAAAACAGAGGACTGTGTCTATCGCCTGTCCTGTGACAGATTTTTGTGTGAAATCATCCAACCTGTCAGTGGTTTGTGTCAGTCGGAGGAGTAAGAGGTTAAAGAAGCTGGTGAGCTCTCTCTGCAGTCTCTGGCTGACATGGTTCTTGAGTTCCTCCGGCTCCCCCGGGCTCTGAGTCGAGGTCTGGGTCTCCACACCGAGCAGCAAATTAAGGAGGGATTCTGTCTCCTGGATGATTCATGGATGAATTGACACCAACAATTTTTATTGGTTCGTTTTAGGATTTCGTGTAATTATTTTGAATTCACCCCACTTAAATGTGAAAATAATTTATGAATATCTTTTTATGCCTTCTTGCACTCTCCAAACTGTGTGCACATCTTAAAAGTACATCTCCTTGTTCAGGGGGGTGATTAACTTCAGTGGATTATGTAGTATTAATGATAAAATAAGATTTATCTGCTGACCTTTCCAAATTCAAACAAACTGATGAGATGTAAAAGAGGCTGACAGGTGTATTTGAGTGAGCACCTCCTTCTTAACACCACCCGTCTCTCCCTGCAAAACTGAGATCTAAGCGAGCCAAACATCCATAATTTCTTATTGAGCAGTGCACACACACGGAGTAGATAGTTAATGAAAGTGTAGAGAGCGACAGATGTTCCTGAAACAGCTCAGTAATTACAGAAAAGTCGGAGCAGAGCAGAGCTGCTCACCCCTACCAGGCATTCAATCCGAGTCTGCTTTGGCTGCCAGGGGAGGGCTTATTGTTTACACACACATTAATGAGAAAGCCAAGGTGAGACTGATTAAATCCTAAAAGTAGCTCTCCTCGATAAAACAGTGTGGTTATTCTTCTCCTCGGGAGCAAATCTGACTCCAACTTTGTGTTAAGAGCTCTGGAAATAATCTCTGCCGCGGGTCTGAGGTGGTACGCTGTGATACTATTTTCCTGTCGTTATGAGAGAGTAATATGTTCGGCTTGTCGGATGACGTGTGATTTATTCAAGCATTGATTACGAGTATATAACCCTCTGTGTTGGCGAGGGGAGAGCCTAACCAGATTATTAGCTAACAGAGATGCACAAACACATACAGTATTTTACAACCACGCAGATGCACGCTAAAGGCGAGCTCCAGTACAGTCGTACACAGGAGTCCATGCATCCATACCACAACTACATGACAACTTACAACAGTTTGTGTTCAAACATTCTCAACTATCCCTTTAAGCCAAAACCTTACACAACTATTGTGGTGGGGTCTGACTTTGTTGCTTGTCCAGAAGGGGTAAAGTGTTCGTACCTGGTTGAGAAGCAGCTCCAGTATCCAGCGCAGGTCCTTGTCCTCCAGGTCAGATGCAGAGTCAGTGTGTATCTGTTTGAAGTAGGCATTCAGAAATGCAACAATGCCCACCAGCAACCTCTCATCCTCCACACTGGCTGGACGCACCTGGAGAAACCTGCAGGGAGGAAGAGACAGAGGACGTGGTTAAAAGAAAAATACTCAGTGATGCTGATTAATGCTCATTGTTTGGCCGCTTACTAGAATAAAAACTTCACTGTGCAGTGGAAATATTAATTGCACAAACCAATAACGAGCATTAGACATAAGCTATCACAGCATATGGGGGAAGAAATGGAGGACAATCACTGCCAAGCAGAAAAACAAAACAAACACGATCAACTTTTTGTCAGAGATATAAGTTTATCATCATGTTTCACTCTCAGCCAGCATTCAACACTATTAATTCATGTCAGTTCTTCAAAGAGAAAAAGATAAAGCCAACCTGTGCTCACTGAGCCGTGGAAAAACATTTGGTTCACAACAAGTATCTTATTAAGTGTCTTATTCAACAGCAGCAGTTATGCTAATGGCATACTGTGCGGAAATGTCATAAAACACCTCCCATGATTTGCTTAATTCGTAAACCTTAACGAGACATATTTACTGGCTTGTTTATCAGCATGTGAACCTAAAGTACATGAATCTGTACTTTAATTTGTATGCGATGTACCTGGACACTGCTGCCTGCCAACTGAGGGAGCGAAGGGTGTCTCTGCAGCTGTGGGTGGGGATGTGAGGGAGGGCCAGCCTGTCAATCAGTAGATAGAGGCTGAGCCTGGAGAGGGCAGAGGTCACCGAGCTGTGTCCTGCTGCTGTGGCGATGGCCTGGATGCAGTCCTGCAGCGCGGCGGGAAGGTGTACTGCCCGGAGCGACAGAACCTGCGCCCCTGACAGCTTTAAGTTGGGATGAAATCTACAGGGAACAAATGCGAATGGTTAAAAAACAAACAAAAAAAAAAACCCATTCCAGATCAGATTACATGACTATTGATGTGCTGAAAAGTGTGTTGCATAAGTAGCATCCTCAGAAGCATACTAATGGCTGCATTAACAAACATATTTGATCACCAATCTGGAGGGATGAGACATTTATGAGTCATCCAAAGAGAGATGCTGTCTGAGAATTACTTGCAACTGAATCAAGCAGAAGCAGAGCCAAGCATCACACCGGCAATACCCAAGGAAACTGTCAAAATTACATCAAAACAGTATGGAAAAAAAAAAAAAAAAAAGATTCTGAACTTTGTAATAAGACACAACAATATAATCAGAGGTTAAGGAGTTTGATTGAGATTCCTCTCAATTTTCATTGACTAATCCATCCCAAACAAGTACTCTTCTCTCAATCATACCACTGTAAGGAATTTCGTTTCTGGTGGATTGATCCATCTGTGGCGGTGCAATCAAGCTGGTTAAAACTGTGCGAGAGACATTCTCATCTGTTTGAATTAGGTCACGTTAGAAGTAAATGAAGACAGATGAAACACAAGATGCCTAGCCTCTGAAGCTACGTCTTCTAAGCAATTCTCCACTGGAGAGAACACAGAGGAATGAGTAGCAGGTTGTTGTTTGTTTTCTATTATAAAAATATCCTCCTATAGAATTATTGTTCTGGTCAGTTTCTGCATCATTTCATTTCTTGCAAAGACATGACACTAATAAATAAATGAATGTACTGTATGTGAACAAACAACTACAAATAGACTGTGCTAACACCCCACTGCATGCACAGGAGTGAGACAGATTAAGGTTCTTACTTAGTAATGTCAGTAGAGGTGCCATGCAGCTCTTCAATGAGGTTGTCTATCCCAGAATGCCATGCAGTGTTCCAGGCCACCTGCAGGGCTTGGCGGGCAGGTGCCACGGTCAACAGGTCAGAGGATGGGGGCAGGACACAGCAGTACGGGCTAACAGCATGATGGGTCACCGCCCGGAACGGGAAGCTGTACCTGGGGGGAAATTTGGAGAGTTAATGTTGTTAATGTTGCTTGTGAAAGGGAAGAGAGAAGGGATCTTTAAAGATACCAGAAGTGTTCAGTTTACCTGCGTATTACTGACAGCGGCAGGGAGAATGGTGCGAGGGTCACGTCTGTGTTCGATTTGTCCGACCTGGTGACACAAAAACCAGATAGCACAAACAAATTTTGAAAGGATGCACATTTATTCTGGAAAGCTCTGTGAGAGGAACAATAAACTCACCATATTTCAACGCTGGCAATCTCATCAAATAGCAACAGACTCATCAGGACAGCGATCTCATTTCCACTGCCTTTGTTCTCCTTCAAAATCAAGGATGCTATAATGTAGACACAACATGCAGAATTTACACTCCAAAACCTTCAGTTCTGCCAAAAACAGGAGTAAATACATAGGTAATCACATCAA
The DNA here is from genome assembly GCF_051107435.1 of Chaetodon auriga. Classification (NCBI taxonomy): domain Eukaryota; kingdom Metazoa; phylum Chordata; class Actinopteri; order Chaetodontiformes; family Chaetodontidae; genus Chaetodon; species Chaetodon auriga. The sequence goes on from NC_135094.1 coordinate 10,903,988, forward strand.
GAAGTCATAATTTAAATTAATTGTTGCCCCGATTTAAAATGAGTGACTTTAGCTACAAATTAGGCAACAAAAACAGAAGAGCATTGCAGATAAAGCTTTGAACAAGGTACTGGTGCTGAGCTGAGCTCTATAGCAACAAGTTGCATCATGCTAATATGCCACTTACTGCAGTGTGACAACATGGTTAAAAGCTATGCATCAACGGATGACTTGTCATCCTTTTTTTTTTGAGAACGTGCCCCCGAGCCACACAACACGACGTGCATAGCTGTTACTTAATGAGTTGTCTTGTGAACGTACCCCTGAGCAGTGTGAGGAGCAGGAGGTTGTGCTGCGCCAGGCTGTGCCTCAGAGATGGATCTGCATACGCCAGCTTCCTCAGGATACATACACAAGGCTCCAGCAGGCAGTCGAAGCTCTGGGGAGAACAGCAACATACGCGCTCGGTGTTTAATTGCAGGGAAAACACAAACACACATATTCTCTTTCTGTCTCCTCCTGCTTCTGTGTCTCTCACATACAAAAGCACGGGGCCTCTTTCCTGTCTCTTCACATAAGATAAGCCCAAATGGTGTGACTGCACAGGTTGCAGGCAATGCAGCGTTGGGACAAATTCAACCTGCAGGCATCCCTCTTATACACACTTGTTAACTGTGGCCGTGTTCCTCCACCTCCATGTAGCCAAACCGGCTGGACAATTATCCCCGTTAGCAGCTTCTGATCCGAGGCCTGGGAATGAACAGCAGACTGCAGGAACTAGAGGGCAAAAATCACTGCTGACCAGGCCCTGTCTGCCACTATTAACACAGGCCATTTCATCCTTCTATCATGCACGCCTCAGTGGGTTTCCTCCACATCCGCTGGCAATACATGCACTCACATATGAGCACATATAAATGAGGACATGTATACGAATGGGAGCACATGGAGCTGCGTTTACGAAATGCAGGGTTTGCTTTATTTGGCTTCAGCAGCAATTCATTGAGCACACATCTATTTATCACTTTGCCAAAGCAGGTTTGTTTTTACCTTGTTGCCGTTTACACACTCCATAATGAAAGAAATGACTTTGTCTGTTATTCCAAGATTCTTCAGCACTGGGTGCATTGTTGTGTCTGCAGGGACGTAAGAGAACAATTCAATATACACGCTGACAATAAACATTTGCATAAACCTCAACTATTTGCTTTTCATGCTTGTGTAAAACATATGGTGGTGGGAAGGCACCAACTCTGCTGCACTCATTTCAATTGTGCTTTTCACAAGGGGAGAGCTCTCACTTATCACACAAACTTTTCATCAAGTGCACAAAATGTCATCCCCAACTCTGTTCAGGCCTTTCAGCCTTGTTTTTATGTGGTTGATAATTCACGCACATCTTCTACTTAATTGTGGAATATTAAACTCTATATCATCCTCAAATCACCTATTAGAGGGATGTGAATGGATAGCAACGGCATTCTGCTTATATAACACGGATGCTAAAGCAATTGGCATGCTGTCTAATCCTTTTTGACATATACTCAGTTGAAATATATGCTTATTCTGAATTTGATGCAGCGACACGTTGGGACAGGAAATAAAGGAGTTCAAAGGGGCCCAAAATATAACAGTGTGTCATTAAAATACGCCTCTACATGAGTACTCTGACAGGAAAGGTCTCAGCCATCAGAGATTAATACACGGAATCAGACTTTTAAAGGCTGATTTAAGAGTATTATCCCACCAAAGTCAAGATTCAGCATGGAAGTATAACACAATAGTTTAGAAGAAATACTGTATCACACACCTTGTAGCACCACAGACAGCTGCTCTGCTGCCGATCTTCTCAGGGAGACGTCAACCGTGTCTGAGGACAGGATGCAAAACAGCTTCTCCACCGACTCCACCTAGCCACCATTAAGCCCATTCAGTAAGTGCTCCTATCTTATCGGTGTATCTGAGTGTGTTTTCAGTCTGTGTATGTGGATTTATACCTTAAGGACGGACTTGTTGCTGCTGTCCAGCGTGATGTCTAAAGGGGCTCGGAGGCAGTAGAGGTTGGGGAGCGAGGAGATCACCTGTCCAGCCAGGTCAGGTCTGGCTGTGCTAGCGTTGTCTTCGCTGCACAGGTGGGGCAGGATTTGTTGCACGGCTGCGATTCTCACTCTGTAATAATGAGCAGAATTTATGCAAAACTTGGATTTAAATATTTAATTCAGAATCACACAGTTTGAAAACTGCATGAAAAAGCTCTATTCCGATGATAAAGCAAGCCCTCTGTTGGGATTACAGTACTAATACACAACTAAATATGTTACCTGCCTAACATGTTTGTTTTGTTTTTTTCTAACACGACATCCAAATGGTTGATTGTCAAAAAATGGCTGGCATGGTGGACAAATTTATCAGCTGTTGCCAAAATTTACCAGGGAATTGTCTCCTGGCCAGTGTCTGGTGTTAATTTCCATCTCTATCAATATTCATAGACTGGGACCGGATAGTTGTTTTACACAGGCCTCACAGAGCATTTACATGACTTGATGAGCACATCAGCTGACAGCAACAGGCAGTGGTAATATGTCCGTCACATCATGAGTGAACGAGCGGAATATTTTAGACTCCAGTTTGTGTGGTTCACAAAAAACCCTGAAACCCAACGGCAAACAACTTCACACAAACGCACACAGGAGAAACAGGGCATCACAAACATACAGTACACACATAAGCACATCTTGGATATGCGCACACATCTGGGCGGGCACGTAACACCCATAGGACACACAAATGCAAACACTGACAAAAGGAAGAACCCCGGCCCAGACTCACGTGGGCTGTTTGGTGAAAAGGAGTCGGAGCGCTGCTTTTAGCTTGACTGTGCTTGGAAACACCTTGTCTCTTGCCACGTCCGACATGTCACTTATCAGCAGGACACAGTTTCCCAGTGACTCCTCAGTGCCGGCGTAACCCTGCCACAGACACACAGACACACACACAATTCTCAGCCTGCCTTGGCAGACAATGGAGCGAACAATGGGGAATTCCAGCTAAGCAACAAAACAGTAAATAAAATATGCATCGCTTTGATTACGGGTGGTTTCATTTCATCTCCTGTTGACATGGCGGGCCCATCTCTGAATGGCCTCCTTGAATTAAATCACACTTGACAGCCTAGTCAAAATCTCATGTATATTCATGAAGAATTTCCAGGCTTCTGTTGCCTGAAACTGAACAATTAATAAAAGCCTGTTTTTTTTCCCACCCAAAAAGGAAACAATATAGCAGAGACTATGTAAATGAGAGAATAACTACATTTTCTCAGTGGCAGCTCAATATGTAGTCTTTTGTGGTCCAAGAGCACTAAAATTGCACTTTTGATCACACTTGTTTTGCTTGTGGAGAACACACACCACTTCCCCACGCTCAATAAATATAATGCAATAAGCTCCACACATGATGCTGCTTTATGAGCTCCACAGCACAAACACAACGCAGCCCCTACACAGAGCACAACACCTGTAAAACGGGCATGACCGGGTAAAGCGCGTCATTGAATCTGTCCCAGGTTGACGCTGTCATCATCAATCGTCCCTTGAGCAGGAATAGCAGAATATCCTTGGCAGCAACATTCACCTATAGATCACAGGTAAACTGCTGAGTTCACAAAGGCACTGCTGAAAAAACATTTACAAGCAGGTGACTTTTAAATGTAGAAATGACATGAAACCTGTGAGCCCTGACAGATTAGCATGACTTTAACTAAACTATATTCAAACAGTGGCCAGAACAACCTTGCTACAAAGGTCTAAATCTAGTATAAATAAGGGAAGCACACACATGTTTGCCTACCCTCTCTGCAGAATCCTGGAGTCCAAAAGCGCTTATTTCATAGAGCACCCTGTGGTGGAGAAGGAAGTTGACTCCACCGCAGGCTCCCGGTTCCTGTCGTGACACATTCTGGATGCCAAGGCAGTCCTAGGGGTGGATGTAATCACACCGAAGCACATCATAAATTATCACTTTCCTCTCACTTGTGCGCGCATTCGAGAGTTCCAATTCACTTTAAGTGTAGCTATGTATTCTAGATGGTGGTTAGCAAAAATGAAAAGGAAGACAGATTTCAAATGTCACGGGGGTTTTTAACAGCACACTGCCAAAGATCTGTGATTCATCTCATCTTCATACTTATTTACATATACCCATATGGCCCACCAAACAGACCCACGTTAAAGCTTTAGTAGGCATAATTTTAGCCCTGAACCTGCACGCTCTCACTTAAAGAGCGAGTGTGTACAGAGGAAGCTCTGACCTTGACCAGGTTTAAAGAGCATTCGTATGTTTCCGTCCTGACATGCGGTAAGGGATGAGACAGCAGCTTCAGGAAAAGTTTCTGGCTCTCTGTCTGGAGGAGGGGACTGGGCTGGTCGAACTTCCACCTGGTGATGGATAACCAAAAGGAATTTAAACTAGCGTGAAAGCACTTAATATATAAACGCAGCAGAATAAATGACTGGCTTGAATTGCAGGAAGCTATGACTTTTGTCGTACAGGTAGGAGCAGATGTGAACACATTCCTTGATGATGGGTAAGTGCTGGTGAAACGGGAGGCCGTCTATGGCTTGGTCTGCCAGCTCCAGCAACTCCAACCAGTTCTTCTCTCCCTTAATGAAGAAATAAATGAAAGAATGGACACAAAATGATGATATGAGTGACAGGCTAAACAGGCTTTACTATAGCGTGAGGGCATGAGTTGCATGGTTTTTAACTGAAGAAATGCAAATCTGTAAAAACTGACTGCCCCCTCTCTGTAGAATGCAGAGCTATTACTGGTTATAACCATGTGACAAGAGGCTCATACCTCAGCGTGTGCTTCCTTGAGGAAGCTGCAAGTGGATTCCATCCAGAGAGCTGCACGGGTCACCCTCCTGTAGAGTTCATGGCTGTCTGAGTTTACCTGCTCCAAGTAGGCCACTGCTGTTTCTTGCATGCTGGGTAATAAACCTCCCAATGACGTATCCAAGCATAGGTGGAAAATAGCTGTTGCTGTGTTTTCTGGGAGAATGTCACTAGCCTGTGTGAGGTTGAGAAGCCTTAATATATTGCTTGTTTTGGAGATAAAGTAATCACAGTTTGGGATTGGGATTTGGTCACACATGTGCACACACACCTTCTCAGGAGGGAGGATGGTCTGTAGGAGTTTAATGGTGAATATAGCAGTGCCTGTGTAAGCCATTCTGTGATGAACCTGAGAGCTGTGGGGAATGTCTGCTGAATAGCCCTCATGGTAGCTCAGGATATCCCCCAGTTGTTCCATGCAGGCTTGCAGCTTCTCCTTCTAAAATACACACAGACAGAAATGTAGACAAAAGCACACATGCCACACAAACACAGCAACACATGTACATGTTCACACACACAGGCGCGCGCGCACACACACACACACAAACACACACAGACGCACAGCTACTGGCTGGAAGCCAAGAGAAAAATTGTTCGTTCCAGGGGTTAGGAATTGAATGTAATCAGATTTCAGGGTTATTTTGGGACGAGATACAGATCCACCCTATCTCAGTATGAATAAATTGGAACAATCTATTCTCAGCCACTTTGTTCTGGGAGTAGAAATAGAACAATAGGACGCATACACCAGCAGGGGGCAGTAGATGCCCTGTGCATTGCCGGGGCTGGCATGAACAGTTCGGCCCGTTCCCATAGGAAAAACCTAGAGGTCTGGCACACAAAAGCTGCTCTCCACATAAAGATGACAAAACAGTTCTCAGGCTGCAAGACTCTGGGCATGTATTAAACAGCAGAGGGCCAGAGGGGCCTGGGTTTGACAAGTGTATAAGTCCCCCTGTATAGGAACATACCCTTTAAACAGTCAGGAGAATAACAAATGATTCTGCACAGTACAAAAAAAAAAACATACTGCTTTAACACAATCCATTGTTTGGACTTAATACAGATAATAAATGAAGGCATTTACTAACACAACAATTCTGTGCTTGGATAAACCCAGGGGTACAGGCGAGAGGTGTGCCTGGATGTGTGAGGAGCTCTTTGTAACCAGCAGAAAGCCTTTGTAACCTTATATAATTCATTCAGCTCAATCACATGCCTACAGTTCTCCTTGACAGTTGAGTACCGCACGCCTGTGTGTCTGTGGCAAATTGTCTGGTGGCCAACCCAGTTCCCCCCTTTTCAGTGAAGTGTATCCATTCATCTACATAAGAGGCTGTCATGAGTTGTGTTTTGACTTGCCAGCTCCATCCCCACCAGGCTGCGATCGTCCCAGACCAGCTCACAAACACTGTCCCCGAGCAGGAGGACGGCGTCGCACAGCAGCTCCAGAACACGATGGAACACATGTGAACCCTCTGAGAAAGAGGAGAGGAGGAGAGAAACAGAGCGAGAGCAAGGCCAGGTTTTTTTTTTTGACAAGATCAAACAATGACAGAATACAGTCGGTGCAGTGAAACAGGTGAGGGGATATCTGCAATATCTGATCTTTACTCAAGCAAAAGAAAAAAAAACAGAGAGAAACAAACAGAAAAACAGATGGTGATACTTGATTAGTATAATTTTAAACATCTTTTCTCCCATCCACCTTAACATAAATGACTCCTACCTGTCTTAAGCAGTGGTATGGCATGTTCCATGGTGGCAACAGTGAACTGAGCCAAAGTGAGCTGCTGTAACTGCAGCTCCAGGACATCTTCTGCACCCATGTCAGGAAGTGCCAACTGGGTCACATCTGCGGGCGACTGGGGTGTCTGCCTGGGGGCCTGGACTGATGCTCCACCTCTGTGTGAGCTGCCACTGAATGAATCACAGACAAAGAGCGGAGGACAACTGTAAATTCACCATCTGGACCACTCAAATACAAAGAGTGACGTAGGAGCTGTATAGGGATGATTCACAAAAACTGAACATGCCATCACGGGAATCAGAAACAGATTTCTAAGCACTGTAGACCAGCCGCTAGAGGGCTCCTGGTGTTATTCATATTTAAGAAGAAAATCCTTCACAGTCTTGTTCACGTCGTTTTATCTTCATATGTGGGTTGCCGGTGTCAGTAGCAATTTTGTCATTATCAAAGCCACAACAAAAAAATCCTACTGTGCACAAATTTCTGAAAAGTATAACAATCTCTTGTTACGTCTAGGGTCTGGTGAGCAGAATTGACGACAATGCTGAATCATATCAAAAAGTTATTTCTACAAGCAAGGAAGACAGACTAACATAATACCATTTATGCCTCAGAAGCGTGACAGAAGACAAACTGAGAAAAGCTCTGCACCCACTGCCAGCACAATCACTAAAGACATGCAAAGAAACAAAACCTTAGACAGGAAGAGCTGATGTTCTGAAAGTGATGCGGTTCTTTTCTAACTATAATTTCATTTAGCCTTTGGATAAAATGCACAGAAACACATATATGGAGCGTACGTGCACACACCTGTTGGAAGCTGCATCTCCGTCTTGGCCATCTCCCCTGGCTCTCTGGCCTGTACGTCCCACCACAGAGGGACGAGGAGAGCACTCTGCCCTCGGGGACGAGGCCTGGGAACGCTGTGTCCGCACCTCCTGGGAGTAGGAAAAGGACGAGTTCTGAGACACTGGATCTGCACGACCACAAAAAGAGTGGAAAAAAAAAACATACTTGTACATTAGTTGCACGTAGACCCTGTATGATAAACCAAAGAGAAGATTAAGGAAGTGGTAAGAAATTAATCAGTGGGATTAGAATTTGAAGAAAATGTAAAACTGAAGGTTTTCTTGAAACTACACTTAAATAGTTCAGAATATCGACACTTGAAAAATATAAATCACTGTGGTACTCTTCAGGAATGCAGTCATGTGAAGTATATTATTCAAGATGTAGTGCCTCATTACAATCACATAATACATATGCGTTTAATAATGTGCTTTATAATGAAGGAGTGTGTGTAAAGAGAAGAAGCACGCAGAAAATATTGATCCCCATCTGAAAACTATCAGCATTTAAGAACACATGAAAAGATCTGTACAGCACGCTAACTCCTAAGACATGCTACCTTGCTTTGTAGAGTAGAAGCTTGGATCTTGATGAAAGCGCAGTCTCCTCCTCAGCCCCACGCAAAGCTGCCGCAGGCAGGAAAGAGCCTGTAAGTGCAGGTAGCTCGCTTCACCTTTACCCGAACCCAGCCGCAACAGGGACAGAAGGTTCTGACGACAGAAGGGGATATCAGAGCAGTGCTGTTACTGTGAAGCTGAGTCATGGAGATATTTTCTGAGGACATAATTAACAACCAGTATTATCCAATTAGGATATCCTTGTAAGTCAGCAAATATATTGATTTATGGCTCTGTTTACAAACTGACAAAACTGAGTCCAAGCTGAGACAACGTGCAAAGGCTGTGTGTGCAAACAGGAGCTCAACCCAGACAGTGATAGAAAAGTTGTAATAAACTTTGCTAAATAAAAAGGGCAAGCGGAATTGAATTATTGAAGCAGCAATTTGTTCCAAGTTCAGATTCCCTGCCCTCTGTAGCTAATGATGTCATGTCTCTAAATCCAAGTCTTTTAATTTAGCTTAATAGCTCTAGTAACTCAAACGGGGGGCCAAGTAAAGCCACAAGAAGAAAAGTACTTTCCCATAATGATTTCTTTTTGATGATGAGACTGCTGGGTGACAGTATGCTAATACAAGCCTTGAGACCGATGTAATGCAATGCACCACTTTATTAACAAAATAGTAATGTTCACTCGCAGTGGCTCATCAGGGCAAAATGATGTCTCCTCCAACACTCTGTCTATGCCAATGAAATGAGGAGCTCAGATAAAAGATGCACTTTGTTGCAGACACAATAGACGCGTCAAAAAGTGCAGTCCACTTTCTTTTCTTTTTTACAGAAATGGGAGTCAGCACAGCTTTTGAATGTAAGATAAATACATAAAGATGGGTTTCACTGAAGATTTCAGGATTATGACCGAACGTATGCATCAGCTGGCCCACATATGATTTCAGTTCAGCACACAGTAACTTGACACAAGCACCTTCTGATTTGCAACATAACACGGGTGACACTCCCCCAAAGACTAGGACCAGCTTTATAGAAATCTCTGATATTCAGCGATGCTTTCAGAGAAAGGAAGCAGAGCATTCCATCAAGGACTTTCAACCCCTTCAAGACGCACATCATGACCAAACTACATCCTCACAGCAATCTAGTGCCTGCTCAAGCAAAGTAAGCCTCCAGAGGCGTCCACAACCTCCTCCAAGATCAGGGACACTGAATTATAAATTGCTGTTTTGTTCAAGGACATTATTTGACAGGTTATTATTTTGACAGTAGCTACAGTGACCATCCCTTACATCCCACTATGAGTTGGTCACACTGGCTACTCAAAACAACACAAACCATCGAACTGATGTGAATAAACAAGAATGCTAAGTTGGCTGAGAACCAGAAAAGCAGGAATTCTGTAATATTGTCTCTGGACATCCACATTGAATCAAGCATGGAGATTTTAGGGTAGAAATCAAGTGTAAATTGTCATCAAATACAGGCTTTGAATATTGAGACTGACAAACATCATACATTCTTGAAAGCAAGGATACCTTTACAATACTGGGCCTTTGCAGGAAGATTTCAGCGGGAAAGTCCTGCATGATGACATCACATAGAAGTTCACATGTGGTCCGCACCAAGTTGGGGTTGCTGCTCCTTAGAGAACTGTTTAAAATGAAAGTAGATATGTTTAATAATCACTGTTTTGTCTGATTCTTAGTCTGGTCAACGAGTTCCTCGATAAATTGCTTCCTGCAATTAAATCATAATTTTGCTAATTTTACACTGCAACTTAATTAGGCATATAGAATTTTTCTATATTCAGTACATGTGTCATCGCTCACCTCTCATTGGATGAAAGTATGTGTGTGTCTGTGTTTGTCAAAGTCAGCCATGGAAACACAGAAAACTTCAGACACCTCACAGACTCATGCACTGTGCAACACAAGAGGGATAAAACATGTAAAAAGAGTCATTTCTATAAAAAATCATGAACATCGAGTAATTCAAAAACTGATACCTGCTATCTTCTGAGGTGGTACATCTGTACGGTCTGGCATGCTCTTGTGGAAATAGCCCATTTTAGGAAAATCCTCTTCAGGTGGAACGATTGTAGGCGCTACAGCAGAGACACTAGATTTGTTAAAGTACCACTTCACATACTGCAAGCATTTGATGAACCTGTTATAAGATCTGCGTAAAGTAAACAAACAACCCACGCCATCCCACCTCTCCTCTGCATAACACTATGAACATTCAGTGGTTTGCAGGTGACAGAATCAAAACAAACAATTATTTGGCTTTAACTTGCAACACCTGTTGGAGCTGTGGTGCGTTCTCCATGTAGACATGAGTAGCCCATCGCATGACTGGGGAGTAGCTCAGGTAGCTGGAACAGCTGGTCCAGGGTTCCATCGATGACAGCTCGCAGCCTGGGTTCCACATTAGGAGACAGCTGGGTGAGGAAGTCCACCGCCCCAACGTCTCTCAGCATCTGCGCTGCACTAGGATGCTTGGAAGACAAAATGACAAAATAAACAGTCATGAAATGGAAAGGCTAAAGTTTGGTGAAATGTTGAGTGTAAAAACTCTTTCATACAGTACGTTGTGTGGTGGAGGAGACTTAAGCCTGCCATGAAACTTTATCCTATGATATACTGGCTAAGGCAAATATTGATCCTACTTCAATTAACTGGTTAAATTCTGGTTAGCCTCGAAATTACAAAATCACATTTAAAGTTTATCAGTATATTTTGACAGTTGGTAGACTGCTCCTCTTTAGCTCCTGTCCTCTGGAGGACTGTGCTGGTAACGCTAATGCATCTGCCATCTAGCCATGCATCTAACGTTACCTTTGATAACGATGAGAGCAATACAAGGACCTCTTCCTGCATTGGCACCTCGGGGAAGTTGAACCATTCAAGAAGATACACAAACAGCATCTTTTCTTGGACAATGTCAGAGACGGAAATCAGGGAATGGTCCAGCTTGCATATGATGCTCTTCAAAGCCCGAACTCTTATCTCCACCAGAGAGTGACCTGAGGTTTCCAGGAAAAACAATGTGTTGATAAAAGACATTACAGCAAAGTTAGCGACGTTTTGTTTAGCTAGTCGGCAACTTGCTAACTAGCTAGCTAACGCTGGGTGAAAGTGGAGAAAAGTTTTACTGACTCTGGTTACTTTGCTAACGTTATCTCCTACAACTGTGCATACTTAAGTTACAGGACAAGTAGAGTCCAGCGAGAGGTTTCGATCGTTAGCTAACATTAGCATGCAAGCGGCTAATATTAGGCAAGTTAGAGAGTTTTGTTAACAGCTCAGGTAAAGTCAGCCTTCTCAGCTACATTTGCTCAGCTAGTAAGTTAGCCTACCTATTTTCTTTATAAGTGGAGATAACTCCATGTTCAATGTATTGCGTCTCTCTGTGTAAAAAAAAAGAGGTAAAAAGGCTTCCTCAGCGGTCGAGGCTTGTCAGTTCTGTGAGTGATTGTCTGCCAGTGTCATGTCAACAACGTCTGTTTTCAACAAACGCGCCAGCGTCACTCCACTTCCTGTCGAAGAGCCGGGGTGCGTTCACGGGACACAGCTGTGTAGGATAAATCACTTGAGACGTTGTAGAGATAATGATGTGCTTCCACAAAACATTTACATAATGTCGATACAATAATGTAAGCACCTAAAGGAAAACTGTTCTTGTATAACTTAATAATATTTCTCAGAGAAATCTGGTAATCAGCATTTTAAAAATCGACATGCAGCTATAAAGGTCCAAAGAGACTGCAAATTATATATATAATTAAAAAACTGCCAAACACAGACAAATTGCACTAACAAAGCTGAACAGCAGTTACAAAACCAGCCAAAAGGGATATGATCATTAAAGTAATTGAAAACCCGATCCTGGTACATCAATCCACCTTTGTAGCAGTGCCAGATGTAAAACTTGAGGTGTGTTACTTTGCATGAGTTTGTTATTTTGTCTCCCACCTTTACCCCTCTGACAATGACACTGACAGCTGCCGTTTAACCTTTTCAGGGCAAGGACTTAAGTTTAGATCGCAGCTGATCAGATGATGTCCTGAGAAATCCTGTCTGTGGGTGGCCTTTCCGTCAACCGTGGTCGTGACCCGACACATGCGATGCTTCAATTTGTGCCATGTCTCTTGCCTGATCTTTTGAAATGTTATGTAAACACGCTGAAGCAATTTTTCTCGTCAGGATCATCAGTGTTTCAAGGCATGTTTCAGAATCACTGAAGGCTTTTGCTTAAATATTGAATGAAGTTTTGACAGCAGCCACATTATCCTGTCATTAAAATAATCTCCTCAAACACTGATGTTCTCAAACAAATCAAAGTTGATATGCATCGCCTCTTAACACAAGTGCAGCATGAATTCTTTTCTGTGTCAGTTAATCCAATTGCACAAGATCTCACACTTGAGATGTGATGTGGCTATGATCAGCAGACAGGGTGATAATTAACAAACTTAGCAAACGATAATTTGATATGATAATAATATAATCACACAGCTTTTGAGAATTCAAGAGGGATTTAAGCCCATAATTAATTTGGCTGCATACTGTATATTCTGTCACCTTTGAAGAGTTTGAGAGGGTACAAGGAAAACGATAATTTGTGCGTTCATAATCCATTACTGTTTTACTTCAGCACATACGTACATTTTACAAATATTCCACTCCGGTTTCTGCTCAAGTTACTTCAAATTAAGGTACAACATTTTTCCCACAGTCTTTTTAGGCAAACATCATACGCCCAGAGCTTCATATGTCATATTTACTGCACACTGAGCCAAATATTCAAATCCAGGATGCTGTTTTTATATGCCTGCACCATCGCACTATAAAAAGTATTTTATTCACACATCCCTGTAATTGTGTCTAACATGGTGATGTTTGGAAACCTTTGCATCACATCTTGACCACAATTTAAAATAATGTTCTGTGGGTTGGAACAGAGCTCGCCTGCACAACATGAGTCACATTGGGGGTCCATTGACCTGAGGAGGATACAAGATGTATTCCAGTTCCCCCAGCCTCTGATACCATATATAGGACTGAGTTTGACATTCTAAATGAGAATACAGACAGAGACAACCAAACAGCTGAGGGCGACTTCTTTACTTGGTGGAGAAATACATCGCTCTAGGTCAGACTAGGAGTTCTCAATAGCTTTTGAGTGTGCTCTGAACACCACATCACATCATTTCTGTTTGACAGCCACAGTGTGTCTTGGATCATTTGTTAGCATGGGTTGCAGACAAGAAGCAAATGTCACTTTAAATGAAGAGATACACAGTGCGTATGTCACTCAGCCCTGTATTTCTGACCATCAGACATGCATGCTTTTCTCCCAGATGTCTCTTCAGGTGTTTTGGACAAGGTTCCCTGAAAAACTGTACTTATCCTTTCATTCATATTCCCTGTAAACATGTTTGTTACTCTAAGCTATAGAAGCACATATTTAGTTTGAAGATGTATTTTGCGCTCTGCACTTTCCACCTTCCGTCTGTGTCAAATGCATGTACTTTACATCAGGCTAACTTACCCACATGCTAAATGTCACCTCGGGCTGTTAATGAATTTAAGCTCAATCGCTGAGTGGATATCATGCCAATTGAACTACTTTGAAGGCAGATTTACTCAAGGAGCATCTCGGTCTCTGGATGCTCACCATGGTTAATGCCGATCATGAGTCGTCTGCCTCTGACCATACTGGCCAACCTGGACAGAAGTCACTACGCTGCTGATGTACATTCAATTTTGGAGGTAGCTGGTAGAGACTAAATTCTGTATATGCAGAAGCTGGAAAAGAAGTGTGACTGTATGGTTTTTCACCTACAAGCTTAAAACATGGAGCAAAATCACAACTAATTAGGGACTGTGTGAAAATATTGGGATAGGGAGGGGTTGTTCAATTTTGTATTTTTCTTTTTGAAATGCATTGCCCTCTATAGTGTTACTAATGTTTTCTTTAGACCCTTGCCTTGACGATATCTCAACAAATAGTAATCAGTTAGTACAAATTGTTGTACTGTAATTTAAGCCTTAATATATGCATTAATGGAATAATAATTTTCATAATACCTACCAGTGATGCCACTGTGTACGTTAGAAGTAGAATATTATAAGAACATTATATTGGCACATATAACTTTCTGTTATGATGTGCACTAAAGTGAAGGAGGTAATAATGAGAGAGATAAGATTTAATCACTGATATGCATAAAAATACCATGTGTATTGTGTGTTTCTCATAACTGATATTTTTACCCAGTTGAATCGGGATGAAAAAAGTAAGCCATCAAACAATGGAAAATTTTTTGTCTCCTCACAAGTGAAGGCCAAAATATAAATTTGGACTTAGTAAAAATTAAAAGACTCTCCTGTGCTCTCCGAAAAAAGACAAACTACCTGCCAATAAAAAGAAAAAACACACAACCCTCCCCCTTTCTAACCTCCTCTCTTCCCCTAATAACTTCCGTACAGTCCCTCTCAGCACATTCAAGGACTTTAAAAGTAAGTGTAAAAAGAAATATTAGGAAGCTGAAGTAAACTAAGCCATGTTCAGTGAGTCTATCACTACGCTTCAGAAGGGCTGCTGGGCGAAGGGATGTTGCCCTCATAGCATTTCATGCGTAAAACAAGGTCAAATCAGCTAATTAATCATATCATTATTGTAATTGTCTAAAATTCAGCACCCCATATGGCGACAAATGCAAGGAGGTACTTCAGGAATTGCTAATGTGAAATTAAGGGTGAGGTTAGAACAGAGCTGATGAACATAAGCAAGCACAGACGATTAATTCATTGTTTTAACCAGGCAGCCGTTTGGACGGAGCTCAAGTCTCTCTCGCTGAGTCATTACATTGTATGTGGATGCACCTGGTGTAGCAGTAATTAATGCACTAACTTAGAAGACCTCTTATGTAAGGAGGGAAAAAGTGTTGTGATGGACTGATTCAGCTACGGAGCACTCTTTGATTTTTAAAGACTGCAAAAAAAAAAAAAAGAAGTAGATGAATGAATCCACTGAAATCACAGTGAGACGCAGAAACAATGAGGCAGAGGTGTGGACATCATCCTCACCATAAATGAGGCGATGTTATTCCACACAGTCATTCCTGAAACAAAACCCAAGTGGTCCCACTGGTCCTGTCACTGTCTGACATGCCTGCTGTACCCGTCTTCCGCTCCGCTGCAAGTGTTGAGGACATGAGGGTGGGCACCGAGGGGCCCACCCCCTGACAATCCCCCATCGGCAGAGGAGTCAAGTCAAAGGACCGAGTCAAACAGACGCAAGTGCAAGACATATTGTGCAAATAATTTATGGCTGATTTCAGTGTTCATTTGAAATTAAGATGAAACATGAGGGGCTACATGTAGAGACGTCTCATTAAAGTGTTTGGCCCGCTCCGTGTGTACAATGTTCCATCCCGACTGCAGGTTCGCCGCTTTGAGTCGTGCTTATACATAAATTCAAATTCTTTTGGAAATATTGATCTTGAGAGAGAGAGAGAGAGAGGGACGTTCCAGATGCCCTCATATGTTTGGCAACATCATGCAGATCGCTACTGCATTCCTATCAAACTGTTAGAGTTTAATTTATGTAAAATCTAAACAGGCCGCTAATGGTAACTATTTGATCTGTTTATCCTGGCATGACAAAACAGGCTGGGCTATGCCCACAGCTGAATATTTACTTGTTTTTACTGTCTGGCAACAAATATCAACCACACTAAAGTTTGTTTGTCAGATCTAATTTAGCTTGTAGAAACATTGCATCCTTGCTTCCCAGTGTCCTTGGTGCTATATCTAAGAGCTGCCACCCCTCCTCCCTCCCCCTCCACCAGCCCTCCCCTCCTGTGCCAACACATCAAGTGAAGGCAGCCTGATCAACCCTAATAGGGCCTGGTAATTAGAGTCTTTGCATAGAGCCTGTCTGCACACAGCTGCCCTAAGCAGGTTGGCGAAGGACTGCCATACACTTGACAGTGTGGAAAAAACAATGTAATGTTCAGTATATGGACCAAATTAGCCTGGCAGTGGTAAACACAATCTAGTTTAAAACAATACTGACACTAATTAGGCAACCAATGTAACATTTCAGAGTTCAAGTTTTAGTTGCCGCATCAAATACATGAAAATACTTGGTGAGCCAACTTGATGTCTCTGGAATACAAATTAGAAAGACCTCCCTGCGTAAAGGCTGAGCACAGACGGCTTTTGGGGGTGGGAGTGGTGTAGCGGTTGATAGTTCTACAGTGATCTGATATCTGTAGTGGAAAATTTAATCCTGATTATTGCACACAGGGATAGTTATATTCTGTATTTGAAACTTTAAACTGCATGGTGTGAATCATACGGAAACAAGCTGAAAACAATGAAAAGGAAACTTTGCTTTAACCCAGAGCTAAAAAATTATGCTTCATAAGCAGCAGCTGTCTTCATACACTGACTGCTACAGAACTACACAACTCAGTGTCACATTTCTCCACAAAAAGCATTCAAGACCTGGCACCTTGGATATAAGAAAGAGACAATTAAAAAAAAAAATCCTTTTCATTATGTGTGTCACACTCAATCTTCCCATGTTACAGTCTCCAAAAGAAAACTCCAAATAACTTGGATCATGCATTTTAAAGTCACTCTCTGGGGGGAGTTTAACAGCCAAAATAACCAAAATAATCCTCAGTCACTCGGAAAAATGCTAAATTATTTCAAGGACTGCATATCTAATAATTTCATGTGACACAGGGAGATGGTTTTTGCCCCTGCTATTATGAGGGAACTGAATTTGCAAATTTCTGCAGTTCTTTCTCCTGGTTTGGCTATTATTCTTGTTCAATCTCTTTTTCTGTGGTGAAACACGCTCATGTCTATTTCTGCATATCCTTTGTAATGACCTGTGTGTACTGAATTTTTATGCATTGGCATGCACTGAAACAGTTTTACATCCTCTTTGCTTCAACAGAAATACAACAAATGCTGTGTTATAGTACCAACCACTGACTCACGCTATATGTTTTTATTTATTATCTAGTCCCATTATATATGTATTCATTATTTATTTCTTGAGTCAGTTAAGTTAATTTATTCACTTCATTGGCCCAAAATTTTGTTCTTAAGGTGACCAAATGAACAAATCCTTTTTCCTAATCTAATTTAATAAATACAAAACATGCTTTTCATTTTCATTAAATGCAAACATATGTCACAGATTAGGTGTGTTTTTTTGTACGTTTCTATTTTTTCATTGATTTCGTGAAAACGTGCACATGATCTCTGAGTGTTTGGGTCGCCTCTGCCTCTGGGATGTGAAAACTTGCTGTGGCTGCTCTGTGTGGCTGCTTCGCTGCATCTGAATCTGCTCGCACAATTCAACAGGCAACAAAGGAAGAAAGGAAGAGGCCGTAAGCTACAAAGTGTTAGCTAACCTAGACAGAAAAATGCCACCTTATTGTGTCATTCTAGTCGGCAATGTCCACCCGCACTGTTAGAGAAGGACCAAATCCGGCCACATCGACGCTTCGTACTTTGGTTTGGGCGCAGAAGCTGACTGAAGAGAAGCTAACGGTGATGTTTTCTACAAACGTTAACAAAGCTAGCTGATTGGCTAAGGTAGTAAGCTAACATTAGCCGAGCTAACGTTAGCCAACAATCGTTAAGGGGCGAGCGTTTCATCAACGTGTTGACCAAGACAAATGCCAACACCTCTGGGTTATTTCGCCTAGTAAGACAAGCAGAAGTGACCGGGTAAGAGACAATATAATGTGCATATTTAGAAAAATGTTCGCAGATACAGATTTACTTTGAAAGTAAGATCTGTGCTAACAAACTAACTGGTTGTTAGCCATTTCATGTTAGCATGCAGGCAACCCAGCATCTATTAAATGAGGGATTTATGTCGAATAACCTTATTTTGGTTCTTATGACCATATTATTATAAGTGTACCAACTGAATCGTAGTTGGGGCAGACAGTTTCACAGTATTGCCATCAAAGTCACACACTATCAAGCGCAGCTAAGCTAAAGGCATGCTGTTGTGTCCGTAGGCCTTGCCAGGTCAGGACAAGCCATGCTAACGCTGGCTTTATTAACATACTGTTTGTTTCATGTGGTGATTATACATCTACATGCTACGTGTTGTTCCCTTACAACATCTGTTCAAATCAGAAGTGTTGAACTTCTCAAACGAGCTGCCTTTGTTTTTCATAGCATCAAATGAAAGGTGGTGGAAGTGGAACTTGACCCATCCAACTGAGTCACCATTTTCCTGCACATAATGGTGAGTAATCAGATTGCAGCTGTCTTGATTATCAAGCAGCTTTATTTAGGTGCTTCAAGTGGCACATGTCTTAAGATACTGTTAGAGTCTTGATTAGCCAAAGCTTTATTTATTTATTTATTTTTCCAACAGATGGAACAGCAGTTGTTATTCACTTCGTAAGATCATGACTGTAATACAGTGTGGTCAGTGAATATTTGTGCAGTGACACATTTTCTGTTGTTTGACACATTGTTTTTAAAATGAAATAATGACTGCGAGGTAGAAATGCAGGCTACCAATTAAATGGCTCTTTGAAGGTGTTTACATCTGTATTGGGGGAGCAGTGTAGGAACTGTAGCCAGTTTTATACATAGTCCATAGTAAACAATGCACCAGGAAAGTGATCCTAAACACACAGGCTGAAAAAACCCAGGAGTTTAAAAGGATAAACAACAGCAGCAGCAGCAGCAGCAGCAGCACAGGCCTAACAGAGCATGACATTGGAAAATACCAAGCATCTGTTGATGACTGGGGATCATACACTTAAAGCAGTCAATGAAACAAAGGATTTGCAAAAAGATATTAAACCCAATGGTTTTGTGTTTTATTTGTGTAATTGGTCTCATTAAAATTGTCCCCCTTAAGGTCAGGGACTGTTATGTAGAAGGGCCACAATTTGCACACAGCATGGATGGAAAAATTACATTTCATCTGTAAGTCAGCACTTTGATCTCATAGTTATTGTTTAAATCTGTGGTGCTGAAAATACAGAGTTTAGAGCTGAAACGATTACTCAGTCAACAGAAAAATAATCTATTTTAATAACTGACTAATCTGATTCATTTTTCAAGCTAAAATGTCGAACATTTTCAGGGTCCAGCTTCTCACGTGAGGATTCACTGCCTCTCTCTGTCTGTGTCTTGAGCTTTTTGACTGTTTGCCTGAGAAAATGAGACATTTGATAACTGTATATCAGGTTTTAAGAAATTACAAGTAGCGTTTTTGATGTCTGACTTGTTTTGTAGATCAAATGTTTAATTGAGAAATTATTTTTGTTATTAATTGTATCTAAACGGATTGTTAGTTGCTGCCTCAACAGTTAACACAACAAAAAGTATTCTGTGTTTAAATATTTTCAGTGTGCTGTGATATGTGTGTTGCTTTCTGAAACATTGCAAGACTAAACATAAAATATGTTTTTTTCTCCCTGCAGGGTTTGATGGCTCCACTGTATGCATGACTTGTTTCGTGTGGCCTGATGGGAGGACACTGTGGATAGTACTTTCATCAGGATACGAGGAGCGCCATCCCATGCCCCCACTTTGGAGGGCCTGTCAGAATGAAGAAGATAAGCCTTAAGACCATCCGCAAGTCCCTCAGCATAAAGGGCAAAGAGGAGGGTGACTTTGTCATGCTCCAGCAGCCCTCGGTGACTACAGAGTTTTCTAAGGAAGAGTCACTTTTTGGGGGCTGCTACACCAAAGAGCTTTCTGGCTGTGACCTTGGTGGTGAAGAGGACAAAGCAGGCCAGAATAAGGGCCGCTCAAAGAGTGAGGGCCTGATGGGATCACTAAAGAGGAGGCTGTCTGCCAAGCAGAAGGCAAAAGTGAAAGGCAGCTCCTCTGCCATAGGCTCAGTGGATGACGACGACACCTTCTCATCCTCATCTGTGCCCATCAGCTTCAATGAGGTGAAAGCCCAGAGACCCCTAAGATCTGCATCCCTACGGAGTCACCATTATAGCCCCTCACCATGGCCTCTGCGGTCAGTCAACTCTGATGAGGCGTGTATCAAGATGGAGGTAAAGGTTAAAGCCATGGTTCACTCTCCCAGCCCAAGTCCCAACTTAAATGGTGTCCGGAAGGAATTTCATGATTACCAGATGGAAGGGCTCTTTCAGGACCAAGCAGAATCCTTAAAGAATCTCCAGCAGCCACAAAACGGTGAGCTGCATCTAAATATTGATGAAAATGACGTGCCTGTGGTGCTGGGGTTGACTCCCCAGGACTACATCCAGTACACAATGCCTTTAGATGAGGGAATGTACCCGGAAGGGTCCCACTCCTTCTGCCTGGACAGCTCCTCTCCTATGGAGGTGGTGACTGAAGCGGACAATGGATCCCTCCACACAGACCAGGGGCAGGAGGAACATGAACTGGTTAGTGGGCTGCCTCCGGATCTCTTCATGGAAACCTCAGTGAATAGTCTTCTCATCGGTTCTGCTGGTGTGATGCTCCAAAGCTCTCGAGTAGAGGTCCCACCTCCCCTCTCTCCACTCCTGCCGCCCATAACAAGTAATGGACATATTCCCAGGACTTTTTCAGGGTTCAGCTCTTCAGACAGCCAGGTTGCTGAGAGGGTAAGACACCACCTCAACTTTGACCCGAATTCAGCTCCTGGGGTCAGTCGGGTCTACGACTCGGTCCAGAGCAGCGGGCCCATGGTCGTCACCAGTCTGACAGAGGAGCTGAAGAAGCTGGCACGGCAGGGCTGGTACTGGGGCCCCATCACACGCTGGGAGGCAGAGGAAAAGCTGGTGAACTTAGCTGATGGTTCATTCCTGGTCAGAGACAGCTCAGACGACAGGTACCTTCTCAGCCTGAGTTTCAGGTCCCAGAGCAAAACCCTCCACACCCGGATTGAACACTCCAACGGACGCTTCAGCTTCTATGAGCAGCCTGATGTGGAGGGACACACATCCATCGTTGACTTAATCGAACACTCTATCAAAGACTCAGAGAATGGAGCTTTTTGCTATTCCAGGTCTCGCTTACCAGGGTCTGCAACCTACCCTGTCAGACTAACCAACCCAGTATCTCGGTTTATGCAAGTGCGCTCCCTGCAGTATCTTTGTCGCTTTGTCATTAGACAGTACACAAGGATAGACCTGATCCAGAAACTGCCCTTACCTAACAAGATGAAAGATTATCTGCAGGAGAAGCACTACTGAGGACACAGAGACAGGACAGTGGTAGCAATTTGCACTTTTGTGTTCAGTTAAGAGATTTAAACAAGGTTTACAGACAACCACAGTTTTGAGATGATTGGTTCTGGTGGCTCTTGATTTGTGTCCAGGTGACTCTGTCACTGTTAAGTCCTCCATTCCACTGTTCTGGGTTTTTTCGCTGGTCTTAGAAGGCTCCACTTCCAGAAACGTAGGCCTGCACATAATCTACTGCAAAAAAAAAAACAGCAGAGGTATACAGCCAAGTTATCTTAGTTGCATACGTGACGTGCAGACATTAGACATGCATGGTGATGTATGGTCAAGTGTGACATCCAGCTGTGCAAGTAGAGCTTATTTCCATAAATTTGCCATCTGTGATTAAGAAAAACAAAATTCCACTCAGAATTAGAAAATTCCTTTAATTTCTCTCCACTAAATTGTACATTTAAAAGATGGAACAAGTATTGCTACAATGAAGTTTTGAGATCAAATTCGAAGCTCTCTGCAGACTGACCAATTTTGAACATCTTTTGCATTTTATTACCTGTCAAGTTTGTGCATTCCTCTCCTCTTTTTCAGCATGATCAGACCGCAAATGAGAACATCATTCTGCTTTTATACTATGCAATTAGTCAAATAGAAAGGCTTCATTGTATAACAAGTGAAGATGGCCAGCCTGTGATTTCCATGTTAACCAGATCTTTGCTCATTTTCACACTTGACTACTTGTCCAGCGGATGCTCTTTCTTCCTCGAGTATTTTTGAACTCTGTCACAGCATGGTACTAGCTGACATACTACAAATACAGTTGTGCTTCAGTATGCTTAGACTGGTGCTGGCTTCATTTTTTTAGTTAGTCATGTTTGTTACTTTCAGTTGTACTGTACAAACATGAAAATCCCTTTCAGATTCAAAAGGGTTTACCAGGTTTTTCCAACTTATTGTTGCAAAAGATGTCTAAAATTTGCCGGTCTGTGAGAGTCCTTGAATGGTTTGGTCAGAGAGTAGCCTTAAGTTGTATGGCTGCATACAGCCATTATATAATGTGCAAGCCTAAAGGTACTGACGATGCTGGATTTTAACGCTGTTTGTAGAAACAGCTTCAAGTTGATGTATAAACCTTTTAGAAATATGTTAACATTAAAAGTGAAATCTTTCTGCATTAGGAATGTTACAAAAGCTGCACCGCCGCTCAGGCCTAACAACTTTGTCACTATCTGTAATGCTTGTATCTGCATGTAGTAAAGGCTTTAAGACTGTCAGTTAATGGCACTATAGAGTTCCTCTAAATGAGAGGAGATAAAAGGGTGAAAGATTTTGGCTGTGTTGTTTAAGCGCAACTCTGAGTAAAAGGCTGTTTGATGCACAATTGCATTCACTTTCCGCAGTTTGTAAGTAAAGAAAGTTGCCCTCAATTAACCTCCAACTGAAAAACAGACCTCTAGTCAACTGACCTGAATCTGTATGTAGGGATGGCCATTTTTTTAGCCTCTTAACTCCGGCAACAAGCTGGACCCAGATCAAAGAAGTCCCAAACCTGGTGTGAGCTTAGGAAAAAGGACTTGGGAAAGCCAGGGTTAAGTCCTCCTTGCCAGCTTGGAGTGATGCCAGGGTTTCAGCATATGACAAAACCTAGAATCACAGCAGCATGGTTACATCATTAATGTCATATGGGTTTCAAGGACATTAAAAAAAAAAAAAAAAAAAAAATATATATATATATATATATATATATATACAGTTTTTGCCATCACATTGTCCCCCCAGAGCTGCACTACCCCACAGATTGTCTCTACTTGGCTGTTTGTGCCACAGTAAAGGGAAGAGCACACAGTATGCTACGCAAGTGCTTTATATGGATACATTGACAGGGAATTGTGTTTTCACATGATGAATGAGCATCTTTTTTGACATCAGTGTCCTTAAAAGTATTTGGGAAATGATCTCTCGGACAACTTTGGTAGGTCGTTAGCGCGTAGTTCTAGTTTTAGTTAGCTGGAAATGTTGGTGTCTGAGGAAGTTACCGTGAGTCTAGCACAGCAGAAATTAGATAGGAACTTTGGATGGTGTTGCATGTTTAAAGACTTAGCGTTTTAAAGCTTTGAGTTGCATAGGAATGAAGGCTCTAGGTTGTGTTTGGCAGTGTAGAGGGATGGTTTTTTTTTTTTCTGTCACAAACATTGGCTGGACATTCTGTGTACAAGAAATGTATTTTTCTTTTTAGAATCCTGATGTGAGTTTTTTTTTTTTTTGTGATATTTGCCATCTGGGGAACGGGGCTGTACAAAAGGAATGTACGCTTGTTTGAGGTATCCCATTTTATCTGCCTGCGGACCAGTTTCAGAAAGCATGAGCGTCATAAAAACTACATTGACACATTTTGCACTTGAATATTCTCCATTGACGTGCTTTGGATCCTCTCTTGCCTAGAGTTGTCCTTTTTAGATGGCGGTTTAAAAAAAAAAAAAAAAAAAGCAATGTAGTCACACATTTGTCCTTCTGTGTTCATGTAACTGTTTAGATTGAATCGAGATTGTTTGTGTCATATCTGTGGGATATAAAGGGTAAGGCACCAGCATCATATCAAAGCCTCCGCTAATGCTCACGAGCTGTCAAGGAATGGGATCACGGCGAGAATGTGGATGTAAATTAGATTTTACTTTTTGGGGTGTGTGTGTATGTGTTTCAGTTGAAATGTGAAAGTAAATTGTTAGTCTTTTTTTTTTTTTTTTTTTTTTTTTAAATACAATGTTCCTTCACTTGTATTTCCATTTAAATTTGCGATCTGTCATCCGACTTTGACGAGCAGGAACCAGATTTATGTGGTGTTGCTGCTGTGAGTTTTCTAAATACTTATTTAGTTTATTATTAAGCATTATTGCCTTCAACGTTTGGTTCCAGAGGTTGATGCTTGTTCAGACTGCTGAAGCATTTTGAATTAATAACAGCTGTTTAGCACTTAACAAGCTCCAACGTGTTTTTCTTTCTTTCTTTTTTTTTTTTTGTGCATCTCGGTGAGTGAAGGTGATTGTTTACAACATTATGTTTAGAAATGCGCCCCCCTTTACCTTTTTTTGTTTACCCTCTCTCACATGAACATCTTGGTACAATTTGAAAACTCTTATTTCATTTTAATGTGTTATACACATTTGTGCTGCTTATGGATATGATTGCCTTTCTTGTATTTAACAATGGGGAAATAGAATGTCACCAATGTAGATGTATGTACACATAATGACTTTGGTTATCATCTTGGGAGAGCAAAGCAGATTTGCAACTTGTTAACAAACTGTAGTCAGTTAAAAGAGCATTAGTAGCGATTAGTAAACCCTCTGTAGAATTACCAGTTCACTCCAGTTTACATTGGTTGTCAACTGTCAACTTTCCAAAGTAGATGGTCTTTTTGTATTTTTCTTTTGGAGAAAAAAAAAAAAATCAACAGTGATTTTATTGCACACTTTGGATACAGTTCAAGAGTTTTTTGTATCTGCCAATTATAAATTATAAATAAAAAACTATATTCTAAAAAAAAAAAGAGGAAGATCTTTAACTTTTTTCGTCTTATTCTCATATGAAGTGATATAAAAGGAGCGTCTCTCACATCGGCTCGCGGCTCCATTAAGCACCTTGCATTCAGAGTTTGACTCGCACCGTAGCTCGGAGCCAGCGATGCACTCGACGAGAGCCCGATTGTGCTTGAAGTTGTGTTAATAGATGAAATCATGGAGGTCTCGAGGAGTTTCTTTTCACGCTGGGTACAAATCGGCAGTTAATCCCAGAGCTCTGGTTGCCTAATTTACAAAGACAATCCAGGCGGTCTTTAAATACAGCCGAGTGAAGCGGAGGCTCTTGGGAAAGCTTAGCAGCATTGCAACCATCCTTGCTTTAACTTCACTTTAAGTCGACTCTAGAGAAACACTGAGCAAGTTCTTGCATTGTAGAGGGGGGGAGGGATGGGGGGGGTAATGGTGTCAGGTTTGGACTTGGATGTGCTGAAACACGGTCTGCATGATGATGAGGAGGTAGGCTTTGTTAACTGCTGTGTCTGACAGGCCTCTCCAGGCATCTGAGGTGAAGATACACAACTGTTTACTCTCCCTGCCCGCTTAAGGATGATTTATTCATTGCACACACTGGTGGTCACATGTCATATGGAGATGCCTCCATCATAAAAGGACTCATCTCCGCCTTCTACTGTTACTTTTTTTTTTTTTTTTTTTTTAATTTGCAGCTTTTTATATTCAGAATTTAGCGGGAGAGGTTTTACTCTGCTTGGAGAGTGCAACTTGTCACGGTGTGACACGCCATCTCAGCGGGTTTGGATTTGTCTGCAAACATTGTGATACTCAGCCCGCTCACTTCGCCACCTCATATCCAGTATGTTGCCTATACTTACCCGGAGTTCTCCTCTTGTCTTTGAAGGGAAGCTGTCAGTTGACAAGATGTCAAATCTGTTGCTGTTTCAGCAAACATTAAAATGATGAGTAAAAAAAAGAAATATTCTTGACAAAATCAACAGAAATTTCAGCAGATTTTTGTCCCCACAGTTAAAGTCTTATTAACAATTCATGTGCATGAGATAGGAAATGCACAAGAAAAGGACTCGGGCTAATTGTGACGTACATATGTTCATTGATTACTATATGCAGAAGTATATACTCAAGGTTTTGGGTTCATATGTTTTAGATGAAGTGCGATTTTACAGGAATATCCTAGGTCATTGTTCAGGGAAATAACACTTAAAGGCTTTCTTTCAGAGATTTAGATGAGAAGATCAATACCACGCTACTGTCTGATAGATACGAAGCTGCAGCCAATTAGCTTAGCTTAGCATAAAGACTGGAAACGGGGGAACATTTTGCCTGCCTCTATTTTAAGGTAACATCATCCTCCCATCAGCCTTTCTAAAGCTCACTAATTACCACTTAATATCTTGTTTAATCCATAGAAAAACAAAGTGTAGAAATAACAAAAGTTGTGATTTTACTGGGTGAGAGCAGGAGCAGTCACAGTCACTAAGAAACAGTCCAGCACATAATCTCTGTTTACGTTATGTATTTCAAGAAAATTTAAAGGAAACCATCAAGCTCATTTGCCAAACTGTTTCTTTAAACCCACCATAATGCATTTTCTTTGGTCTCAACCAAAGACGATCTATTGACGACCTGTCAGATTGTTTTAATGCTGTCATTTGAAGCGTTGTTATGAAGACATTGATTATAGCTGCTTTAAGGCTATGTTACCGATGACAATTGACCTGCTTGCTGACTTGTGTCGCTCATTATATTCAGTCCAGAAGTGAAAGTGGATTCTATTCTAGGATTTTTGGTGGCCTTTTTAATTCCAACTGGATCATGCACCGAGCCTGGAAATCTGACGTCACAAACATGAATAGTCATAGACGGCGTTTGCATTCCTTTCAGCGCATAATGTCGACACGAAAGTGCTCATTTGTGAGCAAATTTCTTCTCAGTGTGGTTCTTAGTTGGAAACTGTTTACTCTGGAGAATCCATCCATCACATGTCTGCTGTCTCAGATTGATGATCCATTCCTGCCATCTGGTGCGCTGCGTGGTGCACCCATTTTTCACCTACAAACAGGGATGATGTTGACAGCTTGAATTAGCCAGCAAACATATATATCGCTTTAAATTGTCATGCCAGGAAAACATCGGTGGGTCTAGCTGGTAATGATAAAGCCGAGGTTACCTGCTGGCAACAGATGTCTTTCAGCCCAGAGTGAAAGGTTCAGCTCTATTAATGCTTGTGATCTCGTGCCAGCAGTGCCGTACACCACTGAGACCGTCTCCTTCTCCATCTATCATGCATTAGATGCCTCTGAACCCCAATTAGCCCTGTTAGAGAGGGGACTGCCTTCATCATTATCAGGTCCCCACTGAAACAACAGCTCATCGCGGTATTCATTGTGATCATTCTTCACAGTTTCCTATGTATCCGTGGAGTGTATGTTTGTTGAAGTTCAGCTTGGTAGCTACCACTCTGTGCATCTCACACTGTTGTGCTGTACGCCTCCAGATCAAAACGCCTTTCATCACGGTCCTCTTCCAACAGCAACATCTCTGCCACACCAAGCAAAGATAGAATTTAGCAAACAAAGCGGCTCAAACTGTGAGCACAGAGTTGCCAGCCTCAGTCGCTCTTTCAGGAAAGAGTGAGCACTTCAAGATTCCTCAGAAGCGAGCATGGTTAATGACCAGAAAATGGCCGATCCAGATGGCCTCAGCTCCAGGGTGTCAGCAAAGAAGAAGCCGGCCAGTTTGATTTTTGATTGATAGTCTGTCAAGAAAATCCTTCCTTTTGTGAGGGTCATTCATGCTTCACATTTTCTGCGATTTTGCTGTTTTTTGTTATATTATTAGAAACCTGAGCTAGCTATAAACTACCTTTCAGAAATACAAACGTCTGAATTGTAATAACATGCAGGAATTATGTACGCTTATGTATGTGTGTGCTTGTGCTGCATGCACAGCTTCCAGTACAGGCTGAAGGCCAAGGGGAGTCGTAAGACGGCCATAATTATGTCATTAAAAAGAGTGACATCTGGAACTCGGGGACCATCGAGTAACACAGAATACGCTCCTTCTTTCCTCCTTTGCCCCCTGTGACAGTGACAATCCACTCTCATCCCCCAACAATCTGCCTATCTCTTGCATGGAAGCAAGGCGTGTCTGTGTGTGAGTGTGTGTGTGTGTGTGAGTGTGGATGTGGCCGTGGTGGTGGGAGGGGGGGAGGGTGAACAGGTGGCGGCCATCAGGAAATGGATGGGGAATGTTTTGAATGGGAAACTTGCCTCCATCCCTCACGGAGTACCTGGGTGTCTGCCCTTCACCAGTGGTCCAAGAGGCACAGCGAGGACGGGAGAGATGAAATGAGAACAGGTGGTGGTTTGTCGTTTAACGAGGAATGTAGATCACGCGAAAGCACCGCCAATAGAGCGGTATGGACTACGCCTACACAACAGGAACCCCGCCCTACTGTTCGCGGCTCTCGATCGGCTTCGCGCTGTATCCAAAACAGGAGAGCTCTCCACAAACAGCTCACTCTGTACAGGGCTGGTTGAAACAGCTATTAGCTAAGAACAAAAAGTGCACTGACAGAAGAAGAATGTCTAATTAATGACATACCTGCCTCCAATCTGCTTTTGGTCAAGGGCCAAACTGCCATCATTTCGTGCTTTGATTGAACTGCAGTCACACTCCCCACTCTTTGAACTGCCACTGTCCCACAAGTGCTCCCTCAGCTGAGATGTTGCATGGCAATTAACAACTCCCCCCACCTCTGAGTGTGCATTACTCAGCAGGGCCCCACCCCCTCCTCTGCAGCCATATCCTGCTAATATGCCCCCCCCAGCCTTTCTGCTGCAGCCCTAATGTGCCGGCTACAGAAGCTCAGGGTCTTATGAGCCTCTGGTGCAATGATGAGCTCAATCTCTCAGTCCAGCACACCTCTGGTACATGGCACCTGTCTGTCGCTTTGTGACTTTCAAATTGAGCCTCAGTCTATTGTAGCGGCAAGAAAGGCATTTTAATTCCCTTTGCACGCTGCCATCCGTTCTTTATTTGATAACATTTACCAGACAATTAAGCTAGAGCTGTAATTTCTCTTGCCAGATATGATATTTGCTCAAGTACAATGGGCATCCATCATTTTTGCTCTTCACTTTTAGGCTCCTCAGTCACAGCTTCAGGACAGCTGCATGAAGTCTAATCACTGAGATGTATGCTAATTGTGCGGCTTTACATCAGTGGTTGATATTCATCAAAATATCAGACGCAAAATAAATTCTTAAGAGTGTGTCAGGTTTTTTTTTTTATATCTTGAACACATTTTTTGTTGTTTGCTTTTAATTACAACATTCTCTATAGTGTCCTAAACTGCTCATAATCTATGTAAATGTGTATACAACGTCTTCGAGTACAGATTTTCATATCTTTATGGTTCGATGCCCTCCCGTCTTGTGTGTCATTTACTGACAGCTCCTCTCACACCGCACCAAAACTGAAGGGTTGAAATTCTGACAAGCTTGTTTACCATAAACATCTCTGGTGCCAGGAAAAACAACATACAAGTACGTTAAAGGCAACATTTCTTGGATAAGTAAAAGACTGAATCAGATGAGAAATTGACGTACTGCTGCTGTTCCCTCCTCACTTCTACCATCTATTAAAGTAGGAAGATTTTTTTAAAACAATTTCCAAAATGGCCGAGTTTCCAGTGAAGGCGATTTGCAGTTACCTACAGGATGTTACTGGTGTACTGATGTTGCTTTTAGAAAGACGACACTGAAACATATCTACAACAGCCTATCCTACCTCTATTTCAGTACTTCAACTGTTTACTCAAACAATATTTTAAGCCTGTTAGTAGATGACATTGCCCGTCTGTTGGTCAATCAAACGTCTCAACAACTAGTTGATTGTTAGATTGCCATGAAATTGTATGCAGACATTCACGGTCTCCAGAGGTTGACACACTTTGGTTCCCCCATCTTTCCCTCTAATGCTACCATGAGTTTGACATTTGTGGTTCAGAGCGAGTTATTCAATTCTTGTAGCGAATTCCATTGCAATCCACTCTACAGATATTCAGAGTCCTTGGAGGATAAATTAAAATGACTCTAGAACCAGCAGCAGGTCAAACTTTTCACTTATTCAGAGATGTATCTCAAAACCTACCGGACAGAGTGGCACACAAATGTGCACAGACAGTCCTGGCTCCCAAACGATGATGTGGGTGATGCGCCAACTTTTTCTTTAGCGCCACGATGAGTCTGATATTTTTGTTTTTTATGGAAATATCGTGGCTAAATATTGGACGGTATTCTGATTACATATTACTGTGCAATTTGGGACATTCATTGTCCCCAGAGGATGAATTCTAATCACGTCGATCTCCTGACTTTTCATCTAATGCCATGATTTGGTAAAAATGTAAGTTTTTCTAACACGTTGGTGTCATTCCCAAAAGCCTCAGCTGAACTTTGTGTTTAGTACAAATTAATTAGCATGCTAACACTCCGAGATACGATGGTGAAATGGTAAACATGACACTCTCTTAACATCAGCGTGTAAGCATTGTCTACGTGAGCATGTTAGCATGCCGATGTGAACATTTTGCTCACTGTGTGAAATATATATAATACATAATGCTATCACAGCTGGAGACTGTTAATCTTGTTAAACTTACTATTTTGATGAAATGAAAACTGTGCACAGTGAGTTCTATTATCCCCTACATACCACTAGAGGTACAAGAGAAAAATATGTTTTTTTTCCTTGGCTGCACCAGACCTGTAAAATACAGTGTTTACCCTCTGTATACACAGTTTTCTCCCCTCTGATGGAGAAGATCAGAGGAGCGGCCTCTATCTCTCACACTGATGTAAATCTGAACCAGCACACACGGGCAGCCGGCTTGAAAGTGGGCCTGGAGGGAAGCCTTTTAAAATTAGATCTAAACGGAAAGAATTGTGAGGACCACTGGCCAGTGCCTACCACTTGTAGATACAGTATACAGCATGAGCTGATTTCTTGTTATTTCCATCTCACATCTGGTTATTAATTTGCACTTTAATGGACAGATACCAGCACGATTCAAACAAAAGCTCATCAGAGCAAAATCATGGGATTTTGCTTTATTGTGCAGTATCAAATTGTGGAGTATGACCTATTTATTACCTGAATACTAACCACGGCTCAGGTCATTTGGCATGGGTTAACTCGATCTCTTCGCTGGTTATATCAGATAATCTTACTGACGTTGTCCCCAGCCCGCCATTTATTGAGTCCGTCTGTCTGTCGGCCCATCCATGCTTCTCTGAGCTCCCTGCAGCCATGTGGACTCTGCTTGAAATCCTTCAATCCCATTAGGCTTTGTGAGTATTTCTTTGCCCGATGTCTGCCCAGTACAAGTCAAACAGGGAATTCTTGTCCTGAATCTGTCCCTTTCTCTTCCTCCAAAAAAACAAACAGCCGCCCAAGAGAAAGGCAAGTCCCTTAAATACACCTTCACAATATAAAGATGCTTAATGTAACCTGGCATACTAAATGAAATACTCATTCATAATTCAGGATTAGGTTTTAATGGGTGACTCCCTGTCCTGTAATACAGCGCTCCTTCAATTGTTTCCAGTTTGTAAATAATGTAACGCAGTCTTGATGAGGAAAAGTGGCCATGGGCCATGCAATAGTAATGAAGACTGGGAGCAGGCTCAAGCAGAACTGAGATAATTCTGTTTGAGGAGGACAGCTGAATATCCACAGCTGTCATTAGACAGATCTACGGGGATGTGCTCGGATAAAAGAACATGTTCCTTTATTTATTCATCTCACAAACTGTCAAGTGCTCTAAAGACTTTGTAGTTTGTTTAACGTCAGCGGGCAAATTAAGAGAAAATGCTTTGAGTGAGGTTTGATAGCAAACATAATTTGCTAATGGCAAGCTCACAGAAGTTTTTATGTACCTACATAATTGAGCAAAAAGGGAAAAACTGAGTGACTGCGTTTTTTATTATTTTTGGCATTTATGTCTCAACACTTATACAAAACCTCAGTATAAAATTCTTTCATTATAATACACATACAGCTAGAGTCAAAAATTAGAGGGTAATTTATTTCCATGGCCCAACGGCAAAAAGTTGAACCTTTTAATCCAACATTTAATATTGTTATCTTTAGAAGCCCTTCATCTCTCTCTGCTCGGGTCTCAAAGGTCAAAGCAGCCTCTTGAATCAAAATCAAAACCACTAAATCTTGTACTGATTGAACGTGATGATGAAAATGAGCGCTCCTGAACAGGGTGCCTCAGTGTTTCCTGTTTGAGTGAGAGCTTTCAGAGACATGAAGTGGTCTTTGTGGTGTGTGATGTAACTTCTGAGTAGAAAAGGAAAACAAAACACAAACAAACAAGCACAAAGACGAGCAAATTCAGAGCCGCTCGGCTCTTTATGCGACTTAACTCCATGAAAGACGTCAAAAAGCATTTTTCAGTTCAGTGTGTCAGTTTGACTAAGTAGCTTTAGCCCATGCATGTCCGCTCCTCCTACTGAAGTGTGCCATTCAATTTTATGTAATAAAATCCTTCCAAATCCCCTCGAGAAAAACAGCAGCTTAAGTAAGGTTAATGTTCACTATCCTCGCTTCCTCCACTCTGTGCAAGATTATATTGGAGGATGTGAATCATTTCTATCATGCAAGCTGTGAGCCATAAGGACATGAGTGGAAGGGACAGTTGGACGTGACCTATATGCCTGGAAGCTTTTACTCTGACGGGTACAATTCATTATACATATCATGAACATGCCTTTGCATTATTAGATGGTCACAGCCAGGTCATTGATGTGATGAATAAATAGTATTAAGAGGCTTTGCAAATGTAACTACATCTGTGTTCATTATTGACAAGAAATGTATATTATTATGCATTTATGTGTGAGTGAAATCACATCCCTCTTTCTCAGTAATTTATCAAGCACACGCAGGCACAATAAGCCTGTCAGGACTTTTGCATTATCCTATATGACCCATAGATGTCCTTGTTCAGCAAGTCATTCTGCTCCAATCCTGTTCTATAAATAAGTTACCCCCTGTTTCAGAGAATCAAATGAAAATAACACATCAATTTCCTACAGTAAGAGACTCTACTGACATAATATCACTCGCATGTCTTCAAGGTTGTCATCTCTTTATGACTCTCTTTGTTCCCTCTCCAAAACCTAAGATTTTAGATGAATATGATTAGTGAGCCCTTTAGCCAGATTTCCTCCTGTGTTAGGTGTATTTCTTGCAGGTCTAAATAAGGATGAGCTGTAGAGGGAAGCCTTTTTGGAAGCCGCAGTGCTGAGCCACAGAAACCTGTGTAGCCTCTACAGAGGTTTCTGCGGTTCAGCATCTGAGACACGAGTTGATCCAAGAAAGCGCAGTCAATGTCTCACTCTGATTCACACATTATGAAAACAAAACCATGTTTAATCATAATCCCTGGTATCTGTGTTTTAAGCCAGACTGTCTGTAACAGACTTAACTTGCAGGTATGATTATCTATCATGATTATTCATTATTTTCACTGCAGCTCAGCAAAGTGCCGTTGAGGTCTTTTAATAGAACTTTCTCAACAGTTTCAAACTTTGTGGAAGTGTTATTGGGTGTGAGTAAATGGAAATGTCTTCAAGCCTCTAGTAGTTTTTTTTGAATGGCCCAAAGTCATTACTAAAAGACAAAAAAAATAGTTTCTAATGAGAAAAGAAAAATGGCCAAATGGAGGTTTGACATGGATCACGATATCACAACCTGTGGCACCATTTGTTTATCACTGCAGATGTTTTTATCCCAGATATTTAGAAACCATTTCACCCTCACTCTCTCACACACACACACACACACACACACACACACACACACACATGATGTCTGTCTATGCCCACATTTAGAGGAGTAAATATGCAGTATGTAAGGCTTTTGGATCTATGAATCACAAAGGTAAAAGACTGTCAGCTCTGGTGCTGCAGTGCCTAGATCTTAACGAGTGAAGAGACAAGAGGAATGTGGAGCAGACGTGGGTGGTATTTAAAACTACATATAAATAAATAAAAGGTGAAAATAAATAAATAAATCCTACCTACATCGCTGAGCTGATAGCTATCTCTTGCGAGATGAATCCAAATAGAGCAAATGGAGGACAAGCTGCTTAATTTTCTTGGTTTAGCCTTGAATCTGTACATGATTCCACTCCGCACCGATAGATTATTATTCCACACATGTTTACGTGTTTTTAACCTCGCAGAATGATCACTGCATTGAGCGTGACTGCACCTGTGACTCATAGAGGAGTATGTTTACGTACAGTGTGTCTAATTCATGCAAAGAGGAGTGGTTTTAAGTGGTATCGCCTTAATAGGCATTTAAGTTTCCTTTCCTTCATAACTTTAGAGAGAATGGATACTATGAATGTCTGCCAGAAAACAGCACTTTTTAACTTCTTATTCAAATTGAGCTTTCAAAAATATAAAAGGACCCCAAAAGTATGGATTTGCAAAACTACTAATGCCTGCCACTCCTACGAGGACAGGAAAGAGCCTTTTCATTGTTCATTTTGCAGCAGTTACAGAGACTTTCTTCCTCAGAACTGGCTAACATAACCTAGTATTCACTTGTACGGCTCAGGTGAATGTGCAGTCCTGAAACGCAGTAGTTACAGAAGCTGGTGAAAGAATAACACTCTCCTCATCACTGAGCAGAGTGAGGTTTTATTCTCTCTGAGAAAGACTGACACTGACACAATACAGCAACAATGAGGATAATTTAATAACTTATTACTTCCTCTTGCCTGAGCAAGAAAATCCATGTGCTCCAGCAAAGCTACTATAAAAATATCAGGGTAATGGCTAAAACGAGTAAGAAGTGGGAGAAAAAGAGGTATGAGTTCAAGCTCCCTTTCATCCCCGATATTTTTCTCCCTCCTCCTCCTCCCTCCACCTTCCCTACAAAGCCATGATGGACAGGGAGGAGCAGCGATGGCTCGCTCCACAGACATCACCTCCATCCAAAGTCTTGTCCAGCCCTGGGTTCTTAGATCTCCTTTCATCCACCATCACCCTCCACCCCTCCCTCCTGTGTCAACCATTCCACTCAGTTCGCACTCGCACCTCCATATCCGTCAGTGAGTCACCCATAAATCATTTTCCCCAATGGACGAGGTGTGGTCTTATGGAGAAGTGGATATGGGAGAAAACAGAGGAGGGTGTAGCATGTTTGGCTTTAACATCCGCCATTCTCTAGTTGTTTTGTACAGATGTCTTAAATTTTGACTCAAGCTATTCTCATTTGTCTACTGCAACTAGTCACCTTTGAAAGGTCTAGTGTGTGGGACACAAAAGGCGATTGTCTCACAACAATGTAACAAACAGACTGCAACATTCCACAACAATGTAACAAATAGACTCAACATTCTGCAACAATGTAACAAATAGACTCAACATTCCACAACAATGTAACAAATAGACTCAACATTCCACAACAATGTAACAAATAGACTGCAACATTCTGCAACAATGTAACAAATAGACTGCAACATTCTGCAACAATGTAACAAATAATGTGGAACATTCTGCGACAGTATAACAAATACACTGTAACATTCCGCAAATATGTAACAAATAACATGGAACATGGAAGTGGTCAATCAGTTATTGCTGTTTTAAAGTTGTAATAATCACAATTACCTGAGCTATGCCCCAATACGTTATTTTATTGTCAAAACCCAACCTGTTGCTCGAGAGAATTGTAAAAGTAAATGTTGAGTGATATAGCAATTAGAAAAAAATTTGTATTAAGGTCCACACTCTGAAACCAAGGTGAAATTTAACCAGCACCAGTCATTGATGGATATAAATCATTTAATTTTAACTCAAATGTAACATTCAATTTTAGTTTCTTGCCTCAAACTGTGTACTTGTTTATCTTTTTTCTCTCTACTTTTTTGTCTCAGTGTGGTACACACAAACTTTGCCTGCTAGCTTCAGAAGAAAGCAGGCGTGTAAAATATTGATCACAACACCATCGTTCATTCCCGACTGGTCAAACTGACAGCGCTACAACCATCCGTGGTCTCCTCTATATCTCCCGTAGGGAGCTTCTCTTTTTGGTTGCCGACTTCCTCACAGCAGGGCAGAATGCGATGTCAGCAACACAGCAGTGCCCATGGAGCTGGCAAAGATTCAAAGTCTTGCTCAGGGACACTTCAACAGCACTTGGGTTACAGCGGGGCATGAACCTTGACTCTCCAGCCTAAGGACATTTCTCTATCCACTGTCACCCTGCTATGGTAGTGCAGGCACAAAAGGTGTTAGGTATGCTTTTACTTTCTGCAAGAGACAGCATACTTACCAGAAACATTAGAATTAAATGTTCTGCTTATGTACGCAAAGCCAATCAGTGTTCAGAATGAATCAAATTCAGGCTGTTCAGTGTCACCCGGCTGCTCTAACTGAGGCTAAAGGAGCGCGACAAAAGTGCCCAATTAGATGTTTTGAAAGGTTAAAATCTGTGATTTCATCAGAGACACTGTGAATGACACTATCGCCTGTGCCAACTTAGTTAAAGGCCATTTATTAAACCTTGTTCAGTTTGTGAAATGTAAAATTTTATCATTATCATTACACTGCTAGCTTGCTACCAGCTTGTGCTAATGCTTGTTATTAGATTATAGATTGTAGAATTACTGTGACTACTTTTTAGTTTGCAGTATTTTGAGATAAATTCAGGTGTACTGCTACTAGCTATCTGTTAATGTGGTATTTGCTGGCATAACAACAGAGAGCCTGACATATTAGCGTTTTTAAATAAAAATTATATATAAATCAGAATTATGAGGTTCTATTTGACTTTTTTTAGTCAAAAATAATTTGGAAGCGAAGACAACTCCCTGCGATGTCCCTTCACTCAGGTTAAAGAAGCCAAAAGGTCATTACATGTTTTGAAATCTAAATTCATGTTTGCAGCGGCGAGTTGCTTCACATTTTCTTAACTCTACCGTGCATGGCTGTTTTTTTAACTTGTCTATATTACAAACACAGGAGGGACCCAAATGCAAAACAGACACAGACTAGTGTTGGTAAGAAAAGAGGTTTTATTCTAGAGGAGAATCTGGGTGAAGCGCTGACGGCAGGGAATGGGAATCCAGTGGCAGCAGGGAAGAGTGATGGTAATTGAGGACGGGGTTGGCTTTAGTGTGGAATGAGGGAGAAGCGCAGCAGGCTGGGGTGGCTTGTGGTAGTTGGCTGGTAGGCAGGGAGACAAGCAGGAAGACGGGCGGACAGGTGATCATCCCGGGACATGAGAAGCGGGTCAGTGTAACTTGAAGTGTAACTACCACTGAGGTTGAAACAACAATCTGGCGTAGAATGGTTGGAGAGCCGGGGTAAATATACTGCAGGCGGGGGAGCTGATGAGAAGCAGGGTAGCAGACTGGGAGAGGTGATGAGGCGATTGCAGGCAGGTGTGCAGGATGAGCAGAGCCGGGAGCCAGGAGAGCGAGGAAGGGAGACCACGCCTACGCCAGCACACACACAAACAAAACATAGAGAGACAGACAGGGGAGCGCTGGGAAGACGGGGGGGGGGGTACTTAAAAAAAAGCTAGGAAATCTTCTGGGGGTACAGCCATGGCCGTAACAGTCTGTCACAGACATACAGTACAGTGATGACAGTGACAGAGCTAAGACCATGGCTCAGTCACTGACGATGATGGCCAGCTTGCCTCATTGAAACATGGAAGTGGAGTATAAAAGAGACCAGAGGAAGATAATAAAGAACACCAGATGGAGGGGGAAAAGTAGAACATGGAGAGACATCAGCAGACATTCGTTGAGACATTTTTAAAATTATTTGCATTGCATTCAGTTGTATTCATCATAAAACTTTATTCATTGCGTTGCCAGTTGAAATCTGTCAGTGAAAATATTTCAGTCAGCATGTTCCTAAATTCTTTTTGTGCCCAAATATTAAAACACAACTCATTAATTGTTTTGTGCATTAGAACAAAGACTGCCTGATAAGAAAAACACTGCTTTTTATTATTTCCCAACAGATGGAACCTATAATTCCCAAAATTAGTTCTTAGTATTAGAAGGTTGTTTCTGCAAAATACTTGATAAAAAACATTCAAAGATCCCCTCCAGGCATGTTTAAAGTTGTAGATAAACCACTATACTTTGACCAATTAACTGTTTCTGATACGCTTTTTCACAAAGAAGTTCTATTATCTTGTTAAGATCTTTAAAATTGCATCTACTCCCTCTACCTGAATCTGTGATTATACAAATATCTGTCATTTCAGAGGTTTCACTACTTCAGAGATGTCTCCCGTTTCACTCAAAGTCCATTCTCAGCGTTTGTACACTGAAGGCTTCGTTTACACGTCGCACTTGTGTAAGTTGAATATGAGACCAGGAATTATTTTGCGATGCCATAAATCTGGAGTGTCGATGAGCATAGAGACGCTTTCAGCACATGAAGGTGAAAACAGTCATCTAGTGTCAAACTCCGCACATACATCACTTTGCACAGTGACGCTTAAACATTGAACTGTAGGAACAAGAAAAAAATAAAAACATATCTTTGGCCTTTAAGAATGTGACACGACGTCATAATTCCAAGGTCATGATATAGAGACACAACAGAAGCATTCGAAGCATGCATACGTCTTAATGAACCTGGCTTTTTGGTGCACCCTGAATTCCTTTCTGGACCAATCCCAGTGACACTGGGATTTTACATAGACGATTCAATTTTAAACTGGGGCTTAAGGAGAATCCCGGCCAACTGACTGTGTCTTTGTGCCAGTATAAGTTTCCTGGCAGGAGTGATATGCACAGAGCTGTGCTCTTATTTGCTCAGGTGTTGTGATAGACATCCAGTGAGAGGAGAGCAGAGGAGGGAAATAATAAACCATATTCATCTAACTGACACTGGGCTTTTTGGGGACAGGAAATAGTAACCTAAATATAGGAGAAGATGTAGCATGTCACGCTGTTATTATATGTAAGCTCATTGAATAATGATTCACGAGGAAGCTCATTTCTATAGAAAGGTATATTTAGGACAGAGCTCTTCCAAGCAAATACCCAATTAGGTAATGGATATTTACTGCATGTATGGCTTTAATTTGTTGGAAAATAACTATTTACTTACTACTTATTCAAGAAGGCAGTAAAACAAGCTATTTTCTTCACGCTGGATATTTCAGTTGTTTCCAGAAAGCTGTGACGTCAAGCAGGAGAGCTGCTAAAAGCACCTCA
Source organism: Chaetodon auriga (assembly GCF_051107435.1). NCBI lineage: Eukaryota > Metazoa > Chordata > Actinopteri > Chaetodontiformes > Chaetodontidae > Chaetodon > Chaetodon auriga. The sequence goes on from NC_135094.1 coordinate 10,943,073, forward strand.
AACAAAAGCAACCACTTTCTACCTTCCTCTTCCTTCCTGTTACTCATCTTTGTCACTAACAAACCTGCTAATCCTTTGACCTGTGCAGAGCTACGTCAGTCTCTGTGCCGCAGGAATCCAAGGTATTCTCCACGGTACCAGCTGGTGCACCACTTGTGCCTGTTTGATCCTTTGGCAGACTCCCCATCCTGTTTAAAGTGTATTTTTAGCATATTAGAAAAATGTAGAAGTGATGTTGCCCACAGTAATGCTGGGTAGATGTGTCATCTTGCTTCTGCTAGTTGTCATGTCACTTCTCATTAGTTTCTCCCAAAAATGTTTGCAGAGTCAAACACATGCTTTGGGGTCAAGGAAAGGATTTGCTTGGTCAAGCTGTGTTGTTTGTTTGCGTGCGGCACCTTCCTGGTTACACCCTCAGTGGGTGGCCAATATTAAGAGGCTACACGTTGAGCTAGTTTGTCCTGTAAATATGCAAGAATTTGTGGGTTTTATGATGTTCTTAAACACCAGATGAGAGAAACCTTTTTAGTCATGCTAGCAGTGTGGCTATATGGAAGTGGCTCCCAGACAATGAAGCTGGATGACTTTGCCCAATCCTTCTGCCTAACACTAAATAAACTGCAAATGGTAACATGCTAACACACTAAGCTAAGACGATGAACATTACACCTGCATAAAAGGCACTGAAAGCACCACCGTACCTAAATACAGCCTCACCTGACTGCTATCATGGCTATAGACTCTTACTTTAATAAAAACTCACAAAAGATTTAATTGAATAATGCATCAATTAGCCGCAGCACTGACAGCTTCCTTGTCTGTGTGATACGATTTCCTTGATATGTGCTGTATTGTGCCAATGCAAAGTAGATCCTCGCCGCCGAGAACAGTAGCAGCAGCAGCTTCTCTAATTCAAACGAAGGGGTGTGTCAGGTGAAACGCTGCAAACCCTGACAAAAGTTAGTCACCGAATGCAGCCTCGATGCATCAAATGCAGATGGAATGAGCTGAATAGAGTTGAGGCTATCAAATTGGATAGAATCTGGCTTTTGGAGCCCATGAATATGAAATTATTTTGAATGAGCGGCCTGACCCAACAGACACGTCTTTGCACTTGACCTGAATTTGTTCATTAGCAACTGTTTATTCAGTGCAAGCAGTCTGACGTGGATCGAAACCTGTCTGCGAAAAACACCTGACAGTCTAGTCTTTTTCTATGTGCTAATTTTGTACAGTATTGAAGAACGCACGACATCAAGCGCGCCTTTTTGGTTTCTGTTAGGAAGGATTTGGCAGTGAAGATTGATAGCGAGGTATGTCACTCTCTCTCTGTCTTTCTCTGCTTTCTCTTTGTCTCCCTCCCTCTCAATATTTCTTTCTCTTTGTCTTTCTCACCTCCTCTGTGCCCTGCTCTTTCTCTCTCACACTCGCTGCTTTGGAATTCTTCCTGTGCTCCTGCTGTGGTATTGTGGCACCTCATTCACGTTACCTGGTGTCACAGTCTTGACTTCCCTTCCCTTTGTTAATCGGCAGTAAACAACATGGCTGTCTGGGGACTCTGCGTGGCGTAGGGACATATTTTTACCTCAGAAAAAAAAACAAAAAAACAACAACACATGATTAAAGATGATGCCTCTCACACTCCACACTGTGCACAATGATAAAAGGTGCTCAGATATCCTAGTGACAGGTCAAAGCAATGCACACAGCTAATTGATGCTGCCTCACAATCTCACCGCAGTATCAGAAACATTTGGCAGTTTCACACTGTTAGCATGCATAGCTATTCTCAAGAATTCACTTCTGTTGTGATACTTTTAGTCAAGCAGTTACTTCCATTTAGCATCTGCCTTAAAACAACGGCAGAGGTTCGGTGTTATGTGTTAATTTCTAGGTGACACTGTCATGTCTGATAACCTTCCAGTTTAGCCGATAGTTTGTTTTGCTCGCGGCAGTATGTGCAGTCGACATCAGCCCGTTCTTCAGTTATGTCAACCTCGCTTGCAAAAGTTGGTGTCTGTTTTAAAAAGGTATTTGTAGTCGAGGTTCAAAGGGGCCTTTTTAATGATTCGTGAGAATGGCAGGATCATGCCGCTGAGGCAACACTGCTAATGGAGAAGAGACGGGCAATAGCCTTGCTACTTTAAAGATAAACCAGTTACAGAGAAATAAAAACACGATCGCTCACAATCCTGCCAAATGCACTTCCAGAGTGGTGCGTATTGCAGAAAAATATGTTTACACAAAGTAATGAAAAGCTGCTCAGACCAAGATCAACAAGACTCTAATAGTTAACAAAATCTCATAAATCGCACAATCATAAACCATAATCACAATATAAACAGCAAACCCTGCAGCACAGCCTTGCCATGAAGATGACTTGCCGGTGTAATGTGCGTCCGTGCAGGAGCGCGTGCGTGTGTGTTTTTTGCGCCGGGTCTGTGTGTTGTGAGAGCCCTTTCAGCTGATTAAATATGTGAATATTTAAAAATGACAATTCTCAGCACAGCTGCAGATAGTCGGCAGGTCTGTTCCTGAGGGACCCGCCAAGCTGTTCCTCCTGCATTCAGCACCACGCGCCGTGCTGCATGAGGAGGCTTCAGCGCCATTGGAGGGGGCTCCATGTCATTTGTAGAATCTGATATTTCCCCATAAATACAGAGCACTCAGCACGTCCCATGTACCAAAAAGACGATCCCAGAAGGCTGTGGAGTGTTTGGCTTTCAATTAGCTGTGCCCCCCCCTCCTCTGGCTCTACCATTTGCCTCTGTTTGATTGTCGCGATCGTGGCGAAGCGGCCTTGGCTAGCTCCGCTGTGATCATCTGCGGAGGACGGCAAACTGGCGACACAGTTAGACTACATACAAACATGTAGTTCTTGTCAGATCTGTTTGAGTGGGATGAAAGAGATAATAGTTGGTAGAGCAGAGGAGGAAGATGCACTACATCAGCAAGAGAGATCAGGGACATCCTCTTCCTTCTTGTAGCACACAGTTTTACAGAGTCCAACATTTACGAGGCAATGTGAAGATGAGTCTGTGCAATTTGTTTTGTGCAAACACTTTTGAGCTTACATGACTTCATCCATTTCATTTTGACTGCTCCTGTCTTGCTCTTTTTACAGATTATTTGCTTGATCCTTTGCAGATATGAGGCATCATGCCAAGCCTACCTTTGCTGTCTCATATTATTACCAGCAAAAAAGATGGGGACCTCGCCTTGAGCGCTTCATTTGTATCTCCAAAGGAAGGAAACGGACAGATGTCGTTCGCATTACAGCAAATACGGTCTGGATGTCCTCCTGGTCGAGGATGGCATGGAGAAAGGCTAACCATGTCAGAGCATACATTTTCCACTTCTCCACACTGATGTTACCCCACATGTACTGTAGGCAGAGTGGTATGAGGACATACTGATGCACACAAACAAACACTGGACGTGCGATGAGAGTCTAAACGCTAAGCACGCACAGATTTACACAAACAAAATGGTTGTCTTGAAAATTCGTGTGTTATATTATGTTGCCAGCGGCAGTGGATGCTTTTGACAGTGTCTGAGGATTCTGCTTCAACCATTAAATCTGTAGTCTGATACATGTCAAGTATTTGTAGCTTATTTTATCAGTCATGCCGTACAAAATATTAACAGAATAAATCACGTTGAGCAGTACTTTTTGAGAAATACGCTAAATCGCTGACTTGTGGCACATTAGATAAGAAGATCAGAACCACTCTCATGTCTTCATTATGATGATGGTTAGCATAGCTTAGCATCAAGACAGTGTTGGACAAACTACTTGGAAAGTGTCATGAGCTAAGCACAGTAAATTAGGTTTTGACGACGCTGAAGCTGCGCTCAGAGACATGTAGCACGCTAAGCTATGACGGCATGGCGAAAGCAGCTCACTACAATGAAGATCGTGCTCTCTCACTGTCAATCAAAGAGACTGGCAGGCAAAAAATGTTAGGTGCAATTACTAATTAAACAATAAGCTGTGTTTTCTGCTCTCACGGCTCCAAAACCAATTTGGCAACAAAAACAAACAAGAAAACAAACAAAAAAAATGTGCTGCACATAATAACAAAAAGCAGGTGCTGAGAGTGTGTGTATGTTCGTCTGTGTTCGTGTGTGTGTGTGTGTCTGTTCTTGCATAGGTATGTTCAATTTAGACTTTGCCACATTTGCAGGACAAACTGTTAACTCAGAATTTAAGAACTCATCTCAAACCACGGTAGAAAGAGGACTAAAAATCCTGACTCCCTCGGGATCAGTTCCTCTCCATCCTCACGCTCTGCCTTATTTCCATCAAGTAAACTCAAGCTTGCGTGTCCGTGTTCCCCTGCAGCAGGGACGCTGAAGGCATCAGCCCAAGGATTGCTACGTGATGCCACTGTCACATGGAAGCGCTTCTCTCGGCTACACATACACGTCCCTGTTATGCGGTCGAGCACTTAGTGATCCTCGGCAGTTTTATTTCAGACTGCAGCAGTTTGCTTGGGAAAATGAAGCTTGTTTGGACGCTGCTACACCGCATGATCGCTAAAAGAGCGAAGCTACTGAAATGCCATTTGATTCAGGAAACAGTGATACTACTGCTACGCTACTGAGAAATGTAGTTAAACTAGCCTGGAGAGCGGGGGGAACAGCTCACCTGAGTCTGTCCAAAGGTGCAAACCAGCACCTATAACGCTCACTCATTAACACACTATATATTCTTTGTTTAATCCACACAAAAACGGTTTTATAGGAGTTACGTGGGGGACTTCATTTATTTTACTTTGTGTAAACCAATGAAGTGGTACACTTCATTTTCAGCATGGATCTGTACGAGATAATGTGTGAATTAATGAGCTGTGGAGGTGCTGATTAAAGGTGCACATTTTAACCTTTGAACAGAACAAGGCTAGCTGTTTTCCCCCCTTTCCAGTCTTTATGCTAAGCTAAGCTAAACGAATGGGCCGCTGGCTGCAGCTTCATATTCAACACACACACACACATGTGTCCTCATCCGTGTCGCACTATTTCTTTAAAACACTGACGAGAGCATTCACCCACACTCTCACACAGCGGCGGCGGCGGCCTGGTTCCCCGCGTCGCCTGCTCACTAAAGCTCATTTGCACATCGGGCGCTGATATTTCAACTAGTGAGTGGGCCCCCTACCTCTGAGGCACACTGGAGCCGTGCTTCAGAGTGCTCCGCTCTCCCACGGCTCTCACACACACACACACACACACACACACACACACACACACACACACACACACACACACACACACACACACACACACCTCTGTTGAGCCCATCTGCAAGCTGACCCCCCACCGCCGCTCCCGACTCCCCACTCATCGGCCCCTTCACTTGCGTCAGGCGTGCCCCTGAATCGCCCCACTCACTCTCTCCTTGAGTGTATCTCAGAGCTCTGCCAGCCCCCTGCATCACACTTCAAACACACACATCCAGGCTGCTGTACGCACACACACAGAGGAGACAAGAGAGAGGAAAGAGGTCAGTGGGTCTCCTCAAACACAAAGAAGCTCTTGAGGAGCACTGACTAGTTTACACTGCACTCAATTACCTGTATTTGATTATTGGCTTCTCTGGCGATCGGCTAGTGGAAGTGCGTTAAACCACTGCACCCTCACACTCTTTCTCCCTCAGCTCACCTTCCTCTGCTTCTCTCTCACTGTCCCTATCATTCTCATATCACTCTGGGTTTGTCTCATCGTTTCCTCTTTTTCATCTTTTAGCGTGTCTTCATTACCTAGCAACAACCATCCACCCCCCCCCCCCCAGCTTTACTTCCTTTCATTCGCTTCTCGTGGCTCCTTTCTATTTTTCTCCCTCCCTTGCCACATCTAATATCTCGCACATAATCTGGCACACACTCAAGGAGCTAGTTCTGTGTAGAAATATGAAAGGAAAATACATCACAGATAAGACGTAAGCAGCCGCTGAAAAATTCCCTGCACTTACCTACATATATTTCTTTGTCGGTGCATAGTAAAGTGATGCACTGCAGTTATTAATATAACACAGTATTGTATAGAATAAGTAAGCCCTTATTAAACCACACTTATACAGAGAGCTGAATGCACTGAAGAACCTTTTAGTATTAGGGTTTTCATCACTGGGCTACATAACATTTCATAATGAGCAGGCTGAGTAGTGTTTAGTTCACAGCTATATGCGCTATTCTCAAGAGTTTACCCAGGAGTTCCATGGTTGACTGATTTGTAGTTGTCAGCCCGAGAACAAATGGTGAAAAGGGAATAAAACACTGGGGTAAAAATTTACAGTTTGGAAAACACTATGGTGATATATCTTTATGAAAGCCCTTAATGCCTTAGCAGATGCCTGTGCCTAATAGTCTGTAAATCCTGGCCCGATTGTGTGACTTATACAAACTTCAGATCTGTACTGAGAGGCTGCTTTTTTTAAATTTTTAATTCAAAGGTGACATTTCAAAGAGAGACGTCTCCTTTTATTACACACCGGTTCAAAGCTACCCTTCAATTCTTTCCAGGAAACAGGAACGGCATTGTAAATGATATGATAAAATTTGCATTATTGAAAGACAATGCATCAAGAACAACACTATGTTTGCATGTTGCAGACACAATAAACGATTGGCAACCCCAGTCAGGCATAAATATAATTGAAAATGGAAGCCAGAGGCTCATTCACAAGAATCCTGAGAGTTTCATTCTTCTTTTCCATGCTATTCTGTGATGAGTGAGGGGTGGGCAACGTGTAGCACATCTTTCCTTCTCATGAATTATAATCTATTTGACAGCTACACACTAACACAGAAAATGGGGTGAATCTGCCACATCCTCAGACTATTTTCATACCAAATGAAACCATATTGCTGAAGCATTAGATGGCAGTTGATGGCCCATGCTTTATTGAAATCCTGCATAACGGTGCATCTTGCAAGGAAAGAAGTAAAGCTATATTCCAACACACAGTAAATGTTTACTTATCTATTAGCAGTCAGCTGACTAAAGTATAATTATTTCATACCTCTGTCCATGCATCCATCCTAAAATCAGCCTGCTGCTGTACTACATGCTCGCTTAAAGCCTTCCTTCACCTCACAGAGGAGCAAAGTTCACCTAATTAGCTTCAAACCCAGCTGCGCTCCCCTCTGATGGGGGTGTGGCACCATCACAGACACAATACCATCCTCACTGTATGCTGGGGTGGAGGGGGTGAAAAAAAGAGCCACATCACATGCCTGACAGACCAGGCACCCATAAGCTTCCACCCCTACCGCCGTTTTTTTCTTGTCTTCTCCACCCTCTGTATGTCTCTGTGTCTGTCACTCTGTCGCTCACTTTCTCCCCTCCAAACCCCCGTCTTCCTTCCTTTTCCTCCCTCCCTTCTTGTCACCTGCCTTCACCGCCTACACAGCAGTCGGCTGTACATAGCAGCACCAAGATAACACGGAGGCCCGGACAGTCAGACACCTCATTTATCAGCTCGTACTCGAGTTATTCTCTGAAAAGCCACAGCAATCCTGCAACAGGCTTTTGGCAACAGGCTACTTGGTCAGAGCACACAAATGAGGATATGAAATCTGCTGGAAAGTCATCACAATTTATCACAAAACAAAAAAAATCTTTGGCTGTTAAATAAACATATAAACACAAAGATTTTTTTAAACCCATTCATAAGTGTGACTCAGCTGCAAGATGTTCTGCACGTTTTAGGCAAAAAACGAATTTGTCTGAAGTCGTTCACGCGTGTACATCAGTATTCAAAGTGATTCGCCAGTGCATTTTATCCATACTACTAAGAAATGTTAATGCTTCACTTCGCTTTTGATATTGTGATTTGAAAGCGAGAGGAAAGGTGGAAAACATGGGTGGAAAACAAAAGGATGCCGGGAAATCAAATAATCTAATTTCTGCTCCCTCCCTCCCAATATTCTCTTGATATTCAAATAAAGGCAGTTATTAGGGAAATTTCACCGTCCAGCCCTCGCTGGAGGTGTTCTTACGGCATTCTATCAGTATGCAAATCTTTCGGTTCTGAGGACCCATGTTGTCATTACTGTCACCTCTTTTGTAAAGAGCGTTACCTGCGTGAAGAACACCTAGTTGTTTCTGATATTTCCCTCTATAGAATAATGAAGTTGGGTGGCTCTGCAATTACCGGCAACGATACGTGCACGGATAATGTATGCCGTGCAAATCAACCTCTAATTTGTGGCTAAATGGGCAGAGGTACATATTCACACAACTTTGGTCTCCACTGAACATTTTCGCTGCATTTGCTGTCTTCAAAATGCTTTTATTTTTTCAAAGGAATGGATTTCTCCATCTTTGTCCCTTTTGATGAGCTGAGTTTGTGTCTCATGATGTTTCATCATTCAAACTTTATTGAAAGATTACTTGAATTATCATGCATGAAAAATCACGTTCCACTACAGGAACATAGCCTTACTTGAACTGTTTTCACTGGATCACAGATGGATCCCAGGACGTTCAGGTGTATGAGGCATCATACACTAAAGGGCCAGTTCACCTAAATCACAAAAAAGTTAGTGCAATATTATTTTGTCAGATTGCCTTAGCTGATAATTTCAGTTTTCACGTGCTGAGCTTTTTTGAGGTATCCACCTCTCAAACATCTGCTGCAATCCAGTGGACTATATCTCTGATAGGACATAGATCCAATTAAAACTGTTCACAGCAGGATCTGCAAATTACTCATCTGAACAGGGACCTTGTTTCTGCAAAGTAAACTTTGTTTCAGTACCGTTCATGCACCAAGGTTACCTGTACGACTACAACTCACAGATTTGGTTCCCAACATTCCCCATTTTACACAGTGTCTAGGAGGAAGAGGGACAGTTCTGGATCAGGGTTGAATCCTGCAACTCTCTCCATCCATTAAATGACCTCCTGCTTCCTTTTAACTGGTCAATTTACTGCCCACTGTGAAACTTTGCCCTGGCAAATGTAAACAGAGGCTCTAACGATCTACTTAAATCATGTTGTCTAATCAGACCTGGAGACAGGCATTAAGAATAACTATGTAGACATAGCCCAGTCTTCTCACTCATGGTTTAACATGCATACTGTACACATACATGCATGCATAAAAGTGAGCTGCTGTCCCTTTAAAATGAGATTTATTTACCATTTATCTTGAAAACTGTGCTGCTGACTGTGAGTATGTGTTACCTTCTGTTTTCCATCTACGAGTATCCAGAACAGACGGACTCCACCACTAACAAAGAAAACTACTACATATAGAAGCATTCACTGAACGTAAATAAATCAAATGGCTACCATAAATAGTTAAAAAATGGGGTTGAGTTTCATGAATATAGGAGAACCTTTTCAACCCATAACCAGGCATTTAATCCTTCTCTGTATCTGAAAAACTGACCAATTATGGGCACCTGCTTTTCACATAATAGCTGTTTCCTGCAGAATGTCCATTCAGTGTGAATGAATTACTCTTTTATTCATGTGAATTGACCGTAGCTGCTGAGTTGATTACATTCATTATTCTCTACTGTCCTCCACACGTGGTGTTATAAGTATATATAGGTGATATGATGCGGTTACACTTGGATTTGCATGTTTGTTCAATGCAGAAGTAATGTTAATTAGGTGAAACTGGACTTAATGCTGCTAAGCTCCTCTATGTTCAGTGACAGAAACAGGAAACAGAAGGACCCTGCAGCTACACAGGCTCAGGGTGGTCCTGCAGCGCCTCAGTCATCTGACTCGACTTCTCCCGCATTCTCAGTCCCACCCTCTGCTACACCGCCTTGTCCATCCATCCATCTGATTGACAGGTTATGAGCCAATCCCTGCATAAATGACTCTGACACACTAGGAATCCAGACCAGCTGGGTTCAATCAATCTCACTTAAACTGTTCTCCACTGCAACCACGTGCTCTAATACTGAGACTGCACAGAGGGCAGTTCCTCTGTAATGTTATCAAATCTTTTTTCTGGGGGGGAAGGGGTGATCGCTCCTGCAGAATAAAGAGGAAGTGGAGGGGAAAGAGGATTTGTATGTGAGGGGGGAAGAGAAGACGAAGGGAACTGTGCTTTTTATTTTGGTTTTTGGTTACAGCAATCATGGAGAAGTGGTGATGCAGCAGGTACAGTGTCAGCCATCAGTTAGGTATGAAGAAAAACTCATAACAGCAACTATGATGCTGTTAATAGAGGAGATAAAACTGAACAGACACAGCAATGTGGCACGGTGAAACCCCTCAGGCTCATGTCATAAGAAACATAGTGAGGACAAGCACTTGTTCAGTCACTCAGGCTGTAGTGACATTGCTTCCTCTGCCGAGGGTTCGCTCCCTTTGTTCCAGGTCTGGTGTCACGGGGAAAGTAAATTTACCCACAAACCCTCAGTGGTGAACAAGTGAACTTTCATTATTGCCGATTCTGTCGACCCACGAATAACTTCACACAAGAGACAGAATGATTGATACTCTTCATCATCTCTGCCTCCCTCCCCAACCCCCCTAATTCAATTCCAAATAACTGCGAAGCTGTGTCACCCATACCAAAGAACTCACCAATGGAGCAACACTATTGATCCACAAACACCACAGAACCTTGTGCATTTTTTCTGGCGGAATGAGAGGGGGGGGGGGGGGGGGGGGGACAAAAGCCTTACATCCTTGCAATCTTTGCACTGAGCTAAAAAACAGATTGGGATTTGGAGCACAGTGTTACATCTGAGTGGGGAATTGGCACAACTTGCTTTTCACGTTTCACGAAGGAAACATCATCCCAGATAAATGTTATTAATTTCAGCCTCTCATTATAATGAATATGACCCCCCCCCCCGGCCTTCATTTCACTGTCCTTTTCCTGAGGTTACTACCAGTCAGCATCCTTCTCTGCTCCTGAATAGTCATCATTTTTGTAGCCACAGCGGTATAATCGGCCCCGATCAGGAAGCCCCCGGACTCTGAACGAAGCACTTTTAAGCAGAAAAGCCCAACAGCTACAGTCTCATCTTTCTGTTTTCAGGACGGAAGGGGGGGGGGGACACTCGTATAGCACAACAGCATTGATGGTTCCTCACAGACCCTCTAGTCTGTGTACATTTCAGTAGGGCTTCAAATTTATCACATCAAAGACACAGCAAATTGCTACATAATTCAGTTTAGAGAGATTCTGCCGAGGCTGCACAAAAAACAGTGAGGGGGAGAAAAAAAACTGTCTTAATTTTGCAAGAAAATGAAGCATTTACACGCAAGATTATTCAAGGTATTTTTTTTTTGTTCACGAGAACAAAAGTTTTCAGTGTTTAGGGCAAACTCCGCTTCAGTCTCGCCTCCCCTCTGTGCGATGACCACCTGATTTCATCTGTCTGCTCAGCGGAGATGACAGTTCCCACGATGCTTTGCTCAAACAGCTTAGCTCAGCAACCAGGAGAAACCGAGCCGAGACTCCGTAGACACACCCAGGAATACAACATCTGGCTTAGTCTCCGTTTCCTTATCTGTCCCATCGTATTCATCCGCACAGACGTTCACCCTGCAATTTAGGCTTTGTTTTTGAATCCAATCTCCCCTGACATTTGGGTACAAACTTAGTTTATGATGCAGCCGTATGTGATTTAATATTACCGGATGACATAATGCATTTAACAATGCACCCGGGTAAATATTATCAGTGAGGAATGGCTCATAAAGTGTCATCAGTCTGCGGGAGGGACGCACAAGTGTGAGATTAGGTGACGTCAGAGATGAGCGACTGACCTGATTAGACCACTTTGATAAACACTGCGAGGATTGTCTCTCACACTCACCTCCTCTCTCTACCTTGCATTGCCTCGCTTGTTAGCTGCCTGAACGGCACGGCATGAGAACATTTGCTCACATTTGAAATCATCCCCACGTTCACACAGATTGAATTAGTGCCTGAAGAAGAATATAGCCTGATAGAAACAACAGATGCACCGCATTTTCGCACAGTCCTTCTGGAATCATCTAATTTCTAACCTCTGTGTTTGTGCATCCCACCATCTCTTAATGCCCCTAACATACTGTAGGATGAGGGGGAATGTTAATGAAAAATACATTATTCATATTCCCCACAAAGCCATCTAAGAGTGTGGTTGCGGTGCCAGGATGGCTCATCCGTGCACAAAAAGGCAAAGGAAGACAAAGCACGCCTAAACAATTTATTATCAGCTTTATTGATTTTCTCTTTTCTGGGTTGGGTGAGGATGTCTGCAACTATATTGTACCCAGAATCTATTTTTTCCGCTTCCAAAATAAGTTATGTGTAGCAAGTCCAAAAGCCTGACTTAGGCAGCCAATGTTTTTCCACCTTTTCTTTTTAAAAGGATGCACTTGAATAACAATGAGGGAGAAATGACGACAACGAGGAGTCAAATTTAAAAATGGAGTGTGGAGAAATGAAAGAAAAAAAACATCACCTCCTCCTTCCATCCCAATATGATTTATGACTCAGCCGGAGAATTACATGTAATGATTCAGCATGTTGATCAAGGGTTCGTACAACACTACGTGATCCAGAAATATTGCAGCGGAACCGAGAATAGACAGCAGTGCAGATCAATTACTCCACAGCTCCACATTGTACATTCTGGCATTCTACCTGCAGCTACGGGCTTTACCCTCACTACATCACGGCAAAATCACCCCGTCACTCTCGACAACAGGCAACAAAAATATGCATTCTGCCCGGATCCACTTTACTCACTCTCATTGTCTTAAAAATGCAAAGGAAAATAAATTCCTGCGCATTTCCAGGGAGGGGTAGAGAGGAGAGTTTTTCAACCTCTCTGTCATATTTCAATATCGCTGCACGATTCATTGGAAAGGCCCACCAGGATGACATATAAATAATTAAGCAGTGACTTGGTCACAAGATGCTGTATCTACAAAATGAGCAATTACTTTCTTCCTCCTGGGACAGCCGGCCGTTTATGACACTGGGTCAAAGGGGAAGACAAGCTCCACAGGGTAAACTAGCATCAAACCTCTCCATTACTGATTTATCATATAGAGCTTGGGCTGATATGAGATGGGGAATCCTTTGTATGAACAGTGTGATGTTATTACACATGGCCATGGGCATTCATCATAAGACTATATGGACTAGTCCACCGAGAGCTAACGCTCTTCATGATATATCCAGGACTTGTTTCCTGGTTATGAACTTGATTGACCCTCGATGTCTAGTAATGTTTCATTTTTAATTTTCTGAAGGAGGTTATCCTTTTACAACGTGCGCCCCAGATCTTCCTCCCCTCTTGTTTTCTTTTACCCCTCCTCTTTTATTTTGACACACAACACAACTGATTACAGGTAGGAGCCGGAAAAGGTCACTTGTTTTTCTCTGGTGAGTGGAGTTGATGGAGAGGAATGACATTTACATCCGGACAGGTCACAGGAATGAAGGTGAGGCTGATTTTAGATCACAAAGACCCTCATCCACTCTTTAATTCAACTAATGAATTTTCAAATCAGGCTCTTTTAAAGGGCTGTGCTGTCTGTACTGCATGGTATTGTTTTGTTTGTGAAGAAGAGGCTGGTGCTGGAATACGTGTCTGCAGCTCTAACTCCTCTCACCAAAACAAGCCCAGAAAGCAAAGACAAGCTCTTTGTCTGTTGGTTAGAGCTGGAAACGCAAAAAAGCCATAATGTTACATAAATGTTTGCACGAATTCGGCATCTAAAATGGGAGACAAGTAATCCAGACATATGGTGCTATTTAATCCATCTTGTTATAGCAAACCTTGTAAAATCTGGCATCTGTTTCTTTAATAGGCTTAAGGAGGAAAGACCTTGCCCCAACCATATCCACCCACCTCCCTCCACTAACCTCAGGTGTTTTGTGCATGTCAATGTGTCTGCAGCGACAACGATCTGCTCCCTTAATCAGAAGCAAATCTTGTTTTCAATAATTAGCTGACAGACAAAAAGGAGAGAAACCTCATTTTCCTACGAGACCCGACGCTGCTGCACGATCAATATAATGAATGTCTAATGGCAAGCCTGTTTGGCTCCGCCAGGAGGACGTTAATGTGGAATTAAAAACATGTCAGACCTATCACATGTTCTTGTTTCCCCTCCCTTTAAATCCATATCGGCTGTCAGGATTCGCTCTAATAAACATGCTCAGCAGCGGTGTTAAGTGATGTGCTGTAAACAATTCAAAAGGGAGTTTTATAAATCATCCTTCTTGTAAATATTTTGGAAAAATTATATGTGAAATCATACAAATGCCGACTGAAGAAACACAGCGGGTTAAACGTTGGGATAATTCTGCTTTACAGTAGCAAACTATGCATTTGAAAGCAAACGCGATGCCTCCTGACGCTCTTCTTTTGCACAACAAACAACCTTCCACAGACTTTTATTGACATTCACCTCTTCTTCTGCTATTCATTGCTTGTTCTCACTGTTGTTGTCTGTTTCTTTATTCCATTCAACTCCTCAGTATCTACTGCACTTTTGCCCGTGATGACAATGCTGAGTGCAGATAACCCACAGTGACAGAAACCCCTGGAATCCACACAGATTGTAAGTGCTTATGCATCTTTGAGGGATATCAGCGTCTGATTAATGCAGTCGTCTCGCAGCACGCTGACAGGAGTATATTGGGCCCGGAGACGACATCCAGGAAAAGCAGTAGTGATAAAGAACTAATTAAAGGTGGTAAAAGGTGAATATGATTTTGGGGATCTGTCAGTAATTGGGCACATGAAAGATACTGGCAGGGTGCAGACGCTGGCGCTGCTCTCCCTTATTAGGCTCTAATGTGAAAGTTAATGTGTTTCAAGGTGGTGCCCAAGACGCCTGGAGGAGGGCTGTGGCATGGCCTCCGATGGCCCTGACAGGGTGGGAGCCCCGCGGGGCCGTGTGTAAGTGGTACGAACATTGCTTCCACTCCTTAGTTTTAATTCAGAGCAACAGCTCACAGAGACAAAGAAGTTAACAGGAAATCGATTGAAGTATTCTGCAACACAGAGCTGGAAAGAGTCAAGATATTTTGGGTAATAAGCTTATTTTCTTTCTTGTTGAGTGTTAGTTGAAAACATTGATACAGACCGCTTTTATGGAAATAAATATTAAAATAGAGCTACATATTAATTAAGAGTTTGCAGGTGGTTAGCTTAGCTTTGTACAAAGAAGCAGAGGAAACAGGCATATAGGCAACAGACATAAGTTGTCATTTTTGCACTTTTTTATGAATCAAACAAGATATAACATGTTAATTCATGAGCTTCAGAGGGTTTTGTTCCCTTTGGACAGAGCCAGGCTAATTGTTTCTCCCAGTTCCTCTTTTGGCTAATTCGAGCTATTAGCTTCACATTTACCGGAGAGATATGATCGTGGCAAGAAAGCATGAAAGAATATTTTACCAAAATGGGCAGAATAATTTAAAACTATCAGGCCTTTTCACTTTCACTTTCAAGCATATAAATTGGCTTGCTGGGGTTTTCTGGCCACATCTTTCATTTTTCTCCCATTGGGAAAGTCTGCACGTGGGGTTGCCATGAGTTTGATGTAAGGGTTCTGTAAATATCACATGCACTATATACCATCCAGCCTTTCAGTTTGCCAATTGTATTAAAACAGCTGCATCGTAGCTGATTAAAATTCACCAGTGATGGCAGAATATTTGTGCATCATGCAGCAGCAGCATGAAACTCTCTCATATAAAAATCTATTGCCTAATTAACTGTAGTGCTTGAATTAATGAAGTGAGCCGAAAAATATCTTTAAAGAGGCATTGCACCATTCCGACTTGAAAGGGATGTAACACGTATGCTAACTTTTCGCACACGGACTTTGCTCGTATTTGCGAAATTCTATTGGTCCTAAGAGCTGCCAATCAGAGACAGAGATCTCAGAGGCTTTGTTAAAGCTTAATGACTGGACTGATACGCTCTGCTGAGTTTCAGGAAATGCTTCTCTTAATAATATGTACTGCATCTTTCCTTATTAAAACAGCAGGATTGAAGCCCAGGTTAATGCTGAATAAAACCCTTTTCTCTCCAAACAGTACTGCTTTTGCCTTAATTGAAGCTCAGACGATTGAGGCTAATGGCAGCTTTTATGGGTTCTTGAAATGCCCTCAAGTTCTATTAGCTTTTCAGTCCCCACCCCCCCATCCATTGGTTTATTTTTGCTCTTCACTTACCAAGACACAGATAGCAAGTTTGCAAAGTTTCAGAGGATTCATTTATTGTTTAATCGCTCCCTGAGGAGACAGGTGTCACCCTGGATCTTATCGGCTCATGCATAATGAGTAAAAATGATGGAGCTGGGTTGGATCCTGCAAAGGTCACACAATCACACCCTTTTACAGAAACAAATGGAATTAATGAAAGCAGTTTGTCTGGAGCCCCTGGACTCCCTCTCCCCTCCTCTATGTTGAACTTCTTTAGCCCCTCATTATTCCCTCTCCCTCTCCATCTTTGTGACACATTGCATTCACTGTCAACGTCTCTCTTCACCAGATCCTCTAACTGTGCAACTTTAAGATCACAGTGAGCACATTGTCATATTTATAAGCTGTTTCAGCAGTGTCTCTGTCCCTCTTCCCCAGCTTAGTTTCATAAAATCATTTTAATAAAGCCAGACATCATCTTGGAAGGGAAAAAAAATGAAATTAATGGGTTTTGTATACAAGGAAACAAAAGATAACAATAAAACGTACCACGGAAATGGAACATGATTGGATTATTTCCTGCAAATGTATTCTCAGAGTGGGGTAAGATATTGCAGCCTCTAATATAAACAAGAATTCAGCAAAGTTTGAACTGCTGGGTGTTTCACTGCAGAAGGGAAAGAACAAAGGCAGCAAACAGCTTTGAGGCAGCGGAGAGGGCATGACAGCTCAAACATTGTCTTTCCTGCCCAAAGTTTTTCATCTAATGCACTGCAGTCTTAAAGAAAACAAGGCTCACATGGATATGGTCTGACATGGATAGTGAGCACATCAGGGTCGCGCCAAGACTCACAATTCAGTGCTAATCAAATTTCCCTCTGGTCCGGCATGAAAGGAACGTACACCTAGCGTAGCGTGAGTCATTCTTAGCATGTGGTAGCTTCCCTCCTCAGATCAAAAGGCTGTCTCCAAACCTGGACAGAAGGACAGAGGAAAGCCTCGAGGCCATGCCACCCTCAAGCTGTTTGCTAGATGGGAATCAGATATTGAGGTTTTCTCAATTGACTCTGGACTGTTATCATCCATGCACAATGAATTTGTGCTATCATAGAGAGGATTATTTCAACTGAGAAAGGGAGCATGTATGAGTGAAGGCTTTTCGCTGGGTGTTTACAAAAGATATGGAAAAAAGAAAAAGCCTAACGACTCTGAAGAGTTGAATCATCCAGTCGATATTCTGGGATTTCACCTGGGGGGTCCTCTGCCGTTGTGTTGTGCACTACTGACTCACAGTATGTGTATGGAACACTGCTAAGTTTAGACTTGTGTATGTTTTCTCCACAAACGAATCTAGTTCGTAATTGGCAGATGCAAGGGGTGAAATATTGACTGTGTTTGTGTGCGTGTGTGCATGTGTGTGCATGTGTGTGCGCAAATGTATTTTGTGTGTGAGTGTCTGTGTGTGTGTGCCTCTGTGTGTTGGGTTTTGGCTGCCATCCGGGTTTCATCTCAGCGTGCAACCAAGGAGACATAAGCCACTTCCATCTGCCTCGTGTTCCAAGTTTCTTTGTGTTCCTAATAAAAGACAGGAAGTTGAATTTAAATCAATTTTTTATCACCACACCGGTCTCTAATTAAAGGATAAAGACAGAATAAGGGAACTTTTTCTGAACTTCACTGACTGACATAAATCATATAGAACAGAAAACATGAAAAAATGAACACTGTATTGACTGACCATAGTACAGGTGTGTATCAAATAAGAATTAGATATTTTCTTTTGGAGTATTTGAGTGCTGGGCAAGATTTTTTTTATTTTTATTTTTTATTTTTTAATTTGATCTGGTCAAACAGATTGGCAAAGAAGTGTGTGAGGGCTATGGTCCAATGCTGAACTGAAGGTAGTATAGGACATTCAGCATGAGATTGGATGCACTAATCTCACAACAACAATGCTAACGGTTGATAATCTGAAGAACAGACACCAGACACCAGATGCATTGGAGCTTAAAGGAGAACTCCACCAACTGTACACACCAAAGTACTGCTGTATATGTCAAAAAAGTTGTCTAAAGCCCTTTGTGGCTCCAGAGGCAGCTGTGCAAAATGTGATAAAATGCCTCTGGTGATGTCACTTGAGTCAGTATCGGTTGAGGCTGAAGTTTGAAAATGAAATAAACCTGGAGGGGCATAGTCAGAAAGAAGGGACATTACCAGACCTCTGTTTGAGGCTTGTGACTCCAGGCTACATTATCTGCCACTAGGATAACAACCCTGAATATCTGACTGGTGGTTGAGTTGTATTGTGGGTAATGTTGGCCCTTGGTTATGACAAGGAAGTCTTAACCTAGGACAAAGACTCAATTACAGAATGTGAAATGATCAAAACTAGTGTAACTTTGACAAAAACGTCCGCGTTAACGTTGGGTCCCATTGCTCATCACGAGAAGCTGGTTTGGTGGTTCATAAGCAACAGGGCATCAGTGAGACCTGTTAATATTATGAGTGTAGGGCGATGAATACCTGCCGGTGATGATTTCCTTCCTGTAACTCAAATGAATGCACGTCTTTACCCACTCAGTTCCTAGAGTGGCTGTAGGTGGAGCTGTGTCCTAGAACAGGGTTTGAGGTAGTTCGCTTAAAGTATGAAATCACCATTCTGTAGTTATTTCTCTCTCAGAGCACTGGAGGATCAAAACGGGTCACTGATCAGATAAACAAACAAACACAAAAAGATAAGGTCAGGGTTTATGTCTGTGTTCTGTCTAATTAAGATCCTTGTGGGCGTGATGAAGTATAACTACTTCACCACTGGAAAAATACACACGTTGGTTCCACGACTACTTCAATGAAAATAATGTGCGTATACTTGGCCAAACACTGATGGTTTCAAATCTTCAACTCAACCATCACTGGTGTTCTTTCCTTGCTCTCTGTCTACACCAATGTTCAACAGTCACACAGGGAAAATTTTGCCGCAGAAGAATCAGAAATCGGTTTGAAAGCCGCAGGTTAAGAGTCAAAAGGGATTTTGGTAAAAGTAGGAATTCTCAAAATCAAAGAGAGGTAAATGAGGCAGGTGCACCAACTGTCACAGAGTGATCTCTCACAATGTAATGGGACTTTAGGGTGGAAAAAGTGGGGCAGTGATCCCAAACAGAGGCCTATTATAAACAAACAGATTGCTGAGAATCCCTATGTCCACTGGGAATATTGGGATAAGGGAGGTGAAAGCATTGATTGAATTTAACAGCAAATAGCAAAAAAAAAAAAAAAAGAAAAAAAAAAAGGGGTTTAAGATTGTGAAGGGCCATTTGTAGCACTGATAAATATTTTTCAAGTTCAAGTGATTGCCAGCCACAGTTTTGGATCATTATAGAGGATTGCAAAAAGAAAATAAATACAAAAAAGAACTGTGAACTGAACTTAAAACCATCTTAAATATGGTCTTTGAATTTTTTGGAAATGTCATTACAGTTCCTCACTCAGTTCAAACTGCACAAGATTTGGCAGGCATGTTTGAAAAGCGCTCCAAGAAGCTATTGCCATGCCCGGTGCTGATTTTCAGAAAGCAGCTCATTTTACGACCAACAATGATAATGACCAAAATTGACCAGTTTTTATCCTCAGGACTGGAACTCAGTGTTCTGGCCTCTTGGGGTCCCCCTGCTGTTATGAAATCGTCCCTGCAGGCTCACTGAATGGTTTCAGCTGAGCTGAGTTTTATGCTGATTAAACAAATGGGCACCACCTTCTGGTCAGTTTGTGTTTGACTGTAGTCATTCCCTGATGCCAATTTCTAAGTTTACCAAAGAGGTGGTGGTGGTGGGGGGGACCAACCCTCCCATATGCAAAGCATGACTTTTAGCAACTTTCCGAGCAGCTAATTAGCACTATACTTGGGAAAGTGTTGCCAAATCGGCACCTTGCTGGTGCTGGGAGGCTGCTTTGATGGAAGGGTAACGACAGAAGGAAAATAGAAGTTATTGTGCAGTTGTCCTGATACAAACTAACTGTGAATTTGTGTGATTGCATGTGAAACATTCTACCTTTCTACAGTAGGGGTGTAATGGCCTGCACAGATGTTACGGTTCGGTTCCTAACCTGGTTTAGGAGTCATGGTTTGATACGAGTTCCGTAAAGTGGAAAAAACCCAAATGCACAAGCATATGTTTCTTTTCATCCAGGTACAGATTATAATGTTGATTTGATATGAACACAAACAAGAGCTGAGTATGATGGGAATGTAGTTTTGTAGGTGTTTAGTTCAAAATCAAAGTACTGGACTAGTAACTTTGATTATGGCACCACACTGGATGAATAGGCAGGGACATTACAATACCTGTACTAAATATCACGCAATCCATCAAGCTGCCTTCTGACATTTCACTAAAAGCCAGAAACGTCAACCTTTGCTAGGATGACTCAGGTCAGTAGGATCTGTCCTCTGAGGATCATGAATGTCTGCCATCACTACAAAACCCAACTAATAGTTTGATCAAGAGGGACACGTGAATGAGGTAAAGAGAATTGTTTATTGTAACAGATGATATGTGATAATTAAGCTGTGTAGAAAGAAAGCTTTACAGGGAGATTTTGTCATTGAAGGGTGTCTGCCCTAAGCAGCAGCAAGATAAATCCCCCCATGGAGTCTAGACACTGGTGGCAGTGGAGATTATGAGTGAGCGTGCGTGAGAGGAGTGAATGGCAGGATGGCATAAATAAGTCTCATGGAGAGAAATATGGTTTGACAGGAATTCAGTCGAATATTGGTGTATAGTAGAAAAGTGCTCCATGTCAATGATAGAACATTACTGTGATGGACCTACAGCTGCAGAAGAAATGGTGGCTGACATAGTGACATTTGAAAAATTGGCACTTTCTCACTGGTGGTGGTGTTATTCAGAGTGACCAAATGTGGTCTGACACACTCACTAAGGGCTGTAGGGGAATGACCTCTTCCACAATGAGCTGATGATGAAGCACACGATGGTCGTGTTCGCACACTCGCTGTCTCACTTATTAAAATTTGGAAGAAATGTGGCCTCTCAGCTTTGGGTGTTTCAACATTCAGGTGCTTCTGTTAGACCTTGAACATTTCACCTAACTTCAAACCTATTCAAAGCTAGACTTCAAACAGAAAACAAAAACTCTTCTATGGAGGACGTGTAATTACACCAGTCTGAAATTAAATATATGGCAAAGGATACCCCACTGGTTCATATAAAATAATTAAACAACATAGCAAAGACAAGAAACATTTTACTTTGCACTACAACATGGTTAATGCTATTACGGGGGAGTAGCTTTATCACAGATCCTATAACACCACAGGGAGTGTTTCCATGTTTTAATCAGGTGCTAAGTGGCTACAGCTCAACAGTGCATGCCTGTACCTGGAAAGAGCCTTGGCTGCTGTCTAATGAGGAATCACATTTAGCTCTGCCTCTGAGTGTGAATATCAAACACATCTCAAAGAGTCTCTCCCTTCTTCTTCTTCTTCTTCTCATCACCCCTTCTGTGTTTAACCCTGAAGGTTTTCATTTCTGATGATGGTACCATGAGAAGACAGGCAGGTGTGGAGCCTGGTAAGGACTTGTGCGTACTGTTAAGTGTGTGTGTGTGTGTGCATGCGCGTGCAAAACAGCTTCAGACGCATCGTCGCTCATCATGTAAATGTTCCGATTAGCTGTTTGCAGTTGTTTTGACAGTTTGAAAATGAGAGCAGCAACCAAACAATTATTCCATGCTTGTGCTGGAGAAATGAAATTAGGTTGGTGTTAAAAAGGGTTTTTCCCCCTCAGCAAGTACACTATATCTAGCTCCTTCCATTAATCATCATTAACCATGGATCTCAACACAGCCCATTTACAAATCTGTATTTGTGTCATTGTCCAAATTATGAATCACAACCTGGGGAACATGGTGGAAAGCGTGGACACCAGTGACAAAGTCACTTTGAATTCAGCTTGGTGTGATGATGCAAATAGAATTTAAGATAGCGGGATAAATCTTAGTTTCCTGTTGCCTATTAGCAAATGTAAAAGCTAAGCTATTTTGAATGTTGTGGTTCCTTATTTCAAATATACAGATATACATAAATATCCATAAGGATGTCTAAACCATTTGCTAAATACAGCAAAAAAAACCCACAACAAAATACAACGTTTCTTGTTCATACTTGTAATAATACCCCACTTGCAGCTTTTACATAATACCGTGCACATTAAAATGAGATTTGTTTTCAGTCCTGTGTGAGTGAAATATCAAAATAACTGGCCACTTTCCTTCAGTGATATCTCAATTTCATGGTGTTGTCTGTTTTTTCTACATGTGTTGCAACAGATAATTGTGCAGATTCTGGATAACCTTTGCTAAACAGCAATGTGTTCAGTAATGATGATGTCGACACAATAACCTCTGCTGATATGCAGGCCAGATGGCCAGCCAAGTTGCCCTTTCAGAACCCTGCTATGCTCAGTGAGGGATGGTGACAGCCCGTATGTGTGTGTGTGTGTGTGTGTGTGTGTGTGTGTGTATTTGCATGTGCAACTGCATATGCATGAGTGCAAACTACTCTAACAAATGTAAGTAGATTTTTTTTTTTTATCTACAGTAGCAAAACACTGTGCCTCATCACTTCACTATTCAGAGGATAAGACACGAGGCATGATTATATAAATATATCCACACATGTATTAAGGAATACATAAAAATGTCTTGTGTGTCTGACATGGTTTTTCCAGAAAGACAGAGCATAATCACCATGTTAAAAATCCTTCACAAGTTTAGCTGCTGGACATAAGATGTGTCCTGTTTCACTAAAAAGTCCATCCTCACCGTCAGTTCTTCAGGTTTCCACAGCAGCATCTCCCAAACTGCTTGTGATGTCACAAGTCACGCCTGGTAGACCCGCCTCTTAAAATCTGACTTTCAGTGAGCAAAGAGAAATAAATTTTTCAGCAAACTTTACTCAAAAAGAGATTAAATAGTGTAAAGTGTGTACTTTACTGGCTAGCTGTTTCCCCCCGTTTCCGGCCATTATGCTAAGCTAAGCTAAAGGTCTGCAGGCTGTAGCTTCACATTGAGGGCGGTTTCATTCTTTTCCTCTAACTCTTGCAATAAAGTAAATGGGTGAATGTGAACTGTTCTTTCACAGGCAGACGACATCATTTCGTGCATGGATGGTGGATGTACAAAGTGCAGGACTGTCACACCAGAATCCAGGGTTTGCATCCTGCCTTCTGTCTATGGTTGGGTTTAGACAACAAAAGCACTTTGGTGAAGGTTATGGATAGATCCTGATTTTGGAGAAATGCTGCTGACTTTTTCTGTATTAAAACAGACTGTAATCTTTCCCTGGCACTATCCAAGCGCTGCCAGTGCCTAAATGTAAAGATACAAAGGTTCAATGATACTGTAGTCACTCTGAGTCATGGATAATGCATTGCAAGATTGCCTGTTTTGCAGGAAACAATTTAAATACGTTATCAGTCAACATAAGTTCAATATTTACATTTTTGCAACTTGCCAGGTGTGTCAATTAACAGCATTGCCTCATTATGTTAATAGAAAACGTAATTCTGTCAGCATGTTTCCCTCAAAACATGTTTGTTGTTGCAAATTAGTTCGATATGAATGTAATTTCCAGGAGACAGGGCTGGAAGAAATGCTGCATTTTAATGATACCAAAGTGCTCCTGCAAAAACATCTAGTGTTGTCAGACAAGGCTGCAGAATCTGTCAACTTCTGCCAGGACAGCGTGACCTGGCGAGACGCTGCCAATCAAATACATGCACGTCGCAATTAAAGCAAACATTACTGTCATTGTCATGACTTTCCAAAGTTGCAAAATCCTGTCTCATAGTGTTTGAAACCTCTGTGGGGTTTTGTAGCATCTGATCTGGCCTTCAAACTAATTGATCTGTTAGTCAAACTGGACTGTGTGTCGTGTCTCACTGGCACTTAAAACAACACACTCCCACCAACGCGGCCCCTTGCAGGTTTTTAACAAAGCATTGTTCTCGTCCAATAATACACATTTGGTGTGCTAGTGAGGACTGACTCACAATAAAGTACAGTGACAATGTTCATTGTGATGAAAGTGTGGCTCATTAATGTGTCTTTAACAGTTTCTGGACAACGGTGGAGCTTTAAGGCACAGAGGAATAAACTCCAGTACATCAGCCTTTGGCCACACAGACAAGACTTAGATAGATAATACTTACTAGGAGGATCAATTCATCCAATTTGGATGAGATGGAGCGATCAATTTCTGAGATGAACACATGATATAAGGCATTATGAAGACAAATAAAAAGAGAGATGAAGAAATCCTCAATTTCCGTGGGATTCAGAGGAAATGCATAAGCTGTGTGAGCAGGTGAGGAGAGCTCTGGAAAGCTCATTGGGTTCTTAACTTGTCAGAGTAATTCAGGTCCACCCTTAAGGGGGAGCTGGCCACTGGCATTTTCCCTGCAATTTGTTATAAGAGTGAGTTTACATTTTGATTTAATAAGGCCCATAGGCATAGCCTCAAACAAGAATCAATCATCAGGCTGGAGCAAAGGAGGCTGTGGCCAGCGGAGAGTGAGTTGACTGGCTGAAATCAGCTCAGCCAGAACTAACTCACTCCCCTCTTGTCTCTTATCTCCTCCTTCCTTTACGCACTACAGTGCCAGCCCATATCGGTCATAAAAGACACGGTTTTCATCTACCCAAGAATCAAAGGCTTTGTCTACCCGCATGATTGTTCGAGGCACATGAAGGAAGGCATTTTACTTTAATAAAATATGGCCTTCTTGCGAATTGAATGAATGCAAATGTATTTAAACCGCTGGATCACATGCCGCCTGGAGACATCAGAGCCTGCAGGGCCGTACTTCTCTGTGTTCCATTTCTCATTACTGTCTAATACCTGGCTCCCTTGATATGGCCCCAAACCCTCCTGATGGAACATTCATAATTGATTCTGATTTGAGGCCCTCATTACCAACAAGTGACTCTGTATTGGTGTGTGCATATTCAGCTCCAGAGGGCAAGTCCTTTGGAGTGTGAGTTTTAGCTTCATTTTCACCCTCATCTGTCTGCGGAGTCTGTGAAAGTGAGCAAGGCTTGACGTCCTTTGGAGTGTGTATTTTAGTTTCTTTCTATCCTCCGCCCTGTCTCATTTCCTCTGTTGCACACGCACGCACGCACGCACACACACACACACACACACACACACACACACACACACACACACACACACTCAGGCACCTGTCTTTTACTCTGTTCTTTTTGTGCACGTCGTTTTTCTGCATCTCACACAAAACAGTAGCAGCAGGATGGTCTGTTTTGCAGATGGAGGCAAAACGGTAATGATATCAAAACTGCCAGGGTGACATTTACAGAGGCAAAGTATTTGCACTTTTCGACTAAAAAAAAAAAAAAAATACAGCGAATAAACAGCAAAAAAAAAGAAACTGGTGGCACAATAAGCAATGTTTCCTGCGTCATTTTTACTTGGGTGTAATGGTTAAGACATAGATCCCCTCAGGAGCGGTCCATCTTGAAAATAAATTGTAATCATTCCTTCAGCAGGTGAAGGGGCCAGGGACTGGTGCGCTGCACACTGAAAACACTACACCGATGTGATGAGATAACAAGCTTAGCGGCCCTGACCTTGTCTAATGGCACCTCCGTCATATTTACCAAATGGTATTTGGAGCAATCACCACCGTTGCAACGAGATGGATAGTTTGACAACAAACCAATCAGATCCACAAGGGTGTGTGCTCCCATGGCGGCTTATCCCGACTACAACCTGCTCATAATGCAGGGCAAACAAGAAGGATTTCATCAGTGACATGCCGAGCTCACGCTCTCCTTTGTCAGGGCAAGGGCACCACCGGCGCTTTGTTCTACACTCTGATTTCCCCCCACGTGATCAAGTCAGAGTGAATGTTTAAACAACAGGTTGCACCCTTTTCTCTTTCCTCTTCCTCCCCCTCCTCTTCCTTGCCTTTTGTTAAATGCATGAATGCCTGAATGTGAATGAAGTCTTTGGGCAACATTTTCATCTCCATCTCTGATGTTTTCCCCCTCCCACGCCAGAGAGAGGAGGGGGGAGGAGGAGAGCCCATCAAGATTCTGCAGGAATGGTCCGGGACAGTCCCTCATGGACTGCCCTCCTTGGAGGACGGCCTGGAAATGGCTCCTGGTCTTGTCAGCCATGGTAATACAGTGCAAGACACTACAGGGATAAATACCTGGGTGACAAATAAATGTGTTGTAAAAGGAGCATTAATCGCCAGCTTTGTGAGACGTGTGTCCTTATGACAAAAGAGGGAGACATTTGTCAGTCTGTTCCACAGATGGCCCCACGGAGCCCTTGATGAATCACCTCCACCTTGCTTTGACTGGCCGCAAAGGCAGCAGCACCGCAGCCGCTCAATCTGCAACCGCCTGGCACCCAATCTACCACAGGGGTCGTGGAAACAATAAGCAAAACACACACAGTCTCCTCGCCCAGTCTATGCTGCTTATCTTAAATGAATAGTCTGACATTTAGGGAAAATATGCTTATTCAGTTTCCTGCCAGGAATTAGATGAGGGTATCAATATCAATCTCATATCGGTTCACACTAATCCTCACTAATTAACACACATCTTGCTTGTTTAATCTGCACACAAATAGAAACATAATAACAACAAGTTGTGTTTTTACTGGGACTTGCATGGCGTAGCTAGTTGTTGGCACGCAGCAGCTGGGCGCAGTGACCTCAGTCTTGGCTGGTTATCTGGCAAAGTTAAGGTGACGAGACTCCAGAAGTCAAAAACACAGCTTGTTGTTTTTTCACTTCTAAATTTGTGAGGTTTAACTAACAATTTCTAATGTGTTGGTGAGTTTTAGAGGTGTTGGTACAGCCACGCTTCCAGTCCTTATGGCAAGCTAAGTTAATAGCCTTCTAACATTAGCTTCATTTTATGGTGGTACAGATCATCTTATCTAACTCAGCAAGAAAGTCAGCCATTTAGCAGTTAAGGAGCTAAAGGTATTCCCTTAGGGGGGAGGAGGAGCCCAAAAACAGAGCTAAAAGAGAATGAGCTGTGAGCTTATATTCACTCAGCCAGTTTGATAGTCTACTGTATGTGTTTCTTGTCCTGTCGGCATCATCACCGCATTCATAGAAACTTAGCAATTAACTTGATGTGTAGTGATTACAGACTGGATTTATTGGCCCAAACTCCAAAAACAAGATCAAAGTTCTGATATACCAAAATTAAGCTTTAATGACCTTTAGGAAATATTGTCTATTATTCATGTCCAGTGCCTTGGCAAGTGTTTTGACCCTAACAACTAATTAAGCCTCAAATTGCTGCCCACTGGTTTGCCTGCGTGTGAATATTTCATGTTCAAGCAAAGCAAGTGTTTTACATTGTTTAAAATGCTACTTGACTTAATGGGAATGTTCCATCTGAGCGAGCGCGGCGTTGTCTACTCTGTACTTCTCAGGTCACAAGCGTTATTTTCTACAAGAGAACGAGCCACAGCCTGACACAACTCCCCCTGATGTTTTTTGTGGTCGGAGACATTTCGTTGATGGACCCGGGAAGTGAACCACGCTCACACTTAGGGAGCGGAGTGGCCCTGGCTCCCTTAATTGGTCATGCAGTTCACAGTGGATGTGATTAATCACTGGCCAATTAGCCACTGGCACCTGTGCCAACACGGGATGAAGCTGGGAGTGCAGGCAACTCAAGTGAGAGTCAGTACCACTCGGCTCACTACTTCTCTAAAACTGTTTTAATGACTTTCCCACTTCATGTTTTATTTTTATGTCTTCAGTGCTCAGCGTATACTGCAGAGGACTCCCTGCGAGCGAAAACGATCAATTATGCATGCCATTAAATATGTATATCCGTGCCTTTGTTTATTCGATTGGAGTACACTAGTATTTCTCTTTCTTCTGCCAATGATTTACAAAGAAAATTAAAGCGGCCTCTCTTCCTTACTTGTAACTTAGTTGAGCTTGGACACTGTTGACGAACATGACCCACGGATGACATCCTGTGTGACATCACTGCAAATCTCCTCTACGCCCGTGCCTGTCAGCCAATCAATACTGTCTGCCTTCTCCTTCCAAGCCTACAGGGACACTTCCTTTGGCACCTCGCAGTATCTAAATCCTTTTACAGTGAAGCTTTCTGGCCGTCTCACAGCTGACTGATGATCCTGTATTACACATTGAACTGACACAGAGAAAAGGCACTTGGTGGAAATCCTCCATCCTGAGAGAGAGGGAGCAGGAGAGACAGAAAGGAGAGTCTAAATGCTGGCTTGGGACGGACGCCGAGTCTACTCATGACTCAAAGACATGTGTTGAGGCTGGAGGTTGGAGGGATTAGAGTGCATAATAGATTTCAGAGCAAGGGAGCACTGATGCAGCCCCAATTCAAACACTGCCTGGGGCCTGTAAGCTTTCCTCACCAATGATTTCAGGAGAAATAATGGTAAGTTCTTTTTTGCGGGTGGGGAGGCACTAATAGCCTCTTAAGAAAATCCCAGACTCGTGTCAGACAACCCAGCTTCGTTTCAGTGGCAAAGCTGCACTGAAACGTTCAAAAGGGCTCTCCTCGACCATCCCCAGCATCTCATGTTTCACATCTTTTTCAGAGTTCTGTCTCAAAGATGACCGTGAGAGGACGTCAAGTGTTTCTCTTCACACAGAGACGCCCATCTGTCGTGAGCTTGTGCCCAAACTAAAAGTAAAGTCACACACAAGAGGCCTGCTGCTACTTTTTAATGATGCAAATTAAAGTGATACAGTGCTGTTGTTGCTCTTGTTGTTTGAAAGACCTTTTGTTTATCTCAATGTTCAGGATCTGCGGTGTGTTAATGTGATCCGAGCAGAAAGATTAGGCCCTGACCGCTGACCCTAAACACCACCAAGCCACATGGAGACAGATAGGGCTATTAAAGCACCATAATGGAGAGAGAAAAGTGACACCAATTAGATTAAATGTGCTAGATATTCACCGTGCCTTTTTCCCTTCTAATTTCTCTTGGCAGAGAACCAGAGAGCAACTCAGACTGGATAACAGAAGATAATGATCTCATTATAGTACACGCTTCTTCCAGTCTGCATAGAACCTGAGAAAGGAGGGGGGCATCGGCCATGACTGACACGCAAACACACACAGCGGTCAAACAATACACTGAGCTGAGGTAACTAACCAGTCCTCCTCTACAGCCTGTGCGATATCTGAGCAAATATCAAATCCAAGGCCAGACAGATTATCTGAAGAAAACCAGAACATGCTACAACTGGTACTCCTTGAATTATTAAGCATTTTAAAATCTTCTCCATCCCCAAAAGTTCCCACTGCATTAATTAAAGTAGTTCAGTTGGAGATGCT
This sequence comes from Chaetodon auriga, assembly GCF_051107435.1. Lineage (NCBI taxonomy): Eukaryota > Metazoa > Chordata > Actinopteri > Chaetodontiformes > Chaetodontidae > Chaetodon > Chaetodon auriga. Next base: position 10,972,615 of record NC_135094.1, read on the forward strand.
TTGTAACATTCCCCTCGATGAAGGTAGACAAGGTACAACCATTACATTGCACTCTGGAGAACAGAGCTAGAGCTCTGTGCTGCTGTGTTGTCTCTTATACTTGAATATGAGAGGAAAGAGAACATAATAAGCAGGACTAAGAGTACTACCCTGTTGCTGAAGTCCAAAAATGGCAGATGAAGCCTATGAGAGATAGCCTGCTGAGGCAGTGGATTTAAAATCGTAGCTGCAGACTGTTAAAAGAATTGATAATTATGAAAAATGAACTGAAATACTCCCATTCGCTTCCTATGTTGAGAGTTAGATGAGGAGATCGGTATAACTCTCACAGCTGTGTGGTCAAGTTCAAGCTAGCTAGCTTCCCTGGTTTGCAGCTTAAGACTGGAAACAGGGGGAAGCTAGCACTAGCCTAGCTACCCTGGCTAACCTTAGTTACTTAGTCTTATTTTTTTTAATTTTCTTTTTTTTTTTTTTTTTACAGTTTGTACAAATTAAACAAACATAACAAAAATTGCTAGTTAGTGAACCTTACAGGTGCAGGGGGGTGGAATTGTTACTTTTGGATGGATCCAAGCTAGCTTAGCGTTATCTCCTCCCCCTCCTACACTCCATGAACAGTCAGTCCAGACAACTGCACAAGGGCTCAAAAAGTTGCAAAAGAGATCTTAACATCCTCAAAAAGTTGGCAACACTAGGCTAGCTGTTTCCCCCCATTTCTACTCTTTATGCTAAGATAACCAGCTCCCACACCGGTAGCTTCATATTAACATGAGTGTGGTGTCAGTCTTCATCTAGCTCTTGGCAAGAAAGCAAATGTGCCCACTTCCGAATATTTAACTATTAATTTAAAAGATGGAAACTATGAATCAGAATAAAACCCTCTGCCTTGACTAGTAGCCATTTGGTCTGACATAATGTGTAAACCACTCAGATCCAGCCTTTATGGAAGTTCCATCTTGAAAAACAAATGTTTAACTTCCTGGGTCAGACACTGTGGTGGGACCTTTGAGTTCGCTGTCTGCCAAACTTTGAATAGTTCAGACTTTGAAGCAGATGCCACAAGTTAAAAAGCAGAAGTCATCAGTCGCATTTGGTGTGATGAGTTAGGCCTTCTGGGACCCTGTGGTCCATCTGCTCTCATAAGACACTGGCACTCTGGTTGCCAGCCTCCCACCAGTCCAACTACACTCTGTTATAGTGTTGTTTAGAGTGCACTCATTTGGGTTGAGAGGAGCACATAGCAATGATTCACGGCGATCTTGAGCAGTGAAATTTCACTCTTTCAGTTCCAGCTAACTCAGTTTGGACATCATGATCATAATGGAATGACTATATTTATTTCAGTGGGTAACACACTGCAAATTTTACACTGAAATCAAACTTTAAAAACCACCAGCAGAGGAGAGAGAAGACAAAATATTGCATTCTTATAGGAAGCAGCTCCAGCTCCTGATATACCCTGTACCATGCAGCAGCAAAGCTAAAAAGATTCATAGAAAATCCTGAGTTAGCTTTTTGAGTGTTTCTTGCTGAATATGAGCTTAATAAAGACCGTTTCATCAGACTCTTAATACTTGGCTCAATAAATTCTGGTTGGAAAACAACATAAACTTACAACGATGACAAGTGATTGACTGAATTTGAATGATGTTGCATAATGAAATTGGCTGGCAAGACATTCAGCTTCAGCTATAAAATATGAAAGACTGTATATGCTTCTGCTTGGTGATATTTGCTGGACATTCAGTCAGCCAAAATAACTGCCTGAGTTGGTTTTTTCAACGTCCAACTTCAACTTGCATTGTCTCAATTATCTACATAATTCAAGGAGTAGAGGGAATGCTAAAATTCTTCAAGGTAACTCTCAGTTCCATTCAAGCCACCATTTCGCCCATTCATTTAAATTGAATGGCAGATTGTGCATCATTTTTTTCCCCATTAGAAACACAGTTTACAAACTGTTAAACCCGTCAAAGTTTGCGAGTGTAAAGACACACGCTTGTGCTTGAATTTCCTGCCTCACAGCTTGAAAAATTAAGGCTGCAAGCTCGGATTTGAATGCTTAAAATATAGTATGATGGAAGAACGTGCATAAATATCATTATACAAGCGCAAAATTTTTTACCAGACTTTTTAAAATCCCATGTGGCAGAAACATTACACTGAGAAGCTATGGATTAGTCTTCAGCTGTGGGAATAAAATACTCAAAAAAGCATTTTGATATTACAGTTTGATTGTAAGAAGAAGCTTTCATTAGATCTTATTTTTCTGTCCAGAAGCTGGCTTTGTGTTTAAAACTGTAGATATATTCCACTCCGCTATTCCATCTGATGTCAGGTCTTAAATAAGTGCAGCTGTCCGCATGAGACACAAAGGCATGACTTTGATTGGCACATTGCGAGGATGCAAAGTGCAGACACAAAGTCCTCATATCTTTCAATGGCTCAAATCTTAAAAATGTTGCTATCAATTTTTCTTTCCTTCCTTCAATCACACAAAGTGGTCCTATCATTAGGAAGTCACCGCCTCATTCATTTGCTGCAGAATTTCTCCATCTCGCCGCCTTTTTTCCATTCTTCTGCGCTCACTCGCTACGTTTTTCTTCCTCTCGCTCTGCCTTCAGATTGGCAGCGAGAAAGGGAATAAGTGCAAGGCTGCAGTTGGTTTCAGTGCTCCAACATCATGCTAATCATGGCAGGGGAAAAATGATGGTGGGGGAAAAAAATATGATTCAGACCTAATCTTGCGACTTGCTGTGGCAGCTCACCGGTGAGTTATTGTGCCCCAAGGGCGGATTTGGCTTCCAGTTCTTTCCCTCTCCTTCATCTTCATCACAGTCTACAGTGTGTATGTGTGTGTGTGTGCGTGCACACACACGGGGCTTGCCCTTGTGCGATCATATTGACATCGATGTCAGTGTGTCAGTCACATCTTTTCACTTGTGTGCATACGCACAGTAGTAGCGTCTGTTTATTCACACAGAGCTGCTTGAGAGGATTTTTAACAAGATTTTGGTGACATTCAAGTTTGGACAGAGGGTCAGCTGCAAACTGTGGCCTCTGTCATAATAAAAGCACTTTTCCACAAGCAGAGAGTTTTCATTCCACACAAGCTTTCATGTGAGGTGACGCATACCTTGAAGAACGATTGATGCTGCCAAATTAAAAGAGTTTTTGGCACATTTAAAAAAAAAAAAAAATACTTTCATCGGTTGGTTCTATGGTCACATTTTTATAGGCTGAATCCAAATTTTGAAGATATTGAATTATAAACCCCAGGTAATCGGAGCACTTCATCTGTTGCTGTCCTTGCCACGGGGAATGGAGTGAATGCAACTGCCACAGATAATAATGACTTTCTCTAACAATGACTGAAAGGGGCACAAAGAGAAAAAAAAGAAACCCTGGCTTTCCCAGGCTATAATCAAAGGAGAAAAATAACCTCCGTGTTTCACTGCACCGCTAGGTCTCCACATCATGTAGGACGGGAAGGAGGGCAGAAGGAGCGCCTCCATGATAGCCGTTCTCGGGGTTTGTTTCTCAGCGAGGCCAGATGGCATCAACCTCCTCCTTTCTCGTCTGTGTGTAAACAACTGTTCACAGCTTGGTCCTGCTAACCGAAACTCAATTCTGTCAGGCAACAGCAAGTGTGCAAAGATTCCTGTAATCATGTCTTGTCCCCTGCAATTGAAACACATGGGGCAAAGGGCATTGGAGGGTTGAGCTCGGGGAAAGGAAGGGGTAAAGGAGGAGGCTGTCGTGGGGCATGTGTGCAGTCTGAATGGTCTCTGGGTTCCTTCTGTTTTTGACATGTTCTTCCTTCACTGCGTGGTTGTTAGGAGAGCTTTTAATGCCAAGGAAAATGGGACTCACAGGTGCAGACAAAGGTCACGCAGTAGATCCGGAGTCACTCTCGTCAGTCAGAATCATTGTCTCCTTTTTTGTTTTCAGTGTCTTTATCTCCAGACGCCAGCTTTCCAAATGGAAAAAGGGGCCTTAGTCTCCGAGCTGAGGCCAAATACAGAGGGGAGGTAAAATAGAGTGAGAGCATATTATTGTGAAGTGTTCCATGGATACATAAAAAGGGGGGAAAAAATCATCCATCTCATTTCCCTGTTGAGGGCCTCTATGAATTTTCTGAATGATGCTGGAAGCAGATTCACTCCCTTCAATCGTCCCGCTGTGAATGTGCTCTGAGGATGACCATAATAGGAGGGGCGGGATCTCAAAGCCATCAAATCCTCTGGAGTGCATTGATAAGGACTCGGAGCTGACTGTGTGTGCATGTGCTGTGTGCGTGTGTGTGCATGCGTGTATGTGTGTACTGAGGGTTTGGTCAGTGCATGAACTCATATGTGTGTTGGGGAGCCAGCCGATTTCTGTGCAGACGTTCATGGTCCCCAGATGATGAATCCTACTGACCTTTGGCATCTCTTGACTTTTGACTTCTAGTGAGTTGGACAGATGCATTTTTTATTGGAAGGTCTCAAAAAGTAACCAAAGGACAGATATTCATGGTGACCAGAGGATGAATCTCAATGACTCTGGCGCCACAAGCAGGTCAAAATTTTCACTTATCCAGATTAGCACAACATTGTTCATACTTTGCGTTCAGCGCTTTGCAAATGTTAGCATGCTAACAGGCTAAACTACGGTGGTAACGGCTCAACATCAGCATTTTAGCATTCAGAGTGTGAGCATATCAGCATGTTGATATTAGGGTTTAGCTCAAAGCACCTGTGTCAGGCTGTACTCATGCACAGCTGTAGACTTGTTCGTTTTTGCTTTCATCACTTCTATTCTTTCATTCCCTCACGCAGCCGTCTCTGTGCTGAAGCTGTGCCACCGTGCGATGGCAGTGTCTTGCCGACGGCCAATCGCAAATTAGAAGAAGCCCACACAAAAACTTAATTGCCTTTGCCATCTGCATTGATTTGATGAAGACTATACACCATTATCCCACAGGAAAAATATGCCTTAGTTCAGTTTCAGTACCTCAGAAATACATTTGGATCTTTACTTTCCTCTCTTCTTAGATGCAACATCAACACAAAGAATCACGGCGCTCAGAAACAATTTTCAGCTCGTTACTGCCAGAAAAGTTGAAAGTGTACTTTGTGATATGCTGTTCTCGCCCATATTTCAAAATGATGACAATCAGTTTGAGTCTACAGTCATCAGACAAGAACTACATTGTAAATCTAATAAAACCGAAACACAATTAATCACTTCAGACCGTGTGTGTCTGAATGATGCTTTACCTCTATATTGACAGACTTTGGGCTTATTGCATAACTCAAAATCCTCGGGGGTCATTATTCAACTCTCATTTCATTTGTTTCGTGTGGTGATATATGACTGTGTGCTTGGACCTCTTTACTTTTCACTCCTTTTTGCACATACTTCCAATATTATGCAATGAAAGGAACATGAATTGTGCTGACTGAGAGCACTATTGTAACTTACTGCGTTGCTAACCTTTTGACGGTCATTTTAAGCCATTTATGTTCTGACAAATATTTGTGCTTGAGGTATAATCTGTCACTCATTTCAGTTTCACCACTTTCTGGAAGCATTCAGAGTCGTATACTGAACAAAGTGGAGCAATGGCATCTATAGAACACAATATGGGCTTTGCAGTCCTTTGTGGATACTGTGAATTTAGCTATAACTCAGCCATAAAGCTTGGACCTGTGTTTCCCAGTGCAAAATAAGCCTCAAAAGCCCATTTTAAAAAGAATTTATTTTTACCATAATAGATTAGCTGACTCCTTATTCCTCTTTTTCAATAATTATTAATAAGGCTGCAATTGTGATATTTCCCTCACAAATCATTCATACCCATTAGACATGTCGAGTATAATTAATGGTTTTTAATAAAGAAAAAGAGATTCCTCATAAGGCAGCACGGGCAGGAAAAGGTGCAGTGCAACACTGTATTAAAACATATTGCAATGCTGAGAAAGGGGAAAATAGTCATTCATCACGCCATGGTAATGTCCATGCTTCAGTATCCACCAATTCACAGCTACTGCCTGTGTGTGTGCGGTTGTGTCTGCTTGTGCATAGATATGTTCACATTCTTTGGCACTATCTGAGTCACTGGTGTGTGGTTATCTATGATGTAGCTCCTCATTACCTCATAATTGGCCTGGTGATAAAATGATCATGGTAAGGCTAAATCACTCTGTCCATACACACCGAGAGAGACGCTGCTTTGCGAGGCTATTACTGTCAGCGACTGCATGCAGGCTCTTCATGCGGGAATATACAAGCTGAAGTCCTGCGTGCTGTGCTGGATGGAGAGCTTCCACTTTCTCATACGTCTGGCTGATTTAGAAGCTGCTGTTCTTCATAAATGTGCTAACTAAAAGATCCTTTCTTAAAATCTTTAGATTTATATTAATGCTCGTTTAGAAAGCGCTGGTTCCATCTGGAAACTTTAAAAAAATCACACTGGATGTAGATGGAGAGTCAATACATTCATCATTGAAGCATCAATATGAAGCATTTTGCTGTGTCAAAGAAAACATATGTCTCGCCTGAGTTTCCGCCTTCTTTTGTGGGTTTCCAAACAAAGTTTTCCGACTCTTGACACTTGTCTTACCATGTGGCGTCTGCAAAGCGCGCGGCAAACATTTATCAAGCAGATACCGAACGCAGCTACTCTGCAACACAAAATGGAATTGGGATTGTTTTTCACTGTCTTTTGGCTGCCGGATATTTATGTTTTGTTGCTGACACGTCGTGGCCATTGTTGATTTCTCTTAACTCAAGCTTAGAGCTTATCATTGGCCTAACCCAAACAGTATACACCAAAAATGTTTAAAAGTGAGCCTATCGAGTATAACTTGACCTAATCAGAGGTCACTGTGGCAACAAGTGACAAGAACATGAAGAAGATGCTTAAATGTGGAATAAAAAGGACAGAGAGACAGTGAAGAATCATAAGCAGGGACGTTTAATCAGCCCTGATCCCGATCTGAGTCCTTTAAAGTCTGATATCTGCAGACAGAGTCAGATCCCATACTTTTATGTACCCAAATTTTGATGAAACACATAACTGATAGATTGAAATAGAAGGTGGCACACCTGATTTTTCATCAGCTGCTTGATCCAAATCCTAAAACTATAAAGCTGATAATCCTAAATCACTGAAACCAAATCACAGCATATCACTCCGTGCCTGTGACTCAGTAATGGCTCAGCAGTATTTAGCTAATGTCTGCTAACATTAGCCATTGCAACATTAGCCACCAGACGCTAATGATCACACCAGACCAAGCACAAGACGAGCAGGGCAAGGCTGCATTGAAATGATTTCAAATGTAGCTGGAAATTAAATATTTCTGATGGCGGTAATACCTTTGTAACATTAGAAAGCTTCTCAAATATGGAAACATTATGAGAAAACAGGGTTTAAAAGTCCTTTAAAATGGCCTTATATTACCTGACTGCTGTGTGATCATGCATGTCATCAAACCTACTGACTACCACAAGGTGAATACCATTATGAATCCCCTTCCTCTTTAACAGTTGGCAGCAGACATGGTGGACTGCAGAGTAAACTGTTCAGGATGTAGGAAATACAGAGAAAATAGAAATATAAACATGTCACAGCATATGACTTTGCTCCTTACTACTTTACTAGTTTATGCAGCATCTCTTCATATGACAGCCACACACTTGTCACAAATTCCAACTGTGTGGAGCTCACAACCCGTAATTTAGGCTGTGATTGGGTGACAGAGGTGCTAATTAAATTCTGTGACATTATGTCTAAGCTTTTACTTTTATAGCATTTAACCGCTGCCTTGATAAATGTTTCTTCCTGTCACTGATCTGCAACTCGTTCTTTTTTTTGCGTCAGTTTGTCCGTGTTTGGCATATCGTCATCATTTTTATGACTGCGCACAAAGCAAACTCTGTGATTATCTTATTTCAAAAAATGTGTCTTTTGGCTTATCTTTGTGAACATGAAATTGCTGTAATCAGGGTACATTACCACTTGAATGTGAACCCCCCCGCTGGAAATGAGACATCATAGACTCAAAATATGCTGACAAAAAGACGACTTTTACTACCAAACAGGCCTTAAATAATCTGCGACAGAACTCATTTTAAAAATACATCCGTGAAGAGTTTGTTGTTCTTATGTGTTTTTGTGTTGAAGCTCAGATTTGCAGGCCTGTTTCAGAACTAACTGTTCACTCAGTGAGCAGCTAATGAACATAATTAGTGCAACAATTAACTTAAATAATAATATCTTGAAGGATGTTTTGAGGTTAAATCCTGCCACGCGCCCCTCAGACCGCCATGGTAATCGTAAAAATAATGGAATACAATGGCTGCCTACACATGGTGAAGTGCCATCTTTAAATACACTTAAGCAGACTGTAATTCAGACACAATGGGTGTGTGTTACCGGTCATCTTAATCTTCCCTGTCCCACAATAGGCCTCCCCTTGGTGCAGAACCCCTTGTGAAAGAGCAGCCTCCATCTGCAGCAGGTGCAGGTCTAATGATGCTTTGATGCCATATGTCAAATCTCATCACTTGCTGAGTCGACTGACATTTCCGCTGATGGCTCCTAGCAACGGCATAACAAGTGGTTGACGCTCACCTTGCATTCGGAGAAGGAGCCGCTAAGTGCTAACAAAAAGAAAGAGCATTTCTTCCGAGCCACTTACCAGTTCGCGCACATGTGACAACACTTCCATTTTCACTTGCATAACAGAGGTGTCTTTCGGGTTAGAAATTATTCTGAGAGTGACATGAGGTCCTTTGAGAACACAGTGGCTTCCTGAAGTCTGCTGGCATGTTTTCTGATTTTTTTCCTCATTGCTTATACATGTGAATATCGAAAGCGTGTACATGTGCGCACTCTGTGTTGTCTCATGTCGTCAGCAGACAGCTCCTGATTATTGCATCAACAGCAGTCATGTCTTTAATGTCCCCCTAAATTGTGCTTTTTTTTGTCAAATCATAGCTCCGCAGCCCACACTTGGCTGGCTGAGTAACCAGTAATCATTCCACTTCTGTTTGATGTGTGGGGCGCTGTCTAGTCACAGGCAGCCCATCAGAGTCAAGTGGTATGGAGTGATTGCCTGCTTTGTGTCAGTGATGGAGATAGAAGACACTGTTTGTCCTTGTGTGCATTAAAAACAACAACAACAAAGACAATAAAAAACTCAGCGGAGCCAGAGTATTCAAGGCCGTCTTTGTCCTGTGTGCTGATATTATGGCTGCCAGAAAAAACACGACCCCGCTGGCAGAACCAGTCAAGCCACCAACCAGGTCACAGCATCTCGAAGGCTGCTGCTAGTTCCCCTTTATCCCATTACACCGACCACTTCTACAGTCGATGAGCTGAGCCTGTTAAGAACGAATTACTCCTCATTTTGAATTCAATTAAGAAAAGAAGCTACCAACTTTTTTTCTCACACTGCATAATCTTACATTTAATTAGATAAACTCATCTCATATAACTCAGTTTATTTACATGAATATTTCAGATTCAAATCAAGGATGAAAAGCAAGGTTTCCCTCCCCGGTTGAAGATTAAAGTCCAACGCACAAACACAATCTGTACACATAAGTTAAACAACTGCAGTTCAAGATTTTTTGCTTTTTTTCTCCCCTAAATTGCAGAAAGTTCCATGATGAAGGTCGCTGGCTGAACCGATGCTTCACCCGAAGTATCTCCAAGCCAAGCTAACGCATCAACATTCTGCCACGATCCTGCTAAAATCTGCAGATTTGTCCGATGACGACGGTGATTCGACGTGTCAGTTCAGTTTGAAGCTGCTAAAGATTTGCTCAGAAACGTACGGAGACCTCTGGCAAGCGAGCCCGATAACTCCAGAGCTGTTTAATTTTCATGCCGCGTCTTTGTGTGCGAGCGGGCTAACCAGCTGCTGCTAAGCATTCAGGAAACACCCGGTTTTGTCGGGAGTTGAAGGATGAACTGAGAGGCTTTAGGATGGGACTTCTGGCTGTTCGTGGTCAGTAAATACCTTAAAAATCTCAGCTGTCTCTTCTTAAACCATGATATCTTGTTCTTGTTTCTTCAACACAGAATATGTGATCGGGGGGTGTCGAGGATTTAGAGTTGCTTAAAGGCACCTTTGGCTGAGCTGGACTGAGTAATAGAAAGTAATATAATTACCGTTTTCAATGAGTAATAATGGGAACTGCAGCACTGCTCATCAGCTTTACTAGTGAAAAAATAAACAGAAGTATTGTCAATATACTGTACAGTAGCAAAACAGTTGTTAGATGGACCTTATTTCTAACGTTTTTCTAACATAATTTCTGAATTTCCCTCAAGCTAATTCAGTTATAACTAACAAATAAGCTGAATGAACCATTTACAACCCCAGTAGTTCAGTAAGGCTGCTCAGATCCTCGTGTTTTAGTCTTGTTTTTCATAGCGCAGAGACTGCTGCTCCCCCACAAGTCTACAGTGGTCGTCTTTGTTTATTCACTTGTAATTCATAATTGGCACTGTCAAGGTGAGGTGCCATTCATCAAAGGCAAGAGGAATTTGTGATATCAAAGGAGCACGAGAGCAACAATACTTTCCGAACTGTTGCTGTATAATTGACTGCTAAACTGTTTCCCTCAAACAAGTACAGTGATCTACACAGCCTATAGCTTACACGTATGCTAATAAAGCCCCTCTCCGAGCTGCGGCATCAATGCTGTTAAAGGTGTATTCTCTCCTCTGATTGCCTCTAATCAGCTCCGCTCAGCCAAGCTTACTCCACCTGGAGGACCGGCTACTGATTTTCTGTCAGAAGGAAAAGCACACCATAATTATGCTGCCATTTGAAATTCCATCACTCTCCTTTTGCAACAGAAATAAGATGCATCTCATTGGAATGTATGTGGAATGCTGGAGGGATATATTCTCGGGTAAACCTTGTCTTTTTAATTAAACACACGGTGGCCTTGGTGGATTGCTGGTGACACAGGGAATGATCGGGGCACTTAGAGGGCTGCAGTTCAGGTAAATATGCCTTTAATGTCCCAGAGGGCAGCTGGAGGGGCATGACTTGGCATGTTTATGGAACTTTGGAGTTTGGAAAGCATATTCAAAACACAGAGTACAATAAAATGGTGACCTTTTCACCCTGAAGTTAAACTGCAAAAAGCATGTAAATTAAAAATAAGCGGCGTTAAAGGCCTGTGCTGATATTTGTGTCTGGATTCACAGCTTCTCCAGGAATATCTTGTCTAAAAAATGAACTGCATGAGGCTGCTCACACATATCCATCACATATTAAACCCGTGGGTAGATGATGAGAGACCCATTCTTTATGATATATGCAGATTATGAAGAATGATACAGGATCACGTTCTCCCAGGTCCCATTACTGGCATCCCACTAGCATTTACAAATCCCAAACAAAGCCCGCTTCCGACAAGCTCTGCTCCCAGACATGACTTTGCTGTTTCTCATAGAACATTGTATGCACATCCGTCTGGATTATCTCATTGATCTTTTCTTTTTATGATAAAAAAAAAGGGGGGGGGGGGCACAGTTTCGCACATGCAGAGAGCAGAGATGACACCCAGATCAGTAATTCCACAGAGACAAAGTCGAATGACCTTGACATTTCACTTCGCCGAAATGCCAGTAGATTATTCAGTCAACTGAAGAATGAGAGAGACAGACAGGAGGAGAGAGGAAAAACAAAAATAGAATTATTCCGAGGGGAAACAGACATTTGAATTCCCGGTGATATGCCAAATATATCTTTAGCTGCTTTTACTGACAAGTTTTCGCTGCCTTAGCTGGCAGAAGCGGCGGTATGTGGCTGACTTTCCAATGACTTTTCATTATGTACCTTAATGAGTGATGGACAGCAGTTCTGGGTCAAAACGTACTGTCTTCATATATGCGTGAATACAGTATGTGTGTGTTTGTCGGGGGGCGGGGTGGGGGGCGGATGCCGTGGGCTCTCTGAGTCAGGCGTTACCCCTTCTCGCTTCGCTGCCTCTCACCTCTCACCTGCCCCGTGGCCTGCCGCCTGCAGACAGGCGCTGGCTAATCTCACCCTCCTTCCTCTCCTCCTCCTCCTCCTCCTTTTTTTTTCCCCCTTTCTCCTTCACTTTCTCCTCAGCAGCCTCTCGCAAACAGGACAACAAGCTCTGACTACTAACCTCACACTCTGACCACATCGCTCACCTTTCAGAGCCTCCGAAAACCGGCTTATTCCACTTTAATAGTGTCAGCTGGTGGCTTTAAACAACCTTGAACACTTGCCAGGGTTAAACGTCGCAGCGGAAACAACTTAAAATATAGATTTCTTCTCATTTTTCTGTTGATGGCGCAGGGTATGGGATGAATGCATTCTCTTATAAGCTGCTCACACAAGATTTAAACAACATCTCTCGCTGTATGTGTTGTGGATGCTGCGTTGCCACGTTAAACTGATCCCTGCTCATTGTGGTCCATGTCCCTGTCTTGTTTAATAAATGCAGCACGCGGCCCCGCTTCCCTCCTGTCCGCATTGTTTTGCCAGCAGTGCTGTGTCGCTCCGGCTCGGCTCTCTGAAATGTGCATCTGCATCACCTGTCAGTCACAGGGAGGCATGCCATGTGCTGTTTGATTGACGTCTGGATCTGCTTGAGGAGAGGGGACTGTCTCTCACACGGTTCAGTGCGCCAAAATATGTGTGAACAGAAATGAGGACATTTAGGGAGAATGAGAAACTGTGAAGAAGAAGAAGAAGAAGAAGAAGGAGAAGAAGAAGGAGAAGAAGAAGGATTAATGATAGAACGATATGATCGTGTCTTAGGCGAATTCTGGTCCCCTGTGTGTGTTTGTGTGTTTATTTAACAGAGCGTGAGTGGCTGCTTGTGTGTGTCTTTCTGTGTATTCCTGAGTGTATTCCAGTATGCATAGCTGTGTGTGAAGGCGAGACTGTGAGATCTTTCTCTTTTGTGCCTCATCTGATGTTTCCCAGCCGAGCCAAGCGCCCCGGCAGAAAGTGACAGGTACGCAGGTGCGGTTTGACAGGGCTCATCTGCAGGCCGTACATGCTGCACGGGACCACAGGGTGCATTTACACCCCGAGGTCAGACGGAGGAGCACCGAGACACACACACGCTCGTCTTCCCTCCGCAGACGGCCTGTATGCGTTCGGCTTTGATGTGCTTCAATCCTTCAGCATCCTCTTTGGTCACATTACACTTCTTGCAGGCCAATGGCTCTTAAACCAGAGCACAAATCAAAGCTCGGCGTGCCCCACTGATGTCAGGGAAGGTCGGCACAGCCATTTCTTTCTTTAAAATCAAATTTCGGGCCAGTTCATGGTGTGGCAGATGCATCAAGAATTCATTTCTTTCGTTTCAGACCTTTTTTTGTAGTAGAAGCTGCAGGTTACTCAAATTGCTGTTAATTGTGAGGCTCAGCGTCATATTCTGCGCCGCACGCCACGGAAAGCTTTGCACAAAGCCAATGGGAAGTTAACAGCGGTGCTTGCTGCTTATGTGCTCTATTTATTCAACAATCGGTGTGTTGGCATTCTTCGACACACCGAGGCGACGTGTTTGGATAAAAGGATTCACAAACCGGCTGAATTCACCAAAAATGAAAGGTTCACCTTTGAAAGGAACGGCGTGCCGTTTGAAAACGTGTCTCTGACAGTTGCAGAACACCCCCCACAAGATTTTTGAAAGAGTGGAAACTTGACAGTTTTGTGACTGTCTCCATGGAAACGGTGAGAGGGTCTCATTAGGGTAGTACCAGAAAAATCTGTTTTGGAGGAACAAAACCCCTGACAAAAAAAAAAAAAAGAGGAAAAAGAAGAAAAAAGCTGAGAGCGGCACGATTCTAAAAAGAAGCTAAACGACAAAAAAACAACAAAGGAGTGATACAGTTTGCTTGGAAATCTGAAAAAAAAAAAGAGTCAAACTTCAAAAACAGAGGACAGCAGAGGACCGCGATTATTAACATATTTGCAGAGCTGCGGATTCAAAATGGCTCTTGACACAGACTATGAGTTTGCTGTTGCATCAGACAAAGCTAGTTTTCAAGGGCAATCTCTCTCCCATATCTGACGGGGCTTTGCCAGCTACTTCAGCGGCATCACCATCGTCTACAGTAGCCTATTTTGTCTCTGCCTCTCCTCCAGCTTCGCAATGTATTTTCTCACACTTAAGTTTTACACCTCATAATATTTTCACGCCCACATACAGATGTAACTGGCATAGAAATTTTCACCACTTTTTTTTTTTTTTTTTCCTGTATGCAGAGCGTCTAATAGCTCTGCACTGCGCTTTCCCCGCAAGAAAATTGTTTGGAAATTCACATTCTTCTCAGCTGACACATTAAAGGCTCACACGTTTCACTTAAACATCTAAAAGACATTCAGCGACAGCGAGCTGCACCGTCTACAGTCACATTTAATGCAGAACACGCAGGGCAGATTCATCAACCACATGTGACTCAGCGCTGGCGTTTACTTTCAGATCATAAAAAGACAAAATCAGGAGGAATGAATGACTGTATTTACTGTGGCTGTTGGCTCCGTAATTAATTTCCTATGACGCTCGCATCTGAAATGCAATCTTATGCAAATCATGTCATGTTTTTTTTACATTTGTGTCATTATCCCGGCGAAACGCACAATAATACGTGGTGCAGTTGAGAAATCAATGGCACAAATAATGAACTAATATTCAACTTGCGTTGCATTTCTGTTTTATCTCCATGAGATGCCCCCAGGACGTAGCATAATGTAAAATAATGACAAAGCTGCGCCAGAGGAGGATGTGTGGAACAACTCAGACTCATTATTATGAAATATTTTGCTTATTTCATTTATAGAAGTCACAGAAGTTCACCCAGTCTGACTTTCAGCGGAGCAGATGGTCCTAATGAGTTGACAGAGGAATGGATCAGAAGTTATTTGTCACTACAACTATGTGCTCTAATGGTGGCGACTACAGTCCCATTCAATGTACACAGGATTATATAAGATTGCATCTTGTTTTTGAATGAGATAAATAAAAAATGGAGGAGGTCCAGCTGACTTTTGGGACTCGGTGGGTTTATTTCCTGGGAGCAAATAACAACAGCAGGATGCTGAGACGCTTCCTGTGTCTCTTTGGAGGTCTTCATCCTTGTATGCAAATGACCGTTGTGTTTGCATTTTGAGCTGGTGCCACTTTTATTCACTAATGGAGATATAAACAGTGGTAGCATTTATAACCATTACCATGTTTATCACATATCATAAAACTGCGATTATCAATAATATGAAAGTGACTGCGCTGTTATTGCCTTTTCTCAAATATTTTAAATGAACACACAAAGGCCATTTATGAGCACTCATTAAAAGACTACTTTCCACACATCTTTCATCCTCGTGCCTCTATGTGGAACAACATCATTAATGTTAAATTGAAAGTAAGTGAAAGGGTGAAACGTTTGCATTTTTGCATCCGGCGCAGGAAGCTTACTACAGCTAAGCGCCGAGCAGGCGTAAGGGCCACAGCATGCCTCGTGGAAAGCTGGGAATTAAGATGTATTATGCCAGGAAGAGAGGACTTTATTTATGGGAGCATCCGGAGTAAGCAGAAGGAAATATGGTAGCAATACCTGGGGACAGTGCTAAATAGTGTGAGACCATTCCCAGGACAGGGATACTGAAGAAAAACCTGGGGAAGAGCTGGATGTGGCTAATGAGAGCGGAGCTGGATCCAACACACACACACACACACACACACACACACCCACACACAACAATTAATGCAAAGGTGGCAAAAACACAACTAAAATAGATGAAAAGTTGACGGCAACAGTCAGCCTTGTCACATCATTATACACCTTTAAGCAGCACGTCAGCTGGCAGCGTGCGCGGACTGCTATACCTCTTACCTCACATATGATATTAATTACAGTTAACACCGAAGCAGCCAAGCTTGCATCTCATTATCAACACACGACACACACCACGGCTCACCGCAGGAGCTCCGGAAGGGAGAGGAGGGTGTGTGCGCGTGTGTGCATCTGCAGGTTTTTTTGTGTACATGCTAATAAGTGTCGTGCATTTAAGTGCGTGTGCATCTATCACGTGTGACTATTTCTAGATGGGGATGATACAGTGTGTGTGTTTGGAAGGTAGCCACTTATATAAAAGACAAAAGAGAGTGAACGCTGAGAGCCAAGTGGGGGGGCGGGGGGGGTGGGGGAGACGACGAGGGGTGCTGTGCAGTGAAGGCTATTGTGAGACAAGTCCAAGAAAGAAAGAACCATATCCCAATTTGGCGACCCACTCCTGTCTTCCTTTCTTCCCATTTTTTTTTGCCTCCTGACATGGCCCTCACCCCTGCGTGTTGGCCCTGATGGCCTGCAGTGTGCAGGGAGGAGGCGAGCTTGTTCTCCCCCCCCCCATCCCCGCCTCTGCCTTCGCCTCTCCTGAGGACTCATGACAGAGAGCATGGAGCAAAAGCGAGTAGCCGTCCTGAGTGAGCCAAATTCCCCTGCCTGCCAGAGTCCGCCAAGCCAGCTTCCCGCTACCCTTTCCACTGTCTGCTGCAGACAATTTGCAATCAGCAGAGAGGCAGACAAAATATTTACTAATCTTCACAGCTGACCTGTAAAAAAAAAAAAAAAGGAAGTATAGTATGAGGCTTGACAGCAAATTAGTGCCCTGCCATGACACATGCGGTGGTGTGGCTCGACAGGTCCCCTCTTTTCCCATTTTTTATTATCATCCATGCTTGAATTATTCAGTGGCAGCCATTAGCATAACACCAGCCATTTTATATTTAGCTCCCCCTATGTTGACTGCATCAACATTTCACTCCAAATATTCCACTAACATCCCTGACAAGAGGAAAGAGGCAGCGGCTCAGAACCAAGTGCAATTAGTGACCAAGAAGAAGAAAAGGCTGATTTTTTTTTTTTTTTTTTTTTTTTTTCTCGGTCTTTCGATTCTGAAATCACAAGACTAATGTCGTCTCAGTTCCTAACAGGGGGGAAAAAAAAGGAAACCGTCCATAATTTTGATTAGCATGGCAAACTGGCGGATTCTAATGGCATTTGCCAAAAAGAAACTGCCACACATTTATAGATGTGCTGTAGCTATCACCCAGTCTCATTTGTCACTATTAGCTGTAATATGAAAGATCCCTCATCTCATCTTGGAGGTCTAATTTGTTGGCTTGCAATGGGAGCCGGACTGAGCTGGAGCTACAATGATGAAAGAGCTCAATGCTCTCCTCCCTCACTGAGTGTGAAATTAAAACCTTTGCAGAGCAGTTAAGGTTGATCTGTATGAGCCACTCTGCACTGACATTTGTAAAGTATATCTAATTGAATAGCATTTAATTTCTGGGTATGATATGTGCAGGGAGACGGTCACATAGACACACAATTTCTAAATTTGTGCGAGAGCGTGTGCGACTGTCTGCAATATGCCGGTGACTGGCATGTGATCCCATCTCTCCACTGCGTTTTGTGCTCTCCTCATCCCCACCAGCTGTACACTTTGACCTCCCACTCATCTTTGATCCACTGTCAAAGAGCTCGCTCTCTGCCGTCGCTCAGCTTCACTCTGCAAACCTTCACTTCTTGCTCCAGATTTGGGCCTGGAGTCACTCAGCGCGAGCTTCTGACAGTCTGTTTGAGGCAGCTCCCTGGTTAAGCCCCTCAGAAGAGAGAAGATCTATTTGTAATTCACTCAAACCAGAAGCCCGGCTCGTACAGCCAAGGCACCACAATATATGCAGTTTGTTAACTTAATTAAACTGCAAAATGTTACGGAAGCAGGGGAAATAAAGCTGTCATTTCACCCCCTCCCCACCCCAAACACACAAACACACACACTGGTTTGACAGAGCTGAAGCCCAAGGTGGTGATTTCTTTTAAACCTTTTCATATAGTGCCAAACGCTGTGTCTTAAAGTCAGCATATTAATCAAATATATTTGGTTTATTTTTGATAAGTTTCGATTGAGAGCATCACGCGCTCATCTATAAATTACAGCAGGCATTTCTGACTTGAATGCATATATGGCAGCATGTATGTTATTTATGTGCTAATTGAATAAATCTCACAATTTATCACTCATGTAGACCCGGTTGATTTTACATTAATCATGGTGAGATGAGGTGAGTGCTCGGGCCTCAACAGAGGAGAAACACCAGGAGACCATTACAGCCCATGCTTTATTCGCTGCTCTCTGTTGGTGGCAGATAAAAGAGTTCATAGACATATTTACAGATTTTATTTACACTTTCCTATGTGGAAGACTGCAAAATATACAGATAAACGGGCAAGCATGGGATTTAATGTCATGGAAGCGAAGCACCGTAGCTGTTTTTAATGCTTTTTATCATCTAAATGGACAATGATATGTGTCCTGGAAGCACAAAAAGCCTGTTCAGCACTAAAAAAACGTTTCCAGGATGAAACCTTTCAATTCAAATGGCACAATTCTGTTTAGCTCAACACAGTGCAGCGCGTTCATAAATAATGATTGTTTAAAAAAATCATCAAGGCCTGCAAACACTGACTCTTTGCATGATGTATGGCTCAGGTCCACTATTGTTACCGTTTGACGTGTGAAGATATTTTCTTGAAAACTGTCCAACACGGAGCACATTGGCGCCCGTCTCTGCCGTTACAAAATGTATAAAATATGGATAAACTAAAGAGGTTTTTCTCGACTTCAACCGAACCCCAGTCAGCAAATCTGCCATTTATATGCTAACAGAATAAAAATCGCCTCTCTGTCATAACTGTAAACGAACAACGAAATCAAGCCCTCCTCCTCTTGACTAAGAATTCAGCATTGACTGTCGCATCGGGGGCCTTTGTGCAAATTTGGACAGCGCCGATATCCAGTGATCTCGCACTGATCCCCTGGTATATGAGCGAATACTTCTCCTTCTCCCCGGGACAAGGCTATGTTTTCTATCTTTCTTTGAACTTCCTGAATTTGATTTACAGCGCGCTCAATACTGGCGCATGGACCCGCTTTTCACTCTCCCCCCTTCCCTCGTGGATTAGCATAGGAAAGTACTGCATATGGATCCCTCGCTGCCTTGCACTCGCACTGCAATGTACACTAAAAAAAAAAGTTTCGCAAAAAGCAAACACCTTAAACTTTTTAACACCTGTGTCACGCTGTTACAGGTTTGTTTTCGGGGTGTCTGACACAGTAGAAAGCTCTTTGCTGGGAAATGTATGCGGCGCACATATTTGTGTATTGTAAGACAAACAGTACATGCAGCTTAATATTGACAGTCACATCCTGAATGTAGTCTGATGAAACCTCGCCTGTGCTGGAGATTGAGGGGATGCGTGTCACTGTTCCTCAGGCTGTGACACATGTCTTGTTGGGCCGGCAAAACCTCCTCTCTGTCTCCCCCCCCCCCTTCACTTTATCTCACAGTGCGGGAGAGGAACATGCTCTCTTTCTATGCGCTCCACAGCCTCCTTGTTCTCTCCTCTCACTGTAACACTGCAGTATTTCAGCATACCAATAACTGGGACTGTGGGGGATCCTCTCCTACTCACTGTGCTGCCAGCCACCCAGGTGTGACTATATGTCAGGGAACAGTCTCACTACGGCCACAATTACACTCTCCTCCTGACTTTGCCATGCTAGCCCTGCTTATTAATCCATGACCCACAGAATCCGCTATCGAACATATATTTGCTTTCATGTATTAAGCATGGATGTACCTGCGCGTACAGGTGCGGCCACTGATGTATGCATGTGCACTTTTAAGTATGCATCTTTCACTGTAAAGATAACAGAAGCACGGCTAGCTTTAAAGGCTGGGGTCGGGTAATTGCAGCTGTAGTGACACACAGAGGGATTGGGTGTGGGTGTGAGGGTGAGGACAGGTTTAATGGACAGAATAGGTTTAAATGAGAGTGTTGGTGTCATTTACAGTTATGGCCGATTTACAGCCTGCACCTCGTTTATGCTTCCACACATGCAATATGTGATTATATTTTTTCCAGCATTTCGTTGTTTTTTGTGTCATTTTTAATATACACACTTGTCAAATCTATCCCCGTATTACCTGCTGACAAAGACATCCTAAATAAAAGTTTTTTTTTTACGGGGATTATTTCCTAGTGGAGACTTGCATTCTTTCCTGTGGGCGTCAGGTGATTGACAGTAAGCAGAGTGCCATGTAATGTGCGCACTGACATGAAAACACTCATCTCAGTCACAACAGAACAACAATCAAACAGAGATGAAATGAAATTATGACTTCATACCGACTGTGATGGATTATCCCACTTGGGGAATTTCAAAGTCTGTGCTTTTTTTTTTTTTTTTTTATTCGCACATGTTCAAAAATGAATGGCAGTAAATGGCAGCTACTATATTGAGGACAGCGAGCCCTGATATCTCCGGGTGAGGGTGGGTGACTGAGACAACTGGGTGGTTGACACAGGCACACACGCACGCACGCACGCACGCACGCACACGCACACACGCACGCACGCACACACACAAACACACACACACACACACACACACACACACACACACACACACACAGATAAAGCTACTGCTTTGTACTGATGAACTGAATTAAATATTTCACTGGGCCCTTGTGGAAACCCTAAAAAGGGCAAATAAAACAAGTTGAATTAGACATTAAACTGTGAAAGAAAACACGTGTAAAAACAGTTTTCTATGTACTGTACACAACAGTATTCACAACCCCCCCCAAACTCATTTAAAATAGAAAAAAAGGTCATTACTGTGTAAATTCACCACAGTATTTCAGCTTTCTTTCTCACTCCACTTTTCTTAAATGCATTTAAATGAACAACATTGAAGTACACCGTCGCTGTCCTGTGAAAACCACATATCTTCAAAACATCCATTAGACTTCTTTAGTTTCTTTTGTAAATGGTTCGTTTAGCGTTAGAAGTCTTAACCACTTCAGCTTTTATAAGCAAAATCTTAATCACCAAATTTGGACTTGGATGGTTTTCACTGGAGAGTGGTAATGTCCTCACTGTTTTGTAACAGACATCATCATTTTATTTCAATCTAACGGGGACTTGTCGTATCCATACTGACTCTTCTGAGTAGAAATAATTTGGCACCTGTTCCAGCGTGAACGTACTGTACTCTGAACCTGCTTAGAATGGGCGTGCAGTGTGGAATTTGGGCACAGCGTCAGTCTGTCAACTGTGTTTGACCTGCGCTACGTGTGCCCCTCCTCCTTTACCCACAATGCATTTCTTTCAGGCCGGAGCTGCTGTCATTCTCAAGCTGTGAGTGTCACAGGCCAGCCCAGCACTGCAGGTCAGGACAATACAGTAGGTCATAATGGTGTGAGACGTGCAGCGTAGAGTGAGTGCAGAGTTATTATAACATGAAATAGGTGCAGAAATTCATTTTAAAGAAAAATATCTGAACTCTGTCTCCTTTTGGTTCTGCACTTGGCTTGTGGTGTGCCCAAATATGGGCTCTGCAGGGCCACGAGGATTTGATCTGCGGCTGGTGAAACATCACATTTTTACCAGGAGAATTAGTTGAACAAGAAATGTGGCAGCTTCTTCAGAGATACTGGGAATTTGTCTAGCGAGTAGGCATTCACTGACTTGCTCAAGGGCACTTCAGCAGGGTGGTCACTCTTACTTACTCACACCTTAAATTATCAGATGAATGCACAAGAAGTGAGAGAGTAAAAGGAAGAAAAAAAAAACAATAGGCAGAGGTTAAAATGCAAATAAGGGGGCAGAGATCGCGGAAGCTGAGGTAAATCAGATAAGGGAGAAGAGATGGCTGCTGGGAGGAGGGTGAGCTGTGGTGGTGGTGGGGGGTATGGTGTCTGACATCGCCCCCACGGTCATAACAGCAAGGTCTGCATATGGGAGCAGCTGCTGTGCCCTCTGCTTCCTCCCTGCAAAATATGGCTGGAATATTAATTGCGCTGATAATTGTGCTTATCGCAGCTTTTCGTGACGCGCAGAAGGTCCGGCGAGCCCTCTTCCGTTGGCCTGTTAGCGATGATGACTGTCTCGCCCAAACACGGGTTAGACTACCTGAAAATCAAAGCTTCATCTCTGCAATCAGAACACTTTGCTGGACCAGACACTACAGCGAGCACCACAAAGATCAGCTTGGTATTTACAGGACTATTTAACAGTTTGTTTCTCAGTTGGCTCCTCTGTGAGCAGAAATCATTTTTAAATCACAGAAAAATAAAAAAAAAAGGTTCGCCTCACATCACTTTGATGCAATCTGTTTCAGTCTCTACCTTTGGCATCACCTCGGTTTCTGTCTCACATTGTCAGCTCATTGTCTGACATGAGATCAGCTTGATTGGCTGCGATGTACTTACACAGGAGTTGGGCTAATTTGAAGTAAACTCTGCACAAGTGGCTGAGTCGTTGTTTTGTGACCCTGTTTGTGTTGGATGAGCGCACCGTGCTTCTCTTGGGAGCAGCCTACAGGCATCCCACAGATCTGACACGCAGCTCCGCACGCTCACAGAGAAAGAGAGGAAGGGGGGGAAAAAAATACAGTTCCCCAAGAATCCTGGCTGAATACATTACAGAGAAATAAAAACTAACTTTATCAAGTTTTTTTTTTTTTTTTCCAAAGCTTGGGTCAAAATAAGTAAAGATGAAACATGCAATATACTCAAGAACATGACAGAAAACCTACAAGGTTTGTGAGACTGTAAATTTCTGCCTCCTGTATTTCAAATGCTCTTCACACCCTGTTGCGTATGGGTACAAAATCTTACAAAGAAAGGGAACCTGAGCCAAACCTACAACGCAGCATTTTTTTTTTTTTTTTGCCGGAGTAAAATTCAGTCCCCTTCGCCGGGACAACACAGTAATATATCTTTGCAGAATCAGAAAATATTCAGGACCTTTGTGAATGTATACATAAGGGCCTGCAGGGATTTTTGGGCTCCCACCTCATGCCACTGAAGCACCTCAGCACTCAGCGGGGCCTCTCAGATGACAGAAGGAGCCGAAATGTCAAAAGAAGGATAGAAGGAGAGGTGCTGGTTAGGGGGGTGGGGAGGGGGTAGTGTGGGCCCTTGGGATGCTGGTGTGGGGTATATATGCCGGGGAGGGGCAGGTAGGTCAGAATCAGTGAGTGCCAGTTTAATCTGATAGGAGTTCATCCATGCAGAGGAGCTGGAGAACCATGCAGAGAAGCAACAGTGATATGCACAAATTATACACCAGTGAGAGGAGAAGACAGACAGGGGAAAATATATGGACGTGTGTGCGGAATGTAGATGATTTGTGACGGAGGAGGGAAGACGGCGAAAAAAAGGCATCATGGGGAGCTTTGAAAACATGACAGCTGGAGTCATGCACGGGCAAATGTGTAAGGTACAGCTCAGCCGCTTAACAAACGCATTCATTAAACGCATAGCTTAGGACGTGATGGACGACAGGTAGGGATAAAGTGGTCCATCATTTGTGATCAATACAGGTGAATACAGTTCCTCCCCCTCCCTCCTCCACCCTCTCTGAACAGCGAGGGTCACCCTTTCTTCCCTCTCTCCTTCCGCTTCACTGCATCCCTTCGTCATGCACTGTAATTAAAACCACAGGTGGGACCCGTAACACTGCCTGGCTGCTCCCAGCGTGCAACAGGCTCCATCTGGTTCACAGGAGGGGCGTTTTTTTCCCCCTCCAAACAGCCAGGGGTTAAAACATCAAAGGCTCGGATCTTTGATCGGACCTCAGCGGGGTCGAGAGCAGAGGGAATAATATCCTCTGTCTTTTGAATCTTTCTGCAACACAAAGCGTGAAATGGGAATGTGAGCTTGATCTTGTAAGCCACCAGGTCAGCTACCTGCCTTTCCTACAGGGACCTTTTGCTGTCACCTATACCTCCTTTCATAGTATCATGTCCTCCTAAAATGTCTGCCTGCTAACCTGTTAGAGAGTATTCTCCAAAGACTCCCACAGTGCTGATTACTTTTGCTTCAGTGCATGCTTCGCTAAAGCGAACATGCTCACTGCTCCTTGAAACATGGCAGAAGTCATAAGAAAACACGGAGCGTCTAGGTCATGGTGCATCACGGAGCTTTGAATATGATGAAATCTCTGGTGTATCTGTATGTTCTGCAGTGTTTGTTTTCCTCCTGCAACTGTGAAATTTAATATTCAATTTTTTTTTTTTTTGCAGGGAAAGACTGCATGGTAAGCTGTTGTTAAAATAATTTTGCTTGGCAAGTGGGGGAGAAATGTCTTTCAAATCAATATCTGAAATGAAAAGTTATGAGGAAGACAGAATCATCTCTCAAAGCCTTCACTCTCCCCGCCAGTGTAATAGAGCCTTTAAACAAAGTATTATGCAGCTGTCTCTAGACACAGGATGACAGACCAGTTCTGAATTATTTTCCCTGACAGGAAAGCGTTACGGCACAGGATGGAAAAGCTCATTTGAGATCAGCGCAGAGAAGGACAGCGTTTTACCTGGGGCGT
Source organism: Chaetodon auriga (assembly GCF_051107435.1). Lineage (NCBI taxonomy): Eukaryota > Metazoa > Chordata > Actinopteri > Chaetodontiformes > Chaetodontidae > Chaetodon > Chaetodon auriga. The sequence goes on from NC_135094.1 coordinate 10,997,075, forward strand.
TGGCAGATTGCAGATGTCTGCCTCTGTTCACTCCAGTATGCATGGTGCAAGCGCCGTTCATGGAACAGCCCCCCTGGTGGAGAAATTCACTTAAAGTTTGGTCTCTGTGGAACAATAAAGACCCCAAACAGCGTGCCTAAATTTAAGCTAGCATGAAATCCCCCTGCTGCTCCTGGGTGGCTGGTTCGCCTCCTCCTTCCACTTTCAGAGATGTGGCACAATGTTTCAGATGTCGCGACGCAATTTGTATTTGCATGTTAGTTTTATGTACCGGGAGGTTTACAGCAGCAAAAAAGCACTAGCTCTGTGTGTGTGTGTGTGTGTGTGTGTGTGTGTGTGTGTGTGTGTGTGTGAGAGAGAGAGAGAGAGAGAGAGAGAGAGAGTTAACTGAATGTGTCCTGAGCATCTGTTGTGGAAAATGGCCTAATAGAACAAGGCTAGCAGTGGTGCATTATATAGCATGCTGAACCTTTCGGCATTAGTGGTTGAAAAGACTTGGTCAAAGTGTAAATGGCTTGTGATACAGCTTAAAAATTGCATAATTTAAACAAGTTATCTCTGTTTAAGCATTGCTATAAACATTTGTCATCATAGCTTTGCAATCGTAACTGGGCACAGCAGGGATGTAAAGCTTTGGATAAGGCAGTAATACCATATGCTTAGTCTGGACGGTGGTTTCCTTTTGCTTTTTTTTAAACCCTCTCTAGACCCAAAGAATTGATTACACAGTACACTGAATTGCTGTAATGTCTGGCTAACTAGCTTTCTATCTACAGCAGTAGTTCATAATACATTACATTTATAACAGGCCTGTTCATGACTGGCACATCCACTGTAGTCAAACTCCAATATCCTGCATGCTACAATATCAGAGTGTAGGCTAACATTAGCAACTCTGTCTTGCTCTTTATTGGATCTGGGCATGTTTATACACCAGCAGCAACAACAAACAACATTTTCCAAGTTAGCCTTTAAAACACATAGCTAAATCTTCATCCTAAAAGCAGTAAGGCAAGATAAGCTAACCAGCTAAACAGAGTTAGCATGAATTCTGATCTTACGGTTTTCAATTGAGTGCTGAGAGCACATTGTTTATTTGATGGTTAACACAGCGCCCAAACTCTTTTGGAACCAGGTTTGTATTAATATTCGGTGTCAGTAGCTGCACACACAGTATTTTCATCGTACTCATGAAGCTAGCTTCATTTACTAGCAGTTTTGGCTCATAAAATCAACAAAATTGTCGGTCGCATGGCCACGGAACAGAGAAGCTTGATTTTGTCAACCTCTCACAGGAATGAAAGACTTTCTTTCCGGTGGCAAATCACCATTATTGTAAACTGCATTAAGCACCATATGGGAACAGAAAGCTTAACAAACGTAGCAACAGTAACTGAGGGGCGTGAGGCTTAGTCAGTTACCAAGTTGGTGTTCAGATAATACATACTGCTGTATTTTAAGAGTGGCAGCGCTACACTGAATATCTAGGAGCTCTACCTTTCCAAAGGCAAAGTTCTTGTTAATATGAAAGTGGCAATTCAGCCTAAGGAATTTTAAATTATGGAAGGCATGCTACACCTGTGGGAAATCTGTGAAAATTATTTAGAAATAGCAAGCTTTTCTGATTCATCGAGCACTCAGACAGCATATATGGAAAAAGAGGGGCACTATTACTTTTGATGTGATCACTGACCTTGCTCCAGATCTCTTTGTGGAGTGGGCTCCATTCTCCTGCTCGTATTTCAGAGGAAGAGTAAAAATGACGCATTCAACGGCACACTATCCATTAAGACAGGCCGCAGCAGGGGTATTTTTATCAAAATGCAGCGCTTATTGATGGATTGAGATTCATGTCTCGCAGTTCAGATATGATAACCCACGCTACTTGGCCTTCAATTCACATCTCTTTCTGCCTCAGAATTCATCCCTCTCCCCTCTCTCTTCACTTGTTCTCCCTCCACACTTTCACTCTCACTCCATCATCCCCCATCTGTTCTTTACCCCATGTGTCATATCTCTTCGCCCCCCCCACCACCTTCATCTCAAGCTATTCTCCTTCCTCTCCTCCCTCTCCACCATTTCTTCACCTCTCCGCCCGTGCCCAGCGAGAAACTGTTGGAACTAGCAGCTCCAGAATTCTGATCAGCCACTTTGTGGTCCAAGAAGGCTTGCCAAACTGCCTTTCCGATTAATCAATAGTTCCATTGGCTGCGGTTAACACCTGTAACCTCTGCATTACATGGAGGGAAATTTTCAGTCCTGGAGCAGAATAGCAAACATCTAACTTATCCTGGCTCCAGCCAAATCCTGCTTATTGCAAAACATTTTACCCACTGAGCAGATAAGTTCTCGGGGATTAGAAACATGGAGGTCTCTCTCTATATTTTTCCCCTCTCTCATTTATTTTGAGTGAGTGAGTGAGTGAAGAAGTGAGTGAGTGAAGGAGTGAGCGAGTAAATGCTGATCAAAAAAAAGCCTACCTGTGGGCTGTTTTTGTATCCAGTCCAGCTCCACAGTTGCCATATGGATGCGTAAGGAAAGTGAGGTACACTTAGATGCTGCGATAGAGGTAAATGAAATTCATACTGCAGTATCTAGGTCATTTGTAAGGCCCAAAGCAACATCTCCTTCCCTGCCTGCCTGCCTTTTCCGTGTGTTGCTTGAGTCTGTGGAACATCAAGGAGATGAAAACACTCCACATCCTGTATATGCAACAGCTCACACAAGAATTGTGTGCTGCAAGCATGCCAGCATGGCCCTCAGAGTTTCTTTTTACGGCTTAGATAGAATGAGCTATTATTGTATCAGTAAAAGCATAATACATTTGTTGGAATGATGTGCACAACTAAAGTGGAAGCTAAAGCCCTCCTGATAACACTGAGTCAAATAAGGCTCTAAAGCAATGGAGAAGCAAATAAGCTTTTGTTTAATTAAAGTGACAGTCTAGAAGATTTCAGTCCTGGTTGATTTGACAACACCTGTAGTTACTGCTGGTGACAGCAAATGCAGTTTAAGTGTCCATAGCAATTTGCAACTAATTGAATACCCCTCGATCCACTTTGCTTCCAAAAGGTTGCCACTAAAATGTGAAAGTGCTCTCTGGAGCCAGTGTTTGGTTTGGACGTCCTGGGCTACTGTAGAAACATGGCCAAAATGCAATTGTTGTTTTAAGGCAATTCATAAAAACAGAATTCTGAATATTATATTCAATTTTTGCCAAACAGATCGCCCTCAATCACACAACAGAAAAACAATCTATTTTCACATTAATAAAGAAGTCAGGCAATAATTGACCTGTCGCCTGCAGCTCTTCATCGAACAGTTAACACTGCGGCTGTTCCTTCTTGTTCCTCTACTCGCAGTGTTTCGAAATACAACCCTAACAAAAATGCTAAAAATGACCGCTGTCTTGTTTTGTGGCTGAATGTTTGATGAACAATAGCGGTGAGTGCAAAGTTCACTGACAAACACATTGCATTTCCTGTGACTACTTCAAAATAAAAGTCAGCTGGTGTTTCACCAGTTAACTGCTCTTATTGTGACGCTGCAGCAGTAGGACATTTTTGGCTTGCATTAGTAGCAATTAATAGATCATCTCTTCTGGGACAGTCAAGTCTGACACCCAGTTCATAATACTGCTAATAAAATAAAAATAAGATTCGTTTGGAGTTGTGTTTCTGTCCACTTGATGAATGTAAAACCAATAATCACTCTCTTTTACCTTTGTTTTGGTCTCCACCAACTCCTGAGGGAAATATCTGACTCTTTAGCCACTACATGCTCCCCTGTGTGCAACAGCTAGTCCCTAAATTTGTCTGAAAACGACACTGATGGGAGTGTTGAGAGTGAACCAAAGCATGGGCCGTAAAATCAAAACAATAAGTGAAGGAGAATGTAAAATGTAATGCAAAGTCAGGTGGGTTTGTCACTACGACAGTTTTCGTGAACTCAGTCATTTGATGGATTGTTGGTATAAAGAAATATCGATTGTAGCAGCTCTAAAGAAAAACTCATAACAAACAGAGGTGCACATAGATTTTTTTTGTCAGCTACTCAGGTGAGTACCAGGAAATGATGCTTGGTACTCAGTCCATACATAGCAAGATCTTAAATAATGCAATCTTCCTCTTCGTCCTCCGCCGTGCCTCCCTCATTGTCCTCTGCTTCAAGTTCCAGCTTGGTAGATGATGAAGATGCACCTCCCAGGTTGATCCTCAGATTAGTTTGCATCCACAGGTCAACAGCCGGCTTTGGGTCAAATGTCTCTGTGGTCTTCACTGACAGGTTGCATCAGGTTTGAGAGATGAGTCTGTGGCAGAAGAGATCTGTACTTGGTTTTTGTTATGTTGAGATGTGAGAATCCCCTCTCACATGCTGCACTGTGACTATAGTGTACGAGACAATTTAACCACCTGGATGATGTTGGAGCAAGAGTCTGGACTGCTCGTATTTACTATTTGGACCAGGTCATACAGAGAGGACGCTGCCAAGCATTTTCCTGCTTGCTTTAAGCGCATCCATTCACTCACAGTGGAGTCTCTGTCAAGTTGCAAGGTGGTTTGTATGATGTCCTCCAGTCCATCAAAGAGCAGCCCCCAAAACTCACCAGAGTGCAACTTTGCTCTCAACTCTGTCCTGATAGTTTATGCAGTGCTCTGCTTTATCCGTGTTGCCCGTTCACATCACTATGCACCTCCAACATTCACTCTCCCCCCAGCTTAAATAAAGCAAAATCTTCAGCATAGGAAGAGACAGGACATGTGTCCTTCTGAAATGCTCGGAGTAAAACCTCACAGAGCTCGTCATCGTTCTTCATTCGACTTGTTTCCCCATTTAGCAAGTGGACGACCCAACTTTTTATCTTGTTTGCTAGCAATAGCTCGCGCCACATTCATGTTCTCTTACTCAGTGTTTATAGAATAATGGATGATTGAAACTCATTCAGCCTGTACACAACACACGTGTTTTGTCTGCTACATGTGAATGCAAACTCGTTAGCCGTTAGCTACTTGTTAGCTTCAAGCCACAACACATCATGGAGACGCTTTCCAGGGAAAACTAATTTTTTTGGTTTAGGTCGGAGACTTAATCAGGTCAAAAGTGTTTGACGAGGAGACAAGTAATGTATGTTGATGCCCAATGACAGCTGCTGACTTCTTCTTCTGATGAATTTTATGGTGTTTGGCATCTGTAAGTGTTGCATTACTGCCATCTACTGGATTGTAACTTCACAGTACAAACTATTTATTCACGACACTGTCCATCCTATAATGCAGACCCAATGCAGTCCGTACTGGTACGCAAAGGCCTGTTTTCCAACAAACAAGTAAGTTCTGTGCACCCCTGATTATAAATCACTTCAAAGCTGAAATCCAGAGCTTTCTGCATGCTGCTGATCTTTGGAGAGGTGAGAGGTAACTAATTAAATGTGAATCAGTGCACGTTTCCATCGACTATGCAGATATATTCTAAACAATGTGACAATTAATCAAACACCAGAAACTCTAATGAATTTCTTTCTCATCATTTCTCATCGTGTGTTTTTATCAGCTTCTACTGGATGATGATAAATAGGGAGTTGAGGTAGAAATAACAAACATTTGGATGGAAAAGAACCAGTTGAAACAATGTTTAAATGTTTAAATGGGTGAGTTTGTTTAGGAGCCTTCTGTTGAAACCTCAAAGACGTGCCAGCTCACAGTGTGATGTTATTAAAGGAACGGCTTGCACAATGTAACTTTAATTTCTCAGCCTGTTTTATGGTTTTGAATATTTTGGTTTGTTTTTCTGTGGATAACTGGCCAAGATATTTGACTTGCACCTGTGCAGTTTAATACGAGAAAGATTTTCAACAGTCTTTGGTTGTTAACGTCAGATTTTGGCATCTGAGGATAAGCAGAGACGCTCTCTTCCTCACTGACTCAGTAGACCACAATGCACTGCAGCTACAAAACATTTAATGCTCTTATAGAAAAAAGAAATGTCAGTGAGTTACTACTAACACTATCACCACTTCCCTCTTCTGCAAATCTTTGCTAGATGCAACAAGTCCAGGCAACTATTTTTTAATGAAAAGCATTCTGGGAAAGCAGGCAAACTGATGCAAGTGTATACAATGGCAAACTAAATTACGGCGCTTCATCATGAAGATGCACACAGCTGATGATATACAGTGTGAGTGAATCTGGGGGTGGAATTCTCCTTTAATGTCAGTGGCATAAACACTGTGGCTCTCATCCATTTAACGGCATCCTGGCTGTTTCCACTGCTCGTAGATCACTGCTGCCTTCCTGCATGGCTCCTCAGATCCTCTGCCTGGATGAATTCCTATCAGATTAAGTCGGGTTTCACTGCTCCACCCTCACTGCCTCCTCCACATCGCTCCTCCCTGCCACCTCCACACTCCCGATTACCACCCCCCCACGTCCTCACCCACACGCTCGTCCTCCATCCCTCCCCTCCCTTCTTCCACGTGAATCTCCAGGTCCCAGGCCTACGTATTCCCCACTCAACCCTGACCCTCACACACTCGCGGCCCGCTGCTCATACGTAAACACAAACGTCCTCCACGCACACATACGGTATCCAACAAAATGGACCATGAAGTTGGCTTCTGGGAGCATATAGCGCACGTCTCAATCACGCCTCAGCAGCATTTAGTCCTTGGCTGGTTGATTATGACGCTGTGAGGCTGGCTTTGATGAAGGACGTAACGTGAGCAGTATCGAGCTTACAATTCCACAGTAATACCCATTAATGACATCAAGCAGCACAAGCCGTCAGACTGGAGACTGAAGGTTTGCACCATGTTTGCATCGCACCCATTGCAGTGACTTGATCCCTACAGAAATACTTCCCTGCCTCTTGATGTTATTTTTATTTGCATTCAGTGAATAATGCAACGCTAAAGAAGAAAAAAAAAAGAAAGACAAAAAAAAAATCACAACCAAAAGTTACTTCACAGTGCTTTTCATTTTCCAAACATACTTGACAATAGCTCAGTCGCAGGTAACTCAGTCTGGGAAGCAGATTTCCAGCCCAGACAGAGATGGTAGCTGGAAATAAAAACAGATTGTGGCAGTTGACAGGTGGAATGAAAAGTGGGTAGTTTCCTTGATGTCGAAAAGGCTCAGAAGCACCCAGATCAAAGTTTCAAGTGACTTTTAATATTTATCCAAGAAAAATATTTCTGAAAACATCAGTAGCTGTTTTTCCTCTTTCATTTTAACTGTTTACTTTGCTAAAAGGCCAGAAAATGTGGCATCATTTTAATCAGTGTTCACTAATAGTGGTTAGGAGTGGGAGAAAGTGTCCCACTTAACTGGTTTTAAATGAGATTTTTTAAACACATGTGGAAAATGTACAGTATGGAGGAGATTTTTGTGATTTCTGTAAGTGAGTTTATATTCATGTAACAGAAGGACGTATCTGCCTTCAAGTTTATCAGGAAACACTCCAAATTCAGAAAATATAGAAGATGGAGACAAGCTGAAATCATTCCTACGGACAGTTTATTGACTTTCTGAAGTTCAATTATGGCTGTGGTGGGGGCCAGGGTGGCTGGTGAGTTTCAAGTGAAACTTCATAACATTTACATTTCTCCCTCATTAGTCACATATTTTACCCAAACCTTGAGAATTAATTATCGGGCCCTGCTGCCAACTAAATCTCATCGATTTCCTCCCTTTTCTCTGAAATGATATAAATTATATCACTCAGGCATAATGCAGGGGCATACGACTCTCGCTAGACGTGGATTCACAATGCATATTTTACAAGAGGAGGAGGTGTGAGTTTGTTTGCGAGTGTGTGTGTGTTTGTGTGTGTGTGTGAGAGAGAGAGATCGATAGTTTTGTTTGTCTGTGGGTTAGTTTCTGCCACTATAAAATATCTGGGATTGGTTTAGAACAGATGCCTCATCTTTTAACAGTAGAAAATGTATAATCGCTACCAATTAGAATCAATTGATGATCCATTTATAATCACTGTATGAAAGTGAGAAAAAAATATTGGGATTAATGTTATTCTGTAGTATTCTGTGTGGAGTAGAATGCTAATGAGGGCTGTAATAAAGAAGAAATGTTTTGATCTGCTAATATGACAGGTTTGTGTGTCGATATTTCAAATTAAAGTGCAAAATCCTCGGTTTTATTCTGTGCTCTCGCTGTGCGTTCTCTCACTTCTTCTCCTCCTCTCACTGCTTTCCATTTCAAGTCGCAGGTGATATTCCCTCGTTCCCCGCTGGATTGTCATCAACTGTCATCAACGGCAGCGGACCTTGAACCAGATACAAGATGAGGGATTTCTCTGCCCTGCGTAAGTGTGTGCGTGGCAGCCAGACTGAGAATGAGTGTGGGCTGAGGAAGGGAGGCACAGAGCGCCGTGTCTGAGGCCTACCAGGAGACCTCCGATAGCCAGCGCACCGTGTCTTAAATCTCCACCCTGGTGTCATCTCCCCTCATGTTCCCACACACAACCTGGCCCAAACAATAGCCTGTAGCGGGCCGAGAAGCAGCTGGTAGGTTACAGAACTGTGCGGATGGAAACATGTGCTTTCTGCTTCATCGGCAACAGTGTTTGTCCTCGACTGCTCCTCGTTTTTATTTTAGATTTGCCAAGGTTTTAGTCACTTCAGCAGCAAACCGTGTTTACTAAAGCAGAAAAGTCATTTAACCCTCGTGTTCTGCTTGGGTTCTAGAGACTGTTGGCCCAGCAGCTCAAAAGGCATACTTAACTTTCTAGTTTAGAAATGTTCCCAATTTTAAGAGAACTGCTTAGAAACCTGATTTTGAACTGATGGCCTGTTTCAGAATACCTGCTCAAAACACCAAATAAGTCTATTTGAGTTTCTGGTAATGGAGTATTAGAATTTAGTGTTTCAGTGTTTCAACCTCTCAGACCTGGTTAGTTAAATTGAGATCTCCTGTGTGTTGTCAAGGTGTTTCAACTGCTTGTATAAATACACCTGATCTGTGGCAAAATCTGCAGCAAACTAAGATTACTATTGGCAGAAATGTCTCTGAGACCTACTAAAAGTATGTTTTACAATAACTAAGCCATACTGCTAAATGTCATTGGATTGCCAAGGGAAGAAGAAAAAGGCTCAGTTCAGTGTAATCACAATGAAGTGTGACCTCTTAGGCAAAAGTATGAGGTGGAGTCCTTCGTCCTGAAGGTGATGACAGAAGTCTTGGATGTGTTCATCAGTGTCTGTGTTTTCTCTGCACCTTGCAGCCTCTGTCTGTGCTCAGCCTGCTCCCTGAGCGCTGCACAGCTGTGGGTGTCGATGGTGACAGGTCAGCTAATTAGAGCAGTGCTGTGTCTGTCTGAGGCTGCGACAGGGAGCTGCTGGGCACATGACTCTGTGCACGCTCATCCAGGCCTCTGGCCCCACTTAGGCGCCCATGCATACACACATCGATGCATGCAGAAGTGTTCTGACACGTATGTATTAAGTTTGCATTGAAAGTGGTGGCAGTAAAAAGCTGTAACTTCCTTCCTCCAGAGGATGGATTGGATACATTTAGGGATTTCTTTCCATAAAAACATATTAAGTTTATTCTGAAAGTCAATTAAGAAATGAGAAAAAATAAAGTTTTTTCTGTATTTGGGAATAAAAATAGACAAATTTTTGTTTTTCACCAGATTTAATATTGTGTAAAACACATTTAGAAAACACAGGACACATTTATATGTCAATCTTACTTAAATTAAACAAAACTAAACACAAAGAATAATATGTTCAGAAAGTTTGTGTGACACCTTTTACAGCCTCTGTATAACTTACAAAGCTCATATTGTCATAATCATGTGACCTTGAAAGAGGCGGCTTTATTAATAGTAAAGTTATTTGTATCCGCGACAGCCATTAGCCAGCATGACCTTCAGGGATGCGGTGTCACCATGACAACAACCACAACAACCACCACGACCGCTTCCATCTCTGTGAGCTCGTCTGACCTCCCCGAGCTACGACGCTTCGTCATAACCTGACACCTCCCTGTGACACACAGTTTGACCCTTCGCCCAGAGCAATGACCATACTGTAGAAACAGATGGAAGCAAACACACACTGACACGCACACACTTGCATCTTCTATTCCAGAGGCGTACTGACTGTGGACGTCTGAAGAAAACACACACACGGCCCTTTACTGTATCTTGGTGCCTGAATGTAAACCGTCAACATGTGTCAAATTAAATCTCTAATACTGTATAATAGATTCTAAGACATGACAGGACCATCAGATCTTTACAGGCTCATTCGGTGTGAACTATCGCTTTAATATTGTCAAGCATGCCACTGAACATGGTCCATTTGACAGTGGCGTGTCTAGTATATTGCTGCAGTATCCAGTATCTTTGTGAGTTGCTGCCAAGGGAGGTCTTAGAGGTGAGCTTCTTTTCTCTCAGATAAATTGCTTATTTTTCCTCTTTCTTCCTCCATGAGCTGGACCTTTTGCCCTGGTCGGCCCTTTGGTGGCTCCGGAGTCATCTACTTTTATTGCAGTTAATGCTCCAAGGTACAAAACAGCCGTGATGCACAGGGAGTTTCTGGCCCTGGCACCCAACATGAGTGCCAATCAATTTTTAATCACAGCAGAATCGATAGTAGTGGCTTATTTTTGAATAAGAAAAGGCACTGATTGAAAAACAGAAAGTAAATATAAGATCTGATGATGATCTTTAATTGAATTTGGTCAATGGTTTTCTGCATCTCCCAGAAAAATGAGCTCCAGTGTGCGACTGCGGTTCTTTCAACGGCACAAGCCGGGGTCGTATAGCAAACAATACAAAACACGTTTAATAGCCACCTTATGTGAAATATTTAAATATTCATTTATGCATTTTCATTTGATATATGCTGCAGCAATAAAGTGAGATTAAAAGGCCTATTTGAGAGGTTTTTTTTTTCAGTTGTGCTTAATGGATTGGGGAACTTTTATGACCTACACTTTGTCCCTGTTGTAGTAATGGCAATGTTGCCTATTTTTTATTCCCCAGTTCATAAAATAATGTTTGAATGCTTAATAGAGCAAAGCCTTAATATGCTGGAAGCGTAATTGTATAAATCCAAATGTGCATGTTAGAATAATGGCAAGAGATAAGCTGTCATATTCTTGTAAAAATGCTCTCCACTTTTAAAAGTATCTCAAACAGTAGGTAACACTTTGTCCAATGTGAACACAGATGACAAGAAAACATTGTGTTCCAGCCAATAAAAGGTGCTCTTGATATACGACTGCGCATCCTGAAAAGTCGTAATCAACAATTTGTCTTGCATGCAAATATGTAAATGACAGACCTGCATCTAAGTGGCTGATTATGAAAAAAAAAAACCTCTGCAATAAATGAGTGGCATATGGTTCCAGCCGTCTCTTTGTTGGCATTTCCTATACACAAGGCAATATAGGTGGAACTGCAGAGGCAGCAGAAACTTTAACTGGAGCCGTATGCTGTCTCCCTATAATGACAAAATGAAGTTTGGAGTTTGAGAGTTTTGTACCAGCGCGTGTTTTTATTTTCCAGGGAAGAAAGGAAAAGGATCATCTTTCAAAATGATTGTATAGTCTGTAAATAATCTTAATCTGTGTTTAGCGTGCGGCACCATGCTCCTCAGCCTCTAATTTGAAATTAATGCAATTCTTATTTACTAAGCTCCATTATTACTGTATCTCGATCATAACCTGAGAGGCTGCGGCCTGCTGAGTGCCAAGATGTAAAAGCTGTCCGATGAGTCTCAACGATATGCAAAGCTCCCCTGTTAATAATTCATGTCTGAGTTTACAAATGGCACTGTTGCGCAGAGACGAATCAGTCGAGTCGTTGAAATGCTGTTTGGAGGAGATGAAAGTTTAATTCCTGTCCTAGATTACTCCTCCTCATATCTAAGCAGGCCCATTATTTTGCCTCCACCAATGTTTTCCCACCCGCTGTAATGCGAAATGAAGGGAGACGTAGGCTGCAGTGGTGGGACACGACCGGTTATGTACTCACCGAGGATCCTCCCTGATAGGTGACAGCTGGGGCGGCTATTTGCATCACTGTTTGAGGGCGCGTCCTGTTAGGCCACATGCTGCTGGAGGGAAAACTGGGCCAGTACTGTAAATGTTGCATGTTAATATGTGTGTGGTACATACTTTATGTGAACGAGGGGAGAGATTAAGGGTGGGAGACAGGTAAAGAAGGCTATTTGTGAAAGGAAGTGAGTGACCAAGTAGAAATAAGTTGGAAAAGTTGCCTCATTTCCCTGCCAATTTACTACTAAGTTGCTAGATTTAACCATTGACCAAGCCCCAACCCTCAGTTACTGTTATGTTTATCATGTGATTTAATACACATTAAGAGTGTCAAGTTTATCATTTGAAATCCACAGACAGAGGAAAACAAAAGCAGGCATCCTATTTCCTGCCTTTCTTTCCTGCATCAGTTTTACCTGCTACAATTACAACTGTCACCTTCAGGTTTCATCAGTGATAGCTAGCTACCTAAATAAGTTAGTGTTAGCTTCATTAGTCATTCCCAGTAGACTAATTAAGAGGAAAATCATATGAAAGGTGACTTGAATACACCATGATCCATGTGAAAGACCTGATGCTGCAGTCTGAATACCCCCTATAATTAGTAGGCTAGCAGTCTGTAGCTGACCAATGTTGGCTACCTTAATAGTACGTGCTAACATTAGCCATAGTTTGCTTGCCTCCTTTTTCAAGTCACGTTAGAGTGACATGGGCTTGGTCTTTGCTTAGGAAGGACATTTAAAGCTTGCATTCATTCAGGTTTCTAGTAGTACATTCATTTTGTTCTTAATTAATGCTGTATTGATGCTATGTACGTAGGTGTTCAGGGAGACCATTATTAGCACATGGTGGTGAAGAAAATGTAGAAAAGCATGAACATCCATACTTAAATTTGCTGCTCCACGCCTGACCATGAATCCAGATAGACAAAGGGGAACATGCCATTCTTCAGGCAAAAAGCCAGCATCCACACCCTGATCTATGTGGAAGACGTGATGCTAATGTGAAATAAAGAAATGACATTATTCTTGTATTGCTTTCGATCAGGCTGTTATTTTGTTCTGGCAAAACCCTGATACCTACTTAGCGTACATACTAAAAGCATGTTTTTCCCTTGTAACTTTACAAGAATAAAGTCTTCTAGGATGTTTCACAAATGTAACTTTATTTTGAACGAGTTTGGCTCAGGAGGCTGGTGTGCAAACGTCACCTAATCCAACACAGAGCAGAACAGAGCAAACAGCCAATTAAGAGACCATATGTGTGGCTTGCATGAAGTACCGAAATGATTAGTTTGTCGTCAGAAAACAATTTTGATAACTGATGAGCAAGCTCATCATTTAGTCATTTAGAAAGCAAAAATGCCAAACATTTGCTGAGTGGAACAAATTAGAATTAATTTTCTGCTATTCTTCGTTGTATATCATTGCGAACTGAATACCTTCGGGTTGTGGCTGTCATACAGACAGAAAAACCATCTCAAGACATCACTTTGGGCCTTCAGAAATGGTGATTGTGATCAGACATTTAGAATGAACTGACTGATCAGGAAAGTAATCAATGAGTGTGATGAATCTATAGTTACAGCCCTTTACTTTTCAGTCCTACAGAGCTCTGTTTGGCATTACACACATCACCCAAACCTTGGAGAGATCTCTGTGTGCCTCTGCGTGGGCTCCTGTAGATCAGTATGCTGCTGTGGCAAGTGAGGAAGCGTTGTCAAAGGCTCTGAAAAAGCTCTTTGATAAACGCTGAGGGCCACCACCCCAACTCTATCTATGTGCCTCTTGGTTCCTCACTCTCTCAACCTGTAGACTTCGAAAACTGAATCAGACGTGATCAAAGGTTTATTTGGATTGTTTCTTCGCCTCCAGGTCTGAGGTCAAAACATTTATTGTGCTTCCGATAAGACAGCATATGGTGAGAGTCTTAGCACTGCAACCCCTGAAATTGACTAGTTTTATTCCCATAATTTTTTGATACTGGGCGGATACATAATCTGACTGCCACACAAGTAGAGTTAAAGTGAAACTTGGAGCAAATATGAGGCAATACTTCACACATAGGAGTGCATCTGCATATACACCCATACGCTTGGCTGCACAGGCACCTACACACTCACACCCTAACGCTGTAACACAAATTGGATGATCTAATTTAGTAGTTCATCTAGATTGGAGGTTTTAGTGTCGGATGACACCAAAAACAACAACTTGTTCATCATATCATAAGTGACACACTGTTAACACATGGTTATATTCTTGGCCAGACTTCATGCTCCATAATGTTGTTCCTGTGTGTGTCAGCTGAAAGCAGGTCCAGCAAGTGACTCATTTGAACAAGATGAGTGGTATGGGGGACAAATATATATACATTACCCTTAAAATACCCTTATTGATTCAGTTGTGCAAATAAATCAATCAAGATATGAGTTACTTTGCACCAATACGTCATCGTTCCATTACTGCCATTATGGTGTGTTTACACATACAACACATTACAAGACAGTTAGAAAACAAAGCGTTCACACTACAGCTGATGGAATTACAAAACATCCTTCTGTGCAACAAAGTGTTGACATTATGTACTGTGTGACTGCAGAAAATAGAACATGTAACAAGCCATTACACATTGTATATCTTGTTACTTAAAGAAAGTTTTAAATTCAAACATGCCATATTATCTCTTCATTTCAGCTTTTTTCCAAGCTCTCTCCCTACACATTTATTTTATTCCCTGCTTATGTTTTGTGTTGCTCTTCCTCAAAAATTGAGTTGACACTGACTTATACTAATTAAAATGTATGAAATGGCTAACTAGTTAGTAATGTAGTATTTCTTTTGTAACTGTCCTCTCATGTGATGTGTTAGCTAATACTAACATTCATCATTGAACATAAAATCACATAGGATATCTTAGTCATTGTGCTAGCTGGTGAGCTAGCTGCCTCAATCATTCCAATTGAAAGCCAGCTGGTCAACAAACTTAATGCAAGCTAACTGCAGCTAACATTTTTCAGCTGTATAGCATTGTCACAGCTAGATAGCAAGTTAAAGTCTGAATACCCCCTATAATTAGTAGGCTGGCAGTCTGTAGCACACCAATGTGGGTTATTATGTCAGTGAGTATATGGTGGTGAATAAAATGTGGAAATGCACGAACCTCCAAACTTTTAAAATCGCTGCCTCATCCCTGACCATGAATCGAGTAGACAAAGGGGAACCTGGCGTCCTTCAGTATACGGAGATATACATGCATACTTAATGTTAAGCTGATCCTCTGCTCAGATCAGATCAATCCAGTGTTTTTCACAACCACGTTTTATCACACCAATGTTACATTTAGATGAGCCATTCCCAAAGTATAACTGGAAAGGGTAGCTTTGCCAACATTTGTATTAAGTTAATTTTCTTAACCACTGAACTTACATCTTCCTAAGCATAAGCACAACTGTACCACACTGTATTATGCCGAATATCAGCAGCTTGGGTTAGACTTTCAGCTGTGTTTTTGAATTGGCACCATTTCTGAAGATGAAGCACATTTCTCCTAATGGAAATGTTTTGGGATTTCCCTCGTCAGCTACCATATAATAGTAAGAAACAAGGAGTAGCAATGCTTGCTGTCTAGATGTTATATTGCATAGAAAATCACTTGACATGCAATACATCAGCTGGTGAGAGACCTGGAGTCTCATTTATAACTATTGCATACGCACAAAACGGTGCCTAAAAGAGGCGGACACTGTTTCTCATGCAAAAATTGTAGTCTATAAAAAGCAAACTTGACGGGAGAATGTGTGCACCTGTAGTAAACCGACCTGGCGAACGCACATCTTGGCGACAGGGGAAACTGCTGACGTAGATGGTGAGGTGGTGAACTGAAGCCTGATTGTATAATTTGTATTTGTGCACGCACTTGCAGAGAGTCATAACTATTCTATAAGCACCTTTAGTATTAAAGCTCAAATCAAATCTAAAATCAAAGTCCACTCAATATATCATCAGAGCTTTTTCATCTCCACATTCCCCACCTTCTACTTGACCTTAATATCTTAATCAATCCTCTTGAACAGTTGGTTGGTTCTTCTGACTGTGTGTTAACCTGGTTTTGTCAGTCTTGGAGATCATGTGTCTGAGAAACATGACCTCTGCTTTGGTCCATTACTGTTCTCACCATACATGCTGCCACTGGGTGACGTCATTAGAGACCACAATGTATGTTTCCATAGTTATGCAGATGACACACAACTCTACACCTGTGCCGAACCAAATGATGCTGCAGCTATAGACTTCATCACCCACTGTCTCTTGGCAATAAATAAATGGATGAGCAATCATTTTTTGATGTTAAACAGGGACAAAGCTGAAATCCTACTAGTTGGCTCTGAAACAAAGAGAGAAATGGTATTGAATAATCTGGGGAAATTAACTCCCTGGATTAAATCTGAGGTTACAAGTCTTGGTGGCATCCTAGACTCAGATCTAAGCTTCAAGTCCCACATTAACAAGGTGACAAAAACTGCATTTTTAAAAAAATGTTGTTTGGTTTCATGCATTGTCTTCAATCTTATTTTGCATTACTTTTTGGCTGTTTTATGTCCATCCTGTCTTTTTTATCTAAAGCACCCACTTGGTGCATGTGATTGCTTTCTTGTAAAGCACTTTGAGCTGTAACGCCTGTTTGAAAGGAACTATACAAATAAAGTTCATTATTACTCACATAACATAAAAATTGCATTCTTTTGAATATCACAAAGTAAGAATGAATCTGTCATTGACACTATAGGGGTCGTAGCATTAATAGACCAGGCAACAGGTGAGCTTTGCCTAATAACAAAGGCTCAAAGAGACACTTCAAGACCCAACATTTCAGCAGTTATTATTGGAAGAACTGAAACATTTTTTCCAAATAAATGTGTCTACTGAGAAGACAGGTACTGTCTGGGAGGCCTTGCATTTATTAGGGGTAAAATCACTGCCCACACATCAAAGCTGAAGAAAGAAAAGGAGAGTGTAAATACATGGGAAACTGCAAAACAAAAGGAAGCAGCATTCCATGAAAATCATAGTGTGGCTGAATAAAACAGATGGGATAGTTAATAGGAGTTAAATGAGACATATAGCAAGAAAGCTAAATTTCCCATCTTTAGAAACTACAGAAGTTGACAGAAGTTGGGAAAATTGCTTGCAAGGCAGTTAAAGCAAAAGGAAGTCACATATGTTACATCAGATATTAAAAATGAATTTGGACTAGAGGTGAGTAAGCATCAGAAAATTAAACAAGTCTTCAAAAATGTTTGCTCACATCTGTATACTTCAGACACTCTTGTTAATATGGTGGAAATCAATGCATGGTTTTAAAGAATTGATCTTCCCAAGCTGTCGCCTAATCAGGTAGACATTTTCGATAGATGTAGAAAAGCCATGAAAATATTGAAATCAGGAAAGGATCCTGGGTTAGATGTTTCATTTTTCTGTTACACTGATATACTATTTTAACACACTATTTGATTCACCTTTTGAGAAGCCTGCAAATTCATGGATTGAATCTACATTAAGACTTGAAGTGTTGTCTGTCGTGTACTTCTATTTATTGGATATTTAGATAAAAGTCTTTATAATGTTGATTTAGAGCTGATGTTTAACTTTTCTGTAGTCCATCTATTTAAAATTGACGTACTTTTAACATTTTGGGTGATACTTAATCAAACAATTGTATATAAAATCTAAATCTCTTGATGTGGTATGAGACGTTGTGGCTTTGTCAGTTTGTTTGAAGTAATTTGATTGGCTGTAGCTCCTTGGTTAAAGTTGCTGAAGGCCTTTTGATGATGTTTCTAAACCTAATTGTGGAACATGGTTATTTAATCACCAGCGGATGTGTTACTGGGGTGTGGCCTATATAACATACTGGTGCCTGGGTCTTGTTATGATTGTTGATCTTGAAGAAAGCCTGAGGGCTGAAATGTCATCCGAACAGAAGGGAATGGAGCCAGTGCAGAAGAACACCTCTTCCGCAGGATGACACTCCGATCACTGCCTTCTTCCTGGACAGGGAGAAAGCCTTCTTGTTTCAAACTCTGGAATCTTTTGGATTTGGAAATGGGTTCTTAAATTGGATCAGAGTGATCTGTTTGCAGAACCATGACCTACTAAAAGAGCAAGAAAGTTTGCATATGATGGAAGGTGTGGTCGATGAATGGGTCAAACAAACACAGGGCGTTGACCCAGGAGACCGCCGTTTGTGTCACATGGGAAGCCGGAAGGCAATGTTGACCCATTTTAACTTAAACAACGTACTCATAATGTATGTAAGTAACGTTATATACGTAACAGTAACTTACTTATTTGAACCCATTATCTTTCCCTAAACCTAACCAACTCATTTTGTTGCCTAAACCTGAGGAACTGCTACAGTTTCACAATGTTAACCACGTGAGGACCTAGGTCCAGTAAGTTGATGGTCCAGTGCCCCTGTCTTCACTCTGCAGCCGTGATATATGTGGTTTTCGGAGTCATCGGTAATTCACCTATTCAGTTGTTTAGGTACAGTATGAGGGTGAGCTGCAAATGAATGCGTTAGCATTACTACAAAAGATTTAAAGAAACGTAGACAGATTGGAACTAATGAATTTGAGTCTATGGGGAAAGATAAGCATTATTACATTGGTAATTGCACCTCAGTTTAATTATAGCTCAATGGTGATGCCAGAAAACAATTTAAACAGCTTAATCAGTCAATTAGGGGCATAAATGGGAGGAAGCCACAAATAAACATACACAATTAGACGCTACTAACTAATTTAGGAGGGTTTGTAGTAATTGTGCGGAGTATCATTTAAAATTATATTGAAATTGGCTAAACATTGCAATAATGGCAATTATAACTTGCATGGACACAGGGACAAGAGGGACTTTCACGTTATCTACAAATTAGGAGCTGCATAAAGAGTTTGGGGGTTATTTTCACTGAAAAGGAGAACAAACTGTTATGCTACTTTAATGTGCCATGCAGTGTACAATCAGTCTCCGTTTTTTATGAAATTACGAAAAACACTGAATGGTAACTGTGGAAGAAAAATCTGGGAGCAAGATCCTGATTCAAACATCCAAGAGGGTACGGGGGAAACGCTGGTGGCCAGCAAGAGAAGCAGTGGGCAAATGTGTACATTACAAAACAAACAAATACTATAATATGTTGTCTTGTGTGGCACTGTGTTTTCTATCTACTGGAAAACCTATAAAGAAAGTACTTGAATTGCATTCTGCCCATTAACAAAACTCCTTCATTGTGAGTGAAAGTGATGCAGGGACAAAAATCCACATTCCTTCTTGGTAATAAGCTAATAAGAGCCTTCAGGCACTCAAATTAATTAAATCAAGTCTTCCAAAGTTGCATCATTTTAGTACAAAATTTCCTCTTTTTGTTACTGTCCCTTCACTGCGACTCAACCACTCAACACACGTCATGGGAAACACAAAAAGGCAATTTTGTACTCACTTGATTTGACAAGCTAAGCTTCATATTACCTTCAGACAGACTTTACAATACTTCTTGGCACAAAACGAGCCCTGTGGATTTTGTTAGGTTTTCACACTGAAGGAACATTAGAAAGGGATCTTCTACCTGACTTTTTACGGCAAGAAAAACCTCTTTCAAAGTCTTTTGTTGGGGACAGACTTGAAAAATGGCCAACCTGTCCTTTAACCTTTAGCTGTGGATGGGACTTCTCTGGAGTACTGCACATGGTCACTCACTGTAGCTAAGCTAACGTTAGCTGTTGATGGTCAGTAAAATAATTGAACTTATGATAATTGCATATATTTTTCAACTAGCTTGGCAAACGTAATAATGTGCGAATTATCTTATGTGTCCCTCCATCGACATAATGCGCTATATGCTGTTTTAATGGAAAATACTGTACATCAATAGCACGAATGCTTCCAGTTTATTTATTTACTCACATTTTTAAATCAGGCAAGCTCATAAAAATCATGTATCTTATCCGCCTGGGGGTTTCCACACACAGCCTCATTTGGTGGGAGCTGCCCAGTATTACCAGAGAATTGCCTCTGGATCATTTGGAAGTGGGCTGCCTTACATATGGGCACTTCAGCAGCAGTTGTTGAGGGGAGGAGAGAGTGTTTCTAATTCACCTCCCCCATCTCACATATTCCCAGATGGTGTGGGGAGTCAAACTGGCAACCTTGCAGTCACAAACCCTCCTCGCAAGCCTTCAGGCCACAGCTGCCCTCCGTGTTGATTGGTAATTTCTTCCTGTGGAAAACTGGATGCTTGAAAACATAAAGTGCACTCCAGATGTTTGAAGTGTCACAACATAACAATGCAGGTGGTAGACTGACAGCGAGCTAGATTTCACTCCTCACTCCTGCCAGCAAGTATCTTTTGTCACGTCTCCCACACAGAAAAGGAGGCATTTTTCATTCGGTGCTGTTGGGCGGGTTAGAAAACCACAAGAGAAGCTTGCAGTTACACATATCCTATTTATTTCCTCATATATTTTTATACTTTGAGCCTTTAACAGCCCCCCTACCGTTGTCATAGTGACCGCGTTTTATGGGATTCACGCTATCATATGATTTTGTGAATCTTTCATAAAGCTGCCATTGAAAATGACCGCTGAAAAGATTGATGAACAAATCCACGCTCCTTTAAAGACACGGCTCACCTCTCACCTCGTCTTCTTTTACTCTTTGTCAGTCTCTCGCTCTCCTCCTCCCCCATGACTGAGCCTGCACGTACGACACCGTGACAAGATTACACACTTACTGTAAAGGCAAATCGTTTCAGTCATGCACTGAATCAACACATCTAATGTTGTTCCATGTCAAGTGTGGCTGTCGTCAGTGTCAGGGAGATAGCCAGAGGGAATACAAGCTATTTATCAGAGATGTGCCGTCTCTTCAACCAGCGCCTCGCAGTTATCCAAGAGCTGGGACGCACTGCCAGCCCACGTCCACCTATCTCCCTGCAAAACATTAACCCCAGGACACCATCAATTACTAACTAATTAATCTACTTAAATTGGCAAATTTGCATTTATTGCCATCTGGCAATTCTGGTAATGAACATAAACAACGCACTAATTGATCATCAGTTTATGTTTGCACATGAAAATATATAACCACACTGGCTCACGCACATGTATTATAATAGCACGGGCAGTGCTTTAAAGCAGCTTGTGGATGTGCGATGGAGATGTCTTACTGCTTTTTATAAAGTTTTTATTTCGGATAACAAAGTGATCCTTGAGCAGCTAATTAAGATCTTACTTTCAAGGAGGTCTGATGACTGCTGATGGATGGCAAATAACTAATAATGTACTTCACACAATGATCAAAAGCCAATGATTGTGCCGTGTGCAGGTGCTGAAACTATAATTGCACCGCTATTGTACAGTACTGTCTTTCATCATAGACGGATCAATAATCCCACAGAGAGAACCCATGAAATTACCATGGAGATCAGGCTGTAAGGATCAGAGCCGATGATGCCACAGGCGAATGCCGGAGAAACACAACAGCCTTGGATTTAATGAAAAGTTTTCATTCAGACCACAAATACTGCCACATTTTAGCATATAACGAGCCCTTGAAAGACAGTGTGCCCTCGGTGTGCTTGAGGAATACACCGCTTTGTCTAGACATGTTAAAATTTTATGCTTCAAAATAAAATTCATGCTCTGCTCTGGGAATAAACATTCTTGTGTATTTGTACAAGTATGAGAGAGAGAAAGAGGGGAAAAAAAAACGACAGACTGTTTAACAGTGTTTTAAGAGTAACTGCCAAGCCATATAATTTTTACAGTTTGTTTTTATTAATATCCACAAGGAAACATTAAAGTTAAGCTTTGAATGTGAAACTTAAACTTTGGAGGGCTCACAGGACATGGGCGAGTAGCTGGCAGTCTATGTGACTTATATTCTCTGCCTGATGCTGTGATGTGGTGCTGTGCAGTGATGTTTTATCTGTCTGACAGTGGCAGTGTTCTTCAGTCAGTCTGTCCTCAGATCTGTTGTGTCCTCCCCCATGTGTTACCAAGTGAAAACAACCTCGCCGGCCAGTTTCACTGATTAAAGCAAAATTCTTTGTTTTAAATAGAGGTCTCAAAGGGAGGGAAAGGGTTTAAACCGTTCACTTCACCACGTTTCACAACAACACATCACCTACAGTAGCCTACAAACCCAGACAGGAGCTACCTTAGACCTAAAACCTGTATTTCAAACAACTGAGCCTTTATTTCTGATGAAAACTCTTGTCAGAACAAGCGAGCATGCTTGCTATATGAAAGCAAGCAAGTTTGGTGATTGATAACAGTTGAATTGGCCATACAGCTGCGTGTTTTCCCCCTTTTTTTCCACGGCAGAATGGTTACAGTTCTCCAATAAAATCCTGCAAAGACCAAATTGTTGAAGGAAGTAATTCCATTGGCTCAGGTGGAGGAAATTGATATAGTCACACTATATGTGGATTCTAATCGAACAAACTGGACATGACAAAGCTGAAATTAGAAAACCAGGGAGATTGATGGCGGTGAAAAGGAATGAAAAAGATCTTTTAATAGGTGAGGCCTGTGGAGGAGTTCGTTTCTGACACAAACACCAAAATTCTTTGATTCATTTTAAGCCGTTTATTCAGTGTCTTATCACGATTAAATATCTTTCCCCGAGGGTTGTGCCTTACTGTGTGTTAATTCAAAAAGTAATTTTTCATGTTGTCATCGGTGCTTAATTTTTTTGTTGGAATTATTAAAATGTCACAGCACCCACAAGGGCTTGTTTTTCCCCGAAAAATATGATGTGGTGGATCTATTTCGGCAAAGAGTGATTGAAATGGACTCCAGTAATCTTGTCCTCAACCTAAGGTGAAACGCTGACTATGATGCATGACTTGACAGTTTCCTCATCCCTCAAATCTATTGTTTTAAATCGACTGCGCTTTCACACGATTCAATTATACAGTCAATATTGCAGGGCTGGCTTTCTACTGCAAAATATTTGACGATATGAGAACCTTGTGTGACCCATTTATTTTGATTTGGGAAAACAATTGTATCTCATCCCTAATGTCTGTCGTGGGCAGGGTTCATATATCACTCTGCCGGCTGTGCACAAATGTTTGATAGGTGCTGCGAATTCAGCAATATCAAACGAGAGAAATTAGCACAGATTATGTCACGTATTCATCAGTAAAGTGTTAAAAATCAAGCCATCGCACACGCTAATAACCCTCCTCACCCTCTTTTTTTGACATCTCCACTACAGCAGGAGTCAAAAGTTAGGTTTTTCCTTTACAGAATATGCTTTCTAATCAGAATAAATTCCTGAGAAGATCTTTGAAGTTCTTCTTTTCTCTAAACAGGCAGACACAGTGTCACTCACTGTATATGTTTTATGCAAAACAGAGGAGAAGAAGGGCATGAGATTTAACACTGACGATAGATCAAACCTCTCTGTGTTACCAATACACTGCCTACTATTTTCTTCCTCTGTTGTCTTTTCTTCCCATGAAAGGGAATTACAAAAAAGACCTCCGACACAGCAAGAGGAAGAAAAAGTGAGTGAAAGGGGGGAAAGTGAGAGAGCGTGGAGAGATAGTGTTTATTGCTTGTGGGAGGTGAATGATGGCGCAGCATAAAAACCCCACCAAACCGAGCAGATGGAGCCTATGTGACAGTAAAACCCCAAACGTCCGCTGAAGGTTTTTACCAGTGACTTATGAAAGCTATCTGTCAAAACAAAGGCAAGAGTTAGCAGGATGATATGATAATGAAGCAGCATTGCTCCAGTGACAAATTATGCTCAAAAGGTAAATTGTTTCTCATAAGAGCCCTCGGTGTGAGCAAGGACAGCGGTGAGTGCCGGATTATTGGTCCAGGAAGTGACATGAGACAAGTGGTTAGTGAAGTTCACAGCGAAATGGAAACCATAAATCGTTGCTTTTTGGGGGTAGGAGCTGCTCCCACAAAAAAGGAATTGTCTCAATAAAAAATAAATTAATAACTGAAAAAAAAAGGAAAAAAAAGTGTGGTGCCATGCTGTTAAATCTCTCAAAAATCAATGATAGGATGACTTCTACACACAGTGCTACAATGTGTTGTACATGCAGGCCTAGGTGGAATACTAGCTCTTATTTATGTGTTATAGGCAGTGGTGGGAAGTAAATTCCCTCAAGTCCTGAACTAAAGTACAACTTTGAGGTACTTTACAGGGAAAATACTGTACTTTTTACTCTACATTAATTTGACAGCTACTACGTACATTGCAGATGTTGATATGTAACACATATACCTGTAGGATAAGCTTATTAAATACAACGTATTTTTAGATTAAAAACAGTGGTTCAAAACTTTTTCGACATCAAAAAAGTCGAGTCTGACTTCCACCAGCCACAAATTCCTCCTCTAAACTTCATTTAAATAACCGCTCTAGGCCTGAAAAGGTAAAATTACCCATTATTTCACAAAAAGATTAGAAAAAAGTAAAGAAAAAAATGAATGCAAGTTTTTAAATCTTTGCAGAACCTTTTTTTTTTTTTTTTCTTGATTTCTGCCCCATTAGTCATCTCACAACCTCTCAGATCTAGCTGGTGACCCATCGGAGGGGGCTCGACCCTCAGGTTTGCAACTGCCGGACTAAACTAGCTAACAGGATATAAAGCAGTGAAAATGGGCTCCACAAGCTACTTAAACACTGATTCGTCAAGGTCATTTTACAGCAGTGTTGCACAATGAAGTGTAAGTCGTTGCCACTTCATGCTACACAAATATAGAACGTCATACAACACTCAAAGCAGCCCCCCCAGCTCAGCACTTCTCTAGGATGCATGCTGATGATCTGGCGTCTGGTCGTTACGTTATTGTAGAGTCCCGCCCTCTCACCCTGTGCGCTGTTATTGGCTGGGGCCCACACACCTACTGCTTAAAGGCTGACGCCCAGAAATGTCCCGAACACGGCAAAGTCACAAAAAGCGAGCAGAGGGCAGGGTCTCTGCAGATACCCCACCACTCACCTCTGCTGGGTCATGAGTGATGACTGAGAGGGATTATTCAGTCTAGACATTTTTAAGAAAATCCTCCTCATTCTGCCTTTAAATTGGAAAATGCAGGACTTGACTCTGGTCTATTGTTATTACACTACTTAAGAGATGAATCTGAGTTCAACTTTGCATTGCCAAGTTAAAAATGGCAAATCAATTGAATGTGAGTGAATAGGCGCGCGGTGAAAATATAACAGAAGTTGATGAAGTAGGTTACATTTTCATGAGTACACATTTAAAGTAAAAATAAAGAGAGAAAAGAGAGGTTACTGTAACAGAGGGGGCATTGTGTCTGCAGCCAAAGCCTATGAAGGTAAGAAAGGGCAAACCTGCAGGAGGTTTTATGAGTGAGTTATTGTCAATGTTTACATGCCAGGTGTCAATGGTGTCACAGATTGCCATCCCAGTGTTCTCAGCAAGGCTTCGGCACGGTAAACAGACTTCAAAGGAGACGGGGACACACATGCACGGGCACACAGCCAGACGCACACACTCGGGGAAGCATGCATACAGCAAAGCGCACACGTACACACATGCATGATGATACATAAATGCACCGTACAGAAGAGAACGGCCACTTTATGCAGTAATGGAGGAATCCATCATTCACTTAAGCAAAAGTTAATGGACACAGTCAGTCGGCTAATTCATTAATCGAATAATCCTTTCAGGTGTACTTGAAGATACTGTAGGGTGGATTAACTTACAACAAAACATCATAATTTATAAGCCCTTCATATGTTTTGTGTGGAAACATGTAAAGAAACTAAAGGTGTCAGATAAATGTAGCAAAGTAAGAAGTGCAATATATCTGTCTAAGGTCTAAAATGGACATATGTAAGTACAAGTACCTCAAATTTGTACTGAAATACAGTACTTATTGACATTCCACCACCGGCTGTGTCTAAGCATAAGACCAGTGTGAGCATGAGGCATCCACTTAGCCTGAATACAGCAAAATCACATAGCTTGTGCTCAGCTCTGAGGAAAAAGTCACTTGAAATGTCACGCTGGGTTGAAGTACTGTATAGGCATGACAGGCTGGATGATTTGATGTGTGCTTCTCTCGGGCTATATGTGCACTTTTGTGTACTGTGATGTGGATGTGTGCAAATACTACGTGTGCTCGTGCGCACGGTATCAAGCATTTGTTTGTGAGGTTTACCCAGATGGATTGCAGGGATTGCGTACTGTGCTGCATGCACTATTTAATTAGGATGAACTTTTCAAATAATCCATTATTAGCGAGAGTGGATCATAAAGGGAAAACAAAGACAGGGCTAAGTTTTATTACTTTCCTGCTGCCTCAGTATGTTTCTTTCCTTGCATTTAGATTCCGTTTCATTGTTGTTTACACTGCGAAGCTGCTTTTCTAAATAGGTGAAAGAGCAAATAAGACAACATTGCGTGGCATTGCAACAGTATTTAAATTATTAATGACCTAAAATGAGTTACAGTTCTGCGTTGTCTTTGTATGCTATAGGCCAACTGGTATTCCAATTGTATGCAATGTTTTATGTATTCTGAAGCCGATAGCTACTGGTGAAATATTTTACACATCATAAAGAGCGTGCTCATAAATGCACAGCAGTTGCGAAGACAAAGCTGAAGATTTTGGTGGAACAGAAGAGGTTTGATGTTTTAGGGGGTTTGAAGGTTTGCAAATCTTAAAAAAAAACAACAAAAAACCCCCCCCATCTCTCATCTCTTATGCAGGCAGAGTGGATGTGGATGTGCCTTGAGATACGCATTTTGCTGAGCCACGGTGGAGTGTTTGATTTCCAACCAATTTTTAGCTGATCATTATATTTTATTAAAAGCATCTCAGTTCATTATATAAAAGCCCTCTGCCAACGTTGGGCAGAAAAAAAAGGAAAGCCTCGTATCAAAAGCCACGCACAGAAGCGGGGAGTGTAAGCCTTTAATAGGAATCGGAGTTTACACATTTATGAACCAAACAAATAAATGCTACCACAAGAGCTGCTGTAGCTGTCAGCCTAAATGTATTATTGCTGTGATATTACCCAGTCAGAGTTTTACTCTTTCTCTTCAGATAACACACACTGTACTCCACCCCTGCGTTGGTAGCTCTTCCCTTCACTGCCAAATTAGATGGGTAAAGACTGGAGACTGAATTTATTTTCCTCCTTTTCAATTATTTTCTTTGTCTTAAAGATAGCAGGTGAGAAAGCGTTTAAAACAATGCTTGCTGCTTAGCCAAAGGGCCAATCAGAATTAAGATAATCCCCCCAGCATGGCCATGTCTGGGGGGGGGGGGGGGGGGGGGGGCACCGTCATTCCACACGCCTTTAATATTTAATCACGGTAATACAGCAGCAAATCACATCAGAGGCAACGCATGCTAGATCATATTGTCTGATCCAATAGCATGCTCGTGTGTTGCTATCAATTACAACTTTGGCACACAACTAATTTGTTTGAGAGCTGGATTGGTAATTTGATTTTCGGGCTCACTCACTTGATTTCCCTTACCCATTAATTTCATTTGCACTTGCCCATCAGCGGCACCGGCACATGTTGAGTCACCCACGTCCCAGAGCTCATCTTAGCCCAGTCTTATTAATACCACCAGTTGTGGCAAGTGCCAGCCTGACACTCACACAGCATGCAGCCGCCACTCTCATTCCAAGCCATCACAGCCTGCATCTCTCCTTCAGCGGCTTGGAACCTCTTAACCTGTCCACTCTTCACCTCACCAGGCGGCTCGTGGCTCTGCTGCATATGAATTCGGAGCCTTTCTTTTCATTCGCGCCGCCTGCCAAATGGTGCTAGTTTAAAATCCATTTTTATTCCGGGCAAAGAATTCCAATTAGAGCACGTGTCTTCGGAAAGAAACTCATTATTGCAATTATTTTTAGAATTGATACGACACGGAGAGTTGCATTTAGCGAAGGAGGAGGAATTATGTGCTTTTAGGGTTAAATAAAGTGGTGTTAATCGTTTTTATGAATAGAAAATGAAGAGATGACAAGGAGATAGTGTCATTACTCATAATGAGTTGATTTGAAACATCAAGATAAATTATTGGGAAAACATATTTGTATTGTAATTTGTATTCTGATAATACAGTGTATCCAATTAACCTCTTATGACACTGCCATCAGTGTAATCCAATCCTGCCTTCAGCTTACAGTAGAAATAAATTATTCAGAGTGAAAAAAGACACTGTTTTGATGACTTGTTAATAAAGACTCGAACAGACTGAAATAGGAAAGTCTTTAAAAATGAATAATCGGATATAGTAATACTCCCTGATGGTAGAAAGTATCTACTGTTAAACTCACACAAATCCCATTTGTATTGATGAGCCTACTGAAAAGTGTCATGTGCAAGAGACTTGTGTTATTGAAATTTTAACAAGGATAAATGGCAGAGACACGGAGGCTCCCTCTGGGGAATCTTCCTCCCGCTCAACACTGGTGTTGCAAGGATGTCTTCTGTCGTAATGCGTAAATGAACTGGGCCGTAATTTGAGTGCTTCTCTATATTTCATATTTCATAACGCCTCTGAGTGAGTGTAATTTCTTCTCCATATGGGTGCTTAGCGGTAAAGAGTGGATGATAAAAGAAACCCAAACAATTATGAGGCTTTAGTCGCGCATCGCTGGCCGTGGTAATGTCACTTGTCTGTGAGGGGAAGTGTTCTGTCTTAGTTAGGAGCTCTGTCATGGCGGGCCTTTGGATTCGCGTCTGCTAACTGTTGCTGTATGGCTTTTGAGGTTTCTAATTTCTTCTTCTTCGTCTTCTTCTTCTGATGCCATGCAGATGCTGTCTCTTGGCACACGTGTGTGAGTCTCCGGGTCCCACGAGGTAACACAAGCTTTAGAAAACCCAGTACGATGCTGAAACACACAACCTGAAGTGTCTTTTTCTACACTAAAAAAAATGGATATTTCATCGTTTAAACCCCCGCCACCAATTCCCCTACTTACCACCCCTCCTGGTAAATGATCAAGGCCTCTTTCATAAATAAGAATGAACAAAAACACATTTGTGGTGTATAATAAGATGCAGTAATTAATGTCATCGATTCACATCTGTAAGGATACTGACTGGGAGAAATGTGATTACTTTTATCACATTTCAAAACTTGGAGTTAGTTTCAAAGCCCTGTAACTCAGTTAGCGTGTGACTGTGGAGAGAGCGAGAGGCCTGCTCTCGCTCTGTGATTGATGAGTGCACACCGGGCAGGCTATTAAAAAAGCTGCGGCGTATTCCACAGACAATGGCAATAAACATATTCAGGGTGCTGAATTCAAAATGACTTATTTAGGAAAAGAAAATGTTTTCTTTTTTTTTCCCTTGCACCAACCATAACCATAAACCTTGGATTAATGGGGAATTCCGTGTGCGCATTTAAATATGCTACTACAAAAACACACCCTGTCACACACACACATACACGCACACACACGCACACACACACACACACACACACAGACGCACACGGGTCGAATGCACACATGTTCACCTTTGATCCGTTGTATATAAAAGCTGTGGATCTCTATTACAATCAGCAAGACCGTAACATACTAATGATAATAATTATGCATATGAAGCACACACACAACAGAACAGTTTTGGGAACTTTGCTCATTCATTTTCTTCCCGAGACTTAGACGAAGAGATTGATACCACTCTCACATTTGTACGGTAAACATAAAGCTACCGCCAGTAGCCGGTTAGCTTAGCTTAGCACAAAGACTGGAAGCAGGGGGAAACGGCTAGCCTGGCTTTGTCCCCGCGGAGTAAAATCTGTCTACCTGCACCTCTAAAGCTCCCTAACTGACGAGCTATATCTCGTTTGACTAATCTGTGTGTAAAAAAGCGTAAAAACAACTGGTTAATCATTCCCAGGAGCAGCAAGGCTTTCCTGGTTTCCTGGCAAACTCACACTGACAACAGTTCTGTATGGATGGAAGGCAGATTTTATCACCTTTGGACGGAGCCAGGCCAGCTGTTTCCCCCTCTTTCCAGCTAAGCTAAGCTAATCATCAATAGCTGTAGTTTCCTATTTGCTGTACAGGCATGTTGTTTAAATCTAATTCAGCAATAAAGCCAATGTGTGCATTTCCCAAAATGTCCTATTCCTATAATAGAGGGGGAAAAAAATCAGTTTGAATTCAGCAACAAAATCTCAGCCACAAACTCTTTTGAAATAATTTGCCAGTCACTGTAGACACGCACCTATCCGGGATTCAGTGAGGGTTATTACCAAAATAGTGTTCAGCGATGGAAGATGAGTAATAGCCTCTTATTTAAAGTGAAATATCTTCGGAGATAGAGCAGGTGATTAGCAATAATGTAGACGCTTTGCAAAATGAGGGAGCTGTTGGGTGGGGAGGGAAGGAGACGGCGAGAAATCCACATTGTTCCAAATGGATAATTTATAAACGTGCGGTTCATGGTGACATCTCCAGAGATGACAGAGTACATACATCTGCAAATTGGACTAGATGAGAGTTTAATAGCAAAGTAATGAGTGTCCTCGCTCGAAATGCAACACGCAGCTCAAATACAGTCACAGCCCTTCGATAAACATCTCGTTTGATAAAGTTATTTGCGTTTTCTGCTCTCGTCCCGGGTTTATATCGTTTCACCCAAAAACACGTTTACTGTACGCTGGCACATACATGAGCGGAAGCGTGCGTGTGTGTTGCATGTGCGCCGACTGTGGGTACAGGTGCTCCATTATTCAAAGTATCTCCTTGGGCTTTAAAGCTCTGACAGAGAACTAGACGAGGTTTCTCCCCCGCGCGCTCCCCCTTTTCTTCAACACCCCCTCCCAACTGCAAAAATATTACCAGAGCTTCCCTGGGGAGAAGCAGAGGGGAAACGTGATCTGGAAGAGAGGGGCGAATCCACCACAACAACAGCTGCTTCCAAATCACAACAACCTGGGGAAGGGTTGTGGGTTATATTTTATGGGTGGAGAGGGACCACGGATGTTCATTTATTTATCTCCACAGTCAGCATTGAGGTGTGTGTGTGTGCGTGTGTGTGTGTGTGTGTGTGACAAGATCTATCATAGCTCACTTTTTACTTACACAGGAAAAAAGCCTAAGGTCACCAGTCACTCTGCAGAGTGCTGAGACCTGTAACGCCACAGCTCGTCATGTGGGCAAATGATGAATATGTAAAAATAATCACGCGTCAAAATATTCTAATGAATGTATGGAATGTGGAAAATCTTATTGAGTTGGTCTGATGCCATTTACTTTCCTCTTCACTCGCTTTCATAGATGCCACCTCTCCACTGGTGTAATTATGCTGAGAGCAATTTCATATTTCAAGTATGCAAATATCGGCACTGTGTGGCTACAAACAGTCCATATACAGGAAATATGTAGGCTGCGGCACAGCAGTCCTTTTGAAGTGTCGCACAAGCACATTGTTTGAAATCTAAATGAGCTTGCATGTGCATTTGAGCACACGCGCATGCATGCTCACACGTGCACCGGGATCCGAATTAGCCTAATGGTTCTCAGTGGACCCTACACCAAACACACATGCCTCCGGTGGGGTAAATGGCGGGGGCATGTATTGGAGCGGAATACAAACATACCCATTAGTAGTGGGAGTAGGCCGATCTAACCCTGGACATGTGTTAGTGCCTATTCTCTCCTTCATCGCACGCTGTTATTAATTTGATTATCTCTGATTTTACAAGCAGACATAACAGCTCATCTGATATTATTTACCCACAGTGGGTTGAACCACGAGCTAAGCCACCAGAGATAAACCACCACTATTAGGCTGGAGGAGGTGATAGAAGGGGGACGCTGCCAACAATCAGCACCTGGATCAGGACACACCTGCCTCCTAAGCTCATATACAAATAAACGGGTTAAGCATGAAAACATACTGCTGCTGATTCGATTTCATTCACTTCAGTTCAAAGATCTGTCATCGTTCGCGGTGTAATTTGTCCATTTTTCTTCTAGAATCAATGATCGCATCAGCATTCAAATGCACTGCAGTCTGCACATCAGTCAGTGAACGCATCACTGTTCATACCGCTGCTTCAGTTCAGTATGTTTCCTGTCCCAGCTGTTATTTTCAGCTCAAAGTAAATAAAGGCCTATACGGACGCTGTTTAAGAGGAAAACAGCACAGCAGCAACTGTTTGCAACAGAGTTATAACTTCGTGTTTGGTCTTTCAGTAAGCCATGAACAAAATGTTGCCAGTGAACATAATCCTGAGAACAATTCATGTAGCTTTCTGCCAAAATGTATTTCACAAAGAACATTAGCACATGATTTGGTGAAGAATTCCTGATTCCCATCATGTCAAAATCCAATAAATAGACTTCCTGCTCCGCTCCTGATATGCTTTACATCTTAAAGCACAAGCCAGGAGTGACATTTCAACTATTTTAAACCATGATTGTTATTCATTTTGTGTAGCCAGTAGCATCTATATCTGTAGCATTGCTGGCACTAGCCCCAGTCTTTGCCTCTCATGTACTGGCATACATTTGAGTCAGAGGTAACTACTGGGATAAGATATAAATATCATTCACCATTAGTATGAGAACTGATACCAAGTAATAATATCATAGAGGTAATAGGCTAACTTAATGAATGTTATTCTCCAGCCGCCACGTTGTGACTCATTTGAAATGCTACGTAAATATCAAGTGTGAAGTTAAAAATCAAGTTATGTTCATATTTCATGTCACAAAAATATTTCAGATGTCACCTTTTTGGGTAATGTATATGTTAAGTGTCTGTAACATGATGCACGATATCTCCATCTAATGCAGCACTTCTGCACACACACATCAGGCCACAGATTTAATAATAGCATGCAGGCTTCTTGGACTTTTATTGCACACATATGAGACTAAAACAATTAAAATCAGTGAGGTGTTGCAGTGCTTCAGCAGGTCTTGAAGGGCTGCAGTAAGTTTTGTAAGTCACTTGATACCACGGTGCTTGCAGCATGTGAAGCCTTGAAGCTTCAAGTCTTTTTTCAGCACAAAAAGAAAGAAAATATTGCTTAAATTACTGTTTATTCATTTAATCTCCAGCTCTCTTGAGTTATTAGCTTTCCTTGGTATTACTCATCGTGCAGGAGATGAAAGGGGGGTTGGCAAGAAAACACTACCTGCTTTTATTTTCTTGCTGTTATCAGTGATGTCACAGATTATACCAAGTACATGGGATTGACATTCAGTTTAAAATGCTGATTAATTGCTTACAAAATAGTTTGTTTTGCAATGATAAGTCCTTGACAAAATGGAGAGAGATGTTTAAATCTGCTCACGTTTCCTGATGCATGTAATATTGTCATTTACCCGTTTAAGGTATGAGACAGACACCCCTGAGAGAAATATGACTCTGCCGACACTGATTGTGCTATAGATTGGCGGGCCAATTCAACCTCAGCCAAATTAGCCATTTTGCTGGGGGTTTTTTTGTCACTGCATGATTGTTAGATGTGTTCTTTGACTGACTGTGTATGTTAATGACAATCACCGTCTCTGGCCAGGTTTCCTCACATCGGGGTTTACAATCAGGGAAAGCAGCCCTGATGATACACAAGATCTTCGCCAGGTGGCTGAAGATTATGGAGACACTGATATCAGCTACGAGGTGAGAGTCTGACAGCAGTCCACAGCCGAACAAGACTCCACCAACGACATACTGTAGCTGAACTGGCTCCAATGTCAGACACATCACAAATCTGCAGTTACAGTTTCTGCCTCTCTTCTTTATTACAGCCACTTTGTGTTTTCCCCATTGCTTGATTTCATAACTCTTACTTTAACTGTGAAGCCTCATACGTCCCCTGGGTTGCCACAACATCCTGCTATCATGGATTCCTAAAATATGCTGCGTATGAAGAGGACTATTTTTTCCCTCTTTCCTGTTTTGAATCGCAACTTTTTCACCTCAGTCAGGGGCGCTGACTTTGATTCCAACCAACTGATACAGTGACAGATCAGGATAATGACAATCTCCAACATTTGGAGACCGTCGTGTGTTGCTATTCCTGTTGTATTTGAAGATGTTTTCTGGACGAGAGATCTGAGAACCGTGGTGCACAACAACTTTTCACCAGGGGGATTCTCTGCCATTCTTTCCCTCTGATGTGGGCCTCACTCTTATTACCTTTTTGTTGTTGTTTTTTTTTTTTCTTTTTTCTGCGATTTTGTTCCGCTACACCATCTGTCTGTCCGGTGCTTGTTAAATCAGTTTGCCCATTCATGGCGCCCTCTGCCTCGACTTCACCCCTGGCAATTTCCGTTTGGTCTCCAAAACCACAGAATGATATGCAAGTCTGAGTCAATCCACCCCGAGTTCTTGGATGTTTGTCAAACAGCACTAGAACAACAGCATGATTTGTTCTGTGCACAAATCTCAACCGTCTATACCCTCTTGGCATTGTTAAGGGAAGGCAGCAAAGGCACAGACAGACATGGAGAAAATATCCTATCAATCTACAGGATATTAGCTTCAAGGCACCAGTTCATACTGCCAATGATGTAACCCTCTGTGCCAGTATGAGCAAGTGCCATAATAAATTACTTCACATCATCTAATGCTTTTATCTGATGATAGCACTCTGTGTGGGTTGTGTGATTTCAAGCTTAAGATTTTGTTGTTGTGGCGGTGGTAGCATGGTGATTAAGAGTGTGTGAGGGGGAGAGGGAATCAGAAAACAAAACTGTGGAGAAGACTAATTGTAAAGGGGTTATAATTCATGCAAAGGATAGTGTTTGAAAAGCTGGAGACCCCAGCCAGTACTCCCCCAACTGCACTCACATCTTATTGTTTAAATGACACACTTGTTCAGCCAACACCGTTTTCAACTCGATTGGCCGCGTTTAGCCTTTTTTGCTCGAGTAAAATAGCATGTTAGCAAGAGGTCAGCGTATAACAAGAGGAGGACGCTTCTATTTTTAAAAGCACAAATAATTCAAGATTCTGGACATGACCGTCAAACACAAAGCTACTGTGTATATTTAGAGTAAACAGGTTCAGACTTCAACCTATTCCAACAACAGTTTATTGTGCAAATATTAACTCAGATTTCCACTATGAATCCAAGCTGTGTGTGCACTGCCAAAAGAAAATTGCAAACACCAAATTCTTTTCATTCATTATGAAACATCTTTTTACCTTTTTTCCTTCCCGTCAATACCTCCAGGCTTGTTTTAGTGAAATAACAGCAGTTTTGCTTCATCCAAGCCGAGTTGGCGATAGATAAAAGGAATGTGTGGGTGGTGGGCTCCTTGGCATACCTGTGCAACCCCAGACTTGGTGGGCCAGTGGGTGACACTGCCAGACTGCAGACCGGTTGGCAAAGACATCATCACGATCAGGATCAGCTGAGAAGCTGCTTCCAAGGTGGAGAGAGATTCTTCTTTAATTTCCTAAGAAAACAAAGGAGAACGCTTTTCATTTTGATGTCGTTAATGTAGAAATAATAACTGAGGATCTGACTGCAGAGGCGGAAGAGGGAGGCAGACTGGTGGAAGTCTT
Source organism: Chaetodon auriga (assembly GCF_051107435.1). Taxonomy (NCBI): domain Eukaryota; kingdom Metazoa; phylum Chordata; class Actinopteri; order Chaetodontiformes; family Chaetodontidae; genus Chaetodon; species Chaetodon auriga. The sequence goes on from NC_135094.1 coordinate 11,032,669, forward strand.
GGAGAGGTTACAGTATTAATCTGCTTGCTCCCTAGTATTAGCTACTGTCTGGCTGCCAACATCCACAAACAAGTATTTGCCAAAGTGATCTGAATACCAGACAGCACATCCATCTTTGTCCCTCCACATAAATCTGCAATGCAATCCTCCCACTTAACATTAAGACTTACCTGTCCATTTACTGCCTACTAATTTTCCATTGTCAAGCCTCATTAACTTTAAATATCTCACCTATTTCACATTAGAGGCAGATTAATGTGAAATAAAGCTAAGTAAACAGATGTTACAACAAATAATTTGATCATTTACCAGCAATTACTGATCTGTTTACTTGTAATGTAACTGAAATAAGACAGTGGATACTAGAAGGGAGCTGCATGTCCTTGCTGGGATGTTCTGCATCCATGCCAGGCAAATAAAGTATCAACTATTTAGCACAGTTTTATTAAAATGACAAAACATATATGCAGGTCAGCAATGGTAATGAACCAGCGGATGGTTGGCATTAAACTTGTGTTCATTTTTTAAAACATACTAGCACAAGGGGTGCAACCAATTACATGGACAACTGTGAAATATAATTAAATGTAGCTTAAGAATCTTGCAGTCATTAAAATAGAAGTAAATCTGTAGAAATTATTCTCTTTTTTTAATGAGATCTTTAAATGTACGTAAACTCTCAGAGTGTAGGGGGACCAAAGTGACCCAGCTGCCTTTTTTTTTTCTTGGTGACAAATATATTTCATATTCTTAGTATTGTCCTCGAGGGATCCTTCCTCACTCGCTCTTCCCATATGCTGTGTAGACCGTGAAGCCCCTTGAGGCAAACATTGTGATATAACAGTAAATAACATCTGACTTGAATTATTTTATTTACCTTTTTATTCATCAAGAAAACTTTTTCATTATTACCCCAGTTTTTCATAAGTGGTCAAAAATAAATTTGTAGGAAGAATTCAGCCTTATCAGTTGAATACAGTATTCACTGTATGGAAACCACACTGTGCGAAGCATCACCACTTTCACACCAGACAATTCTACATTTGATACAACATGATCAATTACATTACCCTGCTTTGTAGCAAGCTAACATTACATAAACTGTTGCCATACAGTGACTAATTAGCTTCGCAGGTTAGCCAGGTTAGTTGCAAGGTAGCATAACTTAACGCGACAGACTCTTTCATTTGCAAGTTTGACTAATGCAGTGACAGAAGTGATATAATAATTGCAAACTTTACATAATGCTGGTGAGGAACTCAAATGTTGAGCCAAATTATGAAGAACATATATTAGCATATAGAAATTTTATGGGTCATTTTGGACTCATTCGTGAAGAGTATAGGTTCCAGTGACCTATGCATGTAAGGGTTAAATATTCAGGTCACACACGGATTGAAAACACTTCACAAAACCAGAATTTATGCAGCGCTCTGCAGACTGTGCTGCTTAAAAAAAGCTGAACCTTATTAAGACAAATACCAACCATGTTACAGATTGTTATTGATACAAAAGACTGTTCTTTCACTTAGTAATGTTAAAATATTCCACAAAGCTGAGGTGCAGGATGTGTTTGACATGCTTTCACGGGGTTAAAAACTGATTAATTACACTGATGTTTTTCCTTAATTCATGAACAGGTGCATGAATAAAAAGGTATGAGTCAGAAATTCAAACCTCTTCCGACGTCAAAATAAAAAAAAAAAAAAGCAAATGCACAAAAAGAGGTATTTTTGTCACCTTTATCCTGACATACATATCTGTAAAAAATCAGCCAAGGTAATACACGACTAACTACAGAAACCAGATTGTGGCTCCATTTAGAAATGATTTTCAGACAGATTAGAGATGACCTATAATAAATGTACTCTGCGATTTACAACACCCACACATGGTTTCAATCAACAACATTGTCTGCACATAATGGATAAAAAGAAATCAAAACGTACATCAAATCTCCAATTTGTTTTCTGCTTGCTGCTATTTCATCTCCAGCAACACCATGTTTACTGACCTGGCAACATGTCATGTTGTGTCAAGTCCTCAGTCCTAAGAAGACTCGCTGAACAGAAAGGTCAGAAAAGCATGCTCATAAAGGGATGTGGACAGCTTTTAGCCTGTGGCTTTGCTTTAATCAAAGCCAAATGCAGTTGCAGTCAGAAAACACTTCTGATTTATTCAAGCAACAGTGAACACTGGCTCTGAGTAAGACCTGTAGGATTTGTGGCGTTGAGGGCATTGACTAAGAAATCGCAACATTTCCTCCAGAGGTATGAGGTGTGCATGTGTGCATGTGTGTGTATGTGCATGTGTGTGTGTACATGTACGTGTGCAGGCTGTCCTTGTGGCGAGTCTGTGCCCAGGGCTGTTTTTTCCTGACTTTGTCAGAAACATGTGGCATGAAGCAATACACCTGCAAGTCATGGTGTTAAGTCATTGGTGCTGTGCACTTCACAGTCCTTGGGCCAGTCCATAGTTAACCAGATTTATTCCTTATCTTGCAGAGAACAGCTTCATAACAAAAATAACCTCCAATAATTTCCAAGATGAATTTCAAACCTCTTACTTATTTCAAAATTACCGCAATAACAACCCAACGAAACTTGTAGAGCTCATTTTATAACTCAATTTTTTGCCTAATTATGCAGATGAAGGCCTTTTTTTCTGACTCCGAATATAACTGCATCACTGATTCTATGGCAACAAATACATCCAGCAAGATTGTAGGTTTTGAAGAAGAGCATTGTGGTGTGTGAGCAGCGAGCGCCCGTTTGTGAAAGCTCTTCCATCATGATGAGAGACAGCCCACACAGCTCCAAATTGCTGATGAGCTTATTTTTAGTTGAGGGGCTGCCCTAGTGTCTGGTTTACATGTGGGACTGACAGAAAATGTAGAGCAGATTTCCCAGTTAATACTTGTATAGCAAGCCTTCCTGCTCCGTAATTAACCAATTAACAAGCAACATGCCCCACCAACACCATACCTGATTCAGTTTGCAATCAGGAATGCTCGTCTGCAAAGTTTTAATTGTGCCCGAGGCAATAACTTACTGTTTGTAATCACATTCTCTCTCTCCCTATATTGCACCATGGTGCGTTTGGGAGGAAAAAACTTACTGGCGCAAGCTAATTCGGCAAACCTCCATGTTGGAGGTGAGCTCAGTGCACATTACCAGCAGTGCTTAGGGTTTTGCTGAACAACAGAATGAGAGTTAATATGCTCCCCGAATTATTAACACATTGTGAATTTAAACCCTCAAATGAGAGGTGAGAGGCAGGCAGGGGAGCTTTCACTCAACATGTCCCCCTTACGGTAAGGTTGTGTTGAGACCACAGAATGCGGACACATGCAAAGAAGCAACTCCCTGCCTCCATATTTCAAAATGAGATATTGGGTTAATAGTTGTTTTACTGCATAGTAAAGAAGACGACATCGCAGGTTTTGATTCGGGAACCCGCGTGCTTTGCTTGCACGGTGGAGGCAAGCCCTGTGCCAGAGCCAATCATCGTTCAGGAGGCAGATATGGTGCATAGACTAGATGAATCACTAAGCTGTCATGTGTCTGTTTCACATTCTGACTGTGGGAAAGCAAATTATAGGTGACTTAATGTTCCTTTTTCTCTGCTTTCTGGTGGATTGCCAGGCCATACACTGAGCTAAAAGGCAGAAATGCAGTCTGTCAGATGGAAGCTGCCACTAATTGTTCAGCTCAAATCCCTCCATTTTCTTGAGGAGACCACAGCCACCCACCGCTTTTTTAAAAATACATGGTTGACGCTGGTGGCTACAATAGACTTCAAGCAATTACAAGAGTCATGCATTCTAATATGATGGACAGAGGAGAGACTGGGATTAGCTTTGCACTCTTGATGTTGCATACACACCCTAACTGCGAAACACAAACAATCTAGGGCAGCTATTCCAAATCCAATTGTTGTGAACATGAAGCCAGCTAGTTTCAGGCGGTGGGGTGAGTTTGGCCCACACATACCAATTAGGCCCGTTTCCAAAGCAATACTGCACAATGCTGCCCAGAGGACTGCAGCAGAACAAGACTTTGATTTCCCTCAATGTGATAGTAATTTCATATTCCTCTGAAAAGCAACATGGCTACTGAGGCTTGAGTCTCGAGATGAGCAGTGAAGAGCAATCCACAACAACATGCTTGTTCGATCATTTACATACAATTTCTCAAACAAATTCGTAAATATGCTGTGACTAGTTTACTTTGGAGGTATTCTAAGCCTTGTGTAAACACAGCAGCCTCTGATACATCCTCAGACCATCCGAGGAGGCCTCTTTTATTGGACCCATAGAGTCCCTGGGTAGCTTCGTTAACCGCTTGCATTTGATCAGTTATTGTCTCTCGCTTCCCCCACGCGTCCGAGAGCAATCCTTACATCTGGGATCAGAAATCAAGGCCATAACTGAGAAATGCAGCCTGTGGTCTTCACGCCGGCTAAACACTGTTGAGCCCGAATCCCACCACAGCGCATCAGACAGATTGAGGAAAAGAGAGGGAGGAGGCATGTAATGAGAGCCAGGGGAATCACTACACTCTATTTATAGGGGGTGCAGGATTGTTTACCTTCTTTCTTAGCTACTTGTTTTGACGAGTGGTGAACTGCTAATGAGATGAGGTATCTTTCCATTGCCAAACTGTTTTATCACCTTTCGGTACTTGTTGGAATTTACCTGAGAGAGCCTAAGAGCTGCCTTCATGATACATCTTTCAACTCTGCATGTCCTCCCCATTCGATTTCACACTCTCTCTTGCTTCTCGTCATAAATACAATCATATTTTTGGTGTTTGGGAGTCGCAGCAGCAGCAAGACAGTTTCCTCAATTGGGCGATACTTATTTGAATGTGAGACGGTGTGGGAGAGCCTATTGAGGGAATAAATCTTTACTCTCTCATTTGAATCACTGGGAATGCTTGATGGTTTGTCAAGGGGGAGGAGAAACTACCCCAAAGAGAGCAGAGGTGTTACTGCATGGAGGCGGCCATATTAGCAGAGATATTCTTCAGGATTATGTGCCCCTTCAACCCAGGCCAGGAATTTGTCAGCAAAAGTACAGATATGGCTCTATCAATAATCCACGGTATTGTGTATTTCCCAACTGATGCCATTAGACGGCTGGGGGATGACAGCACTCACCAACTCCATCATCTTATCCACAGGGACCAGGATCTCATAAAGCGCTCTCAACATAGACATCTCATATAACGGGTAATAACTCCAGCCAGTTAATACAGGGGAATTATCAGGGAGAGGAGCGATGAACCCAGCAAAAACTGGGGCGGCCACGGCTGTATTATGGTCATGGAGAGGAGAGAGAGCAGGGGAAGGTGTCAGAGGAGGGGGAGGGACGAAAAGAGAGGTAGGAAATGGAGAGGGGCAATGAGAGAGCAGCCGAGATAAGAGTGGGGGGGGAGCTGGCAGAAGATAAGAGATGGAGGAGGAGGAGGAGGATGGAGAAATCCAAAGTGAGAGGGAGCGAGGCTGTCGTATGAAACAGACGAGCAAAAGTTACAGAGGAGGAAGAGAAATGAGCAAAGGGTAAGGAGGAGTAAGAGAGACAAATGAGGTAATGATTTAACAAAGAGCAGTGAGAGGGCAGAGCTTCAGCAAAGTATTTATGACATTTTTTGAACTCTGCTCTATTGAATATCGTCAGAGTCTGAGAATCCTTCTTTCATACTACCACAGCGAAATGGAAGCTGTCTCTGCACTAGACTTTGTAATGAAAAGCTTAGACTAGTATCTCCCTAATCCAAATTAAAGCTGTCAGTAATTGTTTTCATTACAGTATCATTTAGAGGTGGTTATATTGTACATGGTGCATATTACAGAAAGAGATTAACTTCTTTTTTTCTTTTTGTGATGCTATCTATGTCCGTCAAAACAAGTGAGCTAACTGCTCGTGGGACCCAGTACAGGCCTGATTAGCCATGGAAGAATTTTGACCCCATGGGCCGCTGGGCACAGAAGCTGAAAGAGTCAATGCAAAGAAAGCAGCTGGACCTGATGGCGTCCCAGGGTGTGCGCTTAGGTCATGCGCCTGCCATCCAGTGGGGGTCTCATTTTCAACCCCTCCCTGATCTACGCTGTTGTCTTGACATGCCTCAGATCTACAATCATCTTGGCCATCCACAAACAAAAAAGTATGAGTTGCCACTAATTTACCATCCCTGCCACCTAGCACCAGCGCCAATTTGGCTCCCAGGCAAACAAATCAACAGAGAATGTGATCAGCCTTGGTCTCCATATTGCCATGTATGCCTGGAAGTAGGACAAAACTAACCCGTCTCACAATGGTGTAAGCCCTGTTCACGTTTCCCATTATTAGGTAATCAATCCCATGCTTGGTGAATTCTGCATCACAATAAAAGGAAGAGCCTGAACACAACCATTTGCAACTGGAGTCTGTATTTTCTTACTGACTCCCCAAGGTTAGAAAAGCATCCCTACACTGGTGTTCCACAGGGATGTGTGCTGGGCCCTCTCCAGAGTGCCATGACTTTATACCCATCCACGCAACAAACACCATCATCAAGTTTGCATACTGCATGAGTCACGGGCCTAATGAACAATGAGACCACATGTGGGACACCTTGGTGTTCTGCCCACAATCAAATTTCTTAACAAGATGACCGAAGAGATTGTGACAGACCACAGGCCAAAATCTTGCGACAACCTTAATTAAAGTGCTTTTGCTGAACTCATGATGCCAAACCTCAGTGTGCAATGTCAGAGTCCTGTGCTTGTTAGGCCCACCATCCACCACACATTTTAAACAAACAGGAGTGGCCTATTACAACAGGCACTTAACTTCCAATTGGATTCACAGACAGGCTAACTGTTCATGCGATGTGAGGTTGTGTGTCTGTGTGTGTGTGAATGCATGAACATATGGATGTATGCCCATATGTGGTCTCAGCTATCACAAATTCTCACTTGTTTTTGTTCATGAAAGATTTGTTTTAAGTGTGAAATATATGGTTGTGAAATATAGGTTCTCAGATTTAACACCTGACAATGCTGATCCTTCAGCAAACTCAGAACGCAAGAGTCTACAAACACATCCTGTCTGTTTTTTATTTTGTCCGACACCTCCGTTAGAGGGAAGCGAAGCAGATTTTTGTCTCTTTGGTGTGTGTTAGATACCTTTTGATTACGCTGACTGTAGCAGCCTCAAACACACATCAGGTGGTAAATTGAAGTGAATATAGAGGAACGTTTTTTTGAAGCCCAGCATTGCTTGGATAAATGCAAAGTGAAACCAAATATTTAACTGACATATTATGACCAAAATCTTTCCTTCATTCACAATCCCGACATCATAAACTCTTAGTTTACTCCACAGTGTGTTGTAAGCTTTTGGACAGCATAACCATCATTTTGCAGATAATAAATAGAGCGCACTAGCAAACACAGAGTCATTTCATACAGTGTATGTTTAGGTTTTAATGGTGGACTGCTGCTTTTACGACATTTTTGCCTTAACTGTAGTGCTCTTCCATCCAACTGCTCGGACAGTTGTGCCACCCCTTGTCGTCTTTGTTCTTTGTCTCTGCCCATTAAATCTTGAGCAACCAATAATAAGCATCTGGCTCCAACCCTTTATCAGGCCTTTTAGTCTTAAATGTGGGTGGGTGCCAGCCACCAGCGCTATTAGCACGGAGAGGGACAGGAGGGAGAAAATAAATATATAATAATACCACCCACCAAGCAAAGACATTCAGTGTTTGCATTTCAGGGGACAATAAAGAAGGCCATCTGTTCCTGTCATTCGTGCTTTATTGTTTTCCTCAGTGGGCCACTCACTTTGGAATACGACATCAAGCCCTCCCCACCTCACAGTCTCCGTACACCCTGACATATACACAAACTACAGTCAAGCTCTGTGTACACAGGCTCGACCGCACATAAACACTCACAGGCACACATGTATTGCTCTCACCCCTTAGCGTTGTACAGCTGTAAGACAAGGAATGGGCTCAAAGGGCTTTTGCATTTTGGATCTATGGTAGAAAAACCATGGCAAAAAAAAAAAAAGACAAGATGCTGACGGGGGCATGGCTTTGAATAAATTCTCTGTCCTTGTCTCTCATGTTGGCACCAGTGGTAGTATGGCAAACACTGCCAAATGTTTTTCTTCCATTCCCGTAGCAGGATCATGAGGAGAGGAGGATGGAAAACAAACCTCACTTTTCGTCTCCTGGATTAGGGTTTACCAAGGAGAAAGTCTGCAATATTGGCTCAGGAAATGAAAGGCTCCTAGGGGACAAATCTGCCGAGTTCCCACTTCCCTTCATAGCACAAAAGGCCTGGCAGCTGGACGTAGTATGACTCAGTGTCTGTGGTGACAGCCTGTCGCCACCTTGAAACTCTACGGTTCTGTCTGCGTTTCGAGCTGTTTTGAGATATTAGGCTTCAAAGCATTTGCTCACAGCAAAAATGATCTGTTTCATATATGGAGATGACAGACACCCTATATGTATACTAAAAGTACAATAACACAAGCCTATCGGATCTATGAATGGAATAGGTCAAATACAGATAGAACATTTTAATTCTAATAACTCACTTTCTGCTTGGAATAATTAGGTTTTCTTATTTAAAAAACCAAAACATTGTGGGTTAAGTATAAAGGTCAGTGCTAATATTTTGGGCGGAGCAGAGGTCAATTTAAGGTAGGAATGTGGTTGGTTATTAGACGTTATTCAAGGAAAAATTTGTACACGTTTCTTTTGGGTTTGACAGTAAACAGCTATTGTAATGAACTGCTGATGAGATGAGGTAGTGCTAGCCTCTTTATGTTAGCATTAGCTGCAGGACTTACCTTAGGAAGCGAGCTAAAGCTAGCGTTAGCTGGCTAGTGTGGTAGATGTTCAATAATCTCCCAAGCAAGATGTAATTTTTTTTTTAATAGACTCAACTTGCACGGCTTTTGCACCATTGTCTGTCACAAAACCATCAATAAAATCCTCAATCTTGGAGTTTCTTCTAACATTGTCTCACTGTTACTGAGCAGTGTGGCCACATGACAAAGAAGCAGAACCTAATTGGTCTTCTTGTGCACAAGTGCTGACTGGCTCAGAGATCCAGGTTGAAAACAACTGAATACTTTCAATGACATGACTCTTTCATATTGTAAATTCTAATATAGAAAGCTGCCTTGGATATATAATATTTTGCAGACACTACAGGAAAACAATACTCGCAAGTCGTGTTTTCTCACCAGTGATCTGACTGAACGCAAGATTTGCAGGTGCTTTTCCATCACAGTCAGCAAGGTTAAACTCCAGAGAAATTAAACAAATTGCTCCTCTAATGCAGAGTAAAACAAATGGAGAACTTTAGTGCACATGTGGAACCCTCTTGGGTTCTAATTATGTAAAACTATAGACATCAGAAGGCACTGAATTCTTTAATGAGCACTTGAGAGAACAAAGGGAATTTAAGTGCATGTTAATAAGAGAGGCGAGACAACAGGAGGAGGCAAAATGCCACAGAAAGAATCACTACACATTAAATGGGGGCATTTGCTGTCTTACCACCAACCAGCAGCTTCCAACAGTTACACTGAGTACCACAAGATAGTTGAGAGGAATCTATTCTCACTGTGGTTTGTGGCAGTTAGAATGAGCACACAGCTAATGTGCTAATAGGTTCTCCATGGAAACAACATACAATAAATTGAGATAAATTGATTGTCAGGGAATTGAGATTTTGCTATCAGTGAAGGAGCTGGGGAGCCGGTTGGACTTTTCTCCTTCTACAACCTGCAATCAGAGAAGTGACGACTTCCCCCAATGAGCAGTGTGCCGCATATAGGTGTGAAATTACAGGTTAAACTCCCCTGTTTGATCCTGGGGCTACCAGTGGCTTCCACAGTGCCACAGGCACAGTACCATTTGGATCCACTCAACAACAAACAACGCGTGATGTGTTTGGGAAGCTGTGTTTCACTTCACTGGTCGGTAGGTTGGCCAATTAGCATTGACAAAGACTCCCATGTGTACAGGCAGACAGAACACCGCCCAGACACCATATTTCTGTTTAGGAGCCAAAATGGATCACACTATGGGGGTCCCTTTAATCCCCACCGCTCCACAGAAAAATGTTTTAAATCAAGAAACAGTGGTGCAAGATAGCCACATTCATACTTCTATGCCTGCTGTCTGTGTATCTTTGCACACCTTGCTAAATTACCATGTGTACATATATCTGTAGGCTGCTGTTGTATGCATGCATTAAAGTATAGGTATAATCTGAGTGAACTGATCTGAGTATGTTATGCTAATCATGAATAGTTGTTTCTGCAGAACTCAAATTAAATGATTATACAATGCTATGGTAATGATACATTGTCTAAAGATCAGTTCAGATCTTTGCATTCAGCTTTGCATTCATGTGACATGAGCAAAGAAGCCAAAAGGGTTACCTGAAGATTCTGTTGAATACTGGTTTGTACAAAAGAAAAGGCATTCAAAGGTTATGTACAAGCTAACAATGAAATCTGTGTTTAGATGATCAGATGAATGACCCTGCAGTAAACAGCCTTGCCATGTGTGCAATCACAAACTGGGTTTCATTGTCATATCATGTTAGCAACTTAGCCTTATCAAATCATATTGTTCCACCATGTCCTGAAGCCATACAGTAAATGCATTTGCATACTGGGGCATTATTCTAGATTTTTATTTTTGTCAACAAAGTCCATGAAAAGACCAAAACCAACAATGCGTTAATGTCAGTATTTCCCAACTTCCTCACCCTCTTTGTGGCACTCCGACTGCAAATTTAAATCTATGGATCAAAAAGGAGTCATAAATATATACTTTCATTAAATAAAAAGACAAGTAATTTCCTGGAACAGCTGGGCACTATAGTTTCAGCAAAAATGAGTCAAAGAGGAGTAATTAGTGTTTTTATTTATTTATTTTTCAGCCATGGATTAATATATATTTGGTTCAGTGGTGAGAATGTGGGGTGCATGTGGGGCTGGCTCGAGATAAACTAATGCATCCATGTTCACTGTAATGAAAAAACATGTCACCCGGTGCAACGCTTTGGTTACGTCTTTGTCTTCAGTAGTTATCAGGCTTTGGCCACACAGACAACGCTGTTACAGTATCACCAGCCTTATCCTCCAGCCACTTGACTACATAAGCGGCTGAGTGTGTTATACAGTAGCTGGGAAAACAACAATTGTGATTAGGTGTTACATAGCTCATAAACACAAGCTAAGGTTTGTTTTTCTTTCGATTTTATAGTTCATATTTTGTGCGCATCACGCTGAAATCACCAGGAATGTACGATTACATCACGATTTCCCTATTCAAGAACGCGTCTGCTCAAGTCAATTAGTGCATAATCCTATCAAACTGCCAAGCAGCATGAGCTCTAACTGTGAGTGCAGCAGTAGTTCATGAACAGCACAAACCAGAGTGCAGAAATTAAGAAAAAGTCATCATAATCCGATCACATTTCCACTGATATGAACACCCATATGTTTTATCATTTGCTAAGCCAACTATTCAGGGATTTGTGTACCTTTATTGCAAAGTATTACCAATACATGCACTTATATTCTCATATCCAAGATATTTGCATATGTATGAGCCTCTCCAGTAAGTGCTTTGAGTAATTGGAGTGAAGGGAGCCATACAATAGCAACGTGATTCAAGGTCTGTGATCCAAACTTGTGCTCTCTGTGGTGCTGCAGTTCACTCAGAAATTACAGTCTTTGTTTGGCATGAATAGTGGCAGATCCGTACTGTACCTTACAGAAGCTTGAGCAAAACTACGGCAGTGACAGAACAAGGCAACAACAGAGACCCAGAAAGACACAGAACCACGCTAACTCAAGGCAATCCTCACAAGACAATCAAAAGGTTTGTTTATTTCCAAAGAATTCGCCTTCCTCTGTGACATGTGGAGGAACATTACAGTCTGTGGAGTTAAAGGTCTTGTGAATTATCAATATATTATTCCTACTAAGCCACATTTGGCTGAGTGTGGCACATGCATTTCCTCATTTACTCAAATTTCATTTATTTGCTCACCTCAAAAGGACGCTTTCACTGTGAAGTGGCCTGGCCTTCACTCAATGATTTATCATTATCACTTCAAAATGCTCTAAGCTTTTTTACCTCTCCTCCAACAACAGAATTACTGGACAAGGAAAAAAAAAAAAAAAAAAAAAAAAAAAAAAAAAAGCGATGTGAGTATTTCATCCTATTCTATTCAAATTTCACAGCACCATCTTTGATTTCCATAGTCCAAAGTAAGGTAAGCCCCAGGGCGGTGATGGACTGTCATCCCTCCCCTGGGGCCAGGAACTGCACTCTTCAGCTCCCTAATGATGTGCCTGTCTTTTGAACGAAGCAGCCCCTGCCATGGCCTATCACTTAGCAAGCTTAACTAAGCAGGGGGTGGTGGGTTAGACAGAAAAGGAGACAAAGACAGAAACAGAGGGAGACAGAGGTGGGATGGTGTAAGTTTTGGCTTCTGGCAGATGAAAGCTGTCCTTTCAGGATTTCAGGCAGAAATGAGGCAGATTTAAAGCATTATATCCATGACAGACACCGTATTAAACCATGACTTGCTGTAGCAATATGGCACACGGGTCAATCAGTTAGCCATTAAGAGAAAATAAGTCAACATCTTACTCATTGAACTGAACACAAAGCGATGAATGACAATAGCGCTCCTGAAAAGCCCACAGTCTATCAGCTTCGGTCGGCAGGATTCGCTGTATTGTGCTCTGTATAAGAAGGAGGTAATTGGAGACATGCTGCTATGAAATACATATTGCAGAAATGACAGGCAGTAATACAGCTGTTGTTGTCCCAGTGTCACACTGTAAATATGAACATTCTCAATCTGGACTTGGCATAATCACTGTTTATCCATTATATCCTCCTCTCTCCTGCTGAATGGCAGCACACACAGTCAGATTGCCCTCAATCATTCAGTAATTGATGCTGTGGCATTTCACGCTTGTATTACCCAAAAACAGCCTGGGTTTACTCTCACCCTCCCTCCCTTCCTTCCTTCCTTTCCTCCACCACCACCACCCTCCCTGTCTAGATCTTCCTTCTTTCCACAAATATCCCAAGGGCTTCTTTCTCTGCAATCTTAAGTTTAGATTGATTTAAGCTCTCCTGGAAGCCAATTTGGTCTTTTTGAATGTTCTTATAATCTCCTGATTTGATTCACCAGGGGACTGTTGTTAGTTGAACAGAAACAGCCTATACAGCAGAGAAGTAAAGAATAGCATCACACACATTGTGGAGCAAAGGAAGTACAATCCGAGATAAAAGAAGAGCAGCCTGAGGGTGCAGGGAGTGGCCACGAGGACTCCCTTTCTTCCTCTGCACTTTTTTTTTTTTTGGATTATTAAATCACATAAATGCAGGAACACCTGGGACAACCCATGAATGAGGATACACAGATGAGAAAGAAAGGGGGTGGGACTGGTGGAAGCACCACCCTAAAAATCCTGCTATTTTGAAGAATATAACAGGATTCTTGTATAGTCTGTGGCAAGGATTAAATACAGCCCACACTGCCGAACATGGATCAAGCGCTCTTTTTATTCCTTTCTGCCCACCGCTAACTCAACAGTTTCACTGTGTTCTAAGAATCTGAGGGGTTCAATACAGAACAGAACAGGATCTTTTGATGTAGGACATGTTTCAAGGTTCATGTGTGGTGTGTTATCACCCCCATCCCTCTGTTCCTCAGCATATGAGGCTTGAAGGAGGCTAGAAGTGACTAAAAGAAAGCTGGCTTTCCTTTCTTTAGATGTATAAAAGCAGTGCCAAAAAAACGCCAGAAATATGCAACTGGAGAGGGTTTTGAATGTCTTTGCACACACGTGTATATGTCCTGTATATGTGTGGGTTCGACAGCAGTAGACTGCACGGCTTTCCTATTGTCTCAATGCACAGAGGCTCAGTCTGAGCAGCTGGCTGTATCCTCCTCATGCGCATTCGGATGAAAGACAGAAAAGGTAGAACCACTTGCCTTAAACCTCTTTGAAGTAAAGTCAGACCCCAAAAAATTATATGTGCAGAGATGGGAAGGAGGGAAGAAAAGAACATCGAGGCAGTGGTATCATCTGGTGAACCTGTGGGAGATAGAAAATCAAGAAGTGTAGGGTGAAAGAGGAGAGAGGGAGAGATGGGGGTGGGGGGGGGAGGGGGGGGAGACAGATACAGAAAGTGTTTTGGGATGGGAATGCACTTGGGGAGTAGAAAAAGCACACCACCTTTGCATTTAAAAACACTCCAAAACTTTGCAATATAAAAGGCAGGAGTAGGAAAGCAGGACACAAAAGAATATTCACAATGCCTCGGCAAAAAAAAAAAAAAAAAAAAAGAAAGAAAAAAAAAGACGTTGTTTCTTCTGCTTCCTCGCCTCTCTGCCTGGGTAGAGTTTCTCCACGTTGATCACGATTTACCGTCTGAAGATGCATTGGCAGTTGTTGACAGAGACAGAGTTTGTGATGGTAGTCACAGTTATTCCATGGAGATGGAGGAGGGAGGGGCGATGAGGGGGAGTCGACTCCCCTCTCTTGTTTTCTTGCTGACTCTCTTAACTGTGTTTACTCTTTCAACACTGACATCCAAAGGTATGCAGAGCTGATAAAAACTTTCCTGCCAGCTGAAATTTAACGCTGTTTTTGGTGCATTAACTTGTGCTTTTTTAACCTTTATGTTCCCTCGGCATTCATTTAGTATTAAATCCAGACAAAACTAAACAGGATGGGATAATTCAGTGTAAGAATGAGTAATCTTTTTTAGCTTTATCATCATTTCATCCTGTGTTTTTGGGATGAGAGGAGATTTAAAGTGTCAGGAGCTAACTTGTCAATCACTTCACTATTTAAGAGAACAATGAAGACCATCTGTATTTCAGAGAAACTGAGATAAAAGGAGATAAAACAGAACACATCATCCAGCTCCTATAAAGATGTGCAAGACCATTAGCCTGACTAATGGTCTTGTAAGATGAATAAGATGAAACAGCCCATAAAAAAAAAAATCTAGATTTTAAAAATTAACAGATGGTAAAAAAGCCTGTTTTTACAGTGGCACGGAGACCGAACACTTAGATTTCCATCCCAATAATCTCACAGCCCTATTTTAGGTGAAATTTAAGGGATCTTATTGTACAAGGCCGTATTCCCACGGGGCAGGCGAGCACTGCGAGGCACTGGTGGCGACGCAAGAGAGGCTGTGATCATGCCCAAGTTTCATCTGAAGCTTCTGAGCCGTGATCGCAGGGAAACTTCAAGTAAAAACCGCAAGAGCAGAGAGTGGAGATGAGAGAAGAGCAAAAAAAAAAAAAAAAAAAACAACTGATTTCCATCAAAACAGATTGTCAAACCAGATGGGGACTATTCGAGAACTGGGGCAGAGTGGATGGGGAGGGACTGTGATTGGGCAAATCTCAACACAAACCAGACACGAGCATCAGAACAAAATGGGCTTCCTAAGCACTCTGCCGCTCTGCTGTCATGTAATTCTAAATGGTTTTAAATAATTCTGAATTAAGTTTTTATTGAATGTCCTGAATATTAAAATATTCAAAATGATGAAATTCAGCGTGGGATTGTACACTTTGTAGAGAGCATCTCTGTGTTTGTGCTTGGTGTGGAGGACTCCCCGCTCTGGAGTCGCAGTCTCGGGGTCAGTTGTGATCGCTGTGTTCAATTTCCTGGACGGAGAAAGTGGCTCTGACCTCTCACTTTGGAGTATGATGTTACTGCGTCGCCCATGACGAGCTTGTGTGCAGCGTGAGCATGTGTGGTTTGGTGTGTATTTCATTAATTCCTCCTGAACCATCAGTGCACATGAAATGATTCTGCATGCTCTGACCATTATCATGGTGCCTCTGGCAACACCTGAGCAAAGCTCATCAGTATGCCAGCATTGATCCTGCACAAGGTTCTCCCCAAAGTGGATTGGCTCTAACGCATCCTTTAAACATGTTATCTGAGCCAATGTGAGCTTGAGTCTCCAACAAGAGGCTTTTTCTGTCAGCCACAGAACACAAAGAGTAAACACACGAGCCCATTCACAGGCCAGGGGAAGAACACATGCCTGATCAACTCGATTGTGATCATTTGCTAATCTTTTTTGACATGTACTCAATTGAAATCTGTTATTTTTAATGTTTGACCTCATCAGCTTTGTCGATTTTTTTAAATATCTGCTTATTCCGAATTTGATGCAGTAACATGTTTTAAACAAGTCACGACAGGAGCAACATAAGATTGGAAAAGATGTGGAATGCTCCAAAAACACCTGTTTGGAACATTCCACGGGTCAACAGGTGCATTGGTAACAGGTGATAGTATAACGATTGGGTATGAAAGAGGCATCCATGAAAGGCTCAGCTGTAAGATGGAGCGAGGTTCAGCACTTTGTGAAAAACTGCTTGGGCAAGTACGCCAACAGTTTAAGAGCAACGTTTCTCAACGCACACCTGCAAGTAATGTTGGAATTTCATCCTTTACAATTGATAATCTCATCAAAAGATTCAGAGAATCTGGAGAAATGCCAATGACCTTCAATCCCTCAGGCACTGCATTCAAAACAGACATGAGGATATTACTATATGGGCCCGGGAACACTTGTCAGTAAACACAGTTCGTTGCTGCATCTATAAATGCTAAGATGAGCCATTTATCAACAACATCCAGAAACAAAGCCAACTTCTCTGGGCCTGAACTCATCTGAGATGGACTGACACAAAGTGGAAAAGAGTGCTGTGCTCTGATGAGTCCAGATTTCAGATTGTTTTTGGAAATTATGGACACCGTGTCCTCTGAGCTAAAGAGGAAAAGGACCGTCCAGATTGTTACCAGCACAAAGTACAAAACCCAGCATCTGTGGTTTCTGGTATGGGGTGTGTTAGTGGACATGACATGGGTAACTTGCACATCTGCGAAGGCACCAGTAATGCTGAAAGGTACAGACAGGCTTTGGAGCAACATATGCTGCCATCAAGACGACGTCTTTTTCCAGGATGTCCCTGGTTATGCCAGCAAGACAACATCAAGTCACATTCTGCACATGTTCCAACAGAGTGGCTTCTTCTTCAGGTACGTGGTTGGCCTGCTGCAGTCCAGACCTTTCGAACGTGTTGCAGGCATCAAATTCAGAATAAGCATATATTTAGTAAAAACAAAGTTTATAGTATGTTGAGCTGATATTCTGTGATCTCTTCTAACAGTGCTAACCTGAAACTAAACTTCTATTTCTATTGTGAAGTTACAAGAATAGCTTAGCTAAAGCAGCACGTCTGTTAATTCCAGCTTGTTTTTGGTATTATTGTGCACTTGACACTAAAACAGGAATCTGTTCCTACTTAAATCTGCACAGATGTTGAAGCCAAGTTTCCAGTTTCTCTTACCAATGACTGATTTATTATTTCTTATCTAACTGTTGCTCAGACGTATCTTTTTCTCTTTCTGCCTTTTTAGTTGTCACTCTGGTTGAGTCTTTGAACAGCGTTTTATTCCCGATGTAAAAAACATTTTTTTTTTTGCAAAGCATATGAAACAAACAAACAAAAAAAAAACACCTATTTGGAAAGAAGACTTTCTACAACCTAAAAGCATTAAAGACCATTCAGAAGAATAGAGTAGGCCTCTCAGCCGTCTGACTGAAATGAATCAAGCTTTTGTGAGCAAAGATTCCAGACCCCGGAACAGTAATGTGCATTACATGGATTTGGAGACAAAGAAATGTGCTACTAATTCTGAATGCTCCCATGAATAATATAAATTAAAACATGTGTTCTAACATTAAAATGACCTTCATATTCGCTCCTTGAGCTTCTCGTGTCAGGTGGGGGAAAATGAAGGTGATTATTGACAGTGAGATGAATTTTCATCGTCACTGCAGTGGACTTATTGCAGACTGACTTCAACTCTCCAGCCTCCCGAAACACTCTTTTTTTCGCCCTTAAACGTGCCTGTAGCATTCCTCAAGGTCCCCCATGATGCCTGAGGCTGTGGAGAAACTCAGATGAACAGAGGCTCAGTTCAATCCCTCCACCAAGGCTCTCCATCCATATGTTTATGATAAGATGAGCTTGACATGCTCAGGCTTTTATTTCCTCTTCCATCGAGGCATTGATCTGACCTGCAGCAGCCTGCAATTTGTCAATACTGGAATTCCTAAAAAGTATATGCAAGGTATACTGACATGAATTCCAAGTCCAATGAAAAGATATGACACTTACTTTCTCGAAATGGATATTTTCCCTATAAAATATTTTATTGAGAAATACATGGGCTCCTTAAATCCTTCCTATTTCTGCTTTCACTTATAATACCTCTGAGTATAGTGTACTTTACTGTGAGCTGGTACTATGGGTCAGGACCTAAAATCTGCCAATAAATGCATGTCCACATGACAAAAGCACATTTATATTTTAATGAGTTCCAGGACACCATTAAATTTCCAGGTTTAGCTGCTATATATGTTAAATTCTCTAGAAAATCCCCAATGTTTCATAACTTATCTCACTGTCTAAAATACCACCATAGGTGTCACTGTCAATGTGTCCATAAACAATTCTCCTGAAGCAGGTAGAGGCAGTGTGTGGAGAACGTGGAGAGCCGGTATCATCATTAAACGGCAGCCTCATCCAGGAGTCCTGGACAACAGCTTATTAAAGACTGAAATAATGATGCCTGAGGTTTCCAACGTGGTAAGAAAGCCTGCGTATAGTTTCAGCACCATGCTATATGTTTGGTACTGGTGTACAGATGTGTTACAGTGGATGTTGACAGATGGTGTGAAGACTATGAGCAGCACCTGTAATTCATCGCTGGCTGCCTGTCTTGTTAGCTGCAGAACTGTGATTGTGTAGGATTGTGCAGCTCGCATAGTACTGACACTTGTGTGTTCAAACAACAAAACAGCGTTCAAGCTTAGTTTTGTCACCGATGCGGACCTAACTGGACAATCTAAACCAATCAGCCAACACCTTTCCTTATAAGGACTTCATATTGTAGACTCTGTATAGTTTACTTCATATATCTGTGGTATTGGCAGTAATAATTAGAATGCAGTGCTTAATTCCTGCTTCTTTCTTCAAGCAATCTTTTGTCAGATATTCAAATATTCATGCAGCTTTTGCTTTCTGAAAATGCGTTTGGATTCAATGCCCACAGATTGATGTTAGACCTATATATGGTACACTAAAAACATACTGGAACAAGCATCACTCTCCACAAGGCGAGGAAGCTCCTTTTGACAGGCTGATAGATGTAACCTGGCTTTGGCTCCTGATGAACACCTCCTGTGTCAGGGGGGATAATAAGTATCCTCTTTGCATACATTAATGCCATTTTCATTGTTTAACTATGTTGTGAAAAGTTCTCAGTTCAACTAACTCTGGTTCTCATGTAGGTATGAGCCCACATGATGTCAAACACGGAAAAAAAAAACAACTGCCACCTCTGTATGTGGGGATAAAATAAATATCGACTGCATGTGTTCCTTTACCTCTGATTCTCCAGATACTTATTATTACTGTACCTTGTGTCATATTAAAAGAGATGGCTTTTGAATTGCTCATATGCAGTCTGAAAGGGGTAGCTGTCTGCATTTATAAAGCAATAAAGAGAGTTACAACCAAACAGCTCACGTCTCTGTCAGAGCAGAACAACAGGTTTTATAGAGTTGTGCATATTCCACATGTCATCACTGGATGGATGCAATTATCTATGGCATGTCCATGGGCTATTAGTGTTAAGTTCTCCGCTAGTCTGTGTATACAACCACTATATATAAGATGTACTCATACAATACGTTGTGGGAAAGCTAAGATTCCTATGATTCAATTGAAGCAAACCATTTCCACATACAATCACAAAAACAGGCAGAATAGACAGCAACAACTAACAAACGAATATAAAAAATGAAGCAACTCACTTCTTGCACTTCTGAGTTGCATACTCTTTATTACTAGTAAAGCTACCACAAGATACTTGAAATATCAACCACCTTAATATCACTCAATAATAACGTGTTTGAAAGGCACTTCAAATCACAATTAAATTCAAACTACTCTTATGTATAGCAAATATGCATTAACAGCACTTCAAAACATCACCAAACCCAATATTAAACAATAACAATACACATACAATATTTGTGGGCCCACACTTTACTAAACAAATTTAAAAAAAAATGTCGGCAATAATACTTTTAATCAAGCCTCATTGCAGGCATTTGACGGTGCGCGTTTAGCCACCGATGTCTGCCGCCAAATGTGGCCGAGAAGTGGGCTACTCACCCTCAGTATTAGCTCTGGACCGGACAACGGCTCGTCATGCGATTGACAGAAGTCCTGGCTCCCTGTAGAAAACTGCTCCCAAGCATGGTCCCCGACAACATGGAGAAAAGTCAGTCTCTCACTCCGCATCGCTGGAGATGCAACTGAGCCTCACCTGGTCAACCAGTGCGCCATCTGGATTCTCCACCTACGGTCGCTGATCTCCTCCGGAGTGCTAGCTAATGGCTAGCACGTCGGTTAATACAGTTCAATCTCCGAAAAAACTTACTTGATGGAAGCGTGGTGGCTAGCCTCCAGGCTAATGACGTTAAAGGCTGCCTCGTGCTAGCTCGTTGTTAGCTCAGCTGTTAGCTTGATGTTAGCTGAATGCTAATGCTAACTCTCAGAGGCTTCATACTCTTCATTCAACTCACAAAAGCAGCGACAGTAACTTTATGCGCCTAGTCACTTCACTGTAACTCTTATTAAAATTCAGAGACCATATACTGACGAGCTGAATATCAGATCGTTGTATCGGTCCTTCCTCCACAGACCAAAACACCACCTGTTCTCACACACCTTTGCCCTCACACCAATCAGAAACCAAGGGACTTGACGTTGTTGATGGACTAATTAGAAGTGGACGTAAACAAACAAACATCATCGTAAAATGCAAACTAGCAAGTTTACGTTTAACGCCTCAACACATCGCAAAATTTAAAGAAACGCACGATGATGCATTCATGTCAGTAGTAAATCACAACACCTTTAACGAAATTGACATTTATCCAGATTTTATCCATTATGTGGTTTAACAGATGAACCGAGGGAATAGCTTAGGGTTTTGTGAACAAAATAAGCCAGGGGCTTACATATGTAGTCCAAAACACTATAATAATCCACAGAGAGCTATTTTATCATTTTTTATTATCTGGCAGACATGTTAATCTTCCATGTTTTCTCCATTATTCCTCCAGTAAGAATGTATGCGAAAGCAATATGTTGGTATGGAAAGGGCTGCTGCTCCCTGACCTTTTGACTGATATCTCCCTTGACCAGATAGGTTCTTCCATGTCATGTCCACAACCTGCAGTAGCCAACGTGAATCTGCTTTGAAAGAAAGTGCCTTGTTCTCTTCTTTTATGTAAAGATTGAGCCAATTGCAATCTATTGTGCAGATCACTGGCGCTTCATGTAACCAAAGAAATTCCAAAAACAATGCTGCTTCACTGGGTAATTTACAGCCACAAAACAAGGAATTCAGTGCAAATAGGGATTTTACATAGGGCTTGAAATGATAAATATAATAAATGACCTTCATATAAAAAGAGATATCCTAAATATATGTATAGATAGCCTAAATATATAAATGTAGATGCCCTAAATGTTGTTTGCCTGAATGTAAATATATGTAGTTATCCAGATAAATATAGTAAATGGAGAATGCCTAGATATATTGTTTCAAAAACATATGTAAATTATTCATCTTCTTTTGTATTGTTATCAATTTCTATTGAACTTGGACTAGGGTGAAGCTTCATGCTGTGGTTCCATTGTGTTTTCCAGCTAATAAGGCCCAGAAATAGTCATCTGCAGGCATGTATTTGCAAAAAAAAATATGCAGGCAGAAATAAAAAAAAAAAAAAAACTTCTACTTCAGTGTGTAGCACTTACAGTTATTCCAACTGCTGGAGATAAAACTGCAGTGTTAAATTTCAAAAGAGACCAAAAATATGCATGCAGTTCAAATGGTTCACAAAGAGCTTTATATTTACTTTGGGTATGCCTTGGATAGGCGTTTTAGGAGGATTATACAGGATTGTTAAGAGGTTAATTCCACTGACATTTGTAGGGAGACAGGAATCTCATGAGATGTCTGTCAGCCTCACACAAATGCTTGACATACTTTTGACGGTTTGAAGTTTCAGATCTACTGGTGCTTGGTGACAGGTATTGGTAGGTAAAGCACAACAGCATGTTTGGTATTGTTTCCACCATGTGAGTCTGGGTGTGTGTGTGTCATCATTGCAAAATGTGAAAATGTAGGTCTGGAGACACCTACTGTTGCGGGAACTACCACAGAAGTGGTTTGGAACACTCTGCAGGCTGTTCATGTCTGTGTGTCTGTGGGCAGATTTTGAGAGTGTGATAGCATCACAGCCATAAACTGTATAAAACATGGACGTAGTCTCTGTGACATGACCTATATGTTTCTGAAGAGCCATGATGAAACTTAGTGACAGTGGGTCTGGCTGTCGCCATCTTGGCAGTGCCTGACTCCAATTTCGCGGCTAATTCAAAACTGGGCAAAGATGTGGAGCGTGGTTGTAGCCGATGTGGGCTGAATGAAGACTGGTTGCTGAAATTTAGCTAGCCATCAGTCAAAGTGGCCTTGCCCAAAACTATGCATAGCTTTAAGCTTTAATATAACGAGAGAGTTACATAAAAATCCACCCCACCCCCCCATAAAGTTGTCATGAATGAGGAAATTAATTGCAGAGAGCAAAAATGTTTTTGAACCAGACTGTAATTTATTTCTGCTGTAAAGATGAGAATTTTAACATGGGGTCTATGCGATTAACTCACCTTTGGAGCCAGCGTCAAGTGGCCATTTGAGGAACTGCAGTCTTCTGCATTGGCTTCATTTTTCAGTGCCGGAGGTTGTCACTTGTTTGCAACCATGCAAGATGCAGTACCTAAACTTTGTAGGTGTACAGTTGAGATCAAAATGAAAGCTGAGTTTGAAGATGGAAGTGGTCCAAGGAAAGACGCCGGAAGTAGGGGGTAGAAAGTCGGGAAGGGGCCATTGGACCACCTACTTTGTGCCCCTGGTCAACATTCATTTTAAGTCAGGGGTCACTGTATCCCTGTTTCAATCATTCAGACATTAGGTCAAACCACAGACCATCTTGTAATAGAATCACATCAGCTACAAACCAGTGTGTTATGATGCAATGGATCACATGACATGAGACAAGCGTGTTTGGCAAAACAGGTGAAATGTGTCACATTTATTCAATATGTCTGACCTTCCTCATGTTGTCAACTTGGAACCGATCCGAGTATTGACACGTGTTTAGCTAAGTATTTCCAATATACAAGGATACAAGGAACATACAGCTTCACAATGGTGCAAGATGCAGTAATGGAACTTTACAGGTTCAGATCAAAATGAAGGCCAAGTTCAAACATGGGTGTGGTCCAACCCATGACAACTGAGTACCCATGTAATAATGTAGTAATGACTACTGAGCACTCATGGGCTGGTATAATCCCATCATGTGTTTTTTTTTCTCTCCTTGTTTTAAGGTACCTTTTGCAAAAAGCACACTTTTTAATTATTACGAATATCCATACATGTTAGATTAAAAAAAAAACTTGCAACATGTGACACCTGATTTATGGTCTGGCTGGTCCCATGTGCTCAGAAAACAAACTGTGGATGAAATCCCTCAAATACTGAGTTATGCATGGGTTTCCATTAGCAATATGACATATATTGGCTTCCTGGCTGTGGTTGGTGATTGTCTATTTCCAGTTACAGGGGCAAGAAATGTAACCTTATTAAACCCAGTGTTATATCCCTTCCAAATGATCTAGAAAATTACCATAAGCAGAATCCACACCCACACCTGTAAAAATAATCATGCTGCTGCTGCTGCGTATGGCTGCATGCTTGTCACTTTGCACATGCAACACAAGTGCATATATTTCTCTCTCTCTCTGTGTGTGTGTGTGTGTGTGTGTGTGTGTGTGTATGTGTGTTTGTGTGTGTCCCTGATTCAAAAGATCAACAATTCTCAGTGTGTGTGTTTTTTCATCCACCCCAGCTAGTTGTGCTGAGGCACAGTTTTCCCCCCATTCTAATGAATGTAGTTAAACTGGTTAGGCCCTGTGGTCCAGGATGCTTTCTTTCGGGCTTGCTGTGCCTGAATGCAATGTGTAGACAGATGATGTATTGGAAACCATCACATCGAGGAGTTGTTCATATGAGCCTGTGCTGCCTGGCTCTGTGTTGCCTACTGTCTGTGTGTGGTTGTGGTAGCGGGTGGGTGGGTGGGTGGGGGGGGCTGCTGAGGGGTGGGCTTGGACGAGGTTGTATTTTCTTTGGGGAATTGCGTGTTTCAGCAGTATGGATATTGCAGGCTGTGGCAGAAGGAATAAACAGACTTTCTCTGTCTTTCTCTTCTCCCCCCTTTTCTTCAGGGATGGGCCTGTTCACAGAGGCGGTTCTGTGACTGATGTTTGTCTGTGTTGCGCGTCTATTTATTTGTTTGGCAGACAAATGCATTATTAACAAGCCACTGCCACATGTTATCCTCTCAGTATATTCTCCATTTGCATCAGTGTCTTTCTATTCAAGTGCAAATTAGCTAGGTCACTGCAGAACCTTAACTGTAATACCGAAGCCTAAGGTGAAATTTGACTCAAAGGGTATATGACTAATGTATGTATTCTGATATCGTCTTGTATTTAAGAGTAAAAACATTTGAGGAAAGAATATTCCTATTTGCAAATGCTAAAGTCTGTCTTGCACCCAGGTATAAGAGGGCACAGGTGGTTTTATGTCTTATGCGGGTTATGTCTCCATGCTTTGCCGACAAAATGCTGCCATTACCATTGCCTATGAAATTAGCAGGGCTCATTTGGAAGGAAACCTATGGAAAGAGGTTTTATAAATGATATAAAGGGGTCTGGACCATTAAAAGTGGTGATAAATCCTGACATTCAATATGCATTTCCTTTTTAACTCGCAGCCGCATTAGATATTAGATTGAGTGGGCCCCTAAGCGTCATTTCAGACCCAAAAGGAACTGCCTGTAGGTTTGCCTAGGAACAGCTTGAATAAAAATAATGCTGTGAAAGGCTTATTCACACTCACAATCACACATAAGGCAATTTCAGCCATAACAGGGACTAGGACTGGGAGAAAATGAATCTATGGTAAAAGACACCTTTCTGAGGGTTTTTTTCCCCCTCATGCATACCAATGTATTTAGCTCATCTGCAATCAAAAGGAAAGGTTGAAAATCTTGTTAGGGTCTCTCTCCTTTGGCAGTGTGTGTCAATGTGCGTCCTCACACTGGCTTCCAATGGAGGAGAAAATAAGAAAGAGGTGTAGAAACTCGGGAAATATCCAAACCCAAATATTGCATCAAACGTGGCTTCATTAGTCAAACTGACCAGCCAGTGAAATGCACATTCAGAGGTGTTTGCTACTTGGCAATTGTTGAGTTTTTGGCTGATATCCCCACACTTCTCGTCTGTGGCTCTGTGAGGAAGCAAGTAAAGCAAAGTGCTCAACTCCTCTGCTTTAAAACTATGGGTTGGGATTTCAAGATGGGTCAGGAAACCATCTCTTAAGGGTACCACCGTGTGCCAAAAGTGTCAACATATTTTCTTGACCTCGGGTGAATGGAAAAGTAAATGTTGGGTCTGGAGGAGACAGCTTCTCACTGTATAACAGAAAACAAAAGTCTCCGGTTGAGGTTATCCTCAGTACGTGCTGACACTAGAATCGCTGAACACTGAACTCTTCAAACGAGGGAAGAGATATTTCAAGGTGAAAGTGCCAATTTATTTATACTTTTATGGAAAAAAAAAGTAGAGCAAATCTAGCCAATATCAGTGATTGTGTCATTTGTTTTTAGATATATTTAGCATGGAACCTTAGACTATATAGTAGTATTGACGTGTGAGGAAAAAAAAAAAATCATTGGTGTGAAGCCAAATTAACAACGTACGTTTCAACAAATGGTACATCATGTCAGAGTGGAATTTCTTTTCACAGGTTTGTAAAACAAAAAGCAAGCTTGTGACCTATTTCAGCATCAAGCAAGAGCAAGGTTTAATCTTTAAAATTCCCCTTTTCAGTAAGGAAATTCCCTAGAACTTAAGAAACAAACTGTAATGATGTTTTGATGCAAGGAGGAGCAGGAGGGTGAGGAGGGAGGGGGGTAGGCATTCATCTTGTTTGCACAAATGATAAATTCATTTTCCTTGTTAACATGTAAAAAAGCCAAGAAAAGATGACACTTTACCTGCCAACTATCATCCTTGCTAAAACTGAACAAAGTGCCCTCTGAAGATATGCAAAGGCAACGTAATTAAATGTTTAGATGTTTAGAGACTACAAGAGGAGCTGAAATGAATGTCAAAGCTGTCTTGATCTTCAGAGGACAGCTTTCAAATCAACACCAGACAACTTTAATTTTTATAGCTAAAGCAGTTTTAATGTTGCTCTGTCTGTAGCGGATTGAACATGCGTTTAGATGTTTCCGAACACAAGCCACTTTGTTCAAGGCTGAATGAGCAGGAATTACGCTCTGTGATGTGTGTGCATGCGTGCACATAATGGTTCAAAAGTGTAAGCGTGTTGGAGCCTGTGTGGGTGTTTACACACTAACACAATCTCATTAATGAACAACTGACATTCTCTGTGAGAGTCTGCAACCAAAGATGACATCCATATGATGAGTCTATTAGATCATTTAGATTCCAGTGCACAGTGCACTGCTGCACCTTCCCACCGCGAGGGGCCCACAGTGCAGCCGTGATCTTACTGCGTGGCCTGTGTCCTATAGAGACATGTATATAAAAGGGACAGCCCTCAAAAGGTGGGTCTCATGAGGACATAGTCTCCAGAGAGACCGAGGAAGAACAAATAATGCTCTAAAAAAGGGAAAAAGGCCATATGAGGTTGGGGCTTTTTAATGGCATCTGCAAGTTTTGTAATTATCTGCATGCAGCCTACAAAGCTCAGTAAAATGCCATCTGTGCCTCCATAAAAAATGGACCCCATAGTTGAAGACTGATTGTACTTTGGGGGTGGACGAATTGTTCTCCAACATAACAGAAAACGTGCTTGACTCTGTATTTACTGCCACAGACAGAGAATACTGGTTAGGCTGAGTAAGCTGGAGGCATTCTGGTGTCTTTAATACAACACTTTGGATAAAATGTGCCCGTAAAGGTGCAAAAAGCCTTTCTAGGTTAAACAAATCCGGCAAACATTTCTCCTCTTGCACATTAATACTCCCATCTATGGAAATGAGATTCTTTACATGATGGAATAAGTTTAGCCAGACTTAACCGATACGTACGCAATAAGACGTGTTTTTGTCTCATTTCTCATTCGCTGTTTGCACTGAGTACATGTTTGACGGCTATCTTAATTATCTAAGGGAATCATTTGGAAACAGACTTTTCATTCCAGTATGGGCACAATTAGCACTTTATAGGCCAATTTAATACACCCTCCAAATCACTCTGATTTGCTGGCAGTTTCTGCTGCTTTGTGCAGTCCTATTGCTGGCACCAGCAG
This sequence comes from Chaetodon auriga, assembly GCF_051107435.1. Classification (NCBI taxonomy): domain Eukaryota; kingdom Metazoa; phylum Chordata; class Actinopteri; order Chaetodontiformes; family Chaetodontidae; genus Chaetodon; species Chaetodon auriga. The sequence goes on from NC_135094.1 coordinate 11,060,309, forward strand.
GCTATCAGCAGGTCTTTCTCTTTGTTCTCAGCTGTTGGGTTCTGTCATACACAAGATGAAGGTATAGTCATTAAAAAAAAAAAAAAGAAGAGCTACACAGAAGAAGCAACCCATCAACCTCAGGTTTCCAGATGCTCACATGTATGATATGATCAATTTGAAATGCAAAGGTGCTCCGAGCTCAACAGCTGTCGGATTCTATTCTTAACCCACACAAGCAAACTGATGTTTTCTTATGTTTGTGTTTGTCACAGCACAATGTTTGAATGTGTTTCAACAAGCTAAGGATTATCATAAAGTGATGCAATAAGGCTCTTAACTCTTCTGGCATATTTACCACATTACTCATAAACTAACTTTTTTTTTCTCTCTCAATGTTCTGCTGGCTTTGTTTTAAGTGGCAGTTTTCTCAGAATGACTCTCTGTTTGGATTTCATGATTTTCAACCAATCAGAGGGTCTTCTTCTAGTCACATGAGAACTTTGGCTGAAAAAATAAATGCAAGGGTTGTTTTAAGCTTTGCAGCCTGGATTTAGCTGTTTTGAGCTTCATTGAGAAACGCAATAGGAACTTTCACAATTTCTGCCGTGTCTCTTCTCTACAAGTAATTAAGAAGCTATGCTTTATATTCAGCTGTGACTCTCCTTTAGTTTTTGCTTTCCAGATCTCCTCCTGCAGATGTCTCAGTAAGGACATTTGCATGCACACCAAAGCCCAGCATCCATACAGGAAGTTTAAAGGTGTGTCCCGGAGCTTGTCCCCAGAGCTAACGCAACAAAGTTTCAACCACAACAGCGCTCGCCTCCACAGCACTAACAAGTTCAATGGAAAATGACCTTTTCCAAACTATGCTTAAGCGCGAGTTAATACAGTTTGCCCGTTGACCTAGTGGTCTCACATCAGAGGGACCAGTTACGGTACGCTAACCTGCAAAATTACACACAACTTAACTGCAACTTCCACAAGTATTTAAAACAGTATGGGGGCACCTTTCTGACCTTGAGCTGCAACTGGGCTTTTGATTTTGTCTTTCAGTCCACATCTCAATTGCCCCAAACTCATCTGCGACTGGCACTGATATAACAAGGGAAATCAATAAAGCCTTACACCTGGATTCACCTCATCACTGTGCAACATCAGGCCGACAAGCACCCCTAATATTTTCTACATTTGGTGTATGATTCCCACAGGATGCCTATGTTAAAATACTGAAATAGAGCTGATGAATATATCATTGGTAAACTGCTCTGAGTCAACACGTTTCTCTTTAACTGTGTGCTGTAATGTCTGATTTCGGGAAAGGTTTTTTTTTTTTTTTTTTTTTTTTTGTAAATCATTCATTAAAAGATTCTGCTTTGATTCAGACCTGGCCTTGAGTTTAGTTTGGGGGGGGGGGGGGGGGGGCGGAATCTGTGCCTGTGTGTGTGAGAGAGAGAAAGAGGGAGAGGTGGAGGGACTGAAAGAAGGTGAGGGTGTTGAGAGTGTGTGGGCGGAAGTAGTATCCAAAAACGTTGATTTTTCCAACAAGATGGCATCCAATTATATGATTAAAAAAAACAAACAAAAACAAAACAAAAACAAACGAACGCCGCAGGGCGGGGGAACTTTGCGCTTTTACACTACAGTATAGACGCGTTTTGCCTTCTTTTTTTAAACTGGAGCTTCGTCTCTGCTCTGTTTCTCTGTTGTTTCTATCGCTCGTGCGCTGCGTAAAGACGCGCCAGTGTCGTGTTGTGCTGTAACTTGGTGCCCAGTTCCGGCAGTGATACCACGTGTGCCAAACAGCCACAACAAGAAAGACATTTAAAAACACCATTTTAAAGTTGTCGTTTTTTCTTTTAATTGCATTTCTGTTCCTTTATATGCAGACGTAGGTGTGTTTATTCCCTCTCGTGTATCAAGTGGTGCTGCGAGACTTCTTGAATGAGTCCTGTTGGATATTTCAGCACCTCGGACAGCGACTAAAGCGAGCTGGTCTCAGTCTGCTCCCCCCTGAGGCCTTTGCTCTCGTCTAACTTAATTTACAAAACGCTCACCTCCAATAAACAAACAGTTTTTCTTCAGCCTGCTCCCTTTGAATGCAAAGTCGTGTGAATAAAAAGCGATAAATGCGCTCAGCCTATACAATACAATATATTTTATTAAGCGGGACATATAGGGATTCTTCTATTATTTCCACAATGTACATTTGGTGAGCAACGTCACTGGACATTAAATCAGTCAAAGCTACGCAGATTCCGAAATGTAGAACACACAATAATGTGAATATGTACTTTATAAATTATATAATTATTTTTTTTTAATAAAAGGGCTCTAAGTCGTCTCCGGTGGCTGAAATATGTCGCCTTTTTTCTCTTTTAATAAACTCGTCGGCGGCCTACATTTGGCTTATTTTCAGTATGTTCAGCATCCAAACGCAACACCATTGACAGCACAAAACAGAAAGTAAAAACTTCCACTCGTGCAAAAAGGAAAAAAAGAAAAAAAAAAAAAAAAAAGAAAAAGGAAAGAAAAAATGCCTTGGGCGTGAAAGCACTTCTTCTCTGGTTGTCCATAATTCCATACACTTCACTTGGACGGAAACCATAAATTCTTTAAGGCTATACAAACATAAAATAGAGCATAACACACGCGGCCTGTCCAGGACATCAGTTCCTCCACTCATCATCTTCTCCCGTGTCCATTTCGCCCAGGTACACCCGTTTGTCTTTTGGCAAAGTTTGTTTTCCAAGCGAGAAAAAATCCACATACCCGACAAGCACACGCCACTGGCCGATCAATACGTTTAATCATCCAGATTGCGTTAAAGTTGACTGATGGATTTGAATATATGAAACTCCAAGGAAACGTTCATATTTGACTAGATAGTGGACGAGTGTAGGTATACAGATATTCGTCGGCTTCCTTGGCTGACAGTTATTTAAGTTAAAAATAAATGGCAATGTTTTTTTTTCTGTTCCTCAACATAAGCAGAGTCCCGTGCGACGTGGATCATCGCAGATTAGATTATAGAGGAAAGACTAGAAAGCCTGAGAAGGTGGAGTATTTCCATCCGCCCATCAAGGTGCCCCGTTCCAGCTTCAGATAGACCCGGTCGTCCCGCTCAACCATCAGCAGTACTCCGTTACTGGCCGCCTCTCTCGTTACGTCCTGGTCACCGGCGAATGCTGATATAACCGGATAATCATTCTGCATCAGGTTCACCTGCAGGGAAGGAGAGACGCAGTCTTGGAGTTTATCCTCATGTTCAGTTCTGAAATGTAATCTATTAAATGCTGAATGCAGACCAACTATTTCACGATTGCTCACCTGTATGGTTTGTCTGTTGTAGACCTTCACCACGTGAAAGCTGAAACTATATATCCCCCTCCTTGGCGCCTGGAAAACACTTGCTTTGAGATCGAAATGGTTGCCGATGTTCACTAAAACCTGTGACCAAGAAGGGCGCACAATGAGACAGCGCATTTTCTTTCCCCCCCGATCTGCATGCTTCACTTAACATAACAGCGGTTTTGATTGTAATGCATTGTTTTTCTCTGCCAAGCGCAGTGCCTACAGAGAGGCGCATCAGTCATACTCTGGTTCTGGTATGCCAAATGTTTTGGCTGCGCTTCAGCCGCAGTTTGGGATGGTTCCCAATTTGATGTGTATAACAGGCCGCTGTCCAAAGACCTCAGCCGTGAAAACTTATTGGAACATCCGACCAAAAGCGGCACAATGCACATGTCAATTCGGCCGAGGCCTAAGACGCGTATGTGATAAATGATCCTGCATGGATGATCATTCGCTTCGGCAACGCATCTCTATGTCACGCCAATTACGCACAGCGTTAAATGAACCATTTGCAAAGGACCACAGCACTGTGTTCTTCCGGTTACAGATAGTCATGGCTCAGATCACACACAATGTGAGCAGTGATAGGAAATCAATGAAACATGATCTTAAACAAGTTCTGCTCGCCCACGGGAAATAGATGTGATGGATGATGTAGCGAGATAAAAAGAGAAAACAGCAATGGAGCTAAGAGTTTAGCCCACGTCTGATTAATATTCGACTTTTTCTGGACTGTGTTATTGCTAAATTCAGTGGACATCTGACCTGGTCAAAATAGATGGTCATAGACGTGTTGCTCATCTCTGACGGCTCGTGGTTGGTTCCACGCACGGCGGAGAAAGCCACCTTTGCCCCAGCGGAGCGGACTGATATGCCAAGTGAGGAGGTGACCCCTCCGTCCGAAGAAGGGTTCGAGTCGCAAACCACAAGACACTTCCCTTCGAGCACGATGGGCTCCGTGTCGTTCTGGCCGAGGCAGAAAGCCACGCCGCATCCCAACAGGAGGGTCAGAGCCAGCATGGCACAGGGTCCCGGGCTGCGCGCGGGCACCATGGTCGGAACGCTGATCCCGTGCACACTGATACAACCCCGCAGCCCCTTGGAGGTTTGTTAGTACTCGATCACCTGGTCCAGACTTACTCCCTTCTCTCTTCCTCTCTCTCTCTTCCTCTCTCTCTCTCTCTCTTCCTCTATCTGTGATGCTCTCTCACTCTCTCAAACACCCTCTGACACACAGACGCACTCAGACTCTCTCCGGCTGTGACTCCCCTCCCTCCTGCGCGTCTTAGTTGATTTTGGGAGGGTATTCAGACAACTGTTGTTGTAAATCCTGGTGGTTTAAGAGAAAGAAATGAGAGTTTTCATGTTAGACAGCAGCAGGAATTGAATCATATATAGTTTAGTCATTAAATTTGAGGATATTCTCTGTGCGTAAAATGACAATCGTGCGTAAAACGAATGTCGTGCGTAAAATGAAAGACAGTCGTTTTCAGTAAATACCAAAATCTAAAATCGCGTTGATGTTAAGAGAAAATTTCTCGTCTCGTCTGTCTCTGATCAAACCAACTATCTGTGCTACTGCGGAGTGTTTTCTAACTGTGCGTCGCAGCACTTTTTAAGAAATTACCATATCTTTGGAAAATTATGTAACATTCATTTAATCTCCTCGTTTCAACTGATATTTCCGGTGAAACAAGTACTTTGCGGGCATCTCTGCTGAGAAAAGGTAAATCACGACCTACCTGTGCTCTCCATCCCGCTGGTATGTTCTCTCCGTCTCTCGCAGACTGTGAACTGAGCGCTCAGATCGCTGGTGCTAAAAAAGCAAGAGTCTCTGGGCTCCCTTTCGAGGGACAACTCACGCCCATTCTTTGTGTGTAGCCACTGCAACAAGACTCATCAGAAGTATCCCACAATCAAGAGCACATGCGTGGACTAATGGATTTGTTTACATATTAATCAGCTCAATGTTGTGAGCTCAAGGGCCCCTCAGGACGGCAGAGATCACTTGGGCTCAATGTTTGTCATTTACTATATATTGCGGGTTTCTCATGCCTCTCCCGGATTAATCCGAAATGAACGGGCTGCAGCGGATAACCTTGCTGTTGCACGGTACGTTCAGCATGCATGTACAGTATATGTTACTAATTTGAGACTTAAACAAGCATTCTTATGAGTCCAATAAAGATACTTGTGCGCCATCCAGTGGCGGAGTTCACTTCTGCAGAATGTGCTGCATCTACGCATCAGAGGCACGGAGAAAAACCAAAACATAAACGTGATTGAAATTATGTGGTATATGACTTATGTGTTTTATTAATGGGCGTGCACTTGCACATCAGCAAATTATTTCACATGCACATCACACTTACCAAACACCCTGTAAGCAAGATGAAAGCAGGTGACACTTCAGAAAACGCCTGCTTCATAGAGAATGACCTGCACCTCTCTGTACCACCCTTAGCCTTTCTTTTTAATTCCTGACATGTCATCATCCTTTGAAGAGCCGTGTAGAGGGTCCCTATCAGTGCTCCACGCCTCTGAAGAGTCTGAGAGTGGGCTTCACAAGAGGTGAACCCTCACGTTGGACCTTTAATGAGCTGTCATTTTCATACTTTAAGATATGCTACCGGCTAGATTATGCATGGCGCTTGCATTAAGAGGGGAAGATACTGTATGGACTGTCTTCAACTTGATCAGCTCAAGTAAATAGTGGGAGGGAAAGTCTGCCTTTCCTTTAGCATAATTCATCAAAACTGGAATCTGTATTTTGAATGCATGCAAGCAAATGGATAGGAGGAAAGAGGAAAAAACCTTTTACTTAAAGATACTGAACGTCACTATGAATAGGCATTAAAAGCCTTGACACAAATACAGAACGTGACCACCAGCTGCTTCCATAAATGCAATGCACTTATATAATGATCCAAGACTTGCAGTACATAGAGAGGCTTAATCATGGTGATCCTTCCGTCCTTTCTCACACCCATTTGACAAACACTGCACTGTCAGAGCTGACTGACAAACCAAGCGGAAGAGTGACATCAGGTATCCAAGAGCCACAACTGACCCCAGGCCTGCAGAAGGACACATAGCTACAGAAAACATCAAATGTCAAGTATGGAGGAACATGCAAGGGGAAGGGATGTAGCCTACATGGCATTACCATACCAGGGGCTGCCGTTGCCCTAAAAGGGACTTCACTTCCATCAGGCAAGCTGATCAGCTAGACTGACAACAGTGTTATGGTTATTTTCCCTGACAGCTAGCGGAGCCTACTGGCTTCCAGGAATGGAGAGGTCGATTATGTGGTGGGTCTCAAAGCGAGCCATCTGCTGTTGCAAAGAAAAGGACTTAAAGTCGGTCTGGTTGGTTTTGTGTTTTTTTTTTGTTTTTTTTTCTTTGTATAAATCATTTATACTGGCATGATTCCCCTCATGACATAGATTTACTATCACTTGATGCAAGAGTCATGTCTTAGTGATCTCACTGTCATGAAGGAGTCCCCATACCGAATACAGTTTATCTTATACATAATACTTCTGTTACAAATAGTATACATAAAGTCCCACTCTCTGTGCTCACACCACCATATGCTCCTCGCAGTCTAAAATACCCACTTTAAAACAGATATCTGTGTGTCCATCTGTCTGCCTGTCCATCTGTTTGTGTGCGGCTATGAATGACTGTATCTTTGTATCTGAAATGAGGTCAGACCCTCAAACAAGTTCATTTGAGTGTGCTTTCTCTCTCACACTGCAGCCCTGCGAGGAACCTCTGAGTGAAAGGGAGGTAGATTGTGTTATGTCTCTCTTGTCTTACATGACTAAGATGTGACCTCTATCCAAGCATGTGTGAGGAGGCAAATAACATCAATCTTGCCTGATCCTCCCCCGCTAGTGCTGGACTAACACCCTGATGAAGAGTTATATTGCTAACCCAGAGAAAGGTTAGAGCAGTCTGTACTGTGCCTGCTAGAGCTTACTGTAACTGGCATTACTTTGTGTATGTGTGTGCGGGCACATAAATCTGTTTACACTGTCAAAATCTTGCGACTTGCTTTCCTTCTGTGAACAAAATACAAGTCCTTGTGATGTTAATCATTAAATCTGAGGGTGGAGACTTGGGTTAAGGTTAGGGTCAAGGTTAAGGTTACAGGGTAAGCTTGCAAGAAATGAATGTAAGTCTTTGTAAAGTCCCCAAAAATGATGGAAACATGACTCCCCCCACCCCCCCTTCTGTGTGTGTGTGTGTGTGTGTGTGTGTGTGTGTGTGTGTGTGTGTGTGTGTGTGTTTGTGGACAAAAAGCAAATTCCCTTAGAGTAAACCATCATATTCTAAGGGTAAACATTAGAATTAGAATTAGGATTAGGGTTAAGTCTACAGGAAATTAAGGTAAATCAGTGCATATGTGCATGTGTGTCAGCACGTTCACACAAATACTGTGTCTGAGTACCATTCTGAGGCACTCAACTTTACTAGATTTTATGATATTTCATACTGCTACTCCATTTAATTTCGCTGTGGTTGTTTTTACTGTATGTGTTGCCTTAAAACGGCTGAACCTCTGACCCTAAACACTTAGCAGAATGGGAGGTTATCCAGCCTTTCTGAATTGAGGATAACATCATAATACTTTTGTACATTTAATGAAGTAAAACTTTGAATGCAGATTTAATTTCTCCTGAGGCCCTGGCAGCATTTTGTCAAGTCTGTGACGATAATGCTGCTGATGTCTTAAGAGTTGTCTCAGCTTGTGCTTTGAGTCTCCAAATCTGTAAGAAAAAGCCTGCATTACAAACAGGGGGTGAGGAGTTTTAAAGGCAGGGTGGGACTAATGAAGAACAGAGCAAGATGCATCATGGAGAATGTATAGTTTCCAGAGATCAACACATACTAGAAACTGAAATTCAGCGTAATTCAGCCTTTGCTGTTTCATTTTTGACCAGTGTGTTTTTAATCTGTCTCTTGTGAATCTGCTGGCTTTATGGAGGTTTGATACTAAATCACCTGAGTACCTCTTAAACTCAACAGCCGTCAAACCACAGCAACACTGCAGAAATCCAGTGGTGGAAGAAGCCCTCAGATATTTTTCTTAAGTAGAAGTACTAATACCACACAGTAAAAAAAAGTAAGAGTAATGCATTCAAATTTTTACTTAAGTAAAAGCGCATAAGTATTAGCATTAAAATAAACCTAAAGTACCAAAATTGAAAGTATTCATTATGCAGAATGGCCCATTTTAGTATCATATATTATACTGGATTATAATTATTGATACAGTAGATGAATGTGAGTATTACTGTAATATTGCAGCTGGTATAGGTGGGGCTAATTTTAATGATTTATAGACTGCTAGGAAACAGTTCACTTAATCTATAATGCTCTATCAAATTTTATTTTTTTGATAAAATTTTGCATTTTTAATCAGAATCTGTGTTGTGACTAGAAACTAAACGTATCGAATACATGTAGTGGAGTAAAAGTACAATAATTCCCTCTGAAACGAAATATAAAGTAACGTTAAATACCTCAAAATGTGCTTAGTTACTTTCCACCACTGCAGAAATCGGACTTAGTCAGTCAAAGACAACCGAGCAAACTGTGTGAACGAGTATTCGGTATGGTTCAAATTGCAGTTTGTACACTAGAATAATAAACTATAACAGGTTATGATTCTAATGAACAGCTTCTCCGCTTTTATTTTGAAGGTAACTTCCGCCACCGGAAGAATTGTTTCTGCGCGTGTAAGGTCCTTGACCGGACGTCACCATGGCGACTGGACGCGGATAGTTCAAGGATCTTCTTGGCTACAGAAAAGGAGAACAAACCCCGTTTGTGTCTCTAACTGACGGAGTTTACATAGTGACGGTGGAGCGTTTTGAGTCCTGACGTTATTCCCCGCGGCCTGTAAGTAAAAACGCTGTAAAACAAACATGGCTCTCGCCGTACATGGCCTTAACTTCCTAACAAATATAAATTGTCTTGTATCTGTTTCGAAGGGGTCAAGGCCAGTGAAACAAATGGCGGCATCAACAGCAGCTACTTCCAGAGTGCGGGCAGCGAGGACGTCCAAAAGAGCTGACAAATCATCTCCAGCGTCCTCTCAGAACTTTATGGAAAGGTAATCTATCAGGACATGCTCATATTTTCACCTGCGTGGCATTCAGCACTTCAGCCTGGCAGTGTTCAGAAAGTGTGGCGAGTCAAGGCTTTATTGCCCCTTAAGTAAAAGGATTTATGGACTGTGTTTGCAGCAAAACACAATAAAAGCGCAGCAGAAATCGATACAGGTGGAAGACACTTCACCATATGTTCAGATTAAGCAATCTCATTCGTTCCCCATTGAATGTAGGCAGTAAATACAGCAATGAAACAGCAGGTCACAGTAGCATGTCAGCATATTATTGCTTTTCTCACTACATATCGAACCAGCTGTGTCTGTTATTTCTTACGTATGAACTGCCAAACAAGGGTGTTATGCTATTACAGCAGACAAATGTTCATAATTATTGAGGTTATTGTTTTACCATGCACCCTGAAAGGTCATTTGTCAATTCATATTTTTAGAAACGCTCAAGTCTCAAGACCCCAATAAGCACAAATGACTCTAAGTACATGTCTGTATGTGTTGCAAAGCACTTTGAGCAGCAATTCTTGTCTGAAAGCTGCTCGACAAATGAAGCAAAACATGCAAACATGCATTCACTTGCCCTAAAATGCATGGCACATTAGTGTAATTATAGTCTGTGGTTTAGATTAGGGCTGCAACTGACAATTATTTTCATTATTGATTTTTCAATCAAGTGATTAACCATTGAGTTTAGGAAAGTGACTGACACTCTGAGACATTACAATGATAACCCAAAGAGAAAGTAAAGCAGATCCTCACTTCTGAGACAGTGAAACCAGAAAAATGTTCAGAAGTTTGAGCTGTTCAGACATCTTAAGAGGCACTGGATAGATTTTGATAGATTTTCATGTTCCCCACAGGATGAATTTGAATGACTTTTGTGCTTTCTCTGACTTTATCTCTAGCACAATCAGAAAGTTGTCATTTTTGGTTTTCAGTGAAATGACAAGTGATGGACGGATTGTCATGAAATTTGTTTCACACATTCATGTTCCCTTCAGTGTGACTTCTAACAATACAATGATCCCTTACCTTTTCATCAGGTCAGCGTTTCAGTTTGTTTACTTTGGTTTATGACTAATTTACAAAACTATATGAGCCAGTCTCAGCTGGACTTGGTGTCGGTGCTAATTAACAAACATTAGCATGCTGAAATGGTCAACTAAGATGAATATGTTAAATATTAGCTGTGTTCCAATACCCATACTACCATTATTTAGTATGATACACAATACACACTACATCAAATACAAAATACCAGGATGTCCTACTGCATCCAGTTGCATTTTGCAGTATTCAAACCAGAATGATTTTCTGGCTGTTATAACCCACAATCCTCTGCACAGTGTTGGCACTTGTTCCAAATTGCATAGTTTTTCTTTTTGCTTCAAATTTTGTGCTACAGACTGTGATAGATGTATGAGCAAGAAGGTCAAAGTTCAAGGCATGATGTGATGACTAAGTAGTATGTGCCAATTGATTGCTTACTGTATGCAGCAGTACATACTTTGTCAGGGCAGCTGCAGTATACATGACTCTTGGTCTTGGCAATCAAGTTAAAACAATTATTTAAGTATAAGAATTTTGCTGATTAATTTATTGTTGATCCATTAATGGAATAATCATTTTGAAGTCCTGAATTGCCTCATGGTGCACTGCTTGAAGAAGAACGTAGCGCTGTCTGTATGAGGCAGTTTACTGGTAATGTTGAGGATATATTGCAAAGTGAAACTTGTGACTTGTGGGCCATCTACTTTTCCCAAACTCTTAGAAATGCCAGCACTGATTTAAAACACAGCCTCTGCATGTTGACATTTCCAAATGTCAGTGAGAGGTTAACTATTTGAGTATTTTGAATTTCAAAGATAGAAAAATTTGCAACACTCCCCATGTTAAAACTGCACCAAAGATGATTTATTCATTTACTGTCACGTTTTAGAAGTTGTTTCATCTCGTTGTTGGTATGCAGTGGAAAGTCAGTGATTGACCGGTCAGGTAATGTGAACATGTCACGAATGTATATTACTTACTGAAGTGATTTAATTAGACCACATTGGCATCATTAACAAGGACAGGTGCAACCAGGCAACTCTGATCAATATTTCAAAATAACAAATATGGAGAGTATCTCAAACCAAGAAAAAGGGTTTTAGCACATTAAATCAGGTGTAAAAATCAGAAAAACAAAACATTACAGTTAACAGATTTCGTCTTTGATCTCAAAACAAACTCAGATTTTTTTTAAGAAAGATAAAAGATCGTTGAGTCGAGATTTCACACGGATGAACGCTTCTTGCTCTGCTTGCTTGTTCACAGTTTGGATCTCACTCACACTTGAATTCATCACTTCCTGCAGCTTGAGAAAGATCTTTGTCTGCTACCACCATTTTAACTGAGCAAATCTGTTGGGTGTCAATCACGGAGGACGTAACCCACTCTTCTGTTGTTTTGTCATTTAGACTGAAAAGATGAAAATATGTTTCACAAAACAGCGCGTCCTGAAGTCAATAACGTGTTTGTTTACACCAAACCTGCCCAATGAGAACATCGACATGGGTCCTTTAATTTTCATGCCAGAAGTGTATAAGATTGCCAAATAGTCTGTCGAGAGCACATTTGTCTCATACACCGGTGTCTCTAAAGAACTGCATGCTGAACAACAGGTGGCACGAAAACACCGGTGCCACTTGCTTGCAGTGATGTTTAATTACCTTTTCCGTAGACTGCCATCGGAGATCCTGATTAAGATTCTGTCATACCTGGATGCCTCTGCTCTTTTCAGCATCAGCCACATCAATAAGCACCTCCATCAGCTTGCCAACCATAAGTAAGTTTTCGTCCAGGTCTTCTTAATGCAACACGCTCAGTACATTAAATACATGAGTATGTTAGGAATCCACTCCAACAGGAAGTGAAGACACTGCAGGTTTTTTTTGTCTGGACTTGAGTCTGCGCATCAACTGACAGTTGTTTTTTTCATGCATTTCATTTTCTTGATCAGTTTAGTCATTTGGTGTAAAATATTTCAGATGTTCAGTCTTTGAAAACAGGTTGAAAAATTTTACTGAAATGGCAGACTGGTTCACATTTTTGAAATTAAATAAGGTTTTTTGGACTCAGTTTAGACAAATTATGTGATTCAGTGGAGATTTTTCTCCTTGGTTCACTCAAAGAGCAACTTTTAGGGGGCATCCCCAGTGAATTAATGTGTAAAAAATATGTAGAATTTGGATTTTCAAAATGTATTTATCAATGCTATTTGCTATCAATGCTAGTTTTTGTAATGTCATGTAATGTTCATCAAAATCAGAGAACTGGACTTGATGTCTCAAACGGACTCATCACCAGAGACTGTATAAAGCATGGACGCAGTCTCCATGATGTCACCCATAAGTTTCTGAAGAGCCACTGTGAAGCTCAGTGACAGTGGCTCCAGCCATTTCCATCTTGGAACATGGGGGTCTATGGGGATTGGCTCACTTCTGGAGCCAGCCTCAAGTGGCCATTTGAGGCACTGCAGTTTGGCACTTCCATGTTGGCTTTTTAAGCCCCAGAGGTTGCTGCTTGCTCACAACAGAAACTCATGTCCAGGGATCAGCTCCATGTCCTGACAGGTTGTAATTTGTGTCCTGCGCAAACACAATAATTCGCCATGAGGGAGAAGTGGCGTAATGTGAACTAAAACTAGTAATAAAAGACAGACTGATTATAAGACAACTGCCCAGACTGACTGCCACCTGCTATTGCACACTGCACTTTGGGGAAACCAACTCCCTGATGAGACGTCATGTGAAGTTTTTAAAGGTCCATTGTAAAGGGTGCTCCGATCACTGGAAGCAGTATTGACCGATGCCAATCACTGATCACGGGGTCTATTAGAAGCCTTCTATTATCATGCAGAATTATCTATTTATTTACTGAGCTATTCTTAATAATGTATGTTAAGTATTAAAATTAAGAGATGAGAAAGTGTAACTGTTTATTACTTAAACCAGAGCAGCCTACTATTTGTTCTCGGGAGATGCTGAGAGCTTAACAAACAGCTCTCTGCAACAAAAAAGGCCTTAGCCAGACTTGTCATGTACATGTACATTATGAACATATTAAAATAACATACCAGACATGTTTAATATCATTCAATGATTTTTTTTCTTCAGTCAGCTTTCACTCAGCAGTCTCTCACCTTTCACCCTCTGATATGTCAATGCAGTGTTCTGTGGAGCAAGATATACTTAGCAGAGTGTGGCAAGAATGAAGAGCTGAAAGCTAAGTGTGTGGACGAGCTGCTGCTGGAGAAGGACACAGTGGAGGTGCAGGATCGGGCTGCTGGTTACTGGAAGTGGCTGTACTTCAGGACAGTAGCTGCGTGTGACATAAAAAAGTGGAAAAGACATCTTGGACTCATCAGCTGTCACACCGGGCTGCCCAGCCAAACGGAGCGGATCCTCAGGTAAGAGATGGAGCGAGGCCAAAAAAAAAGAAAAAAAAAGAAAAAACTTTTTAAAAACCCACTTAGATGAAGTACCTGAAGTGTATGATTTGTTTAATGTACCAGGCACTTCATTTCACTTACCAACACTTGAGTAGCCTGACAAGTATTGCTTGTGGGTTAAGCTAATTGAATGCTTACCGTGTGTTTTCAAGCAATTGGACCCCTTAGCTACTGAGGTGAGAAAAATGTCTCAATTGTCGGGGAATCCTTGAGTCAAATAGTTCTATATTTCACAGTTTCCTGCTTTTCCTTATATCATTTAAAAAGAGGTGTGTTGATGGTATTTAGTAAACCGTGCTGTAATCTGCCACTTGCCATCTGTTTGGTATGTTACGCTGTTTTTACGATTGGAAGCAGCTCCGTGAGGTGTCATGGGAACCCGTGCACTGTTTGCAGTTAGCAAACACTAAAACTTTGGAGATGCACCCTCGCTGTCAAGAAAGTTCAAGGGTAGAGAGACCAGAGGACAGTTCAAGCCGCCGGCAATCAAAAACAAAGCACGGTTTGTTTTTCATATCGCACTTAATGACACTTTCTTATTAAAGGTGAGAACGGAGGTCTCTGTCTGGATGCGGTGTCTGCTCAGGGGGAAGCCAGCACGCAGGGGAAAGCTCCCTCATCGCCTCCACCGCGGTTTCTGCTGTGTTTTTATAACCTCTGATTAGAAGCTGTGCAGCACTCAATTTTGAGTTCTGTGGCAGTCGCTGTGGTACAGAGGGGAAGTAGAAATAATTGTGTTCCTTGCAGAGGCTGTCTGAATTGTTGAAATAAATTACTTAGCCCCCACCCAACTCCTCATCCACAACACACACACACACACAAGCATGTACACACACCTACCCCCTCCTTCCTCCTCCCACCAGCTCAGACAATTCCCTGTAGGGGTTTGTCTGTTAGAGACACTGAGGAGCATGCGATGTACCTTGGTAATAATCATTTCACAAGACATCACACATACAGACAATGCAGAGTGAAATCCCCTGGGTCATCTGGGGCCTCCTGGGCTGCTCCAGTTTTTAGCTTTGTTCCTCCACTTAATTGATATTGGATGGCGCCTGAGCAAGACACTGCCTGCATCACAGTAGGGGCAGCCCTGAATCACAGTTTAGACAGAATTGGATCAAGAGATTTATCACAACAGCTGCATTTTCATTTCATTCATTGTGTATCATTTCATTAAGGAGAGCCTAACTGGAGTCATAATACTCCCCACTGCTGTTCGAAGAAATGTAATAGCCATTAAACTCATAGTTTGCCTGATTTAAAGAGCAAGAGAAGGCTTTACCCAACACTGCCCAATTATTTGCATTGTATTAACTTCAAATTAATGTTTAAAACATTTGATTTGTGATCAGCAGTGGCAATTCACTGGTGTCTTCATGTGGCCATTAGGGAATATTACGTGAGATATATCCGACCGTATAAAGTGTTGATGTCAGCCTTGTTGGTGTTTGAACCAGCAGCCCCTCTCTTCCACCATACCACACAGCATATAAACAATTGTACATGCTGTTATTGTGAAACCCTGTCGTATCTTATTGCTACCACCCTGCATTGTGTTATCTTACACCAGAAACTTGCATGTCACCTGGGTGCTGACAGCCACTGATAAGTCAGGGCACGAGGGCACACACGAGCTGAGCTGGTCCCGGTTCTGCGAGACGTCTGTGACTCTGTGCTGGAGCGCAGGAGGCTGCTTGCCCAACTACCAGCAGATTTCCACCCTTCAACTCCATGGTGTCAAGAGGATAGTCCTCAACTGCCCAGGCCTAAAGAAGTAAGACAGCCTGCGTCCATCTCCACACACTCTCTGTCTCCATGCCTCTGGTTCCTCTTTTCTCTCAGCGAAAGCCACTGTTTTCTTTGCTTGCTCTGTCAGACCTGGCTGGAGGTCCCTCATGGCAGAGTTAGACATGCAGGCTCTGACTAAAAGCGCGCAGGTCATTGGCCGGGACAGGCTGGTTGAACTGAAGCTGCTGCAGCCTGGCATCATCATCGGCCTCTGGAGGGTAATTACTTCACAGACAGCTATGGAATTTTTAAATTATTATTCATTAGCGTTTAGCTGAAAATTGAGATTTTTTTTTTTTTTTTACTAACAGTAACTGATTAAGCAGGAGGAATTGAAGTGATGGCTCTCTTTGCAGGGCCAGTGCTCCGTTGCCTTTGTCATGTTCACCCTCCATTTCCACAGGCTGGTGGAAAGAAGCGTCCAGGGATCTTGTGTTTGGTAGGCTGCACTTGAACAGGCACCTTTTATGCACATGCTCACATTGGCGTGCAGTGTATCACCATCAGCTGGTTAGGGCTCAAATGACTACAGGATTCATTTGATGCCCCTGATGTGACCGATCTATGATGCACAGCAGGGTGGGATTTGAAGCTTCAGCATGACTGACACCTGTATTCCACCACCTCAGTGGATAATGTGACTGTAACATGTTTTTATCTATATACAGTATATATAGAATGTTCTTTGTGTCATGTGTCAGGACCAGTTACACCTCTGATGTGTTTATTTTTTTGTCCTTTGCCTTCAGGATACAATACAGTGCAGGTGTTAGCACCAAGCAGAACTCATGAGCACACTTGAACTCATTAGCACCTTCACCTTAAAACATCCAATCAATTTTTACTCAATACAATTAAGAACTTTGCTTCTGTTTGTGTTTAAATTGATTCATTAGAAACCAGTGGTACATCAGTGGTGACCAACCCAGGCGGGTCAGGACCCCTCAAAAGGCCCCAGGAAATATAAATCAGGATACAATATTGATCAAAACAGTGTATATGTTCTCTGATTTGGCTGTTTTGCTTGTCAAATTCTTCAAAGTTTCAAGTTTAAGACATTGAAATCCTGCCAACAAAACAGTCCGAGAGAGATCAATCACTTTTTGGTTGAACTCTTATCCACACTGAGGCCATAACCTGTGGTGAGGGGTCACAAATAGATATTATCTTATAGGGTTGGAAGCACTGGGCCAAACCACACAGTGTTCACATTATTTCCCATGCATCTGAAAATAACAAAGAATCACAGCTGAAGTGAATCTTAGTTCTGGAGTTGCTGTAAAGTCTTGTAGGCATGAGTCTTGAACTCCAGCACAGTGTGGTCATAGCCCCCTCTCCTGGTTTCTTGTGAGAGCACAGTGTTATGGTACATTATTACTATTACAGTCAACAACAGTAATTAGGCTCTTAAAAGCCTTTTTAATAAAAAAACCTTTTCTTTATGTTCTCTGACACACGTTTACCTTGTGGCTTTTTCTTCCTCCAGCCCTTATGTGGAGCCAACAGTCAAACCCCCTTTTGATGACATAGACCCTGAATACGGTCTCCATGGTTACCAACTACACATTGTTCTCCATGACACTGAATGCGAGATCATGTCCAGACGCTTCTCCCAGCTCTTCTGCCGACGAAGTAATTTATTCATACTCATATTCTAATTGGAGCTGGAAGCTTGTTTTATTGCACATAGATTCAAATCCAGGTGACATCACAGTGTTTTTAATCGTCTCGTGCAGAAAACCACGTTTGTGAAATGACTAAACTTTTTATGTTTATGCTTTTAGTGTTCACGAATCAAGTGGCCCAACACTAAAAAACACACAAAGACTTACTCGTTCTTGTCGTTGAGCAGCTCAGGTTCGTGACGGCCTGATCCAGCTGACGGCCATTAGCAGGACAGACTTGTCGCAGCACACACGTCTGTCAGGCTGCATCGCCCTGCCCTGGAGGTGTGAGGCCCTGCAGGGCGCAGTGCAGGTACACTGTGTGCTGTTGGTTTCTTGCTCACTGTGTCACTGTGTGTTGGAGGGAGAAAGAAATGCAAAACATCATCAGCATGTTACTGTCTAAAAAGTGCTTTTTTTCCATGTGATCCTCACAAACCTTTTGAAAAGTTCATTTTAGACTCACTCCCTCCCTTTAAGTTTGACAGTTTGACTTCTAGCATCATAGGTTGGCACACTGGAGTGTACGTATTTAACCGAACCCCACTGAACTTCAGTGAGGAGGTCTTGACACTTGTTTATTCCTGAACTTTTTTTTTCTAGAATTGCTGCATCATGAGTCTGACTCTACTGGACGAGTTCAAGAAACCCTTCTGGTGCGTCAGCTCTCCTGTTTCCATGGCGCTGGAGAAGACGGCCATCTCCTATGACTATGACGGCGAGCACTTCTTGATCCACTACCAGGACTCCGACGGTCAGGTGAAGATGGAGCTTGTATGGATGAAGGAACAAAAGCAGTTCTACCTCTTAAGCTTAGTCGTCTGTTTGACTGTTAGAAAAGTCAACGAGCATTTCAGCAGAGAGTACTGAACCTGCACTGTGTTAATTAAACATGTCTGTATGTTACATGCTGATATTATATCTACAACACGTTAAGAATATTTTTTTAAATTATCAGCAGTTTGTTAAGAGATTTATTTTGTGTATACAGAAAATGCTGCATTTCAAACACATATTTCCTGGAGTAAAAATTCTTTTGTATTATTTTGTTTTTAAATGCTGAAGAAATTAATACATCTGTTAATGGTTTTATAAGATCATTTATGATCTGCTCTGAGATTTTTGAAACTTTTTATTTCAATTTACAAATGTGTCCCCTTGTTCTCTTTATCCCTCCCTCCATGTGTCTCCTGCTTTTTACCCACTTCTGCTGACTAACTGATGTTTCGCTATTAACATCACAAAGACAGAAGGGTGGGAGAGAAATGCTGGTTGGAACAGTTAATGACCATGTTGTCCTTTTGGATGACCTCATTTAGATACAATGAATGATTTATTGACAGTTTGAGATCATTCATTTATTAGAATAGTATTGTAATGAAACAGTGTGTAATTATACTGGCATATGTTTGCACACAGCATGTGTTTGGAATAATCAGAATATATTCTGCACAAAATGCAAACTTGAGACAGTTTTTGTGCTTAAAGCAAATACTAAAGTGCACTTCTGTTTTTAGCATTTGTATTAAGACTTTGTTAATGTTCAATAAATGTGTTTTGTAGCTATTTTTCTACAATATAAGACACATGTTTTCATATCTATGCCAAGCATTGCAGCTGTGAACAGCGGTTAATACATGAGCGGGACTCTGCTGGATGACCCATGCAGATGTGGATCTTCATCATGGTGACAACAGAATAGACCCTATCTGTCCAGAGTACAATGCCCATTGAATACCTAATACATTTTCTACTCTATATTTAAATAAAACTTAGAGGTGACCCAGGTCATTGCAGTCTGTCAGCCTTACACTGTAATACCACTCCACTAATAAGTCAAAAATATTTTTTACCAGGGGACAGAATGTGATGGTCCATTTACACTGGGTGTCACTTTGCATATAGAAATCTTGTGCGCATGTTGGAGGACAGATGGTCGGAGGAGTAGGTTGTGGAGAACGGGCATCCATCACGGATGCTTTCTTAAATATGGCCCACAGCAGCTTAAGACTATCTCTGCCATCCTCACTCTTCGCTGCTTTCATTACTAATCATTCTTATTAGAGTTATGTCTTTCATGTATTGGTCATTTTCCTTTCTTGTCCCTAGATTTGCATTTCCTAGACCAATGTTTTCTTAACCCTGAGCAGGCAGGATGATTTTTAATGCATGGACCATTTCATTAACAGGTTTAACTCTTAATTACTCTTACTTTTATGGAAATTTGCCACAGTGCTTTTACAAAATAAGAGCATGCTTTACTTGTGCAAATTGAATGAAAGTTTGATTGTTTTTGTGTGATTCATGCAAATGAACTTCTGTTTACTCTTCCTGTGGCATTTATACCTGAACACACACATTACCTCAATTGCATTGA
Source organism: Chaetodon auriga (assembly GCF_051107435.1). Lineage (NCBI taxonomy): Eukaryota > Metazoa > Chordata > Actinopteri > Chaetodontiformes > Chaetodontidae > Chaetodon > Chaetodon auriga. Next base: position 11,080,099 of record NC_135094.1, read on the forward strand.
ACACCATTATGTGATCACTTTAAGATGAAATTTGAGTTTAATGTCCACACCCTGGGCAAGTGTGGCAACAGCGATAGAATTAGTGTGGGAGCAATTGTTGGAAAGAGTTGCTGTGCTGCTGATGGGCCAGCACTGCTGATGGCAATAAAATAAGCCAGGCCTCTGGGTAATAGGATTTCAGAGGCTTCCCTTCCTTTTCTCTGCTGAGGGTCATCATCACCTTGAAAAGATGCTTATTTTTCCAAACACATCACCAACTGCATTGGCACTAGATCCAAAATCATTTGGGGAAATGAGCCAGAGGGGGAACGATGGGATACAGTATGCGTGACAGATAGTTTTTGTGTTACAAGCCTCACAATTGACACACATAACAAAAAAAAGAAAAAAAAAAGAAAAAAAACTATGATGGACTGGCATGCCATCACATTGTCAACATTTCACAGGCCTTCTGTTCGCTAACTTGATCCATGTCAGGGCTGCTGAACGGACATATGACTGGTGAACAGTGATATGGATGAAAGCCATATAGTAGTACATTGGATTGCTGACTTGGACACTTAACACACTGACAAATTACATGAAATTGGCCATTACATGGACTGAGTGATGTGTACCATGTACGACTTTCAGGTTACAAGTGTGTTACAACACATTTCCATCACAGTGACCTTCACACTACTGTTTGCTGTCATGTCGGCTGCTGCAAACTGCCAATCCTTCATTCTTCATTTTATTAGAAAAACCAGGTGCCAAGGGTACTGTGGGTCAGGTAATGGACTCACAAGAACATAAAGCCAGTTATCCAAACATCTGAGTCAGAGTAATGGCTAAACAAAGAATATGGATTCTGGGGGCAAGGACCATGTGAGTTCTGTCCCTGAGGTTGCAGAAAGTATTAACTTAATGCTCTTACAGTGATTTTTTTTCTATGAAGAATTACAATTAGAAACACAAAAATAACCAAAGAAGCATGCAAGTGTACTTTTCCTTGACTGTAGTTTAATATAGGTAGTTCTCCAGTAGATGGCTCTCTTTAGTAAACAATGAGAGAATCCTCAAACAGCACAGCGCCTCACATTTCTACATCCTTTCAGCCTCTGAGAAACTTCCACATAAATGACTTATAGCAATGGATTTATCAGCACAGTATTAATGTCTTTTCTGTGGGTCATTTTGCACTACAAAGCAAATGCTCTCTTTCTTCCTTGTATTGTTTTTTCTTTCTTTTTCTGCCCTTTTGCACAGTAATTGCAAGCCTGTGTGTTAATCAAAACTTAAAAGACTTTAACACCAAATAACGATTAAGAGAGAATCCACATCCAAACCACTGAATGGGTAAATTTAGTGACATAAAGCTTCATTAAACTCATCTTTCTTAGTTTCCTCACAGGCTAATCTTGGAAGAAAATTGCTTCCATTTTTAGCCTTTAATTCTCTCCCTTGTGAGTGACCAGCTGGGTCCGCAAACTATTCTGCTTCAGAAGCCAGTGACATAGTCCTTATTTAGTCCTCTCATTGGAGGAAAACAGTCAACTAATGACATTCACCAGGAGGGAGCTGCATGTGTGCATGTGTTTGTGTGTATTTGTTTGTGTGTATGCAGTCGACATACATGCTCTTTTTCATTTACAATGACATTCTGGCTTAAAAAGATACTAGAAGTCAATTTACATTTCCCAAAAGACTGGGAGATAATCACAGAGCGTAAAGCCATCTCAATCCCTAACCCCTACTATTCCCCGTTTATTACCCCATTGGTTGACTGCTGTAGGCCATAGAAGTTAATTATGCTTGTAATGATCAGAAAAACATCTATCTGAAGCACCTATGCCAAAGAAGCCACATTAGAAACTGCATAATGTGGGAAAATGTATTCTGTCGAGGCCACAAAATAACAGATGGTCAAGCATTTACATTGCTGGAAGTGAAGCCAGTGCTACTGACCAGCAGTGACTCTCCTCTCTCTGAGTCACCTTCTTTACTTCTTCCACTGTTTTTGAGCCCTGAAGGGAAGGAGAACCAGATAGTGGGGGAAAACTTCAAGGGGTGACAGTATTATAATAGGCTCATGATGCCCAGTAAGATCCCCGTTTTATTCTCCCCTTTCAATGGTGCATCACGGCCAGACGGGAGTGCAGAAATCCATTTATATCAAAGCTGCAGCTCGTCCTGTGGCTCCAAGAGCCCAATGAATAATATGACTGGGATGCCAACGTCGCCTCAGTCTGCAGTGACACGCAGCAGAGCAAATGTAATATTCCTACATGTTCCTGACGTCCAGGTAGTGATGATCACCTGCAGTACACTCGAGTATTTCCATTTTCTACTGCTTTATTCTTCTACCTTCACCACATTGCACTAGAAGATTGTACTTCCCTGCATTTGTCTGACGGATTTGCAGAACCTACAATCAACAACTAAAATAAGGAAGTGACTATGAGATTAAAATGCTGCTGCCTTGGAACTGCATCGGCACTATAAATCCAATGATAAACCGCACTGGAAGGAGCAAATCTGGATTATAAGTACCTTTAATTCACTTAAAAGTATATTTTACTGATAATATGTCTCTACTTTTACTTAAAGTCCCCCCATCACTCAAAAACTGTTACTTCAGCCTGATGTTTGACCTTCATTGTGCAGAATGATGTACAGTATCTGCACAGTTTGACATAAGGAGGCTTTGTCACCTTCATCTACTGAAGAAGCAAAGCTCTTCTGTGCTCGCCTTAAATCTCAGTTTGAAACGTGTACATATGCAGAATTTGCGACATCTAGTTAAGAAGCCACTCATGGTTCAGTATACAGCTTTACACGCTGAGGTATTACTACTGTTTCTTCAGATAAGGACCTGGCATGTTAGAGGAAATACACTTGTTAAAATTAAAAGTGAATTCGGCCCCTGCTTTGCCACATCACCACTTACAGTACATTTATTTTAAAGCCTTTAAAGCATTCAGCCTTGAACAGTGTCTGCTCCCAGGGGTCTCCATGTCCTTTACTCTTCTTTACATAATTTTTAATTTTGGATAATTGGATGGTGCGTTCGTTGTGTCATAAAATAAATTACTCGCGACTATTTTTCTCTCACTTCCTCGCACAAGTTACTCAGAGTGGGTGCCAGAGAGTGAGACAAGTGGCATGAGTCAGCACTTTATCCAGTGTACTGTAGAAGCACTTTCTACAGTTTCACACAGATCACTAGTTTGTATTACCCTCGCTGTAACATGCTGTGGCTGTCTGGTCTCAGAGCAGATGTTTGGTAGGCAGGTACGGTCCAAACTGCTTTCTGATCCTGCTGCAGTTAACAAAGGGTTCAAAAAGTGTTGCCTGGTTATTTGACCACAACGCTGCTTTTTGGCCAAAAGGAACGGTTTGACAGTTTGGGATATAAACTTATTCACTTTCTTGCTGAGGGTTTGATGAGAAGATTGACACCACACTCATGTCTGTACATTAAATATGAATCTGGAGCCAGCAGTCGGTTAGCTTAGCATTAAGACTTGAAACATAGGAAATTTTGCTGCTGGCAAAAATCCACCTGCCAGCACCTCTAAAGCTCACTAATTAATATGTTCTATCTTTGCTTAATCTGTGCAAAAACCAAGGTTTAAAGACAAACTGTGGTTTTTCAGGTGCTGGCAGGAGGATTTTGTTACCTTTATTCAGATGGAATCAGGCTGGATGTCTCCTCATTTCCAGTCTTCGTGCTGAGCTGATCTAACCATCTAAATATTGAGTGGAAAACTGGCAAATTACAAGTTGTGGTTTTACTGGCAATTATGTGCATAAGAGTTTATTGACTAAGCTAACCGAGTGCAGGCTGTAGCCTCGTATTCACTTCTCATCTGACTCTAGTCAAGAAAGTGAGTCCAACCATTTATTTTCATCTACCTGCTTTATCTAACTGGCTTGCTGTTATTGTAGACATTGTGTATCCATGACAAGACCGTGGCATTAAGCAAAATAAACATGTTTTCCTTCTAACTAAAGCAAAATGTCAAATCCAGCACATTTTGTTGGATGCAAAAATCAGGCAGGCTTCAGAGAAAACAGCCTGGGCTCTGCTTGTACAGAATTCCTGGAACAATTGGTTTTAGTGCAAAGGTCTGTGCCTGAGGCTAAGTCTATTGATCTGAACCACCATTAAGAGGGATAGACAGAGAGAAAGAGAGAGAGGGGGGAACCAAAGAGGGAGAGAAACACAGACAGGCCATATTTGGAGACATACAAAGATAGCCTCTCTCATTATGTGTGAAGTAGCACACTGAGGTTTCCATAGACATCACGGGTGCAAACACCAAACACCTGCAGCTTTGTATTTTGATGGTAAATCCGGTGCTTCATTGAAGTATCAGTGATATTTTCGGTCAAATTCAGCCAACCATGCAGTGCTGATCTCCTCTGTAAACTCTCTCTAGAAGGCTCTGAATTATTGAAAACCCAGTGGTTAGTTGCATCGATGTCATAGTAGTTTGTTGTTTAGACTTTTGACATTGAAAAGACTCCCAGCGGACCATTACTCATCGCTTGTGTCTGACTTGTTAGTGTGAAGTGCCACGCTGAGTTCTTCATTGGCAGCTTACAGTTCTGACTGAAATGAAAAATTAAATAGGCTGTCTGGGGTCATGCGAGGTCACTGCTGTAGATCTGTGTGAAAACCAGAAATGCACTCCACTGTCACACCTGAAAGCATTAAAGCAGAAAGACGCACACACAAAGTATGTCTGTAGTCTACTGATTGATGTTTCTGTTTATTTATTCAGATTCGTCCTTCAGTTTTTGTGTTCATCTCCGTTTTATCATTTCACATCGCAAACAACGATCCAGATGAACCGGCAAGGAAATAAAGTTGCTGCTACTACTTCTATTACACACACATTTAACCGAGCCAGCTTTCAGCGAGGGCATGATTGCCTTTTAATCACATCTCTGTTGTGGGGCCACCTGTGTGTGACACCCATTAAACATGATGGCAGTCACTGTGGTTGGGATAACATTTCCACATACTTGCACCTGTCGCAAAAGCAAATTAAGACAGATATGTGGGCAGTCTGCCACACTGATACTTGGGCCTTTCCTCGGAAACCTGCCAAATCATCCGGATGTCGCTGAGTCATAACATTTTGATTCGGGCTAACCGCTGTACCACACAGACTGCAAGCCTTCGTCACTATGTGCAGTGTAAAATTTCCATCAACTCCAGTGGCACCATAATATTGTTTATTTGCTTTTGGTACTCTATGTCTTCTTTTACTGACTCTCTGCACGTCTGTCATCATGCTTTATGTTGCTGCCAGGATCTGGCTTTATGAGGCATATAAATTGATGATTTTCACCTCTACTGTTACTATGGCAATAACCCTTACCTGAGTGTTTCTGACCTCATTGGCCATTGGCTTTTGCACAACAATACTGACCTTTGGAGAGGAAAACGTGAAGCACATGTGCTGCTCCCCAAACAGAGAACTAAGCATTGTACATGACACTCATCAGTTGAAGAGAAGGAGATCCTCTGTTGGCTTTTAGCTATTCTAGTGGGAGGGTAACGTTGGTCTATCAGTCGGTTCATCGAGCACCATCATCAGGTCAAATTAAAAAAAAAAAAGGTGGGTTTACGATCAAACACCTGCAAAACTAAAGCTTGCATTTTTTGCTAATTTGCAAATGCTAACGTGCTAAACCAAGGAGGTAAAGATTGCAAACATTTCTGCGCAACATTAGCATGTTCGCATGCTGACATTAGCATCCAGCAGTCCAGAGCAGTCTTGTTATGTGAAAGGGGGCTAAAACCAGTAGAGCAACATGTGAGGAAGCAAACTCAGCAGTGTGTATTTAGAATCGTACATGGTGACAAAATTAATTCAGTCTGAACACACACTCCACTAAAGTGGAGCGTATGTGAAAGGTCAAGTATGGTGCACATCAATTCATTATACTGCCATCTTAATCAAATGCAAATCCCTTTACTCAGTCACCCACTCCATGATTGAATGTGTCAGATCTGCACAGGATTGATGAATGTTATTTTCCCACTGCAACAATCCTCAAGGTGCCGCGCTAAATAATGACCAACACATCTGACTAATGAGTGCAGTTAGTAGCCTAGCAGTTGAGGTGAGCGCTTTCGTTTGTCTCTCCTACTTTGTGCAGTGTGTGATGAGAGATCTCCATTTGCGGAAATGATGATGATTGATACTGTTAGGTCCTAACTTTTTCACTGAGTCTCCACACTTCATGATCACTCACCTCTGGTATTAGTAAGATGAATGGTCTTTCCTTGTCTAGAACCAGAGAGGTAATTTTCTCTTACGCGCACGTGAAAGCAATTGTAGAAAGAAGGGAAAATATGACACAGAGGAAACACAGCTTAATAGTGATTGCTGGAAATGGTAGGGATCATTTTTCATGTTTGCATACCTTGTCACGCTGTAAACATCCCCTATTGCTCACAAAGCTGAGCGGAGACTTTGCATTGAGATAAGAGGCTTTATCTTTAATCAGAGTAAATCATGGGCATTACAGGAAAAATGTTGGATTTGCCTGTTTGTCTAAGCATAACCTTTAACAGTATAGTATTTCTCAAGCCATTTAATTATAAGTTTTGTGACAGTGATACTCTGGTGAGCAGGAGCCCTGGAGAAAGAGGAAGAAATGCAGAGTGGCCACAGGAAGGCACTGAAGAGCCTCGTGACTGTCTCTTGCTTTTCTATCTTGCCAAGAGGGCTTTCTAGTAACAAGCCCCTGGTCTTGTGTACGGTGTATCCACTGCATATTTTCTTAAGAAATACCACATATGAATGAATCAGTCATCTTATTCCATGAAATTATAGTTTTTAGAGTCAATTCTGAGGATTGTACAGACCAACTCTTGGCAGAATCTACTTTTTTTTAGGTCTACGCCAGTTTTCTTTATAATCTGTTCAGTTGTTTTCCCTCAAAGCCTGTTTTGAGGGATTGCCTGGTCACGCTCAATAAAACCACCCTGGTACTGACCCAGTGCTTAAGATGAACATTCAAACAGCAGTCATGTCTTTGGGAAAATTGCTTCGCCTGCCAGACAACTTTAGGCCGGAGCAATACAATGGTGATTCACAATGATCCAACTTCGAGTTTTATTTTTTGCAAAAGTGCAATATAATCTGTTCGAGCTTCAGCATCTGCCAAATGATCCTTTCTGTTTTTATCTAAGTGAAATGTTAGGCTGTTGTTCTGACATCTGCAGATATGCGGAATAACACTGTTTCTAGTCATTAGTTGCTGTAATCAGTTCATAACACCTTACACAATGGATTTGTCAAATTTTGCTTGCACAAACTCCAAGAAGGCAAAAGGAATTAATTAAGACAGCAACCCTGCTGCAAGAATTCATAGGGGAACGCAACCACGCTGGAGGGTGTGAGTAGCTTATCTTATTGTTTGTTGCCCAAGTCTATAGCCTGATAACATCAACATCAGTGTTGGGAAATGTTCCAAAACGAGTGTCACCACTATACTGTATGCACTCTTGGTTTGTTTACTCATCCAAAAACATGTTCCAAAGGTTGGAGCATAAAGTTCAGTGCAGCAGAAATGTTCGAAATGGATCTGCCCAAGGAAAAGGAACCACTTCATGTGCCTGTTTTTTCATGTTCAGATGTGACGGTATAAATTGTTTCTATCGCCGCTCTCGTGACTCGTCCACCCCCCTCCTGTGGCCTTGCTGTGCTAGCTCCCACACCCTCACGTCATCACTTTTTGCTGTACTCACAACCTTGTGGGCCGGAGCACACCCTGCATCTCATCAGAGAGTATTACCTAACACTCGGAGGACAACATTTATCAACGTCACGGGGCTTTTGCCAGCAGTGCATTTCTTTCTGTGGGTGCCCCAAGTCCATTTCAGTTGTTCCAGCAGCAACACAGGGTACCTAGAGCGACCTGTGCCACCTCAGCAGTACATACCCAGTATCTCTTTCAAGGTTCTCCAGTGTTACATTTCTGCTGATAAGAACTATGTATATGTCCTGCTATCAGTTTTACTTGGCTAATATGCTCTCACTGTGCATCCATCTATTGTGTGAGTGCAAATTTGGTTCTTGCATTAAAGACGCTTTGAAAGATTTGACTGAAAAAAAAAGAAAGCTATGAAAATACTGATACTTTCTCCATTCTTTTGTCTTTAATACTTGTTGGTAGAAGTTAATCACAAACAAATCTGCATAAAGCAAGCTCTTCCTCATCATTTCCTCCATACACACAATGTCATCTCAACCATGCGGTCAGCATTTATTGAGCTGATGGGCCAGTGTAATGAAAAAAGGAAAATACTATGCTTAAACAAATCTCCACCAAAGCATGAAAGGCTGCCTAACCAGCTAAGCTGTAGGCTCCCATAACAGATAAGATTACTTTATCATTTGTTGAATGCACATGCACAGCTGATGGACTGCTAAACACCCCTATCAGCACGTTAATACAATCCAGAAATCATGACAAAAATGCAAAGCCTCATGTCCCACATCCTAAAATCTATAAAGTGAATTAGCCCCTAAGGGCATTCTGTCCATCAAAGCTCAGCCAAAAATGAAACATTCAGAGGTCTGAAGCTATCGCCCCCTTCCAGATGGAAAATCTGCAGCAAACACACCTTGTGTCAGTGTTTCCCAAAGCCTTTTTGAAATATACACACTCTCGACTGCAATAAATGTATGCATAACACAACACCAAACATGCCTAAAAGCAGGTTACACATTAAACTTTCATGAGCAGATGTACTGTAACATTACCATCATTCTGAGTGGCAAGTCCACTTAGTTTACGAGCATTGCATCACTTATAATATCAGCACAGGCAGGCATGGCATAAACACAGCTCTGGGAGCTGTATGTTATTTAGAGCCTCTTAAGAACAACAGTCGTCCAAAAACACCCTTGGGAATTTACAATGATCCCACAATCCGAGAGAGTCACATAAGAGCCAACACACAAGTGCAGGGGAAATCACATTAGCCACTTTGATTTAAGAAGTGCAAACACGCATGTCCTGTCCAGGAGACAGCATGCGTGCACAAATCATGGCATCTGATTTATTGTTCGAAATTTAACTAGCGAGCTTTGTCCTTGGCATTTTGAACACTGTAGGTGTAAGTCTTGAATTAGTGTTTGGAACAAAGGGGAAAGAAAGTGTTTGGACCATGATAAACGGAGGGAGCTTAAATACGACGAGGATATTCAAAAAAGCCTCCCAGCCTATGCAAATGAGTTACAGTGGGTTTCCTTTGAAAGCACATGAAAGATACAGATGGGAGATTGTAAAATGTATATAGAAAAAAATGATTTTCCACATGAAAATCACAAGAATGAACAAAGCAGGTATTAAAACAGGTTGTAGGTGGATTCTAATTACCTCTGTTCATTTTATTTCTAATATTAATGTCACACATAAACATGACACATGACTAAGGGTTATTTTTGTGAGCCAGCATGACAAAGCATGTTGTTTTCCACAACAACTCATCTCCCCTTCTGTCCTTTACTACTTTGCCCTTTCTTCTAGCTGATCAGCGCAGCAAAAAAGGTCGACGTGGATCCCGGTGTATACACACAGGTAGACCAAAGCCAATTTCAGATGTGTCAGTGGAACTGATGCTGCCAGCTTCCTGTGACAGCTTGGGTGGAACAGCCTCAGTCCTCATCTCAAAATCACCTCTGCTTACGGAGCGGAAACCGTTCATCACATACGCCTGAAATGCTCTGTCAAGTCCTGTCAGCACACATCTATCATCATTATTATTATATCATGATTATCATTATTATTAAACAAAACCATGTGCATGCTCCTCTGTGATTTAATTGATTATCTGCTCGGCCCTGCCCCCTTTAGTTGCTGTTATTTTACAGTGCCTTCTTTGTATCTTGCAGTCGTACTTATTCAAAGAATAAGATCAAAATGATGCTCACTTTTTTCCTTAGACATGAAGCTTTAGTCTTGTCGCTCATTATCATTTAAGTAGCTGTTAAACAGTCAGCTGAAGGCTGAATTTTCAAACAGCTCACTTAGCACTTAGCTCACGCTAGCTAGCTGCTAACTGTTGCTATGCCTGTCAAGCTCTCCATTCTCACATGATACATGAGTTGGTTGCTTTTTTAATTTTAAATCTTAATGTATCCCGTAACCTTGTTACTTGTGTGAAATGCTCTTTGGTTTTGGAAGTCACACTCGGTTAACTCTAGGTAGTGAGCTAGTAAGCTGAATATGCTAATGATTGCAGCTCGCCTCAGAGTAGGCACTGTTTAATCTGTGCCTTACACTTTTGTTTTAGATTTGCAAAATGCTAAAACAAAAACCCTCCAAACTCCTTAAATGCAGAGCATCCTTCTCACAATAGATCTTAAACACACTGCTTCAACATGTGGAGAAAAGTGAAGCTTGACAGACCTGCCTTACCAAGCCACAGTGACTAAGCTATGACTGCACAATTGCTGTTTGGGCGCAGAGTTTAGCCAGCAAACATCATTGAACTGCATATAATAAAGTAGTGAATCAGCTTATACAAATTGGCTTGTTGTATATTTGTCCCTTTCTTAGATGCCAACTGTATTCATTAGCTTCACCTCCTCCACCAAAGCTTAACAACATTTTGCATGCTGCTTTCCACCTCAGTTAATTTCTGCATTCTGGGATCATTGAAATAAAACTTGTCAATGTAATTGGAGCCTGACAGCACCCCCCAAACCCCAGGCTGAGTGTGTACTATCTGTGCTGAAGTTGTTCCCCTGACTTGAAAGAAGAGGGTTAGCGAGACGAGCACAAAGTAAACTTTAAAGCGTGTAGTAATGTATGCGAGCCCTCTGTATTTGATGCTGCTCTGTTGCATTAAGATCCATCCCTCAATGCCCATATTTAATGTGTCGAGTCGGAGCTTTTCAGTGGCAGAGGGTTGCTGCAGAGCATGGCGGGTGTCACTGGGGAGCTGCGATCACACAGTCGCACTACGGAAAGTGTTCTGCGGTGTCCCCCGAGGAGCTCATTCAGCGTATTCCTGCATAATTACCTCAAAGTGATTACAGAAATCAATGGAGTACTGTCACTGCTGAGGGCACTTCCCAAAGCCTGGGATAATCACAGTATACATACCTGTCCAGCTTGCTAGCACAAGACTTTGTAAACACTCAACCACCTACTCAACACACCACAAATCACACAAGCATTTGCACCCCACTAACCTGTTGCCCTGAGGACTTCTTGTGTCTCATACGGTTATTGGAAGTCTAAGACTAAGAGTGTTTGCAGCTTTTTATGAAGCCCTGGAGACAAGTGTCAGGATGCTTCCCCATGTGAGACCAGCAGCAGATTTAGTATTGGACATAATGACTGAGAGCGGAAAGTGTACTAAATCATCCATCCTGAGGCCCAGTTGGCAAAAACTGCTTGTGCTGTTGATTTCTCAGGAGCACACCAGACACGGCAACAAACCAGACACCTGATGGTTCTTTAATTTTTCGTGCGGTTGACTATAAACTGAAGTAAACCCGACAGCAATGTGTGACCTTGAGGGAACATGCAACTGAGTAAGAGAAAGTCAAAATGATGTGTGTGTGTGTGTGTGTGTGTGTGTGTGGTCAGCCCATGACATGTGTGCAAATGCACAAAAATCTCTTGCCTATGCCACACAGTTCACGGACTGTGAGATGGAAAGCAATCTGTGATCGCAAAGTGTATTTACTGTTCAGCAAGATGTGTTTATTCTACTGTGGTTTGTCACGTATTCACTAATATCTCACTTGTTCTAAAGTGTGACTTCCAAAGCATTTATTTTATTAAATAAGGGTGTGCATGTATTGTATATCACGGTGTGCTTGTGCCTTTGTGTGAGTGACTTCTATACATTACGCCAAGTTTTGTAGTGCAGTTCTTACTTCTTTGACCCCTTCTGTCCTTGAAAAGGTGAGGTGTGCAGTAACGAGGCACAATGCATCAGGATGACAAAAAATCTGAGCAACTCGTTTTAAAAATATCCACAAATCCATCAACAGCTCGAGAAAGTCATATTTTTTTCCAATCTCAGCATCAACAGCAAACTCTGATGCGTATAAATGGTAATACAGGTGGTTTTGGCTGTAAACCAATAAAAACTTTGTCAAAAAGGACATAAAACATGGCCAACCTTGGTGAACTATACAATATACATTAACCTACTCTTTCCTGCAGTATCTACATAAGAATAAAGGGAAGTAAACATGTGTCTCATTCCTTATGTTATCTGTTGATATGAGCAACAAAACAATAGCTTCCATCCTGTTATAAACCTTTACTGACCTTTTTTTTTTTTTGGTAGGTGTTACAGGAGGTTTTTCATTTCATTTTCATTCTAATTTCATGGCCTGCATGTTCAGGTGTAATCAGTATCCCTACTTCAGGACCTGAGCTGCTTGGCATGAACTGCATCTGGCTACAGGCTCTGTCCCTGTCGGCCAGGTTCCCCCATCATCACACACACACACACACACACACACACACACACACACACACGTACACACGACTAGAGACTCTTGGCATCCCAACCACTCATTACATGCCTTGCTCCATCCCGTGTACACTTCACTCTGCTGAAAGCATGGTGTCATTTAGACTAAAATAGCAGTTTGCAGATACATCAGGGCAATACTTCTCCTTTAATCTAGTTTCAGAACCATTCACACAACAAGGAGCACATAGAACAGTTCTGTAAAAATACTATTTTTTTTTTACTATTTTTTTTTACCCAACTGTACAAACAGTAGTTTTTGCAAAGATTATAGATCAGACAGGAAAGCCAAAGGTGATCTTTGTTTTAAGATGGCTGAACAGAAACATAGAGGAAAAAAGCAAATAAGAAGGAAGAGATCAAGGATTTCTTTCAGAGCTAAGGCCACTGTGCAGCCCCTCCTTTCAAACCCATTTTAAAACAGGCTGTAATATATAAAAATGAAGACACCATAGCCCACAGATAGCTGCAGGTATTTATAGCAGTGTTTTTCGTTCACACATCGCTGTGAAATTGGATAATTCGTTTACGTGCGTTTCATTTGCACGCAAAATTTAATTTTAAGAAGACATAACACGGTTGCGTCTCCCATATTGCTTTGCCATTATTCTATTACAGCCCATTTGCGAACACCTATTCATTTGGTAGATATGACTAAATTTGTATTCACAATAATGTGACACTTGTCAGGGCAGCAATTCATAAAATGAAGGTTTCACCTCGAGCACTGACGCTGTCACTAATGCTGCAATGTGTTTGATATACGATAATGACTCCAGGGTTGATTGTGTTGAGCCTGTCAAGGACTCCTCACAACACCCTCAGAGCAGAGGTCAAAACCATAATTGGAATTTAGGAAGATGACAGGCTTGGTGTAATCCACTGACCTTGGACTGAAAAACCTGAGACGTGGAGGGAAGGAGGCTGGGAATAACAGAGGAGGAGGGAAACACAGAAACACAGTGAGAGATCCATCTCTCACATGGATCTCAGAGAATATACAGTTTGGCATCTGAGAGTCCAGGTGATTTTTTTTTCTTTTATTCTCTTACTATTTTCCATTTGAAAACATGAGATTCTTTTCAAATATTTCATTTCACTGAGAGATTCTTCCTGTTGCTGTTTTTGATGAAGTGGTATGTTGTTGTTGTTGTTTTCTTGAAGGTCAGAGAGTCTCAGGCCTTTGAAATGTTATTCCATTGTGAACATGTTGTAGAAGTACACTGTGTGTAAATGCTAGAAAATTTGTTTTCATTCATTTTTTTCCAGCAGTAGCCGTTAAATGCTTTTGCATTCAGTACTTATCTCTCTGGCTAGTAGCTGTTGATGGTAGTGGCGGAGTCTGTCATTCCTACGCTGGATTCAGATTGCCTTCACATGTTCGGAGGAATCACAGGAATCAGTTTGTGCATGAAATTCAGTGTTACTGTAATTGATATTAGTCCCACTGTTAACACTCATATTTAACTGCTAATGTTAACCAAACATTTCAAACTGCTGCAGCTTCACATTAAAAGTGCTTAGCTCAAGAAGCACAGCGTGGCTTTTATTTTGAAGCAGTCACAGGAAATGCAATGCATTTGCTGAAAACTACTGAGTGCCAGGACAGAGATTGTAAAGATTATAACTTTAAAGTCATACTGCAATCAAACGAGTCAAGAATTAAGGTATAGATTGAGACAGGAAATCTTTCGTGGCACAGGAGAATGGATGAGATAGCTGAACAATCGAATCACAGCTGTTGGTTTTCTGAGTCCAAAGGCAGATGTTGCATATTTAGAACTGAGACTGCCAGCTATGGATGCATCTGATGGTGGCATTGTTTGTGAGAACAAATGGAGAGCTCCAACATCCAGAAAAATGAGTCACATCCCTATGGGGCAACACTCCACAGTATTGTACACAGGTGGCTCAAACGCAAGAAATTTAACAGCTGCTTAACTGAACTGATGGCACAACGTCAAGCAGAGTTTATCTCAACACAAAAAGACCCACAAAGGTCATGCTGGGGTAGACAGCTTGGAAACATTCGTCCCACTGTGTCGTGGAAAACAGATTTCCATCGATCTCATCAACATTTTGCTGATTTGTACACAGTAAAGCTTCCACATGGGACACTTTTTCAAATGCCCTGTTGGAGATAAGTGAATGAATTCGCTGTTTGTAACTTTGCAGTATGTTTTCAACACAGAGCGACGAGACGGGCAACTTTCCAAACCTGTTTAGTCTCTAAATTATGGCCAATAAAGTTCATAAGATCTTAGGGAATTAACACAAGAGTTATGTTCTTGTGATTTGCAGCTGGCCGTGACTCAAATACAGTATATTTTGTCAACCTCTAGGGTTTTGCAATGTATTACATTCACAGCAAAAAAAAAAAGGGAGTTTGTAACAGTGAGACCTTGTTTAGGCTGTATATTTTGGTCTTAAATCATCCCACTTTCCTCTTTGAGGCGTCATCATTTGTTCTCTTCCATCAGCTTCTCGGCTCTCGGTAAATGCACAACGTAAATGATGACAGACTTGACAAACGGCCTCTGATATTGCAATAGCACATTTTTGTCATTTTACATGACACCTTACAAATGCTTTTTGTGCTATCTGCTGCTACTGCAAAGGCACTTTATTTTAACCTGTTGTTGCTAATTGAATCCATAAAAGTATTTCACTTTGAAATGTAGCACACATTGTGCCTCAGCGGTCCCCCAAAGTTAAATTATTAACAAGATTTAGTGTAAGTCTATTTTTTTACTGTTTGGGGACTATTATGAGTGATCTGAGCTGAGGGGGAGGCTATTATTCTCCTTCCATCCTGCGAGGGCCTGCAGAGCAGGATTATATGATAAAGTGCTTTAACCTTCACTCATAAAGAATCATCCGTCAAGTGCATTTGTTTTGCCTCTAATGATGAATGCATTTCATAATAACTCTAATTCTGACAGGGACAAAAGAAAACAGCCTTGAGAAGAGGTGAAATACCACTGTAACAGCATGTATTGCATGTTAACACTAGATGACTGCTGCAGTGTCTCTCAGAGGCATTGTTTGGAGGTTTCACATTGGCTTTTGTCAGAAAACAACTGGTGAAAAAAAAAGAAGAAAATCTAGTTGATAGAGACACACAATTTACAGTGTTTTTCAGCACACCTGGAAATATTTCAGAAACAAGACGCCGCAGAAGACAGCAGGTAAATATATGACTTTAATAATGTGAAACAGAAAAACAAAAAGCCTGTCATTTGTGCATTGTTTATCTTTTGTCTCGGCATGTCAGTCAGACGGATACGAGAAAAGCACTGTCATTTCAGCTTTTTTGTGAAAATGTGCTGGACACTAAAGACAATGGGCTGTAACCGCCACACAGAGAGACACAGTACTGGAGCAAGAACACGATCTCATTTACTTAATATTCTTTCTTTATGAATTATTTGTCTAATGTACGGACAAGCAGCAAGCTAACCTCAGTTTCCTTCCACTGTCGGTCATTGGTCTGTGATAGTGTAAAGCAGCTGTAATCAATATTTTTATGGTAATGAAGCATGAAACGTGTGGCGTGCAGGGGCGTGTGGAGGAGGCTAAGCCAAGGCCATCTGGGTGGGCCCTGCTGTTCTGCCTGGAACACCACTATGTAGATTTCATTTCATTTCACTGCATTGTACGACTACTGCAGACATTATATTTCATTTGAAATTAAATCTCAGTGGTAATGTTAAGACAATTGCTCTGGATAAAATGGACATCTGCAGGGCATCTGAGAACTCTCAAACCTAAGGCGCCAGTGTTTAATTGGTACTTTACTTCTTTACTTTCTTTTTACATTTTTATTTGCCTGCTATAATGTCTGGCACTCTGTGCTGTACAAATAAAATACATCAGCAGCCCGATGACAGCAGAGTGAATTGAAACACTTGTTTATTTGTACAACCATTTAGGGATTTTCAGGTACTTTTATCATCTCAATTTTCTCAAAATCATGTTCCAAACTCTCCGAGTGTCCTCTATCCGAGATGACATATTTAAACCTGCATAACTAAATCAGATATTAACTTAAAAGTTCTCCGTTCTCCAGCAACAATGTGAGAACACACCAGCAGCAGATATCACTGATAGTTTGGGTTTGATTAATTTACATTAGTCTGTAAACAAGTGTTCTTTTGTTTATACCTTACCTTTCTGCTGTGGTGTTGAAACGGCTAATGAGCTGCTCTGTTTCCTAGAAATTACATTTATCTGAAACTCATTTACAAAAGAAAATGTGTTTTCAGGGAATCATCACGGTGAACAATTTACATTTTCTATTAAAGTAAAGAGGATATGTTGGTAACTTATGAACCTGCTAGGCTGCAAAATGTTAATGCTGAATGCATCACAAAAATGTTCACTGACAACATGTTTCATTTGTTTTCCAACAAAACAGGCATCTTGCAGTGTACTATTTACTTAAAAAAAACACTTCCTGAGTCCCTGCATCCACACACACTCACACACAGGAGGGGCTGGTTTTGTGAAAAACATGGATTTTTGCCTCTGTCAGAAGCCAAAACAGTCCTGGCTGAAGCTGCGGAAGCAGGATACTGGCGCCGAAAAATACATTTAGTATCTAAATAGTAATAATAGATATTTCACATTTAGGAGGTGGAGACCAAAACAGAGCTGAAAAGAGACTGAATATTTAGAAGAAAATCAAGATGTGGTCTGCAGAGAGAGTCGGAGTGTGATTAAATGCACGGCTTTACTGAATCACTTCAAAAAGCACTTTATACTTTGATTATAATTCCCCTCAAATATGACATATTGCTACATAAAGTCAAATAAAGTCCACTTCTTCAGCTCCTCAGTCAGTGTAACCAAACAGGAGTCTGATGCTGGATTGGCTAATAAGTGCTGATGGGAAATAATAGGCAATTGAATCATCAAAGGGAGTTATTCCATCAGGCAAAACACTCCAAATAAAGTGGCTGCAAACTGACACAAACTAAGTGGCACATCATGATATTTCTACACAGATGAAGTGATTTGGCAAATTAAACCTGAGGACTAAAACTGCCTTATAATAATACATTGTCGCTAAGAGCATACTGCATTACTGCGAGTGTGTGAACACCCTGAATGACAGCATATCTTTTTACTCCAGTATCCATTTGTGTTTGCGAGACAATAAACTCAATGTTTTGCCAACACCTCTCTGACAGCAGCAGGTTGGTAAAAGTGAGAATTACTGTCAGCAAATCACTACAGAGTCTGAATCTGTCAGCTTCCTCGGGAGGATGCAGTCTGCAGATGTGCAAGACAGTCGAGATATTTAAAAAGCAGAGACAGAGGGGGAGAGACTTTAAATTCGACAGAAGTGTAATGCAGCTCAGCAAAGTCCTGACACCAAGACGTCTACCGAACTGAGCACACAATTGGCTATGGCCGCGTGAAATCTGCCCAGGTTTATTTGAATCAAAAGAGGTGTACTGCTGCTTGACTGACTGATTACCTTTAACGCCTGAGAAAGCTCTGCGGCTGCCTGCTGCAGGCCTGAAACATTTTCCCAGCACCTCCGGGGCCTTGTTTGAATTGCAGATGGCTGACAGTGAAATTGAACTGTTTGAAACATAAACAGGATTAGGTCCTTTTTTGTTCTTCAAAAAGAGAGCGGAGATAACCTCCCGTCCATTCGCCTCTGCTGCTTCTGCGATGATAAAATGTGATTGATATTGATCGTCTGATTATTTAATAATGTTACCTCGCCGCTATGACATGGTTAATACAGAGTGCGCAGTTCACATCCCCTGCCACATCGATAAGCAAGCAGAACGAAAAGTCAGACTACGAATTTTTATACAGATCTCTTTTCTCCGTTGTAATTTATCATGCCATGTGTGCACAGTGTAGGGGCTAAAACAGCTGATGCTTGATACAATATAATTCATAATAAACTATATTTATGCTTATCTTCTGACTATCACATTAATTTGATCTTGATGTAGACAAGCAGGTTTCAAATAATAAAAAATTCATCAAACTGGTAGATGCAAACATCAACATGCTTCTGCAAGACGTTCTTCATTTTTTGTCACATTTACAGCTAGGAGGTGAAACGCTAGTTTGTTTAGGCTAACAGAAGGGTCCTAGGTCGATCCAGGAGCGACTGAGTGAATGTGGATAACGCTGCCTTCAGATGCAGCTCGTGAGCTCGTGGTTAGGACGTGGGAAATGGTTCGGAAGATGTCCTTGGTGTTCGAGCGGTGCTAGGCACCAGCAGCATGAACACCAAAAGACTCTTGATTCTCTTGTCATTCTTCATTTTGACATATTCCTCAGACAAATTATACCATTATGAAGAAAAACACTAAAGGACTAAAATGACAAGACATTAACTTAGGATCCACCAAAATGAACTCTCATGGCCTCCGCCGTTTCTGAAAATGTCAGCAAACACGTCACAGCTCGTTTTCACTTTCACAAAACGTCCACTGTCGAGGTTGTGAGTACTACGAGAGGGCGGCGGTCAGACAGACGTGGAAATGGGAAACACGACTCCATTTGAAGGCACCATATGGCACATGTTCACTGTTACTTTACACTGGACACACACCTGCCCTGCACTCCTACCCTGCACCTGCATGTGTGCATGTGCTTTGCACCCTCATTGTAAAGAGTTACATCAAAGCTTCTACAGAAGAACATAACACGAAGCCAAAAATACTTTCATTCATTCACATTGCACCCTTTCACTCACAAGAAAATAGGCTAAGCCGCATCAAACAGCTAAGCCTGTTCTTGGTTCAGTGGAGCTGAATCTCCCGCTGGGGAGATGTTTTTGTGCTAAAAATAATTTACACATACATACACGGGAGTTCAGAATGTGTTCAGATACATCATTTTTATTTTAAGTCACACTTGATTTGCCAGTGAGTAAACACTTCTGATGAGTCACTGACGTTTCTGTCATTTCATTCAGCACTCACTAAGGCTGGATACACTTTGTTGCTACACATCCTTGTATTAAATTGCAATTTGTATCATTGTAGCACACAGAAGGATTTCTTACCTAATGATGAGGATGGAGCATTTAGGCCAATGACACTTTCTGCATGAATATCTCTATACATAAAGTAATATTTCCTACATTACCATTACAATGCACGTTAAGAGGCTTCACATGCATCCTTCCCTGTGCTTAAAATCCACTGATCTCTCTCTCATGACCTCCCTTGTAGCATTTTGTGGATGCAATCTTAACTGACAAGCTCAACTGTTTTGCATGCAGGGTGGAAACGTTAAAGACTGAGTTAATCCTCTCTGATTCCCTGCTGCTGTCACTCACACAGCCTGACTAAACGCCACCAAATGTTCCCGCATCAAACAACGCCACATCACACCTTTGATGCCGCATGTAATTTTAGACTAAAGTACAGTAATACCCCATCATTTGAAAGGATTTCAATAGTTTTTTTTTTTTTTTTTTTTTCTTTTTTGTGGTAATCACCTGAGAGATTAAAAGAAAAAAAACGAAACATAACTACTATTCAAAGTTTTCAACCTGATTTTTTTTCTGTTAAAAAGAAGAAGACAAAGAGGAAGACGGGGTAAAGTAGAGCCATATCTCAGACGGGCAGGCGTGTGTTCCTGCCTCTTGCCGAGCTCCGGATGTCAAGGTGCGCATTTCAAAGTTCCACCTGATTACTCTTTCAGTCGTTAAAGTGTTGATTAATCATTCCAAATCGCTCGGGAGCAACTCAGAAATCAATTGTGCTGGAAGCGGACTGTTGCAGCTCATTAACATATCATGTTCCATTTCCTTGCCAAATAGATTTGTCCAACAGAAAGATAACAAGCCCGTGTGCGAGTAAATACCCCAATGTGATTCTGGCAACTGTGGCGCTCTGATGGAATGAAGTATTTATACTTGAAACAGGAACTGTACATATTGTACTTTTGTACAAAAACCCATTTCATTCCACGGTTCCTGGAGGATCTATACAATTAGGATGATTAAATGCTTTGTGGCATTGATCATAACTCTATTAAACAAATGGAGATAAGTCCATAAAATGGCTTTCTTGATACATTGTTCGTTGTGAACTGGATTTGATTAAGTGTATGGAAATAAAGATGTTTCACGCTGAATAATGAAACACCATTTTTATGCTTCTCTTTGCCGGTAGTGTGTGTTTTATATGTGTGTGCGTGTGCGATGCTATGCTCTCTGATTTTATTCAAACAGAATTTCCACACAAGTGATAAAAACTGAAGCAGAACCTGAAATGTAAACAGTTTCGGGGCTTTTGTTTAATCCCGTCCCTTAAAGATCAGTCAAATCTTTACTGTTCTCCATGAACGAGCAGACTGTGGAACAACAGGTGTAGAAAATTTCTGAAATATTAAAAAAAACTTGCAACAGACACACCGCGGTAGACAATGTCCACCTAGTCCTGTTATCATTTATTCATCTGTTCATTGCCCGACTGCTGTGTACAAATTGTTTTCAAAGTCGTGCATTTAATGATCTGTCGGATCAGAAGGCTAAGCCCGTGCAGCCTCCACTTGTTTACAAATTGTCTGTTTGTGGATGTGCAGATAAATCAGAGTGAGAGATAGCATCAAAGCCATGCACACTGTGTGCAGCTTCGGATATCTTTCAAACTTCACTATTCAGCATTAGATTAGAAAAGGACACAGGCAGAAGGAAAGTTAAGCATCTTTGCGTTAGCGTGTCATTTAAGCATAACAGATGGTTTTTGTCCAAATCCCCCCCTCCTGAAAGTCACTATTACAAGACAGAGGATTCCCCCTCTGTTCGGCTCTGGGTCTGATTTTCCTCTCCCTTGTAAAAGCTAAAATGTCACGTCACTGTTTTCTATATCAGAACAACTGTCATGATAAATCACAACCACCCTGCTCTTCAGGTGCGCTCCATGTGGAACGACTTCAAGCTGGAGTCGAAGATTAATAAATAAAGAGGCTCATAAAATATTCTCAAACAACATCTCCTGTCGGTGAAAATAAAGATGCAGGGGTGATGATGTGTTCCTGCAGCTGAGATGGAAAGCAATGGGGAACCGGGAGTGACATCCAAAACCAGGAGCAGCAAAGTGCAGGCTCAGTGATTCCACCTGGCATTTGTTTTGTTAAGGTCAGATCTGTAATGTAATTACCTTACTTAACTGCCATATGTATTTGGTGAAAGGCCAATCGTTATTAGGCAAATGACGCATACAGCGCTGTGGACAGGCAACGGCATGCATTATTCAGGGGCTCTCGTCTCTGTCTGCGTGCGAGCTGGATCTTCCATTCAGGCGACCTCTCTTTCAGTCTCAGCCCTGAGGTGTATCCCCCCGACAAACAAATTTAAACTTGTAGCTGCAATCGCACTTAATGACATACGATCACACAAACCCCTCACACTGCGTCAGAAAACTTTTATTAAAGGTAAACTATGCAGGAGCTGTTGGCTGCTGTTCATCTGCACTTCATATTTACATATCTTTATGAATCTTACATAATTACAGCTTTGCTACACAGTTGCTTGCAACAGTTTGGGTACTCTTGGTCAAGATGTCTGTTACTGTGAATAGCTAAGTGAGTAAAAGACGACCCCTTTTCCAACAGCATAAAGTTAAAGATGACACATTTCTTGACTATTTTAAGCAAGATTGCTTTTTGTATTCCTGTCTTTCAGAGTTTCAAAATGACGCAAAGGAAAAAGGCCAGAAGCGAAAGTTTCGGCACCCTGCGTGGTCAGTACGTAGTAACACCCCCTTTAGCAAGTATCACAGCTTGTAAAGGCTTTTTGTAGGCAGCGAGGAGTCTTTTAGTTCTTGTTTGGGGGTTTTTGCTCATTCTTTCTGGTAAAAGGTTCTTTCTTGCATGCACTCATCTTTTAAGGTCTATCCACAGATCTTTGATGATGGTCAGGCCGGGTGGGTGTGAGCAAAACCAGCTTGTGCCTCGTGAGGTAGCTCATTGTGGATTTTGAGGTGTGTTTCAGATCATTATCCTGTTGTAGAAGCCATCCTCTTTTCATCTCCAGCTTTTTTTTTTTTTTTTTTTTTTCCCACAGACAATGTGATGTTTGCTTCCAGAATGTGTTGCCATTTAACTGAATCCATTCTTCCCTCCACCAGTGAAATGTTCCCCATGCCACTGGCTGCAACACAAGCCCAAAGCATGATCGATCCAACCCCGTGCTGAAAAGCTGAGGAGGTGTTCTTCTCATGAAATCTGCACCTTTTTTTCCTCTGTCATCCAGAAAGTCCTATTCGATCCTGAGCAACCGTTTTATAAAATTAACAATGTGAGGATGAAAGATGGCGTTTTGGGTAGCATTCAACCTATTCAGTCATTTAGGTTTTAGGAAGTGTTGACCAAGATTTATGTGTGATAATCTATATTTAAGAAAGAAATAAATTCCCCCCCCAACTCCCCCCCCCCCCCCCCACCGAAATATTACAACATTTAATGTATTAACACCACGTTTGTGTAACCAACAACAACATTTCCATTGTATCCAATCACCGAGAATGGAAAGACTCAATTTCCATATTTATCAAAAAACACGACGGCAGCTGTGATGAGCTCTCGCCAATTGCGAACGTTTATAGGTGAAGCAGGATGTGGGTGGAAGAAAAACAAGCATGCTCAGTCAACGTTCCTGTAAATAAACAAAGGAAATAACATATGGTCGCCGTTTCAATCCGCTGCTGTCAAAGTATCTCTCCAGGCTTCTTTATAACGTCCCAACTTCCTCCCAGACTCTGCAAAGTTTGGAGTAACTCTTCTAAATGTCTAAATGTAGACTCGACTGAGCATGCATCATCTTCATTGACCTTTAAAGACAAATCCCTCGGCATCTCCGATGCCTAGAACTGGTTCAATAGTCCCGGTGAGAGTGTGTCTCTGGATGGGTAAAATCAATAACCAGTTTTCACACAACATTCATCTTGCTGTTTACGTTTGCCTAATCAGCAGTAGAAAAAAAAACACTGACACTGTTCAACTCTCGCAGGCCCCACTCAGTAATAATGCTGTGTGCTAATGCTAATCTGTTATCTCATGTGCTCTGGCATTTTCTACTGCAGAGTGCCAGTTAATTGGCCGTGCTGCCCTGATGTTTGCTTATTAAAACCACAGCTTCAGTCCTCCATCTCCTCTTCATTTCTTTAATTCTCACAGACCCTCTAACACACTGCTTAATTAGCATATTCACACAGCACAGTTAGGAGCAATTTAGGCAATCATCAATTCAGGTTCTCTATATTTCTTTAAAGGGACACTGGGAATACGATGCATATGTTGAGCTCAGCTTTATCTTGTGCACCCACTTTGCCTTCATGTATATTCATACGTACTGCATGCAGTTTACATCTTTAGGGTCATTTACGCTGCTTGTGCACAAGGCATGTATTTGGAAATTACTTAGCGTAGGGTATGAAAAATGAGGGCTATTTCACATCAGACAAATGTTTGAACGAAAATTTGCATAGCACACATAATATAGAGGAAAAAATCTCACGTCCTTAATTTTCTCATACCTAATCAGCTGAGTAGGTTGACTCCCAGTGATCCCTGAGACATATATCACCAGAGGAGAGTACCAGCGACAGCATTGCCAGTTCATCCTCATGAAATGTTCACAATTTGTTGAGGTTTGGGCTCCAAAACTGCTTGGTTAGGTTGAGAAAAAGTTCATGGACTTTCTTGCTCTGTATACTACGTCACCTGACTTCCTCCTTTGCTCCTGTCATAATTGCTACGGCCACTAGAGGTTGTCGCTACCAATAAATGTAAATGTGGGTCGTAATAACCATCTTGGACAGATGACCGAAAATGGAGGACAGGCTGCCCTTTTCACTGGTGCTTGTCTTCCGTGAGAAGTGGCTGTAAATTTAAGGGAAGTGAGAGAGAAACTGGCCTCACCGGGACTTGTTGACAACAGTCAAAATTGAACAAGGATGGAAAACATGATTGGGAGCATCAGTGCTGCAGACGGGGAAACAAAAACCATTATGAGGATGATACCGCAGAACTGTCTGTGCACCCAAGGGTGGAAAAACACACAGAGAGATGATTTGATCTGACAGAGTAGCATCGACACATCTGCATCTTGCTGATATATGCAAAGATTTACTGCAATATTGAGTCCGTGTGTACTCAGTCCAGCTTGAAAGCATCCTCTCTATCCTCCTACCTGTTTAGCCTCGCTACCATCAACGTTAACATTTTCACAGATGTCAACACAAGGAGCCACAATATTTGAGTTTTCAATCGGCTCGTAATTATCAAAGTGCGTTGTTTGACCACTGGTCTGTCTCCCTGAGCATCTCCAATGACTCCTGCGGTCATGAAGCCACACATGATCGATGCCTCCTGCTCTGATTCTGTCTCAGAGGCTGAGCAAAGGTAATAACCAGACCATGACCTCCTCAAAGACGTTTCCCTTTGTCTTGAACACCTCCTAATCCCACAAACATTCAGACCCCAACACAATGACACACAAACACGCACACACACACACAAGGGGAAAAAAGCCAGTACATTCACAAACATACACCCCTGTCCTCTGGCAAATCAAAATTGTGAGTCAGCTATTGGAAATGTGGCAACTAAGGCAAGCACTTGATATGCAGGCATCTGCTTTGTGGCTTATCTCCACTGCTCAACTGTGCAGAGCAATTGCTGCTTGGCTGGCCCCTCAAAAAGCTTTCTCTTTTCTTTTTCTCCCTTACCTCTCATCATTTTGTCTCTGCCTTCCTCCTCAGTTCGGTCTTCTCTGCTTTGCCTATGGCTTCGCTGCTCTTAATTGCTATTTTGGAAAGACGTTATTAGAATCATTTCTATTGATGTCAACTGCCATCAAATGGATGATTTAACTGTAATGTGAAAGATGGTCCAGTGCCATTTCAAATGATGTTAGCATTGCTGAGAGGAGACGGAGGATGGAAAGCATGTAGGGAAGGAAACAAAAAAACACACTTATCTGTCATATAGCAACAGCAACCACACAGGTAACCTCAAAATAAAACCACAATGCTAAATATGACGAATCCTAATTTCGCAACCAAAACACAGGGCTAGCGTTCCACCAGGTCTCAAATAATCTGTAAGTGTCAAGGTCTCGACCTAGTAGGCGTTTTCTCTCAAACACGTCATTATCGTGTTTATGTATTTAGCTCGGATAGTTTTATGGGGCACTTTTAAAAGAAACTCTTAAAGACGAGGGTCACACCAAAACTGACTTTCAAGAAGACTTCCAGTATGGAAAGAAATCTCTGCAAAACATAAAATAAAACACTAAACACAAATACAGTATGTGCACTGTTTTCCAGTGAGATAGACTGCACAACACCGTTTCCTGAACATAACCTTGTTCAGCTTTTGTTGGAAAGCTAGCTTCTACTGCTGTCTGACAACAGAAATATGCTAATTTCTGGTTCAGCCACAGGTCAAACTCTGTTTACCACTTGAGGGAGACTCTCTAGGCTTCCATATACTACATTTTTATGCACACACACACACACACACACACACACACACACACACACACACACACACTAAAATGGGTTTAATCTTAGTGTGGCATATTTCATGGGGGTAGTGGAGCAGGTGCTTTAGCCAGTGTTTTTGTAGTGTCCTGAAACTTTTAAAGAGCCAGGTTTAACGGATTGTTCCTTTCAGTAAAACTCATCCACCAACACAAAATCAAACAACCTTCTGCAAATACAGCAAAGTTTAGGAAAACGTTGATACATAATTGTTGACATTATCATTGATTTAATCATTGATTTGTAATTTTTACATATTCCATCCAGTATGTTCCATAAGCTGGTTCCTTTTCCCCAACCTTTACTGATATATGTACAACACTGCATAAATAAATTACACTGACAGTATAATAACCTTCAAGTTGTAATCCTTGATTTGGCGACACCCATGGTTACCATAGTAACAGCAAGAGAGGATTAATGCTTTGTCAGAAATACAACAGAAGAGCAACCTGTGTTATCTGTTTACAGCACAACCAAACAAACACGTTGGTTCATAAAGAAATCAGGCAGGAATAATTGCAGCCGCAGTCTAATTTCATGCTGCGTACGATGCAAACAGGCTCACGGCGAAGTCGGTTATGTTGTTGAGAAATTGGAGGTTTGCAGCCTGTTGTTGTTGCTCCATTAATTCATGCAATATTTACAGCTGATCTGCTGATTAAAGATGCCAAAAATGACTGTTATCTTGTTTTATAGATGCATTTTTATGCCAGTTGAATGCAGCAACAGGAAATTATGACTTTGCATTAGCAGTGACTGAACACAGTTCTGACACAGTTTACAGATTATACTGGATTACATGCAGATTTTTTTTTTTTTTCCCCCGTGAATCCCTCATGTTTACGCAGGCAATCTGAATCCAACATGGGAAAGCTTCTGCAGATTCTGCTCCCAATAGAAAGTATTTAAAAGGTAATCAGTGAATGTAAATGCATCGAACGGCTGTTGGTGAGGACTGCTGAGCATAAACAGTGTCAAAAATGGGATGTGATTTCATCAAAATCATGAGAATTTCAACTTTCATGACCTAGTTGACACTACATTTATTCTGAAATCCAAATCAGAGGATTACATGAAAAGTGGGTGTTAAAGGTCTTTCAGTTGGTTTGCAACTGCACATCATCTGTAGTCAAGTTTTCACTCATGAGGACAATATCACGAAACAACTACTTAACCTGCAGACCTAAAACTGGCTGGCTCTCCTTCTTTGGTGGTATAACTGCTCGAGCACTGGCTCTTTCATCCCATTTTGCGAGGAGCGGATCTGAAATGTCAACGGGAGTGTACGGCATGATTCAGCTCAGGCAGTGGCTCAAATGAGATATTGAAATATTAAAGTGAAGACAAAAAGTTTCCTCCGCATGGATGAGAAATGTTAAATGCCCAGAATCTGTTGAAATCTTCACCAGTAATCCACTAATTATTAAAGGGTCATAAGAATTTAACAGATCTCAGTTCACTGCAGGGCTTCTGCCCTCTGTAGTGTTTCATCCTCAGACGGTAGCAGCATCTATCATCAATACGATGATAACTGTATGTAATCAGGTCATATTGAGTTAGAAATAAAGCACATGAAATCAGGAAGGGAACAAAAATCACCAAGAAGTTGTTCTCCATGTTACTGTATTTGACAGAATGAAAGGAAAGCATGATATCCATAATTGCCCTTTGGCACCAGGAACAAAAGATAATTAATGTAAGAGAGCTGCAGGGAAGTGGTGACGAGCTGGTTGTGACATTTTCTGTGAGGTCAAAGCCCCCAAACCTTCGAATTCACAATTTCGAGTCTCTGATAAATGCATAATGTCAGCTGAAAGATACAATATCTGATATAAATATGTCTTTATTTTAAATGTTTATGCATTGAGTTTCTGTGCTGTTGAATAATTGTCGCTACAGTTCAGTTATTCACCCTGAAGTGTGTCTGATGTACAACTGAATAATGCTGATTACTATCATTAAAAAGCACCACTGAATTATTTTGTTGCCACTCTCTCAGCTTAATTTCCCCCCCCTGCCTAAGGTGCATCTTTCTGCAGCAAACCTCAAAGTAGATTCATTTATTTTTGCCTGTGTACCGCTTTTTGAATAACCTCTGAATACCTTTCTTTTTTTATTCCCTGGCCAGTGTAACAAGGAGAACCTAGCAGACAAATGATAAGGACTATTTGTCAGTTATTCCCAGTTCACAGCCATCCCATTACTTTTTTATGAGGGCTTCTGACACCTCACCTGATACCCACATCTATCACTTAAGTTTTCCTTTGCTCCCCAGCAATAATCAGGTTGCTTTCATGGTCTATATTTAGTTGATTCAATGTCGCGTAAGGACAGGAAGAGATATCCGTGGTGTAAGCATTATGTGGAAGGGGTTATTAAAGCCGGTGTCTCTTATGTAGCCCCACAAAGACACTCAAACATGCTGGCAGAACCATTTATAGGTTGAGAATATACTCATAGACGGTGTAAAAGAAGTGGATGTAGCCTCGGTGGCTGACAAGCGAAGCCAATTTCAGCTGCCTTTAACCTACATGGCGACAGCCAAAATTCCAAACTCAAGGCTTCAGAACGGTAGTCCACAAATGAGTGGGTGAAGGTTCAGTGGCTATGTGCACTTCTTTTACACGAATATGAATATGAATATACTTCAAATTTTTCTTTCTGTGCCATCTCTATTTATCAAACACAATTAAAGCCCCGCTCTCTCTCTCTCTCTGTCTCTTTCTGTCTCTCTTGTTTGATGTCAGTTCTACTTTCGGCCGTTTGCCATGTTGCCTGTGATTGCTCCTTCTGGCTCCATTATGTTTGTTTAATGAACAAATAGATTCACAGGCAACATTAACTTCTTATACACACCCAAATGTAACTCTTCTAATTGAAATGAGCCTCAAATTACACTATGTGAGGGCAGCAATTTAGCCCGAAGTATTCTCCCTTCTTGCTGCTTTTAGAGTACTATAATACAGTTATCTACTGGCTGTCAGACTTAACAGTTGGTCCAGGAAGACAAGTGACATTGAGTACCTCTCTGGAGTCAGATAGAGTGCCTTGGGGAGACTTTTAAGTGTGGGTCTAGTATAGTGGCTGGCTGATAAATTGTTTGGTTAGATGGGGTCAATATAACTGATGCTGTCATACTTAATGGATCACTGTCAATGTTTCACATGACATTTGTTTTAGAAAAAAAATTCAGAGAAGAAAAGGCGAGGGTCTTTTAAATGCAAAGATAGCAACCACAGAGATTTACCTCTGAAGACGAATAAGACAATAAGCGCAGCGTATTTTTACAGCGTATCAATCCACCTGCGCGACATCCATCCTGTTTGACAATGGTGGCGTGAAATATGAGCGCGGTCCAACAGCGTGTGTGATTGATAATTGCTGTACTGTGGCTGCCTGCCTGCCATCTCCACTGTGGCCTGCCAATTCATCAGGCATCAGAGGCAGATCGGGCTGATGACTAATGTCTGCGTCTGTCTGTGACAAACCTCAGCTTTACCCTTTCTGCCTCAGCCAGGCAGCGTGCTACTACTCTCAAATCTGGAATAGTGAGGTGTCAGTCCAACACTTGAACCTGACATAAAATAATGACATAAAAGGGGATGAAAGTGTTTGAAGTGCTCTCTCCTCCTGACTCTTTAAAAGTAGCCCAAAGTCTCCACTACTCTCACACCCAGAGCAACAAGCCTTTCTGAAACTGTATTCCAAAACACAGTAAGTTAGCAGGTGCTGCCAGCTTCTCTCCACACGCACCGTCCCGTGTGTTAATGAGGCAAGGATACGCTCACTCTCTCTGTTCTTCGCTGATTGACTTCCTATTTCCATCCCTCATTCTCAGATAGGGTCGTTATTAAGCAAATGAGTTGCTGCTCCAGTGGGCTTTGCCATCAGATAGCCGTGACTGAAGGTTAATGGCAGAGTTGCTCAATGGGGAAATAGGAGCACACGCGGCTCGACAAGCATGAAGCCCCCTCCTATGTACAGTACATGTGCCCTTTGACCTGCTGTCACCTGTCTCACTCTTTGGGTCCTGACTTCCGCAGGTGCATAATCGGCACATGCAGGCGGCACCAGATGCTCAATGTTAAACAGAAACAACATCATTAATCAGAGCAGGTAAAGGTGTCCTTAGTTTGCTTTTCACTTCCGCAGTGCGCGTGGATTGTTTATTGCAGCAGTGCACATCCAAGCAGCTGCGCTGGCTGTCATACAGTAAATTAGCTAGCAGGCTAATGCACCCGAGAAGCAAAGAAGAGGGAGGCTGAGTGACTGTGCCTAAGGTTGTTTTAAATTGAACATCTTGCTCAACTTAATTTACTACACAATCTCACACTGCACAGTAGATGAGTACACCGGGATTGTGCCTCTTATTATTTCCTATTATGTTAGCAGCAATAACCTTGTCTAAAGACGCTTTGCTGCTGGCAGTTTGGTAATCAAGTGATTGCTAAAGTATGTAGCGACAAAACAGCATGACCTCAGAGCTGCGCTTGAAATATCTTTAACACAGTTCAAATTAATTGCTCTCCCTGTTTGATTTACTGCTACTACTCTGCAAAACTTTCCCGTTTGTACCAACGTGTTGTTTAACTTCATTTATGTCCTCTGTTGTTAAAGCCATTTGCATCAGCTATATAATTAGGTTTTATGCTTTTTTCCCCCCCCCGTCAAAGCAAACCAACCAGCAGCTGAGGAGTTTAGCTTCTCTTTTTGACAATCCAAAATCCGCACCAAAAATCTTTTGCCGCAGGTTAATTGCCACGTTTGAAAAGTCGACCTCCTTTGCTGGTCTTGAATGAATCCTTTCTTTGTCTCCTGTGTGCCAAACATAAAAAGAAGAAAAATAAATAGCTAGAATCCTTAGGGCTGGCAGTGCCAACAGACATTGTGCTTGGCTCAGTGCCTGGTTTCAAGAGAAGATTCTTTCATTTGCAGCCGGCTTTCCTCCCTCAACAGGGGGATAGAGGGGGGGATCGAGGTGGATTTTCCTGTATTACACCAGAAAATCACTCTTTTAATTTGAAATCTGGGTATTTCTTGTCGTTTTTGTCTTTAGTGGAAATATATGGCAGCTACTCTCAGATAAGCAGAGGGATGTACAGTATATTCAAATGTGTACCATTTTTTTGGGGAGCTGCAAGGAAATATATACAGTCACAGCCAAGACAACAGCTAATGTGGGGGACGTACATGACTCTTCAGGTAGCAAACACACCTATTAAACCAGTAACCTATTAGTCTCGTGTAAAGAAACATCACAAGGGAAAAAATGGCGGATGTTTCAGTGTTGAGATTAGTGGTTGAACTCAAAGAATCACTGCAAAATACTACTTCAGGCAATATTTCTGATTTCATCAAACTACTTAAGCTCTTCCTTGGGGTAGGCCTGCACATGGGCCTTTAAGCAGACAAAGCACTCTCCAGGACGAGCCCACCCCCCCTTCATTGATGTGTGAATATGTGGTTCACAAGACGCTCTTTCTTACATGAATTCTGATACATGTTGATAAACATGAAAGGGTTTGCATTAAAATATGAGCCACTATCTACAGAAGGAAAACTCAAGCCTGTGAATCGAACCATCAGCTGAATCAAGCAGAGTTTGCAGGAAATATGGTGACGCTGATGTGTGTGTACTCTGTATTCTACTGTTTATACATTATTGATGCAATTATCATTGTTTCCTCACTTCAAACCCAGATCATGCTGATTGACATTTTTTAGGACTTTTGTATTAGTGTAGTGTATATACAAAGCTTCATGTTTGTATGTGTGTGTAGCAGCGTGACTCCTTGCTGTGGAGGGTGGGGTGGGTTAGCGCGTATGGGTGACTGGTTGATAAGCCTGAATGCTGTTAGAACGACGCTGTACAGTCGTGGGTGGTGTGGCTGACACTAATGCACCAGAAAAGGCTTCCATGTGAAAGAGGCAGTTGTTCAGACGGAAGAGGTCAAAAGGAATCCTCTTTTCCTCTTGGCTTGCTCTGACACTGAACACAGCCATCGGGCCAGCAACCAATCCAGCCAGTCAAATGACATGGCTGTGGTTCTTGCTTTGCAGTTGGATGGAGGGAAATGAGGAAGAACATCTTCTGTCGACTGCATTGTGTTCAGAGAGGACAGAGACAGCGATTGCCAGTTGGAGACGCGCCTGTCCGTCAGTCCTCATCTCCATATCCTTGCGAGTGTGGATGTTTCCAGTGTGATTGGAGCTTTTGCTCATGTCTTGGACTCAGGTGCTGTGTTACGTCTGCAGATCGTTGCTTTTATCTGGCCTGCGGAGCAGAGTGTGCCACCCACATTATTAATTACTTGCTCTGCGGTTAATTACAACAGATTAATAAGTATTCAAAAACAATTTACAATGTGATTAAGTGCATATTTGCATGGCACATTCAATAAAGCAGTTAATAAGCAAAATTCGCTCAACATTCATTAATTAATCACTCGATTGATTTTTCATTATTCTGTCTTTGAGCACCGAATACATTTTGCGATTTATGAATGGATTTTTCAAATTATTTTGGATGTTGTATTTTTACCTGGTAGTTCAAGAATTGGAAAATTCCTGAAGTGTATTCTATGGAGTTTAGTAGGAATGAATATGATGTTGATGAAGATGATGCACATTATTTTTATTACACTGCCTGCATTGAAAAAAGACCCATCGCTTCTTCCAATGCTTAAAATGACCTACAGCACCGCTCCTTTTGGGCAGGCTTGTCAGTCTTACTGTGTCGGACCTAAGAACACATTCAACACAATAAAAATCTGAATTAAATGCTGATTAATGTACAGGCTGCAGGGCCAAAGGTTAATTACACTGTAAGAAATGACACACATCTTTCTTGTCTGATTAAGATCACTGGAATAATCTTCTCATGTAGGTATCATCTCCTGTGCTTAAAGAAAATAACATCCATTTATGAATATGAAACTCTATGAATGAACTGATTTTTATTGGTTCTGGAGATTCTTCTCATGTCAAATAAGTCAGAAAAAATTATTTTCCCTCCTGGTGGCACAAAGTTGGAAAAAAAAAAAAAAGTTGTACAACCACATTTTTCAACACCCTTTTTCAACTTTTATTCATGCCAACTGCATGGATGGTATGTGTCATCTTTCCATGTCCAAGTCAGTGCAGACTTGTTGATGTGCCATGTGCTGACACATTCAAGCATGCGCGCCTGCAGACACTTGAAAATAGAAACGTGTTGGTGCCCACCATCTTCATCCACAACCATTTCGGACTATATTCGTCCCTCGAAGGGAAACGCTACCGATTTTACACATCAAAGTCAAAGTATGCAGGTCTTGTGGAGTACTACTGCATATGTGAAAAAAGGTGTACAAATCCTTTTGTGGCTCCTGCACAAAATCCAAAAAATTGCCTCAAATAATGTTGCTTGAGTCAGCGTCACTTGGGGCTGAAGGCTGCAAGTTTGAAAACCAAAAAGACCTGAGGGTGTGAAGTTAGACGGCCAGGCCTCTGTAGTCTGCTCCTCATCTCTGCTCGAGCGGCTGCTAGCATAGCACATCTGAATCTCCACATTGTGAGCATCGTCAGCCCGAGGTTTTGTCTACGCTCACGCTGCAGGCCTCTTTTTTTTGTCTCTACACATTATTGTTTAAATGTGGCCAATATCAGATTCCAGCGTTTATGTCCACGTGCAGTTCAAGGCAGCGGATTTGTGAGCAGATGATAAAAAGGACGGAGGTGTGAGTGGATTCAAAATGGGAACCACGAGTGGAGGGATCATGACATGAATGGCTTCACAGAAACAGAGTCTATCCAAACTGTCAGGATGTCAAGGGCTACTTTTAACTACATCTGTCAGCGCCTCTGCAGAAGACTGTCTTCCATGTGTGGATTCACCAGGTGGCCAGCGCAGGATTGGGACGAATGTCAAACTAGACTGTCGTAGAAGTCACACGAATGCTGTGGCATTGCAAGAAACCAGAGCTGTATCTCAAAACAGGACCACATATGTGAATTGGGCCACTTTTGCCATCCGTCTGAACGTATGAGGACTTGTTTGCCTGATTCATGAGGACAGAAATGCTGCAGACTCAGTCTCTGCAAATGAAATAAGTGATACAGGCAGCTGTTACAAAAAAAAAAAAGAGTCTCTCTGAAAATGAGCGCTATGATTAAAGCTTTGCCGATTGATTCTTTTCATCATATTACCTTTACTACACACTTATGACTAATAGATGATACACAGGGGAAGGCTGTTTCAATTCTATTCACCTTTTTCAATTAGAAATTAATTATTCAGGAAGCTATCTCAGTTAACTGCCAAAGCTTGCCACTCAGACATCTTTCCCTGCTCATTTGATTAGTGATAATTTGTTCATCGGCTTGATAATGTTTAATAGAGTGTCCGCAGACAGCTGAGTCTGCAAATCAGAAGTGAGACATCTGAGGAAGAAAAGCCCCCATGGTAATGATTATGTCACAAGTTATTGCTCCTCTTTCTTTATTTTCTTTTGCCCTTTTCCAGCCGAATGCCAGCACAACATCAGTGCTTTGGTCCAGAAGTTCAAACATTTCATCTCCCAGTGAGGAAGAAAAGCAAGCAATTAGACGCATAAATAAGAGAGAACCCGCAAACCAAAGGGAACCAGGCAGCCTCTTTGGTCATTGCACTGGGTTCACAACAAGGTCCGGCGTTAAATATCGTCCGTTATTCTGACATAGCAGAATTGTGGTGAGGAGCAAATGTCCAGCAGTTCATACAGCACACAATATCATCAGAACGCACATGCCACTGCCTGCAAGTATCGCCTTTTAATGATTTATGTATAAGTTCCAATGACAGCATGTTTCTGGCTGTTGGAGTTGACCTATTTATCA